>NC_140987.1:149363649-149977196 GCF_052327205.1 Somniosus microcephalus | reverse complement strand
TACTACAGTTGTACAGGGCCTTGGTGAGACCACAACTGGAGTACTGTGTGCAGTTTTGGTCTCCTTACCTAAGAAAAGATATGCTTGCCATAGTGGGAGTGCAGCGAAGATTCGCCAGACTGATTCCTGGGATGGCAGGACTGTCGTATGAGGAGAGATTGGGTCGACTAGGCCTGTATTCACTAGAGTTTAGAAGAATGAGAGGTGATCTTATTAAAATGTATAAAATTCTGACAGGGCTAGGCAGACTGGATGCAGGGAGAATGTTTCCCCTGGCTGGGGGGGGTCTAGAAAGAAGGGTCACAGTCTCAGGATACAGGGTAGGACATTTAGGACTGAGATGAGGAGAAATTGCGGTGAACCTGTGGAATTCTCTACCACAGAAGCCTGTGGCGGCCAAGTCACTGAATATATTTAAGTAGATAGATTTCTAGACGCAAAAGGCATCAAGGGGTATGGGGAGAGAGCGGGAATATGATATTGAGATAGAGGATCAGCCATTATCATACTGAATGGCAGAGCAGGCACGAAGGGCCGAATGGCCTACTCCCGCTTCTATTTTTTTATGTTTCTATGAATAATTTAACAGCTTGTGCCACTTAGCCAATGTTTTATGTACTTTCATTTCGAAATCAACCGCAGTAAAGAAGTTAGTACAAATTTCTAAAGGTGCTACCTATTTTTAAAGGTTCATGGCAAAGATTTACACTAAAACACAAAAAAACGCACTCATTTATGTTCAAAAATACCTCAACAAAAGTATACAATTTGTCTTCTGATTTTAGCTGTGGCATGTGGTTCCTAGTTTTAAACATCTGACAACAGGTATCACTCCCCCCTCCACCCCCGCAATAGCTGAACTTATACCCATGCCATTTTAGAATCACAAGTTAGAATTCTCTCTCCACACTTTTCACAAGCTTGATTCAGATGAAGGTGGTTCTTCAGCCCATTTGATCTCATCTTTGCAGAACAACAACCCTACTGAGTTCAAGTACTGAATCTAGTTGTTGCTCAGCAAGTCCAACGTCCTGGGTGTAACTATTCTTCCTGGCAATCATTTCAGGTATTGATCAAATTAGAACCAGGTGTTTAAAGCACAGAAGCAAGCCATTCAATTCATCATGTCTGTGCTGGCTCTTGGTCAGACCAATCCAAAACTAATCCCACTGCCCAATTCTGCCCCGGCTTCATTCCACGCTCCAACAACGCTGAGTAAAGAGATTTCGCCCCACCTCTCTTTACATTCAGACAATTTTAATAGTAGCTCATCACTGACTTCGCAACCAGAGGAAAAAGAGTTTTCCTATTAATTTTAAAAACCTCCATAAAATCTCCTCTTACGCTTCTGTTTTAATGGAAATTGTCCCACTATCTTGAGTCGCTTCTCACAACTATAGGTTTCACCCCTGGTACTACGCTGGTGAGTCGACACTGTATACTTTATAGCTTTAATAATGTCTGGTGCATAATAAACTAGCCTAATCTTGTGTATAAAGAAATGTTTCTTGGCTTCTATCTTAAATTTATCTTCTCCACTCTGGTGCATCTCAAAGTAACGTTGTGGGGTTACTTTCATTATGCCATTAAGTATCATATATCTTGAGTGGCCAGTTTTAAAATTGATAGTGTTTCCAAATGTGCTGGGCAAACAAATCTTTTCATTGCTGTTAGCATCATGTTCTCACCCTACAGAATATTAAAAACCCTACTGTCAAAAGGGCAAGGACGGCATCTTCTACAGAGCAGTTAACTCCCCACATTATGAACAAGTAACAACAAAATTAGTGCAGAGAGATAAACAGAAAGGAAGGTGAACAAATCGTGCATGATCGGCACGAAGATAATTTTTAGATTGGTTCTCTGGATGTGGGCGACATAGGAATGGCAGCATTTATTGTCCACCTCTAATTTCTCCGAGAAGGTGGTGGTGGGCCTTCTTAAACAACTGCAGTCCTTATGACGGTGCTCCCACGATGGAAACAAATAACTATCGAGAAAGTATGTTGCCTGCAAGCTGTTTTCAGTTACATGAAACAAAATAGTGAAGATGGTTGGAAAAGTTGACAGAAAAAAAAGGAATTCCCTAAGAAAGTGGCTTACTCGTCATCAAACAAAATATTCTAAAAAGTCCATTACTTGCCCAATCGCACAAAAGAACAACAGTTTGGCACGGTAGCGAGAAAGCAATCTCTTACTCTTGGACTCCGCATAGTCCAAAGCCAGGCAGATTCGTATACTTGAGAATAGCCTAGTCTGTGCTCAGGCCAACCAAATACAACTGTAGAAAAACAAGGCCAGGCTAGCCCTCTAAGACAATAGCAGGAATAGCATCAGAACAATTGCTAGTATTAAACCAGAACTCTACATTCCTCTGGAGACAAGAACTGCAGCAGTTGCACCCCAATATTCTAGATCAATTTAAAACACCTACATGCCAGTCACCTTCCAACACAGAAATCCAAATGTAGATTTAACAGGTCACTCAATGAACCAGGATTACTTTTATAAAATTAGTTACATTTCAAATTTATGTTCTGAGATCAGACCAAAGGTTTGTGTGTTGAAACCATTGGAGGTCTGTGGGTGGTTTTGCTGTTTATACAGTCATCACATGATGCTTATTTATTGAAATGGAGACAGCAAAGTTCAGTTAAGAGAACACTATGAAGTAATGTAGTAAGAAATATACTTACTTCTTCCATCTCTTGGTGGTGCCTCTCTGGCTTTAAAACCTTCCACTTGTGGTTTAGCATCAGTCTCCAATACAATGCCAATCTTGATCTCAGGTTTACTTTTTGTGTATTTACTACTAAGCAAGGGATACCATTTGGATGCCTACAGTAAAACATTTCAAATCATAAGCATAATTTGCAATAGAAACAGCGAGCAACATTTCTGATTTAACAGGTAGCGAAGATCGTAACAAAAGTACTATTTGCTGTATTTCCATTGAATATTCCCTTTATATGAAGACAAATCTCACCACTATACTAACACTATTTTCAGTGAAGTAAGATTAAAAATGAGCGTAACAGGGCACGTTTAGTAGAACGCAATGGCAGACACAGAATGTGTAAAGATTAAATGTACTAATTATTCGTATGTTTAATTGCAGAAATGACCATACCAGTTTAGAGAGATGAAACTTACAAAAAGAGACACTGACATAACCCTTTCCTGGAAAACGAAACTTAGTCGTGGCCAGGAGAGAGAATGACTCGCTTCTCAGAAATCACATGTCCTGGATGACTCATTTCCAAGAAATCAGAGGGTCTACATGCCCCTTCAGTGAAAAGTGAAACTTATGTTATAGGTTATTTTGTATAAGTTAGACACACCTAGTTAGTGATTAATGTATAGACTTTTAAATCGATTGGATCTCTGAAGGAGGGTTTGGAAAATGTGTATAACTGTGTGAATCTCAAGGGGTTCAGTGGAGTTGGAGCCTTGTGTGGGGACGCAAGAGCATTATCTCCCCAGGCCTGAATAAACCGTTTTGACTTCAATTATTGGGTCTGTCTTTCTTACAACAAGCCAGTGATGTCGACCATGTATATCACTTGGTCTGTACTTTGGGGGCTTACATCATCAGAGAGAAACAAAAACCCTAATTTATTGAGTAAATGAGCTCTTCATATGGTTCAACAATAATCATCAAGGATAACCTTATCTGAAGATCTCCAGTAACCAATTTAAATAAAAAAGCGAAAACTCAGAAAATGGTAGCTTCCTGGCTAAAGTTGCTGTCATCTTCACATATCAAAAGTTAGGCAATGGAAGATGAGATTTCATCACAATAAGCAGCCTTGATGCTGGTGGTAATCAAATATTTTTCCATGTCTGGCCGAAGAATTGTAAAGACAGCAGTGCCATTAACAAGACCCAACCACTCAGTGGAGAGATTTTTTTTTAATTTACAAATTTAAAGTTACTGCCTGGTAGTACTTAACTTTATTTTAATTTTTTTTTTAATAAAAAGAACAGTACTTGCAACATTTTATGCTTGAGCGTTCTTCTAAATATACATCTCAGGAATGACACTGATGAGCAAGGTCCGTGGCCGAAACTATTCCATCCAGCCTCCTAACCAAAAATATTATAGATTCAAAGGTTGGATAAAAAAAATCACTGCAATTCAAAAATGTAATTGAATTCTGAACGTGATTAATGAAAATGTCATGTTTGTAGATTGATGCATGGATGGACAGAACCACAATTTACAATGAAACCATAACACAAAGAATCCAATACCAAAAATGAAATATTAAAAATCTGCTATGCAAGAGCAGTTGCCAAATAAAAGGATTTTTTTTAAAGAAAATATTTCAGTTCTTGGAGCCAGCATTTTTAGAAGTGACAAAATAAAAACTAGATATAACCTGTTAAATGGCAACAAGTGAACGGCTGTAGCTGATTACAAGTAAACAAAAATATTTAAGTCATTGCTCAGCTAGCTAATTGCAAGCATTTGCTATTTTGTCAGTTCTATAGGTACCATCTGAAAGAGTAGCAAAAATCTGATTAGAAAGAGAAATGTTCCCTTTGTTCCATTTCTGCCTTTTGTAGAATCATACAGCACAGAAAGCCATTTGGTCCATTACGTCGGCTCTTTGAAAGAGCTATTCAATTAGTCCCACTCCCCTGCTCTTTCCCCAGAGCTCTGCAATTTCCCCCCCACCCCCCTTGAAGTATTTATTCAATTCCCTTCTGAAATTTACTATTGAATCTGCTTTCACCACACTTGCAGGCAGTGCATTCCAGATCATAACTCGCTGCATAAAATAAATTCTCATCTCCCCATTGGTCCTTTTGCCAATTACTGACCCTCCTGCAGGTGGAAACAGTTTCTTCCTATTCACTATCAAAACCCCATATCATTTTGAACACCCCTCTATCATCTCCCCTTAACCGTCTCTACTCCCAGGAGAACAATTCCAGCTTCTATAGCCTCTCCACGTAATTTACTTTCCTTTTCAAATTTCTGTAACCAATAGCATCCAACCCATTTATGATGGCTCTTTTGTGCAATTAAATCAATCTCTACAATGAATGTTGGACATTTTTTTCTTTTTAATTATTGCCAAATACTAATTCAGAGCTGAAACTTTAATTTGATGCTTGGACTGAGGAATGGCTTCAAGACAGGCATCACTGATTAAAGAACATCTGGATTGGAACCTCAACTTTAAATTTACAAGCAAACGTGGGCTATATTCACAGTTAATAACTTCCTTAAATCATTTGTAAAATATATTCACTTTTGTCCACGCGACTTTACACTTTTATTTTGAGAAAAACACCAATGTTAACAAATAAAAATGCCAGATGACTAAGCCCACATGATAACAGTTGATAACATTTAAGATGCAGAGCAAATAGTTGTGAAAAGACAAGCCAACACACCTGCTTCATCTCTTGAACAGACCTCAGATCCAAAATGATATAACCCACAGACTCCTTAGCTAATGACACAGAATCTATTGCATAACAATATAGCTTGATGGGTGTGCGCTGTAACCTACAAAGGAAACATACACCTTTATATTAGGCAGGCTTCATGGTTATTTTAAGCTATCAAAAAATAAATAAAATATAAACAGTACCATTTAGTACATGTAAATTTTTTATTAATCCACCTATCGAGTGAGCCTGAAAGAGATAATTCGTAACTCGGTATGGGAGGATTTAGGTGTTCAATCACTAGCTTTCATCTCCCACATACGTAGTTCAAATACAAACAGAGACATAACAATAGAGAAACATAAACTCTTCAATTGAAATGGAAGTTACCTGTTTTTATTAAAAAAGTCCTTCATCAAAAAGTTATTTTATTAATAGCATACCTGTGCTGATACAATGATCTTCTGTCAAGTTCCCAGGCAAGTTCGGTAACAAAGTCAGGCTGACCTTTGTGGTCAACTGGGTCTGTGGCCAGCAACTCTCCATCAAATCGGGCTTCTACCACAATTTTGTGTCGATGACGTTTTGGAAAATGTCGCCCTAATTCAGACAGTCAACAAGATCAATGTTACAAGATTCCTGGATTTACAATTCCAGATATAACAGAGTCCAACCTTTTAGAGCAAGGGGCTCACTGTATAATTAGTCCTATATGATTGAATCTCTTTGAAGCAAGCATTGTTATGATTAAATACCATGTCCAATTTGCAATATATTGCAGGCTTTAGGTTCCATTTAGAGGTAGTTTTAAGCTGTGTACCCATACTCGCTAGGAACTGGATTAGACTGCCGAAACTCATCGCTCAATGGCCCTTTACTGACAGCAGAATAAGGAAACTTATCTGATCGGCGACTTGAACAGAGTGCCCAGAGGAAAAAGGCTGCCTAACCCACTGCAACACGCAGACCCACCATATTGGTTTTTTTAAAAGTTGTATGACGCAAGTGTGCACACACCAAGTTAGAAACAATTACAGCAATGAACCTTTCAATCCATTTCTTCTGGATTTTTAAAACATTTGAAGTATCAGGGAAAACATCAGGGAACTGCTTTGAGGAAGTTACTGTAGCTAAACTAAAAGCATCACCAACACCTCAAACAATGTATCGAATACATTCCATTACAAGGTTGGCATCAGTAACTTCTGCAGATCAGTCCTCAAATTAATTTTTCAGCACTTGACAGTTTAAACAACTAAAATGGTTTCAACTAAGGGGGAAAAAATTCAATGGACAAATGCACCATGCAGTACATTATTGAGCCATACAAAACAGGGAGGTCATAGGTCAGTGTGTACGTACGTGCACACATCTGATGACAGGATTAGACTCGACTGTAATGACCTACCAACTCTCAAACAACCACTTTTGAAAATTATTGGAATGTTGCCATTGCACAACCAGGTCCTTCAGTCTTCAGCAGTTCTTGGCAAGCAATGAAGACTAGTGTGAACATGGCTGATAATTTACTGGATTCCCAGACTAATGGTGAACAGTTTAAAGCGCTGAAAGAACTGGAAATAGTAAGTGCGCTGTCCTCTGCTAAAATTCTTACTGAGAACCCTTGGTTCTGTTGGTGTTTAAATATCTTTAAATTGTGAGTGCAGGGTTTTAGAAGTTATTTATTCGAGACAGTGTCACAGAAATAACAGTAACAAATATGACTGGTAGAAAGTCCATCATTACAAATAAACAACTTACTAATCCAAACAGGAAAATTGTTAACCTTTAACAATCAGAAATAAGTTGTCACGCTATGAACATCTAAATCTCAACAAACGGCTCTCTCATGGCATTACTAATAGATTTATATGGATCAGGCTCTTCACTCTCCTCGTTACTGCTGTTTGGCATGTCGTCATCAGACATGGAACTGAAGATTGTGTCTCTCTCTCTCTCTGGCCGCCCGCCTCCCTCCCTCCCTCTGGCCGCCCGCCTCCCTCCCTCCCTCTGGCCGCCCGCCTCCCTCCCTCCCTCCCTCCCCCCCTCTCTGTCACCGCCTCCCCTCCTCTCTGTCCCCCTCCGTCCCGCCTCCCCCCCTCTGTCCCGCCCCCCCGTCCCGCCTCCCCCGCCCTCCCTGTCACGCCCCTCCCCCCTCCCCCTGGTCTGTCTGTCTGTCTCTCTCTCTCTCTCCCTCCCTCCCTGTGGTGATTATTCTTTATGTTTAGTAAGAAGTATTGTGATTGGTTGTTTGTTTCCTGCCTTGGGATATATGCTGTAATCTCATTGGTAGTTGATGCAATGTGATTTGTGGTGGCCATCTTAAATTCAGTTCTTTCCAGCCTTTAGTTGGGACTGGGTGTTGAAAGATGTGCTACAGGATTTTTAAGTTAATAAAGCCTAGATTAGAAAGGCAAATCTATTCTTTATTTCACTCCCCCTGGTCTCTCTCTCTCTCTCTCCCTCCCTCCCCCTGGTCTGTCTGTCTGTCTCTCTCTCTCTCCCTCCCCCTGGTCTGTCTGTCGGTCTCTCCTCTCCCTGGTCGGTCTCTCCTCCCCCCTGGTCTGTCTGTCGGTCAGTCGGTCGCTCCTCCCCCCGGGTCGGTCGGTCTCTCCCCCCCCCGGTCGGTCTCTCCCCCCCCGGTCGGTCGGTCGGTCGGTCTCTCCCCCCCCCCGGTCGGTCTCTCCCCCCCCCCGGTCGGTCGGTCTCTCGCCCCCCGGTCGGTCGGTCTCTCCCCCCCCGGTCTGTCGGTCTCTCCCCCCCCGGTCTGTCGGTCTCTCCCCCCCCGGTCTGTCGGTCTCTCCCCCCCCGGTCTGTCGGTCTCTCCCCCCCCGGTCTGTCGGTCTCTCCCCCCCCGGTCTGTCGGTCTCTCCCCCCCCGGTCTGTCGGTCTCTCCCCCCCCGGTCTGTCGGTCTCTCCCCCCCCGGTCTGTCGGTCTCTCCCCCCCCGGTCTGTCGGTCTCTCCCCCCCCGGTCTGTCGGTCTCTCCCCCCCCGGTCTGTCGGTCTCTCCCCCCCCGGTCTGTCGGTCTCTTCCCCCCCCGGTCTGTCGGTCTCTCCCCCCCCGGTCTGTCGGTCTCTCCCCCCCCGGTCTGTCGGTCTCTCCTCCCCCGCTCTGTCGGTCTCTCCTCCCCCGGTCTGTCGGTCTCTCCTCCCCCTGGTCTGTCGGTCTCTCCTCCCCCTGCTCTGTCGGTCTCTCCTCCCCCTGGTCTGTCGGTCTCTCCTCCCCCTGCTCTGTCGGTCTCTCCTCCCCCTGGTCTGTCGGTCTCTCCTCCCCCTGGTCTGTCGGTCTCTCCTCCCCCTGGTCTGTCGGTCTCTCCTCCCCCTGGTCTGTCGGTCTCTCCTCCCCCTGGTCTGTCGGTCTCTCCTCCCCCTGGTCTGTCGGTCTCTCCTCCCCCTGCTCTGTCGGTCTCTCCTCCCCCTGGTCTGTCGGTCTCTCCTCCCCCTGGTCTGTCGGTCTCTCCTCCCCCTGGTCTGTCGGTCTCTCCTCCCCCTGGTCTGTCGGTCTCTCCTCCCCCTGCTCTGTCGGTCTCTCCTCCCCCTGGTCTGTCGGTCTCTCCTCCCCCTGGTCTGTCGGTCTCTCCTCCCCCTGGTCTGTCGGTCTCTCCTCCCCCTGGTCTGTCGGTCTCTCCTCCCCCTGGTCTGTCGGTCTCTCCTCCCCCTGGTCTGTCGGTCTCTCCTCCCCCTGGTCTGTCGGTCTCTCCTCCCCCTGGTCTGTCGGTCTCTCCTCCCCCTGGTCTGTCGGTCTCTCCTCCCCCTGGTCTGTCGGTCTCTCCTCCCCCTGGTCTGTCGGTCTCTCCTCCCCCTGGTCTGTCGGTCTCTCCTCCCCCTGCTCTGTCGGTCTCTCCTCCCCCTGCTCTGTCGGTCTCTCCTCCCCCTGGTCTGTCGGTCTCTCCTCCCCCTGGTCTGTCGGTCTCTCCTCCCCCTGCTCTGTCGGTCTCTCCTCCCCCTGGTCTGTCGGTCTCTCCTCCCCCTGGTCTGTCGGTCTCTCCTCCCCCTGGTCTGTCGGTCTCTCCTCCCCCTGGTCTGTCGGTCTCTCCTCCCCCTGGTCTGTCGGTCTCTCCTCCCCCTGGTCTGTCGGTCTCTCCTCCCCCTGGTCTGTCGGTCTCTCCTCCCCCTGGTCTGTCGGTCTCTCCTCCCCCTGGTCTGTCGGTCTCTCCTCCCCCTGGTCTGTCGGTCTCTCCTCCCCCTGGTCTGTCGGTCTCTCCTCCCCCTGGTCTGTCGGTCTCTCCTCCCCCTGGTCTGTCGGTCTCTCCTCCCCCTGGTCTGTCGGTCTCTCCTCCCCCTGGTCTGTCGGTCTCTCCTCCCCCTGGTCTGTCGGTCTCTCCTCCCCCTGGTCTGTCGGTCTCTCCTCCCCCTGGTCTGTCGGTCTCTCCTCCCCCTGGTCTGTCGGTCTCTCCTCCCCCTGGTCTGTCGGTCTCTCCTCCCCCTGGTCTGTCGGTCTCTCCTCCCCCTGGTCTGTCGGTCTCTCCTCCCCCTGGTCTGTCGGTCTCTCCTCCCCCTGGTCTGTCGGTCTCTCCTCCCCCTGGTCTGTCGGTCTCTCCTCCCCCTGGTCTGTCGGTCTCTCCTCCCCCTGGTCTGTCGGTCTCTCCTCCCCCTGGTCTGTCGGTCTCTCCTCCCCCTGGTCTGTCGGTCTCTCCTCCCCCTGGTCTGTCGGTCTCTCCTCCCCCTGGTCTGTCGGTCTCTCCTCCCCCTGGTCTGTCGGTCTCTCCTCCCCCTGGTCTGTCGGTCTCTCCTCCCCCTGGTCTGTCGGTCTCTCCTCCCCCTGGTCTGTCGGTCTCTCCTCCCCCTGGTCTGTCGGTCTCTCCTCCCCCTGGTCTGTCGGTCTCTCCTCCCCCTGGTCTGTCGGTCTCTCCTCCCCCTGGTCTGTCGGTCTCTCCTCCCCCTGGTCTGTCGGTCTCTCCTCCCCCTGGTCTGTCGGTCTCTCCTCCCCCTGGTCTGTCGGTCTCTCCTCCCCCTGGTCTGTCGGTCTCTCCTCCCCCTGGTCTGTCGGTCTCTCCTCCCCCTGGTCTGTCGGTCTCTCCTCCCCCTGGTCTGTCGGTCTCTCCTCCCCCTGGTCTGTCGGTCTCTCCTCCCCCTGGTCTGTCGGTCTCTCCTCCCCCTGGTCTGTCGGTCTCTCCTCCCCCTGGTCTGTCGGTCTCTCCTCCCCCTGGTCTGTCGGTCTCTCCTCCCCCTGGTCTGTCGGTCTCTCCTCCCCCTGGTCTGTCGGTCTCTCCTCCCCCTGGTCTGTCGGTCTCTCCTCCCCCTGGTCTGTCGGTCTCTCCTCCCCCTGGTCTGTCGGTCTCTCCTCCCCCTGGTCTGTCGGTCTCTCCTCCCCCTGGTCTGTCGGTCTCTCCTCCCCCTGGTCTGTCGGTCTCTCCTCCCCCTGGTCTGTCGGTCTCTCCTCCCCCTGGTCTGTCGGTCTCTCCTCCCCCTGGTCTGTCGGTCTCTCCTCCCCCTGGTCTGTCGGTCTCTCCTCCCCCTGGTCTGTCGGTCTCTCCTCCCCCTGGTCTGTCGGTCTCTCCTCCCCCTGGTCTGTCGGTCTCTCCTCCCCCTGGTCTGTCGGTCTCTCCTCCCCCTGGTCTGTCGGTCTCTCCTCCCCCTGGTCTGTCGGTCTCTCCTCCCCCTGGTCTGTCGGTCTCTCCTCCCCCTGGTCTGTCGGTCTCTCCTCCCCCTGGTCTGTCGGTCTCTCCTCCCCCTGGTCTGTCGGTCTCTCCTCCCCCTGGTCTGTCGGTCTCTCCTCCCCCTGGTCTGTCGGTCTCTCCTCCCCCTGGTCTGTCGGTCTCTCCTCCCCCTGGTCTGTCGGTCTCTCCTCCCCCTGGTCTGTCGGTCTCTCCTCCCCCTGGTCTGTCGGTCTCTCCTCCCCCTGGTCTGTCGGTCTCTCCTCCCCCTGGTCTGTCGGTCTCTCCTCCCCCTGGTCTGTCGGTCTCTCCTCCCCCTGGTCTGTCGGTCTCTCCTCCCCCTGGTCTGTCGGTCTCTCCTCCCCCTGGTCTGTCGGTCTCTCCTCCCCCTGGTCTGTCGGTCTCTCCTCCCCCTGGTCTGTCGGTCTCTCCTCCCCCTGGTCTGTCGGTCTCTCCTCCCCCTGGTCTGTCGGTCTCTCCTCCCCCTGGTCTGTCGGTCTCTCCTCCCCCTGGTCTGTCGGTCTCTCCTCCCCCTGGTCTGTCGGTCTCTCCTCCCCCTGGTCTGTCGGTCTCTCCTCCCCCTGGTCTGTCGGTCTCTCCTCCCCCTGGTCTGTCGGTCTCTCCTCCCCCTGGTCTGTCGGTCTCTCCTCCCCCTGGTCTGTCGGTCTCTCCTCCCCCTGGTCTGTCGGTCTCTCCTCCCCCTGGTCTGTCGGTCTCTCCTCCCCCTGGTCTGTCGGTCTCTCCTCCCCCTGGTCTGTCGGTCTCTCCTCCCCCTGGTCTGTCGGTCTCTCCTCCCCCTGGTCTGTCGGTCTGTCTTTCTCTCCCCCTGGTCTGTCGGTCTGTCTTTCTCTCCCCCTGGTCTGTCGGTCTGTCTTTCTCTCCCCCTGGTCTGTCGGTCTGTCTTTCTCTCCCCCTGGTCTGTCGGTCTGTCTTTCTCTCCCCCTGGTCTGTCGGTCTGTCTTTCTCTCCCCCTGGTCTGTCGGTCTGTCTTTCTCTCCCCCTGGTCGGTCTGTGTTTCTGTCTCTCTCCCCCTGGTCTGTCTGTCTCTCTCTGTCTCTCTCTCTCTCCCCCTCCCTGGTCTCTCTCTCTCCCTGGTCTCTCTCTCTCCCTGGTCTCTCCCTGGTCTCTCTCTCTCTCTCTCCCCCTCCCCCCCCCCCCCTGGCCGGCCGGCCTCCCTCCCTCCCTCCCTCCCCCTGGTCTCTCTCTCTCTCTCTCTCTCCCCCCCCCCCGGTCTGTCTGTCTCTCTCAATTCAATTCGCTTTATTGGCATGACAAGTTACATCTTATGTTGCCAAAGCATCCGAAAACATTCATGTTTGTTCACAAAAATACAGATCTATCCATACAGTGTATAAACAGATATATCCCTGAGTGTATAAATATATACTTTCATATAATTTATATATACTCTTTTCTTAAATTTGCTGGTTGTCCCTCTGTTTATGGCAAGCTGTAACATAGTGTGCCGCTAGTGTTATGCAATTTCTCTCTTCCCCTAGTAGGTATGGGAGTTTTTGGTCGTCATTCAAATTTCTGAATTCCGGGCATATTTTTGTGAATTTTGGGTAGAAATTCTCCCTTATGTCCTGATATTTTCTACAAGCTGTGAGGAAGTGCATTTCTGTCTCCACCACTCCCTGACTGCAGTGAGAGCATATCCTGTCCTCTCTTGGTAGCTGGGTCTGCCTGTCTCTACCTTTTTCGATCGCCAGGTTATGTTCACTAAGTCTGTACATTGTCAAAGTTTTTCTCAGTTTGCTCTCTCTCTCTCTCTCTTTCCCCCCAGGTCTGTCTGTCTGTCTGCCTCTCTCCCCCCTCCTCGTCTGCCCGCCGGGCCTGTCTCCCTGTCTCTCCCCTTCTCCCTCTCTCGGTGCCGGATTTACCTTCCAGGATAGAAACCACAATCAGCAGCTGCTCCGACCTGGAGTCCATGGCACCCGGTAAGTGAGCGGCTGCTCCGAGACCCGCACCTCTCGCTCAGCCCCGGCTGCACCCTGTGCGCCTCCTCCTCCTCCAGCGCCGCCACCCCGCCGCTCTTAGGGTTTCTGCCCGCTCCTCCATCACCTTTTACCGCCTCGGTGTTCAAACCAATCAACTTCCGGTCCCAACGGCAGCCGCGGCCTGGCCGGAAGCCGGGGTTCGTTACAGCGCCGCCTGCAGGAGCACAGGCATTTTACAAGAACTATCTCAACAGCAATTTGCACTCATAAAGAAAGACTTCCATTTTTATAGCGCCTTTCACAAGGATTCCCAGGACTTCCCCAAAGCACTTTACAGCCGGTGAAGTGCTTTTGAAGTTTCGTCACTGCTGTAATGTAGGAATGTTGTAATATAGGACCTTTAACGTAGTAAAAGGTCCCATGGTGTAAACAGACAAAAATTTACACTGAGCCAAAGAAGGGAACAGGTGACAAAAGCTTGGTTAAAAAGGTAGGTTTTAAGTAGAGTTTTAAAGGAGGAGAGAGAGAGCTGGAGAGGCAAAGAGGATTAGCGAGGGAATTACAGAGTTTAGGGCCTAGATGGCTGAGGTCACAGCTACCAATGGTAGGGCAGTGGAAGTCTGGGATGGACAAGAGACCAATGTGAGAGGAATGCAGAGTTCTTGGAGTGTTGTAGAGCTGGAGGAGGTTACAGAGATAGGGAAAGGTGAGGCTATGGAGGGATTTGAGCACGAGGATGAAAAGTTTAAAATTGAAGCATTTGGGGACTGGAAGCCAATGTAGGTCAGCAAGCACAGGAATGATGAGTGAACGGGACTTGGTGCAAGCTAAGATACAAGCAACAAGGTTTTCTCCACCCATACCACCTTTGCTGAGCCAACTTTTATAGTTTACACAAAATCACAAAATAATTACAGATGAGGAAGGCCATTCTGTCCATCTTAATTCATTCATCCAGCAAGATCCCAATGACTTCCTTTGTAGCATCCAATAGTTTCTTAAATGATTCCAGGGCTTTTGCTGCCACTAAAGAAAGAACAAACTTGGATTTGTATGGCAGTTTTTACAACCTCAGGGCATCCCAAAACACTTTATAGTCAATGAAGTATATTTTGAAGTGTAGTCACTGTTGTAATGTAGGAAACGTGGCAACCCATTTGTGCACAACAAGATCCCACAAACCGCAATGAGGTAATGATCAAATAATCTATTTTTTAGGTGTAGCCTAAGGGATAAATGTTGGCCAGGACACCGGGATAACTTCCTTGCTCTTCTTTGAATAATGTCATCAGATTATTTATGTCCACCTGAGAGAGCAGACGGGGCGGGGCCTCAGTTTACTCTTCTGATTTTGGGTGTTTCAACAAGTCAACTGTAACTTAATAAAACTTTAAATAAAACTTAACAAATTAAATTAAAATTTGATTGGCCGGGGTGATGATGCACTCCAGTCCCTGCGGCGCCAACCGGTCACGAAAGGCCTCAAGTGTGCCGGCGGCCACCGCATGCTCCATCTCCAGGGCCACCCAGGCACGAACATGGCCGCGGAAGAGAGGCAGGCAATCATGTAGTCAGGAGCTAGAGAGTAGAAATTTAAGATCACCATGAAAAGAACAAAGAGGTCTATGAGAATTTTGATTGTTGCGAGAGTGTTGCTAGACATCAAAAACAGTGGTAAAAGCAAAATCCATAATAGATTTTAAAAGAGAAGTGGATAAATATTTGAAAAGGAAATGTTTAAAATAGCAAGGGAATTAGACTAATTTGATTGCTCTTTCACAGTTTGGCACAGGCCAAATGGTCTCTTTCTGGGCTACAAAATTGTATGATTCTGTGAATCCATCGTCTTCTGCCTCAGAGGAAATAACAATCAAGGAGTTGACAAGGAATCACTGCATTCAGGAGTGGAGAAAAGAGAAAGCAACACAGGTATTTTATAAATGATGCTGAAATAGGTAAGGATGAGGCTGAAAGAGACTTTCTTAGTCTTAGTAGATTCAATGCTAAACATGTCCAACCAATTCAGAGCAATGACCAACAAAGTCCAAAGATGTGCAGGTTAGGTTGATTTGGCTATGATAAATTGACCCTTAGTGTTACGGGATTAAATACATGGGGTTACAGGGATAGGGTGGGATATGTGTCGGTGCAGGCTCGATGGGCCAAAATGGCCTCTATCTGCACTGTAGATTCTGTGAAAGCCAATAGAATGTTGAACAATGTAACCAAAACAGTGGAATAAAAGTCACAGGAGGTCAGACCACGAATTATATACTTGTTTCCCCTGGCTGGAGAGTCTAGAACTAGGGGGCATAGTCTCAGGATAAGGGGTCAGCCATTTAAGACTGAGATGAGGAGTTCTATTATGTGTTGAAGTCCTGATCTAGGGTTTGAACCCAAAATGATGAAGGGTTTTAATAAAATAAATAGGGATGAACTTAAATATGCTCAATGACTCAGCTTCCACAGCCCTTTGACGTAGAGAGTTCCAAAGATTCACAACCCTCTTGAGTGAAGAAATTCCTCCTCATCTCAGTCTTAAATGGCCGACCCCTTATCCTGAGACTATGCCCCCTAGTTCTAGTCTCTCCAGCCAGGGGAAACAACCTCTCAGCATCTACCCTGTCAATTCCCTTCAGAATCTTATATATTTCAATGAGATCACCTCTCATTCTTCTAAACTCCAGAGAGTATAGGCCCAATCACCCCAGCCACAGTCTGTTCGCCCTCCTGCCATCTGGGAGACGCTACAGATGCATTCGCACCCGTACGACCAGATTTAGGAACAGCTTCTTTCCCAGGGCTGTCATCCTACTGAACTCCACAAATAAACTCTAAAGCCTGCACATCTGCCAATGCACTTTATTATGGTTATGTTTATGTTAATGTTTTACAAGCCAAATGTATGTTGAATGTTTAAGGCCTAGAAATTCAGTGGCCTGCGCCACCAGTTTGCGCCCAAAGAGGGCTTTTGCGCCTCTGGCCACAACCACCGCGATATTTAGCAGGGCGCTAATGGCGGCGTTAGCCTGTAGCGCTGCGCCGCCACCGATGACGTCATCGGTGTGCGCAGCGCCCCGCTATCGCCCCGCTGGCCATATTTGGTCGCGCCCGCCTCCTCCGCGCCGGCCGCAAACAGCGACCGGTACACAGGGGCCTACCTGTGCCGGTACTGGGGCGAGTTAAGGTGGAGGTGCGGCCGGCCGCTTTTTCGGCGGCCGCCTGCCCGCACCTCCGTCCCCGGCCTCCTACACCCCCCCCCCCCCCTCCGCGGCATTGCCGGCTGTTTCCCGAGAGCCCGGCACTTCTCCTTGGTGCCGGGCTCATTTGCCGGCACTTGCGAGCGGGGATCGCGCTGTTGCAGGCACCTCCCCCTTAACAGTGCGAGGAAGGCCTGCAGTACCGCAGCCTGCCATGCCACAGCGGGTGGCGCTGCGGCACTTTGCGCGTCGATATTCAGTTTCAGCGCCCCAAGCGGGGCGCCGAAACCCTTGTTTAGCGGCTGGCTTCCACTTGGGGCGCTGAAACTGAATATCCCGATGGCGCAAGTGGCTCCGCGCGCAGCGGTAATTCCGGCGCCCAGGCGAGCTGGGCGCCCCAAACTGAATTTTTAGCCCTAAATGTCTTAACCTAAATGTACACTCTCGGGAGCCGCAAGCCTACATTTCGTTGTACTGCACTTGTGCACTAACAATGACAAAGTTGATTATTATTATTATTATTATCAATCTCTCCTCCTAGGACAACACTCTCATCCCAGGAATCAATCTAGCGAACGTTCGCTGCACCGCATGTATGTCCTTTCTCAGATAAGGAGACCAAAACTGTGCACAGTACTCCAGGTGTGGTCTGTACAATTGTAGTAAGACTTCCTTATGCTTGTACTCCAACCCCCTTGCAATAAAGGCCAACATGCCATTTGCCTTCCGAATTGCTTGCTGTACCTGTATGCTAACTCTCTGTGTTTCCTGTATGAGGACACCTAGATCTCTCTGAACACCAACATTTAATAGTTTCTCACCATTTATTCTATTCTTCCTACCAAAGTGAGATTCTTCCCACCAGTCAAGGAGTGTTAGCACGTTTCTTTTTTGACTATGGGCCAAGCAAGGTCCTGCTCTCAGCAGATGTAGAATTATGTCGATCCGCAGAGGCTTCAATATGGAGCAGATCTTTTTGCCTCCTTTCAAAAAGATATCCAGGATACTGATCAGGAATGGGAAACCTAGCTAATTTTTCCTTTCCCTAGCCCTGGAGCACTGAGACCAATTGTGACTAACAAGCACAGACCAGGGATCTAACTCATGCAGTTTAAAACCGAAAAATGCAGGAACAAGTCTAATTAACAGGGCACGCTCCAGCACAATCTGTACCTCTGTGTTGAGAAGAATTCAATTGTCCAAGTGCTTTTGCCAGGTGATGTGATAAAAAAGAAAGACTTACATTTATATAGCACCTTTCACGACCACCGGATGTCTCAAAGCGCTTTACAGCCAATGAAATACTTTGGAAGTGTAGTCACTGTTGTAATGTAGGAATCATGGCAGCCAATTTGCACACAGTAAGCCCCCACAAACAGCGATGCAATAATGACCAGATAATCTGTTTTTGTAATGTTGATTGAGGGATAATTATTGGCCAGGACACCAGGGATAACTCCCCTGCTCTTCTTTGAAATAGTGCCATGGGATCTTTTACATCCACCTGAGAGAGCAGACGGGCCTCGGTTTAACATCTCATCTGAAAGACGGCACCTCCGACAGTGCAGCACTCCCTCGGTACTGCACTGGAGTGTCAGCCGAGATTTTTGTGCTCAGTTCTCTGGAGTGGGATCTGAATCCACAACCTTCTGACTCAGAGGCAAGGGTGATACCCACTGAGCCACAGCTGGCACTAGTTTTTTTTAAGATTATCTTATATTTACAAATCTGTATCCCACCTTAACTTATATATTTGCTACTATGTTAATGCTGGTGCCTCAGATTCTCACCACCATTAAATTTTGATTTGTGGTAGTTTCCTGATTCCTGACAACTAATGATAAATACTTACCTGTTGCAAGGTGAAGGGAGCCTTAGCAAACGGGAGTATTGTTCCTGATACAGAAGAATAGTTTATCTCCGGAAGTTAATAAATGCATAGCCACTTTAATAAACATAAATTTCATAAATAAACAACTTCTTGTGTACATCATTTACAGTATTTACATTGGCCTGGATTTTGCGGTCAGCGGAGAAGGGACGGCGCTTGCCGCTGACCTCGAAGAAGCTGCCCATAAAGATTTAGCAGGCTCTACAGCGTCAATTTCTTCTATTCTGACGTGACTTTAAATCTGGTGCCATCTATAGGGGATCTGTGGTGTCCAGCAACAGTGAAGTCATCATACAGGCTGATCAGCCAATCAGATTGAAGAATTCTCAGAGACAGCAAACCACGAAGTAAAAAGCATGGATTATAATTCACTTTTTAATCATTTTACAGAAAGTGAAATAAAGATTAGGACATACACATATGATTAAGCTAGAAGCTGAAATATCATAAACAAACTGTATAAAAATAAAACAAAAATTAATTTTTATTATTTTAAAAGTAATGGAATTTTTTTATTGTTATTCTGAGGGAATGACACTCCATACTTATAAAATTAGATTTTCAGAGCCAGAGAGGTTTTTCAGCATTACTTATGACTTAGTACGCCGTTAAAAACGTAGTTACATCTCATTCAACAAGGCTTGACATTTTTCAATAGTTTTTACAGTGAGAATAGTGCGTAAAAACTTGAACTTTACATTAAATCACTGATTCTGTGTTGATTGCCTCTGCGAAGACTGCAACAGTGCACCCTGCAGGGGAGCAAGGTATCACTGGCAGCAACTTCCTGATTTCCACGTTTAACTGTGCATGTGCGGACACCATAAGTTGCTGTCAGTTTTACACAGTAACGACAGCGAGCGCTAACAGTTTCGCTGTCATTACAACTGCAAATTCCGGGCCAATGCTTTAGGAACATAGGAACAGGAGTAGGCCATTCAGCCCTCGAGCCTGTTCTGCAATTCAGTGAGATCATGGCTGATCTATATCTTAACTCTATCCACCTGACTTGGCTCCATATCTTTTTATACCCTTGTCAATGAAAAATTTATTGATCTCAGATTTAAAATTATTAATTGAGCTTGCATCTATTGCTTTTTGTGGGAGAGAGTTCCACACTTCTACCACCCTTTGCATGAAAAAGTGTTTCCTAACTTCTCTCCTGAATGGCCTGGCTCTGATTTTAAGGTTATGTCCCCTTCTCCTAGACTCCCCCACCAGTGGAAAAAAATTCTCTCTATTTACCCTATCAATTCCTTTCAAAATCCTAGAAACCTCAATCAAATCACCCATTGACCTTCTATATTCCAGGGAATAGAAGCCTAGTTTATGTAATCTCGCCTCATAACCTAACCCTTGGAGCCCAGGTAACATTGTGGTGAATCTACGCTGAACTCCTTCCAAGGCCAATATATCTTTTCTAAGGTGCGGTCCCCAGAACCGTACACAGTACTTCAGATGTGGTGAAACCAGGGCTTTGTATCGCTGTAGCAAAACGTCCTCCCCTTTATTTTCTAGCCCTCTAGTTATAAAGGCTAACATTTCATTAGTCTTTTTGATTATTTTTTGTACCTGACTACTGTACTACATTTTAGTGATCTGTGAACAGGGACCCATAAATCTATTTGGATCGCCACTGTTCCTAGCTTTTTACCATTTAAATAATTCTCAGATCGATCCTTTTTTGGCCCAAATGGATGACCTCACACTCACCTGCATTGAAATCCATCTGCCACAGTTTTGCCAACTCACTTTATCTACCAATGTTTCTTTGTAACGTTAGGCTCCCGTCTATACTACTTACTGTACCACCAATCTTTATGTCATCAGCACCTTGGATATATGACTCTCTATTGTGTTATCTAAGTCATTTATAAATATCGTGAATAGTTGAGGCCCCAGCACAGATCTTTGTGGGGCACCACTCGTCACTTCCTTCCAATTCGAGAACATACCCATTATCCCGACTCTCTATCTTCTACCACCTAACCAATCTCTGAACCAGGTCAATAATTTGCCATGAGCTTTAATTTTATGAATGCCTTCTGGAAGTCCATATAAACTACATCCTTAGACATTCCCCTGTCTACTATTTTAGTTACTTCCTCAAAAAATTCAATTAGTTTCATTCGACATGACCTACCTGTTACAAATCCATGTTGGCTCTCTCTAATCAGCTCAAATTTCTCTCTAAGTGCTCAGTCACTCTGTCCTTAATTTAAAGATTCCAATAACTTCTTGCAACAGATGTTAGACTAGTAGGTCTATAATTTCCTGATTTCTCTCTTTCAGCTTTCTTAAATAAGTGAGTTACATTTGCAATTTTCCAATCTAAAGGGACAATTCCTGAATCAAGAGAGCTTTGGAAGATTATGGCTGAAGCACCTGCAATTTCCTCATCTACTTCCTTTAAAATCCTGGGGTGGAACCCATCGGATCCTGGGGATTTGTCAGTCTTTAGTGCCATTATTTTTTCTAATACTGTTTTCTTGCTTACGTTAACTTTATTGAGTTCCAATCCTTGATTCATTATTAGTTTCCCTGCAATGTCAGGTATATTATCCTCTTCCCCTACTGTGAAGACTGACACAAAGTAAGTGTTCAACAAGTCTGCTATTTCCTTATTTTCATTTGCAATATTACCCCCATCTGTTTTTAAATCGCCCGCATTATCCTTGACTACCCTTTTTCTTCCAATATAATAGTAAAAACTTATGTTAATCTTGGTATCCCTCACAAGTTTCTTTTCGTATTCCATTTTTGCAGTTCTTACTATCTTTTCTGTCTTCCTTTGCTGTTCTTCATATCTCTCCCAGTCCTCTAGATTTAAACTATTCTTTGCACTTTTATATGCTCTTTCCTTTAGTTTTATGTTATCTCTCACCTCTTTTGTCAATCATGGCTGTTTTATTTGGTAAGTAGAGCTCTTGTCCCTTAAGGGTATATACTGGTCCTGTATTAAGCTAAATTCCCTGTTGAACACCTCCTACTGTTCATTTGTAGTTTTACCCAATAACAGTTTTGACCAGTTTGCTGTTGTCGGTCTTTGTCTCATCCCGTTAAAGTTAGCCTTACCAAAATATAGGATCTTAGTAAATGTGTTAAGCTTCTCCTTTTCAAACCTAACATTGAATTTGATGACTGTTAGATAACTGTTCCCTTACTGTTAGCTTACCAATTAAGTCTGGCTCATTACTTATTACTAAATCTAGTATGGCCTGCCCTTTTGTTGGTTCTAGAACATATTGCTCCAGGAAACTATCGTGAATGCACTTAAAAACTTCACTACCCGACTTGAGCTACTCTGCTCTTCCCAATCTCAATTAAAATTTTATTCAAATTAAAGTCTCCCTTTTGACAGTTTTCACTGTCTAAAGTTAACTCATAAAAACTAAAAAGTTCATGCTTCATATTCTTTTGATGGTTTCATACAAGAAAAATATTATACTTTCAAGCCCCAATAATGGCCTCATGGCTTTGTGTGTCAGATCTTTTCCATAACTGGACAGGGAAGGAGGCAGAGCCTACAGACAGCAATTCCTGGTACAGTCTTGCTATCAATCACAAGTCTCTTCAACTGAAAGTGATAGCCCTGGGAAAGCCCATGTACTGAAGCCCTAGGTTTCTCAGATAAGCATGAAAATATTACTATGCAGGTAAGTTTAACCACCTTCTTGTAAATGTTGTAATTTTAATATTTTTATTATATTACAAACCTTATTTCCAGTACTATATTTCTCATGTGAGAGTCCATGATGGAAGTCAAAATGATTTTTAGAAGGTATTTGGAATAATTTCATTGGTTATGCCTTTTTATTGGTAGTTTTTGCAGAATGCAATGGGTGATTGGTAGTTTTTGAACTTTGTGATTAGTAGTTTTCATTCCACTTGCTACGTTATGATTGAGCACATTCTGTACCTCTCCTGGCCAGCTTCCTACCTTGTACCCTCCGTAAACTTAAGCTCATTCAAAACTCTGCTGCCCGCATCCTAACTTGCACCAAGTCCCATTCTCCCATCACCCCTGTGTTCGCTGACCTACATTGGCTCCCGGTTCGGCAATGGCTCAGTTTTAAATTTCTCATCCTTGTTTTCAAATCCCTCCATTGCCTCACCCTTCCCTATCTTTGTAACCTCCTCCAGCCCTACAAACTGCCAAGATCTCTGCGCTCCTTCAATTCTGGCCTCTTGTGCATCCCCAATTTTCATCACTCCATCATTGGTGGCCTGTTTTCAGCTGCCTAGGCCCTAAGATCTGGAATTCCCTTCCTCAGCCTCTCCACCTCTCTACCTTGCTCTCCTCCTTTAAGCTGCTTCTTAAAACCTACCTCTTTGATGAAGCTTTTGGCCACTTGTCCTATATTTCCCTATGTGGCTTGGTGTCAAATTTTATTTGATAACGCTCCTGTGCTAAAGGTGCTATATTGATTATATATGTTGTTGCTGTACCTGTGCATTTGTGATTGATCATTATTTTACAAAAATTATATTTGAGCCAATGCAGTGATAGTGTGACATACAATTTGAGCCAATTAGTTGCAAGTGTGTCACTTTGAAGAATGACACCTGAGGTATGGCGGGAACAGATGCATTGGGTGGCAAACTTTTATCTGTATAGACATTTTCATTGATTTGAACTCTTATTATTCAAATTTATTACAGTAACAAAATAATAAATATTGCAACATTACTGAGAATTTAGTAAATTTAAACAACATTACCCTTCTGTCCTTTGAGTCTTCTTCCTTCACTGGCTTCAATTAGCAGTTCTTTTGTAATAAGAATAATTGCCACATATGTTCATTTAACAGGCAATCCTCATGTAAGACAACCCCCTACTTTCAAATCACTGCAGCAGGAATTTGATTTTAATGTGTGATGACTGTTCTGTGCACTGCCAGCACTGTGCACAGACAAGGGGTGAGAGAGTGGATGCCTGAGAGATATGCGTGGGAGACTGTGAGCCATAAACAGGTGAGCAGAGCTAGGCATGACCAGAAGCAGGTGACTGTGCTTCCCATATCGAGCTACAGAACCATTCACCACAATTATTTTCATATAAGAGATGACCTCCCTACTTTCAACCCTGAAACAGTACCAATAGTACTTGCAGTCTGGCCTTCAACTCTTAAAATAGCAAATAAGACAAAACAGCTCCTTCATAAATACATCTGAGATATCAGTTTTATGCATAACCATAATTCAACTTTCACACAGAGCCATTGGTTATTTTGCTAAATGAGGAACAAATCTTCTATTTGCTATAATCAGCATAAGATAACAAAAGTATTCATAAATATGGATTTAATCTTTCTTCCTATTAAACTAATTCATCAGCTAATTATGGTCTTCTCTCTTAGGCACTTTGCTTCATCAATTATCTTTGCCATGCTTGTCATCAATTTCTTGCTATCTCAAATACTCTCTAATAATTTTTACTGTGGCTTCATACTGGTTCTTCTTTCTGCCCTGTCTTGATTACGATTTTGTCTTGTCAGCTTTGTAATTCACTCTTTAGCCTGCTAATTTACTTAGCTATCTGTCTTAATTTTCATTCCAATATTTTTCTTTGTATATACTCACTATATTTACTTCTATTTCTTCTTATTGACTATTACAGCTTCTATATTACTCCTTTTGTCATTCTAGAGGTCGCATTTGTTTCCTTGATCCTTCAGACCCCCTGTGCTCTTCCCTTCTGCCCAATCTGCCCTAACTACCTCTGTTCACCTCCTTTGTCTTTTTACTCCATTCCACTCCTTTCTCAAATGGCAGAATTCCAACTCATACCTTGACTGGCTCCCCAAGCAACAGCTGTTGTTTTTATTCTTCTGCTGTTAAAGATTTTTGAATTTCTTTAATTTTACTTCTATCATTTATTTTGCTTAGTTTCCTTTTCGATCAGCTTACCTAATTTGTTCATTTACTTTTTTATTTTCTGATTTCCTCTCTTTTTCCTCTCACCCTGATATGGAATGTTACAGAAGTCAGTGAAGTAGTAAGCACGACAGTTCCAGGGTAGCTGGGTGCAGAACTGTTGACACATGCTGAGACCCTTTAGTACCTCACCCAAGTGATAAGGTCAGAACTTCGGGTCCCCACGGGTGAGTACGCGTTGGGTACTCATGCGTAGGCCCAATGAAAGTGCCGGTTTCGTGCATGCACTACGCATGCGCGGGAAACCGAAACTTCCGTTCCCTTAAAGGAAGGGGTTCACAGGTCGAACGCGTGCACCAGAGAGGCAGCACGTATGCCTGGAACTTCCGTTTTTTTTGCAGCTTTCTCCGGGAGGGTAAGTCTCCAGAAGCTACGCTTGTAAAAAGCAGTCGCAAGGCCTGCTTTTAACAAGGTAAGTGGCGAATTAAGTTAAATTAAAACATTTTTCCACAGGTTTATTATTTTTAAATACTTTAAAGAAAGATAAGTTTATTTTTAGCCCCGTTAGAAACTGTAATTAATTTTTTCAAAAATTTAAATTATTGTTTAAAATAGTTATTTTATGTAATTTATAGTTATTTTAAAAATGTGATGTTTTTTAAAAATTTATTTGAAGTTTTAGTGATGTTTTGGGGCTGAATTGTATTCATAGATTTGACAGCTCTTCCTGTCAAATCTATGAATACAGATTCCCTGCTACCATTGGCTCTCCATGGTCCACATGATCCCAGGGGACGCTTCGAACTAACTGCGCCCCTGGGATACGCAAGCATTGCGCGCCGGCAGTTGGAGCAGGTCCAGGATCGGAACCCCACGCGGGCCCAAGCACAATGGCCGGTGCGCTAGGTAAGTGCAGGTCGGAGGCTTGCACCCACGGGAAGGCTCCGACCCGAATTTCTGGGCCATTATTGTGTTAATGTCCAGTGCCACGGCATGAGGACAGACACAAAATCAAGTTTGACAGTCAGGTGGGGTGGTACAGGTACTAAGAGTGAACTGCAGTGCAGAAAATCAGAGTGGAGATTTATGTCTGGACTGTCCCTGGCACTTCTGGATGGCCAACTACAGGAGGCATTTACAGTCATTTCTGAGCAGACTGTGTGCCTACTCTGTCAGCTGTAATTGTCAAGCCAGATCAATGAAAATTCATAAAATGCAAAAACAGGAGGAAAATTAACCAAATATTCCTATTAAAAAAACTGTTATGTGGGAAGTCTATCAATTTATTATCTTCCATTTCTTGGTAAAGTGAAATATTATTGCTGATAGTTTTGGAAGCTCAGTACAGATAAACTTATGTTTTGTGTTGAGGCCAAGGTATTGCCAGATAAAAGTTCTATTTATAAATGTGGTACTGAGCTGAAAAGTGAAAAGCTAACAGTAGATAGCAGTGCTGCACATTTGTAACTTGAACTTTTCCCAATCAATCACCTCTACAGCATTTCATCCTCATCAATGTAGCATTCAAGGCTGCCAGACAGATAACGCTTTGGAAGTTGGAAAGAATAACATATTAGATTGCGATATTTTACTTGTGATATTCAAAAGAAAAATATTGTATTGTATACATACCCTAAGAGATTATTATATTAAAGGATTACAAATGTTCAGGATTACTATCAACAGAGAGCTTTTCATTTTAACTCAAGATCACAGTTGTTATTCGCACATTTGTTGCCTGGTAAGTTTTTTTTAACAAGATGCTAAACACCACAATAAAATAAGGGCACTGCACCAGGAATATCAAACAGCTTAAAGGATTGAATCTACAATTTGCCCTTCAGTTGACCTGTGTATCCTGAATTTCCCAATACAGGAGAAGCAGCCATCCATTATTACTTAAATGTAGTAAACTAATTAGAACTAATGTGCAAATGCAAATTAGGTTAATTGCAAAATAGACTTTCACCTATAATTCACATGGCTTAACTTCCATCATTCTGAAACTCAATGTAATTATAAAACTATTAGTAATGACATATTAATACATTATGCTAATTGTTGTAATTTACATATGCAAATCCTGTTGCTAAGAACACTGACATTTTTTCTTTAAAAGAATATTTTAGGATTAAAACCTAATGGTTTTTTCCATCACCATTCATTAAAAATTCACCTTGTATTTTTTAAATATTATTCAGTTACAAATTGGAATGCTTAATTAATTAATATATTTATATAAATATATATATATAGTTCCCTTTTGCTTGAACTTGCAGTTTTTGGAGCTACATGTTCATACTTGATGATTCAATTTGCAGCCTTGGCCTCCAAGCCACTTAAAGCTAGTTTCAGTTGTTTGGGTTGCATTTTCAGTGTATTTATTTTTTGCTTGGGAGCATTTTGAAGGTTGCACACTAATCTGAAGTGTGCCAGGTGTGAAATGTATGGGGATTACATGACCCCATTGATCACAGCTCCTTTTGCAAAGGATCTTTTTTGTTTCCTGGTGCTACCTTTTTGCACAACCATTACTTTTGCTGTGCTGCACTTACATTTCAAGTGGCAAATAGCTGCAGAAATACAAGTTGCCCCTTGGAAGGTTATGAGGAGACTGACTGACCTGGATTTTCCTGCCTGATTTTGGAGCAATAAATGTAATAAAATGGATACAAAAACAAAATACTGTGGATGCTGGAAATCTGGAATAAAAGCAGAAAATGCTGGAAATACTCAGCAGGTCAGGCAGCATCTGTGGAGAGAGAAACAGAGTTAACGGCCAGAATTTTAATTGGGAGGTGGGTTGGGGGCAGTGGTGGGGCGGGGTGGTCTAGGAAGTGGTCTGGAAACCCGTGAGTATGGGATTCCCATAGGCCCTGCTGAATTTAACACTGTGATTATCTTCACAAACATCTTTGCGGCCTTCAGCACATGTGCGCGGTATCCCAGAGTCGCGCATGCGCAGTACCCAACAGTTGCGGCCTGCACCATGGGCCACGCTTTCCTCGGCTCCGTAAGGAGAAGGTCACTGGATCCGTTGGTGGCCGGTCGGGGGGGGAGGCAGGGAAGAGAGAGGATCGAAAGGGGAGAGAGAGAGAGAGGGAATGGGAGGGGGGAGAGGGAGAGAGGGGATTGGAGGGGGAGAGAGCAAATCAGAGGGGAGAGACAGAGGAGGAGGAGAGAGAGGGGAAGGGGAGAGAGAGGAAGGGGAGAGAGAGGAGGTGGGAGAGAGGATCGGAGGTGAGGGGAGAGCTGGTCAGGAACTCGGGGTGAGAAGGTCGGGAACTCGGAGGGGGGGCTAAAGAGCACAGTGGTGATGGGGAAGAACATGATCCAGATGATAAGATGGATCATGTTCTTCCAACCCCCTTTACACCCGCACCACATTCTCCCTCTCCTCCCCCTAGATCTGGTTGATTTCTTGGAAAGCTCGGTGCATGTGGCAAGTGACATCATTGGACTGGATGAAATCCAGAAGTCGTGACACTGTCACTATTCACTTCATACCCAATAAACCTGTTAACAATCAGTGACGCACACACAATGCCCCATCTATGGGGTGGGCAGGGAGGTCAGGAACTTGGGGGGGGGGGGATGGTCAGGAACTTGGGGACGAGGAGAAAGTCAGGAACTTGCGGGGGGTGGGGAAGGTCAGGAACTTGTTGGGGGAAAAAGGTCAGAAACTCAGGGGGTGGGAGGAAGGTTAGGAACTTGTTGCGGGGTGAGAGAAGGTCATAACCCGCGAGGGTGAGCCCTGACTGTTCTATGTGAGCTCTGTTCTGTCTGAAGCCTGGCAGGCGGAATGGCTTGCATTACACTTTGCAAAGTACTTGCTTACTTAGGCAGGCAGGATCAAATTACACATTCCAGATAAACTGCTGGGTGTGTCTTGTCCTCCAAGGGGAACAATCAGAAATCAAGTCTTGTCCTCCAAGGTGACCAATCAATAATCTGGTGTTGGAAATAAACGCGACCTGAATTTAACAACAGAGCCTGATTAACATATCAAAGGTCTGTTTCCCACCCACAGCCAGCCATATGGAGAGGCTGGCTGGCTGTGGGCCTGCAGGCCTGCGGCACTAGGCTGCAGAGAGGAGGGAGGGAGGGAGCAGGTGGGGGCCGGCAGGGGGGTGTTGGGAGGCGGGGTGGTCAGTAGCCAGAGGAGGATCGGTGGGGGGAGGGAAGCATCAAGGCTGGAACATCGATGGGGGGAGGGAAGCATTGGGGCCAGAGGATCAGGGTGGGAGGGGGGGAAAGCATTGGGCCCAGAGGGGAAGCATCGGGGCCGGAGCATCAGGCGGGGCTGGAAGGGGGAGTCTGGGAAGGCGATCAGAGGCCTTGTGGGGGGGGGGGAAATCGGTGGCCTCATGGGGGTTATCTGGGCACAGTGGGCGGGTGAGGCAGAGATGCTGGATCCAGCAGGTACCTCCTGGATCCACCAATCGTCGCCTTACTTTAGCTGGCAGGTTCTCCGAGGCCTGAGAAACTCGACCAGCCAGAGTTTAATTTGAAATGTTGTTTAAATCTGAGGCATGCCAGCCTCATTTTTAAATGGTGACCCGCCTCCTGGGAGCGGGTTGGCCGCCCGCCCCTCCCGTCCCGCCTCCATTAAAACCAGGTGGGCGGGTTGGAGGTGGGTTAGGGTCGGGATTCCATTTTTTAACACTTTTCACCTGCCACCTGACCCCAACCCACCCGTTTCACAGAATCACAGAATCACAGAAACCCCACAGTGCAGATAGAGGCCATTTCGGCCCATCGAGCCTGCACCGACACATATTCCACCCGATCCCCGTAACCCCTACACCAACACATATCCCACCCTATCCCCGCGAATTTAATCTCCCTAACACTAAGGGTCAATTTATCATAGCCAATCAACCTAACCCGCACATCTTTGGACTGTGGGAGGAAACCGGAGCACCCGGAGGAAACCCACGCAAACACGGGGAGAATGTGCAAACTCCACACAGACAGTCGCCCGAGGCCGGATTCGAACCCGGGTCTCTGGTGCTGTGAGGCAACAGTGCTAACCACTATGCCACCGTTTCTGGAGGTTAAAATTCCCCCCAACCTTTCAGGTCGATGACCATTCATCAGAACTGGAAAAAGTTAAGAGATATAACAGGTTTTAAGCAAGTACAGAAGCAGGGAAAGGGGGGAGGGAGGAAAGAACAAAAGGGAAGGTCTGTGATAGGGTGGAAGGCAGGAGAGATTAAATGACCTCTTCCCTTCCCACTGTCCGGGGCCCCAAACACTCCTTCCAGGTGAAACAGCAATTTACTTGTATTTCTTTCAATTAGACAATGACTTCGGTCTTCCCAATATTTAGTTGGAGGAAATTTCTACTCATCCAGTAGTGAATGTCGGACAAGCCCGATCTCCTTTGCACTTGTTATAAAGTGTTGGAGAGGCTACTACTCCACAGACTAGCCTCATCGAGCCAACCATTCCTAAGGAGCAAGTGGGCTTCCGGAGCGGCTGTAACTGCTGTGCCCAAGTGGTAACTTTAACAACGCACATCAAGCATGCTTACAGTGCCAGCTCAAGACCGCTGTAGCACTCGTGGACCTGTCAGCGGCGTATGACACAGTATGGACTGCTTTTCAAGCTCTCCACCATTCTAGCCTGCAGAACAACGATCCATCTTCTCAACTCCATGCTTAGCAACCACCACTTCCGTGTGTACTCCGGCACTCAGAAGAGCAGATATAGGACATTGAACAATGGACTCCCACAGGGTTCTGTCCTGGCACCAATGGTATTCAACGTTTACACCAGTGACCCACCTGAAACAGAGTCCTGCAAGTTTGTATACACTGATGACATTGCCTTGGCCACGCAAAACATGAATCTGTCCATCACCGAAGAGACCCTAACCAGTGATTTACAGAGGATGGAGGCCTACTTCCGCCGATGACGACTTTGGCCAAACCCACAAAAGACCGTCACCTCGACATTTCGCCTCAACACCCATCAAGCAAAACAAGCTTTGAAAGTCTTCTTTTGCGGCGCAGAGATAAACCATGCCAAAAAAAACTCCTATTTAGGAGTCATGCTTGATCGCACCCTGGCATATAGCCAACATCTCCAGAACCTTGGGAAGAAACTAAAGAGTAGGGTCAACTTGATCCAGAAACTCGCCAGATCCACATGGGGAACAGACACTCAAACCCTCCATACGGCAACACTCGCCCTGGTGTACTCTACAGCGGAGTACTGTTCTCCGGCAAGGCTATCAAGTCCGCATGTCAAATCCGTTGATGTCTCGCTGAATTCTACTATGAGAATTATCACCGGTACACTTTTATCGATACCAACACCTTGGCTGCCCGTGCTTGCAAACATCGCACTACCACACCTATGCTGCGAACATGCAGTCTCCAGAGAATACAACTGACGTAAGAAAACTACTAGGCACTTGGTCTAAGTATTAAACAAGGCTTTAATCAACTGTTTTTCAACATGCAGATCTAGTTGTGTCCTTCACTAGTTCCTGTTAAAGAATGTCCTGCAAGCTGGGCCCATGCCCGAGTATTTATACTCTCCCTGGACAGTGCCACCAGCAGGCCACCCAGTATTATTTCATAAGTCATTTCCACATGAATGACAAGATTCATGTCATTCTTCCCGCCTGAAAGATTGGAAGTCCGTCGGCTTCCTTCTACCAAGTTAATCGGACTAAGAATAGACGCAGTCATTTGGATCTCCATTGGAGGCCGGAAGGCACGTCTCCTCGGATCGTGTTTTGGTCCCTGGGTTGCTTGGTTCGTACCGGCAGGCTGGCAGAGTCCATATCACCTTGATCGACTTGAGGAGGACTGGGGAGATCATGGCTTCGGGTTCGGGCCCCCACAGGCGCAGAGCTGGCTTCACCCTGCTCAGTAGTCAGTGACTGACCGGTGTCCTGGTGGGGAGCACTCTGTTCCCCGGGTTGATCCGGCGGAATAGATCATCTTGGCTGAAATGTCGTGCTTTAGCGACTATGGGCTTACATCGGGGGGAAAGATTGGCAAACAAGGAGGGCTCATTGAGTGAAGCGGCCGAAAATGCACAAAACAGTACTTTGGAAATAGTAAGCTCCGGCTTTGACCCTCCAAACTCGAAAGTGAGTCTTTTGTGTTGTTTCTGGAAATCCTGTCCCAGGAGCACATCACTGCATAGGTTTTTGAGCACCCCGAGCCGGGTGGAAAAATAAGTGCGGCCATTGAGAATAAGGTCAACAAGACAAAAGCCGGAAGAGTTGGTGGTCAGTGTCGTCAGAGCCATTACAATTTCTCTGTCTGAGGGGTAAATACGCAGTTTTAACTTACTGACAACCCGCTCACTGATGAAGCTGTCAGAGCTACATGAGTCGATTAATGCACTCAAAATGTGTCCATTTACTGAAACCCTCGTGGCTGCTTGGGACAGGCTTTGGGGAAAAACAGCTGTAACACTAGTAGTGGCTCTTGGGGGAGCAGCAGTTATATAGATAGCAGCTGTAACACTAGTAGTGGCTCTTGGGGGAGGAGCAGTTTTATAGATAGCAGCTGCAACATTAGTAGAGGCTCTTGACTGGCATTCTTTAGAAAAGTGACCTTTCTTACTGCAATGATTGCAGGTTGCATTACGAGCAGGACAAAATTTCCTATAATGGAATGCACCTCCACAGAAGAAACACTTCTTTTTAGATTGCCAAGATGATGCTAGGGTAGGGTCATCATCAGTGAGGGCTTCCGCCTGAGGCTTACCGGGGGAGTCACTAAAAGCGATAGCAGCAGTCCGTGCATATGGTAATAAATAGGCATCTGAAATTTTTTGAGCTAAGTCCAGAGAATATGCCTGGTTATAGGCAGCTTGTAACCCGAGGGTTTTATTTTCCAACAGACGCTGGCGTATGAGGGAAGAAGCAATTCCATTAATAAAAGAGTCACAAATTAATTCTTCCCAGTACTGCTCAGCTGAGACAGCTTTGAGGTTACAATCTTTGCTGAGCCTGCGAAGCTCTTGAAGGAATTTGTCAAGTGATATCCTGGGTTGTTGTCGAGTTGTGGCCAGTAGGTGCCGAACAAAATTTTGTTTGGGGCCTTAACATATAGTTGCTGTAGTGTTTGGATAGCGGAGTCATAGTCTACACAGTCTTCGATATAGTCAAACACATGAGAGGATACATAATTGGCAAGCATTTGTAACTTATTAGGAACATTCTCACCATACTCCTCGAGAAAGTTGCTGAAGGTACGATACCAGTGTTTCCATACCTTAGCAGCTGTAAGTGAATTCGGGTCCAGGTCGAGACGGGCGGGTCTGAGTAGTTTCTCCATGATGGATTGATTACTACGTCCGAGTTCCCTTCTACAGTTTGAATCGTAGCTGTCTGTTCCCAAATCACTCAGAGTGTGGAGCGGGTTGCAGTTGATTAAATTGACGTAAGAAAACTACTGGGCACTTGGTCTAAGTATTAAACAAGGCTTTAATCAACTGTTTTTCGACGTGGAGATCTAGTTGTGTCCTTCACTAGTTCCTGTTAAAGAATGTCCTGTAAGCTGGGCCCATGCCCGAGTATTTATACTCTCCCTGGACAGCGCCACCAGCAGGCCACCCAGTATTATTTCATAAGTCATTTCCACATGAATGACAAGATTCATGTCAGTAACCGCTACACCAGCAAAGACATGCTGATCCAAGCTGACTTGAACAACCTACCATCAACCCATCTCAAATCTAGAAGGCTATTTTGGACCGTTGCTGAAGCCTTTCAGCAATCTCCCTTCAGCCTTGATGACCAATGGCGAAATGCTTGGAAGAACTATGACATACAGAATTGATTCCTTATAGAGGACCCCACAGTACAACCTGAAGGATCAAACCTTCCTCGCAAACCGTGAACAACCATCAACTGCCTCAGAACTGGTCATGGTAGATGCTGCCACCTTCTCCATAGATGGAAGATGAAAGCATCCCTATCATGCGACTGTGGAGCTCCTAATCAGACCCTGGAGCACATCATTGAGCACTGCCCTCAGAGGAAATACACAGCCAGTCTACAAGATATCCACACTGTTACACTGGAAGCTTTGGCCTGGATATCTAACTTAGATGTGACATTTGATTTGATTTGCTACCACCATACAAAGAAGAAGAACAAGCAGTCTGACAATTTAGAGACAGTGAAGAGGTTGAGAGAGGTGGTGGTGAGGTAGAGCTGGGTGTCGTTAGCGCACTGACCGTGTGTTTTCGGATGATGTCGCTGAGGGGCAACATGTAGATGAGAAATAGGAGGGGGCCAAGGATAGATCCTTGGGGGACACCAGAGGTAACGGTGCAGGAGTAGGAAGAGAAGCCATTGCAGGTAATTGTCTGGCTATGATTTGATAGATAAATATGGAACCAGGCAAGTGCAGTCCCACCCAGCTGAATGACATTGGAGGGGGAAGATGTGGTCAACCATGTCAAAGGCTACAGACAGGTCAAAAAGGACGAGGAGGGATAGTTTATCTTTGTCACAGTCACAATGGATGTCATTTGTGACTTTGATAAGAGCTGTTTTGTTACTGTGAAGGGGTAGAAACCGGATTGGAGGGATTCAAACATGGAGTTCCAGGAAAGATGGTGCAGATGTGGGAGGCGACAACACGTTCAAGGAATTTGGAGAGGAAAGGGAGGTTGGAGATGGGACCAACTTCTGTCCCAAACCTGTCCCAGGTAGCTACTACCACTTCATAAGTGGCAGTGGGAGTTACAGTAAGGTATCCCTGAGGAATATGAGGCCATTTTCTGTGCTGCTACAGAAGGTTCGTGTTACTTTGCCTGCATATTGATCTTTTTAGTACTTCAGTCAGGACTTTTGCTGCTAGTTTCACCCAGTTTGGCTCAAAGTACTATATTGCACTGGTACATGGATTTCCCAATGGGAATACCTGTATACTTACGCTATGAAGAGGAAGAAGATGCAGGCATGGCAGAGGCTAGATTGGAGGCTCTTAGAATCAGGATTCATGAAGGTATCGCTTCCCTATGTGCTCATTATCACTCACATTAGGTCTACAGACCAAGAAGGTCTTACTTAGACTTTTCTGACTGTCAGTATCCTCCCTCCCTCCCCAGCTGGAGTGTATGGGGGAAATATGTCAATTGCTGGTTGAAGACCTGTAGCCGATTTCCATCAAGGGAACAGCATTATTTGTACCAGCCAAGATCGCCACTGTCTTGAACTTGTTTGCATTTGCATCCTTCCAGGCACTTGACCTTTGTCACATTGCAATAACAACTTGCATTTACATAGGGCCTTTAAGGTAGTCAAATGTCGCAAGGCACTTCACATGAACATTAGCAAACAAAGGTCGGCGTGGTTCTTTTTTGCAGGTCGGGGGCTTCCGCCCGCGGGAAGCCTCCGAGCAGAATATCCAGGCCATTAGGACAGGCAACTGCTCACTATTTTATCAAGAAGGTCATTGATGCTCTATTCGTGTACAATTCAAATCCTTTCCAATGACAGCAGACAAAGAGAGAGGGCTATCCAGTTCTACAAATTGGCAGGGTTCTCACAAGTGGAAGGAGCAATTGATGTAACACATATTGACTCAAAGCTCCATATGACAACCCTTCCAATTTTATGAATGTGACATATTTTTATTCTATTAATGTCCAGCTAGGGTGCAATTCTGCACGGTAATATGTGATACCCAGTGTAATGTTATCTTATATCTTAGTATTAAGAGGCTTATGAGTAGATATCGTTGAGTACTCTTTATTAGGTCTTGAGTCAGTGCCAGCTCGTGCAGTACTGCCGCATGGCCAAGATGGCTTCCTATTTATACGACTGCCGTCAAGCAGCTGTCTTTACTACAGCTACCGTAAAGCAGCTGTCTTTACTACAGCTACAGTTATCTGTACCTCTTTCCCCCTCAACGATGACATAAACAGTAACACCATAACATAACACATAGAACACATATTAACAACATATAAAAACAGTCAGTGTAACTACTATTAATTAATATTAACAACATGTAAAAACTGTCAGTGTAACTATACCTTGCAATAACTGCCGGTATATATAAACACTACCCACACCCAGAAGTCCATTAGCTGTTTACAGTCTTTCCCTTGTCTACAGGTCGAGTCTAACGACAGACTTTCTGGTGCGCTGTGACCTGCGTAGCTGAGCGGGTATTTGCTGGGCCAACCCAGTTGTGTCCATTAAGTTCATGTCTGTACCACATGGATCCATTGTCTCATTGTCACCCCTGTGTACTTCATCACTTTGTGGCATTGCCCTCGTCTCCTCGTCACTCTGTCGGATTTCCATCATCAGCTCATCCTCTCTGTCCTCCTGCGGCTGATATGTCTCGGTGGTTTTCAGTAGGTGCTTCCTGTTTCTGCGATACACATTGCCATTTTCTGTCATGACACTGTATGACCTGGGGTCGACCTGTTGTAGAACAGTGGCTCTTTGATTCCATGACCCAGGCCCTTCAATGCGAACTACATCCTTCTCCTGTAGAGGCACTAGTGCAGTGGCTGTGCGGTCATGGAGCATTATTTGTTTCCGCTGAAGTTTCCGGGCCTTGGCTGCCCATACCTCATCTCTGTAATCAGGTGTGACATGCCTGGGAAGTTGAGTACGGATTTTGCGACCCAGTAAGAGCTCAGCTGGAGACTTGCCACTTTCCAGCGGGGCCGCCCTGTACAACATCATGGCCAGATATGGGTCAGTGTTGCTGTGTGCTGCTTTCTTTAATAGTCTTTTCACAATCTGTACCCCCTTCTCCGCTTTTCCATTGGCTTGAGAGTAGAGCGGGCTGGAGGTTACATGCTTAAACTCATACTCTGTAGCAAATGACTGAAACTCATGACTGGCATAGGGAGAGCCATTATCAGAGACCAGAGTTAGAGGGATGCCCTGCCTGGAAAAGATTGACTTCAGGTGAGTTATCACAGCTCTTGGCGTGGTGCTGGGTAGGAGAGCAATCTCAGGATAATTAGAGTAATAATCAATAACTAACCAATAGTCTTTTCCTTCGTAGTGAAAAATATCAGTTCCTACCTTTCCCCAAGATTGTGATGGGAGCTCTGTGGTAATGAGGGGCTCTTTTGTTTGCTTGTAGTGATACTCCTGACATGTAGCACACTCACTGATCATCTGGTCAATATCAGAGTTCATGTTTGGCCAGTAGAGTGCCTCACCTGCTCTCCTTTTTGACTTTTCCACACCCAGGTGCCCTTCATGTATCCTGTGAAGCATTTCTCGTCGCATAGAGATGGGCACTACAATCCTGTCACACTTAAGCAGTAGTCCATTGACCACAGAAAGCTCAGACTGAATATGATGATATTGTTTACATGACCCTTTCTTCCAACCCTCTTGAAGATTTCTCATCACTTTCCTCAGAACAGGGTCCTTTGATGTCTCTGTGGCTATCTTTGATAGTTGTTCCTGTGAGGCGGGCAATGCTGTATAGACCATATCCACATGAAGGGCCACATCCTCTTCTGTTTCACTGTTTTGTGTGGCACGAGGTGCAGCCCTGGATAGTGTATCTGCTATGAACATTTGTGTCCCTGGCACATATGTGAGCTCAAAATCACAACATTGTAGTCTCATCATTAGGCGCTGTATCCGTGATGACATGTCACACAGATTCTTTTTTGCGATCCCTAGCAGTGGCTTATGGTCAGTTTCTAGGATAACCTTGGGAAGTCCATAGATGTAGGTATGAAATTTTTCACACCCAAATGCCAAGCCTTCTCTATTTGCGCATACCGGCACTCTGTAGCCGTCATGGAGCGTGACGCATATGCCACTGGTCGCCATTCTCCTTCATCTTCCTGTAGAAGGACAGCCCCTAATCCATCCTTAGAGTCATCTGTGGACACTTTTGTCCTCTTTTCAGGGCAGAAGAACTTCAGTAGGGGTTCACTTGCTAGAATGTGTAGCAGCCCCTTCCATTCATTCTCATGTTCATGTCCCCATTGGAACCCTGTCTCTTGGTGCAGCAGTTTTCTCAAGTGAGTGGTTTTCACTGCCAGATTTAGAATGAATTTCCCTAGATAATTAACCATGCCAAGGGCCCGCTGAACCCCTTTCTTGTCCTTGGTTTTTCCATGTCATGTATGGCCTTTACCTTTGACTTGTCTGGCTGAATCCCTTCTGCAGAAATCTTGTCCCCGAGGAATGTGATTACATTGACGCTGAACTGACATTTGTCTTTATTTAGTTTGAGTCCATACTGCCGTATCCTCTGAAGTGTTTTTTCCAGTCTGGCGTCGTGCTCTCCCTGAGTGGAGCCCCATACTACCAGACCATCCACGTACACCCTCCAGGCCCTCGATGAATTGCTTCATTGCTCTGTGGAAGATTTCTGGGGCGGAGCTAATGCCGAAGGGCAGGCACTGGTAGGAGTATCGACCAAACGGGGTGTTAAAGGTGCACAGCTTAGCACTCTCTTCATCAAGTTTCAGCTGCCAGTATCCATGCGAGGCGTCCATCTTGGAGAAGAATTTTGCTCCTGTCATTTCGCTGACTATTTCCTCTCAGGGATTTGATAGTGCTCTCTTTTTATATTAGCTTTAAGGTCCTTGGGATCCATGCAGACACGCAATTTATCAGTCTTTTTTGAATTGACGCAAACCATGGAATTTACCCAGTCAGTCGGTTCCTCAGTCTTCTTTATGACACCTAGTCCCTCCATGCGGTCTAGCTCTTTCCGCAGTTTCTCACGGAGGGCCACCGGAACTCTCCTGGGTGCGTGAATCACAGGTTGTGCGTCATCTCTCAGTTTGATGGAGTATGTAAAGGGCAGTGCTCCGAAACCCTGAAATACATCTGCGTACTTGTGTGTTATAGCATCATGCTTTATATTTGTACTGTCTTGGGGGGCACTCTGCATACAGTTCAGTTCATTAATAGTATAGACTCGTTTTACCAAGCCCAAATCCACACATGCCTTATCCCCCAACAGTGACTCATGTCCTTCAGGCACTATAACAAACGTCAATGGGTGAATGCGATTTTTTACCTTAACATTCAGCCTACATGTTCCTTTTGTTTCAATACTTTGTCCATTGTATGCCTTCAAAGCCACTGTCTTGTTCAGTATTTTTGGTCTCACTTTGAGATTCCGTGCATCACTCCAGCTTATGAGGTTTGCCTTAGCACCTATATCTAGCTTGAAGGGAACAATTGTGCCATTTACTGTTAGATCCGTGATTCTGAGAGTATGATGTTTTTCAATAACCACACGGATGCTGGAACTGAACAATCAACAGGTATTTACTGGAGTAGGGTAATCTCAAGACTGGGGTACAGAGGCATGCTCAAGGCTTATATACGGGTGTGGTCACTGCCGGTACTACAGTATACAGGAGCTGTAAAAGTAGTTCTCTCTTAAAGGTACATACACTACAATTCCTCCCCTTTTAGATTAGTAGTACCCATAATATTCAAATAACAATTAACACTTTAACATGTACATTAAACAACAATAGTCCATTTATAGATTCAGTCTTTGGGGCGGCTTCCTGATCCTTTTGGGATAGTGCCTTTCCTGAGGTTCTTGTTCTTGGTGTGGAGGCGATTCTGGCCCCTTTTCATCGGTTAGTTCATCGGGTTCCACTGCTACTGGTTCGGAGGTAGATGCTACCGGTATGTCGGGTTCATCCCCAGGTATGCAAGACATGGGGTTGACTCGTTCCTGTGACGCTAAGATCTGATCAACGTGGCGTCTCACAATGTTCTCCCCGACATCCACTGTGTACATTAATGGCCCCTGCCGTGTGCATATCGTTCCAGGTTGCCATTTCTCTGTTCGGTAGTCACGGGCCAAGACTGGTTGTCCTACATTGAAGCTCCTTGTCGGCTTCTCATTGATGTGCTGGAATTGTTTATCCTCAACATTTCTTCGCACATTTGGTCTAAGCAAGTCCAGACGAGATCGCAACCTTCGGTTAAAGAACATCATGGCCGGGGTCTGGTTGGTAACTGCATGTGTCGCGTTTTGGTAGGCTAATAAGAAATTGTCCACCTTATGCTGTAGTGGAATTTCATCATCGCACATGGCCTTTATCGCCTTCTTAAAGGTTTGTACGAACCTCTCAGCCAATCCATTTGTGGCTGGATGATACGGGGCGGATGTGTAATGCCTTACCCCATTCCTTCTCATAAATTTTCAAAACTCTTCGGACACAAACTGTGGTCCATTATCAGAGCAAATCTGCTCTGGCAAGCCGTTTCTGGCAAATATGGTCCGTAGGACTGCAATCGTTTTCTCTGTAGTGGTTGAGGACATTTTTATCACCTCAGGCCACTTCGAATGAGCATCCACTGCTATTAAGAACATTGAGTCCATGAATGGACTAGCAAAATCAATATGCACCCTTTGCCATGGAGAGGAGGGCCACTCCCATGGGTGTAGAGGGGCATGTGGTGGCGCATTTTGGACCTTCTGGCATCCTGAGCAGGTCTTGGTTAGGTCTTCGATTTGTTGTTCGATTCCCGGCCACCACACATAAGCCCCAGCAAGGCTTTTCATTTTCACTCCCCCCAGATGACCTTCATGTAGCTCATTTAGCACTCTCTCCCTTAACTTGGGTGGAATCACCACTCTGGATCCACACATCACTGTCCCCTGGCATACTGACAGCTGTTCTCTTCTGGATGAGAATGCTGGCAACAGTGAGTCGCCATGTGTTGGCCATCCCCTCACCGTCAAATCATATACCCGAGACAGCATCGGATCATTGCGGGTCTCCTTCTCTATATCCGCGTTCGTTACTGGCAATCGTTCAATTATTGACAAATAAAATATCTCGATAGGGTCCACTGCTGGTGCATCCTCCACAGTAGGCAGTAGCAGGCGCAATAGCCCATCAGCGTTTCCATGCTGTTTCGTGCCTTTATATTCTATTTCATATTGATTCGCCCCTAGAAACAGGGACCATCTTTGTACCCATTGTGCAGTCATCACTGGAACGCACTTCTTAGGATTAAAGATGGAGACAAGTGGTTGGTGGTCAGTCAGCAAGGTGAACTTCTGCCCATGCAGATAGTGGTTGAATTTTTTTACTCCCCATACTAGGTTGAGGGCCTCCCTGTCAATCTGGGCATAGTTGCACTCAGCTGAGGTTAGTGACTGAGACGCAAAGGCTACTGGCCTCTCCAACCCGTCCGGGAATTTGTGCGACAGCACCGCTCCAATACCATAGGGTGATGCATCACATGCCAAATGAATTGATAGTGCTGGCTTGAAATGGGCCAACACCTCTTTTGATGTGATCAATTCTTTACACTTCTGGAAAGCTCGTCTACGTTCGTCATTCCACTTCTATGGTACCCCTGTTTGCAGTAGGGTGTTCAGTGGGTGTAATACCGTGGACAAATTTGGTAAGAACTTATGGTAGTAGTTTACCAGCCCGAGGAACGACCTCAGTTGTGACACATTTTCCGGTGCTGGAGCCTTGACTACTGCCTCAATCTTTTCAGGGGACTTCTGTAACCCCTCTTCATCGATGACGTGGCCACAATACGAGATCTGCTTCTGGAAAAACTCGCACTTGTGGCAATTAGCTCGTAGCCCATATTCCTTTAATCTGGTGAACACCTTCTCCAAGTTGGCGAGGTGATCACTGTCATTTTCGCCCGTGACCAGGATGTCGTCCAAATAACACTGGGTCCCTGGAATCCCTTGCAGGACTTGATCCATCGCCCTTTGCCAAATAGCCGGAGCTGATGCTACCCCGAACACCAGTCGGTTGTATTGATAAAGACCTTTATGAGTGTTAATCGTAAGGTATTGTTTCGAGGCTTCTTCTACCTCCATTTGCAAGTACGCCTGGGCTAGATCAATTTTGGTGACGCATTTACCTCCAGATAGCGAGGTGAAAATATCCTCAATTCGTGGAAGCAGATATTGTACCGTGTGAAGGACTGGGTTCACTGTCACCTTAAAATCCCCACAGATGCGGACCTTCTTTGGTTCCCCAGGCGTATTACTCAACGACCTCTTCATTACAGGAATGATGGGTGTAGCCCACTCGCTCCAGTCTACTTTGGACAGTACTCCTGAATGTTCCAACCCTTCCAGCTCTGCTTCGACAGCTGGTCTGATCGCATAAGGCACTGGTCTGGCCTTAAGAAACTTTGGGCTTGCATTTTCCTCTATTTTAATCATTGCTGTTATGCCTTTTAGTGTTCCGAGTCCCTCCTGGAACACTTTTTTTGTGTCAGTTAGCATTTTTGACAGTCGTCCAGGTGTGACGTCGTCATCCTTTTTGGCCTCAACCTTCAGTGCCTGTATGGAATGCCAATCTAATTGTATCTTCTGGATCCATTCACGTCCTAGCAGTGGTGGTCCTCCATCTGGCAATACATATATATCCATTTTAGGTATTTCCTGGCCTTTATATATCACTTTCACCCTTATTTTTCCTTTGGGGTAGACTTTTTGCCCCGTGTACGTCTTCAAGACAATCTCTGTAGCTTTCAAGGGTATATGTGAAAATAGCCGCTTGTAGTCCCTTTGGTTTATGACTGTTAGGGCTGATCCTGTGTCCAATTCCATTTTCACTTGGACTCCGTCTATCTTGAGTGTACCCCAGATAGTCTGGTGATCCTCCATTTTGGTTACCTTATGTAGTTTCAGACAACCCAGCTGCTTGCTTCCAGAGTCTGTGTCACTTTTCTGTTCATCTGAACTACTGTCCATCACCTTGTGTACCTTTTTGTACTTCTCCTGTGGAGATTTCTTACTGTTGGTTTTCTTCCCAGACCTGCAGACTTTTGCTATGTGTCCTGCTTTTTCACACTGTCTGCACACTTGGTCCTTGAACCAACAATCCTTCTGGTCATGTGTTGTTCTGCCGCAGCGATAGCACTTCCCTGTTCCATAGGACATTTCATTGGTGCCATATTCTTGCGGTCTCCGTTGTATCTCTGCAGCGCCCCTTGCGGCTGCTTCGTCTGATACTGCCATACTGAAAGCCTTGTCCAGCGTAAGATCCTTTTCTGATAGAAGCCGTTTCTGGGTTCCTTCATTTTGCAGCCCACACACAAATTTGCCCCTTAATGTATCTGCTAGTCCTGCTCCAAACTGGCAGTGTTTCGATAGCTTGCACAGTTCCGTTAGGTACTCAGCATTGCTTTCGACTTTGTGTTGGTTCCTTTTATGGAACTTAAATCATTCTGCTATCAGCAGCGGTGTGGGGTTTAAGTGGTCCTGTAGGATTTCTACTATGCTTTCGAAATTCTTGTTCACAGGCTTCTCTGGGGTTATTAGGTTTTGCAGTAACCCATAAGTTTTTGCACCCATGGAATGTAACAAAACCAGTGCTTTCCTAGCATCTGGCACTTCATTCGCCCTGCAATACACCTCAATACATTCCACATATGTCGCCCAATCTTCGACTTCATTGTCGAACGTAGAGATACTGCCACTCTTCGGCATCCCTGGGTGTGATTTAACTGTCAAAAATGGCGTCTCCTGCACTTCCCCTTCTTCTCCGCTGGCACAAAATGGCGTCTCCCGCGCTTTCCTTCCTTCCCGCGCTCGCCCTTCTTCTCCGCTGCGGCTTCTAAAAATGGCGTCTCCCGTGCTCTTCCTTCTTCTCCGCGGCTCAATGGCGTCTCTCGCGCGCTCCCTTCTTCTCCCTGCGGACACTGTTCAGCCCTTGAGCCCTGGCTGTGCTCTGCGCGTTCTTTTTTTTTTGTGTGTCTTTCCCGTTTCCGCCGCTCGGTCCTGAACCCGGCTGTTGCTTTACCCTCTCTCTCTCCGTTTTGTTTTTCCTCTACGCCGCTCGGTTTTCAACTCCCAGCTGCACCCTGTGCGCTTCACCCTCTGTCTTACCCCATCGACGCTGCTCGGCTTTCTCTCCGCCATCGGTCGGCTCCAGCCGCCGCTGTCCGGGAAGGGTCTGCGCTGTACCTGTCGTCAGTCTATTGCTGATCGTCGTGGCTGGGGAATCAAGCCCGGCTCTCCACAGCCTCCCCTGCGATGTTCACTCTCTGCCAGACGACTGGGCGGTTGCTCGTGGTTGACGCCCGTGCTTCGGGCCTCGACTTTCTTCCACCGCCCTCCCGGAGCGAATCCTCAAAGGGAAATGCAGAGTTGCAGGTAGATTCGAATCGACACTCGTCGCCACTGTTAGATCCGTGATTCTGAGAGTATGATGTTTTTCAATAACCACACGGATGCTGGAACTGAACAATCAACAGGTATTTACTGGAGTAGGGTAATCTCAAGACTGGGGTACAGAGGCATGCTCAAGGCTTATATACAGGTGTGGTCACTGCCGGTACTACAGTATACAGGAGCTGTAAAAGTAGTTCTCTCTTAAAGGTACATACACTACATTTACCAGCAAGGGGGCTATCCAAACTTCAGTATTTAGTCCTACGGAATGTACTTCCTTTTCCATATCTTTACCCTGTTTTAAGTCATTTTGCACCATTCCAACATACAAAGTCTTCGATTCCGTGTCTTCAGTCTCAATAGCATGCACTGTCTTTTTACCTTTGGTTTTCTCTTCCCAAAAGCACATTTTAACAAAGTGATTCCTGCCTTTACATTTTGCGCAGTTCTTCCCATAAGCCAGACATTGTCTTGCCATGTGTCTATTGCCGCACCGTCTGCAATCGTATGGCATCGTAGTCCTGAACTCTGTGCGCCCTCTTGTGTCCCTTCTGTGTACTACATCCACTGGTAGGTAATCCAGTCCCAGTGGTCTCACGCCCGTTGCTGTAGTTCTCCCATCAAATGTTTGCATGTGCATGGCTGAGAGTTCACCAGCATGACATATTTTTACTGCAGCATCCAAAGTTAAGTCATTGTCCCTAAGCATTCTCTCCCTCACCTTCTTGTCAAGTATTCCGAAAACGACCTGATCGCGTATCATCGACTCCTTCAAGTCTCCAAAGTTACATGTTTGTGCTTTTGTTTTCAAGTCCATCAGAAAAACATCAAAGGATTCTCCTTGCTTTTGCACGCGGGAGCGAAAAACAAATCTCTCGAATGTTTCATTCTTTTTAGGTGTGCAGTATTTATCGAACAAATCTATCACCTTGTCCAGATCATTTTTGTCACCTTCAGCTGCAAACGTAAATGTATTATACAGCTCGATTGCCTGCAAGCCAGCCACTGTTAGCAACAAAGCTACCTTACGTGTTCCAGAGCTAGTCGTGGCATCGATCGCTGTGAGGTAGAGAAGAAAGCGTTGTTTGAATTCGCACCAATTTTCGTCCAGATTTCCTTCAAGTTGCAGGCTAGTCGGTGGTTTTATCCCTTCCATTGTTGTGGTATGCCCGTATCGTGCGTTCTATAAATCCTGGTACCATGTAATGTTATCTTATATCTTAGTATTAAGAGGCTTATGAGTAGATATCGTTGAGTACTCTTTATTAGGTTTTGAGTCAGTGCCAACTCATGCAGTACTGCCACATGGCCAAGATGGCTTCCTATTTATACGACTGCCGTCAAGCAGCTGTCTTTACTACAGCTACCATAAAGCAGCTGTCTTTACCACAGCTACAGTTATCTGTACACCCAGGAAGCTACCATGATGCTTTCCTCATGCAACAATTCACCATGCTGGTCTTCATGACTCCGATCCAGGTATCTGATTGGTGGTCAGGGCAATCCCCAGTAGTCATGGTTGATGACTCCAGTAAGGCTTCCACAGACTGAGGGGGAAAACAGGTACAATGAGGTCCATGTCACTACAAGAAGTGTCATAGAACAATTATAGAAATTCTCAAGCCCGAATAAATCTAGTGGAGTCCTGCAATATATCTCAGTGAGACTCAAGGATCATTGTGGCTTGCTGCATTCTGCATAATACCATAATAAATAACAGCTTGTTGCTTCTGGATGCTGCAAGCTATGTTGACATGAAAATTGTAAAAATTAAAATAGCTGATCATCTTAGAAAGAATTAGGTATCTTAAAATAGATTGGGCCGCTGGTCCAGATGACATCCACCCGAGGATACTTAAAGAGATGGGACTTATGCTTTGTGAGCCCCTCACTTTCTTCAGGCCTAGTAGACTCTGGCTCCCCCTCACAGAGTGACAGAGTGTTGCTCCAAGATTCTGATGTCTCTGCAGGCACTTCTGTTGAGCTGCTCCAGGTGCAAGCCCCTGCCTCAATATTTACAGGACTTTATCATTGAAAGAGGCAATTTTGTGGATATTACTCCTTCCAGCCATTTTTCCACAAGTAAATGTTGGTTTTCTGTGGACAAAAAATGTCTCTCTTTAAGAGCAAACATCTTCCCTTTAAATGCTGCTGGCTGGCCAGATGTTTTGACTGCCAGCCAGCCATTTGCAGGCTCCACTTTCTGTGCATGTCTTCCGTGTGTGGGAAACCTAGACAAATTAGAGGGCACGTCTTAGATCACAAAATTTGCCACTGCCCTTCTCCTGCAGTACGTTTGCGGATGTGCACGCATCACGGCTGTGTACAGCTCCAATATTCTAGGATCAGAAAACTGGGCTATATTGTCCACTTCTATTATGTTCCCTAACTTTTAATTTGTATCCAGGGTACCTGAACCTTTTGCCAAAGCAAACAATTTGCCTGGATAAACATTGTCAATTTAACTTTAACATAGCAAAACATGCAAGGGCATTTCACAGAGGCATGAGGAAGACAGTTGATGAGTCAAAGAGGAAGAGATTAGGAGGGGTGACCAAAAGCTTGGTTAAAGAGGTGGGTCATAAAGAGGGTCTTAAAGGAGGAGAGGGGTGGAGTGAGGGGCTCAGGGAGAGAATCCAGAGAGTAGGACCTATGTGGCTGAAGGCACAGCTGACCATGGTGGGTGGAGGAGGGGGGCTGTACAAGATGGAGAGTTGAGGCCATGAAGGGATATAAATGCAAGAATTTTAAATTTGTGGCACTGACAGACTAGGAGCTGAATAAGGCCAAAGATGATTGGGGTGATAGGCTAAAGGGACTTGGTGTGGGATACGCGCAGTAGAGTTTTGTATAAGCTAGAGTTTATGGAGGGTGGAGAATGGGAGGCTGGCAACAAGAGCATTTCAGCGATCAAGTCTGGAGGTGACAAAAGCATGTTTGATCAGCAGATGGGCTGAGTTAAGGGCAGAGGCAGGGGATGTTACAGAGCTGGCAGCAGGCTTTCTTAGAGATGGTGAGGATATGAAGTCAGAAGCTCAGGGTCCAACAGAATGCTGCAGTTGTGAACTGTCTGGCTCAGCCTCACCATATTTAACAGTCCTTTGTGTTTCAGTCTGACTTTCAGGGAATGTTGGAAATACTTAGAGGTCAGTACCCTTGTTCTGCCACTACTTTATTTGCACTTTAATAATAGAGCAGCACAGTACATTATTTTTAATGATTACTGGTAATCCTAGTTCAGGAAACAAACCACGCCATAATATTTCTAGTATCCTAATCAATTATGAAATATTTATTTAACATTTTAGTAAATTATGCCATACCCACAATTTAGAATATTATAAAAATAACTGGATATTGTTTGGTGCAGAATATTATTTTTGTGAATTAATTCGGTACATTAAGCTGATTGATAACTTATAAACCACGTGTGGATACTTTACTGCACAATTTCAGCAGCATACTTTTTACAATCAATTTTATGCTTTAAGACAGAGTTCATATTGCGTGTATAATTTGTAAGAAGCTAATTGCATTGATTTTTACAATATATGACAAATGTAGAAGGGGTGAGGGTTCTTTTGCTTGATAGATTTAAATTGGTTTTTCCTGGAAGATGTTATATTTGGAACTTGTGCACCAGTTCCTGGAACAATGCACATTATTACCTTTTAAAGCTCTCATCAGTTAAACTCAGGTACATACTAAAGGGGTATAGAGAGGTATCAGTTACACAACACAGCATTTTTTCACTAATGCCAATGATACTGAGCTCTTAATATTCTATCTTTATAATTTTCCAATACTTGCTGGAGTGCCAGTCAGCCAGCTTTTTTGTGATGCAAACTAAAGATTAAAATCAATATGGAGTCCTTTTTCCTTTTGGTATTGTTTTTTAATGGTGTAAATTTATTTCTACCAAATCCCCCAGCTCTCAATGTGCAGCTAAGAGGTTGGGTGGATGACCTGATCCCCTGCTTTCTCCCAATGCCATTCCTGCGTCACACAATGGGAGGCACGAGACAACAGCTCCAGCATAATTTTCCCTTTGATTTCCCCTTAGGGAATTGAGTTCAGGACAGATTGAACCTGCAATCCCCATTCCTTCCAATGATTCTCCAACAGGTTTCACCGTGCTGCTTGTTACTGATAATTTTGCTTTTAGACACATCAGGGGGAATTCTCCGTGATCCCACCCGATTTCATAAAATTCAGGTGGTAAAGCTTACCGCATGAATGGGATTTACCTCCCCACTCAACCTGAGGTCCTGGCAGATCTCCCTGTACTCCCCCACACTTACTGGTTCGTTCCAGGACTGGCATGTGGAAGGTTCCGGGGAGTGGCAGTAAATACCCAAATAGAGGCAGAGGGCCTTGGTCTTAAGTGGAAAGCCTCGTCTGATCTTCCTCATTGGATTTTCTGGTGCTGCTGCAGTGTTCCTGATGCAGCACCACCAGAGTTTCTTTATTGGTAATGGTGAAGTCCCGACAGCAGGAATCCCACCAGGAGCCTGTCATGCATTTCTAATGAGCCCCAACCTAGGAAAATTGATCTGGGCTGTGGTGGGCACAGTGTGGCGAGTGAAAGCACCACCCCATTGTAACTTCACTCCAAAGGGGAAAACCTAGACCATTTTGTTTTCAGTGTTTCTTCCCTTTATTTCTCTCCTGAAGGTGTCAATAGCATATAGTTCCATAGTCAAAGGTCGCTCTCTAGCACTTCACCAAGTGTCTATTCTTCATATGTAAGGCTGGATAACAAAGGGTAGGTTTTCCAATCCCAGCACAGACAAGCCAGGACCAGAAAGGTGCATCCACACTGCTCATTGAACTATTGAAAGGCTGGCCTCATGCTATTTTGCCAGGTTGGATAATTCCTATGATTTATGTGTGCTCTTAGCCCAGCTTGTGCAAGTTCTGTTGATTGGAGTCTCTTGGAGTCAGCATTCTAACATTTGCTCCTTTTCTGTAATTATGTGAGGAATTTTAACTCCTGCTGCAATGGAAATACAATTTGTGAGAGATCGGCAGTTTTACATTATCACACAAAGTCAAAGTTACCCCATTGGTCTGTTGGTATGAAATTAGTTGGTCCACAATTTTAATGGAGGTATTAATCTGTTTAAAATAAATGGGTTAATGCCTCGATTAAAATAGTGGAAAAAGTAATTTCATAGGAATGTGTTAAGTATTTGTATGCTAATATTGCAGAGTATAATTTCGACCCGTTGATCTCTCATGGAGCTGCTCGCAGAGAACAATTAAAACCTGCATGTGTCCCTTTTTGTAACTGTCTCTCCTGTGATTGTCTACTGTCAGCTAATTTTTTCTGTCTATATCAGGTAGGCATAGGCTATGGGCCCTGACAACATCCCAGCTGTCTTGCTGAAGACATGCTCCAGAACTAGTCGCGCCTCTAGCCAAGCTGTTCCAGTACAGCATACAACACTGGCATCTGTCCGACAATGTGGAAAATTGCCCAGGTATGTCCTGTCCACAAAAAGCAGGACAAATCCAACCTGGCCAATTGCCACCCCATCAGTCTACTCAATCATCAGCAAAGTGATGGAAGGTGTCATCGGCAGTGCTATCAGGTGGCACTTACCAATAACCTGCTCACTGATGCTCAGTTTGGGTTCTGCCAAGACCACTCGGCTCCCGACCTCATTACAGCCTTGGTCAAAACATGGACAAAGGAGCTGAATTCCAGAGGTGAGGTGAGAGTGACATCAAGGCAGCATTTTGTGGTATATATCAATGATCTTGACTTGAATATAGGGGGTATAATTAACAAGTTTGCAGATGATACTAAAATCGGCTGTGTGGTTGATACTGAAGAAGGAAGCTGTAGACTGCAGGACGATATCAATAAATTGGTCAGGTGGCCAGAACAGTGGCAAATAGAATTCAATCCGGAGAAGTGTGAGTAAATGCATTTGGGGAAGGCTAACAAGGAAAGGGAATACATATTAAATGGTAGGACACTGAGTAGTGTAGAGGAACAAAGGGACCTTGGAGTGCATGTCCACAGATCCCTGAAGGTAACCAGCCAAGTAGATAAGGTGGTTAAGAAGGCATATGGAATGCTTGCCTTCATTAGCCGTGGCATAGAATATAAGAGCAGGGGGGTTATGCTTCAACTGTATAAAACACTAATTAGGCCTAAGCTAGAGTATTGCATGCAGTTCTGGTCACCACATTACAGGAACAATGCGACTGCACTAGAGAGGGTACAGAGGAGATTTACAAGGATGTTGCCGGGAGTAGAGAATCTTAGCTATGAGGAAAGGCTGGATAGGCTGGGTCTGTTTTCCTTGGAACAGAGGAGGCTAAGGGGAGACCTTATTGGAGGTGTATAAAACTTTAGAGGGGCATAGATAAAGTGGATAGAAAGCACCTATTTCCCTTAGCAGAAGGGTCAAAAACCAGGGGGCACAGATTTAAAGCAATTGGTGGAAGGTTTAGAGGGAATTTGAGAGGAAATTTCTTCACCCAGAGGGTTGTGGGGGTCTGGAACTCACTGCCTGAAAGGGTGGTAGAGGCAGGAACCGTAATCACATTTAAAAAGTACTTGGATGTGCACTTGGGATGCTCTAACCTGCAGGGATACGGACCAAGAGCTGGGAAGTGGGATTAGGCTGGATAGATCTTTATTAGCCGGCGCTGACACGATGGGCCGAAATGGCCTCCTTCCGTGCTGTAACTTTCTATGATTCTATTTGACTGAGTGTGACATCAAGGAGCCCTAGTAAAACTGAAGTAAATGGGAATTGGGGGGAAAACTCTCCACTGGCTGGAGGCATACCTTGCACAAAGGAAGATGGTTGTGGTGGTTGAAGGTCAATCACCTCAGCCCCAGGACATCACTGCAGGAGTTCCTCAGGGCAGTGTCCTAGGCTCAACCATCTTCAGCTGCTTCATCAATGACCTTCCCTCCAACATAAGGCCAGAAATGGGGATGTTCGCTGATGACTGCGCAGTGTTCAGAGCCATCCACAACTCTTCAGATAATGAAGCAGTCCATGCCCACATGCAACAAGACTTGGACGACGTTCAGGCTTGGGCTGGTAAGTGGCAGGTAACATTTGTGCCACACAAATGCCAGGCAATGGCTTTCTCCAACAAGTGAGAGTCTAACCACCACCCCTTGACATTCAACAACATTACCATCGCTGAATCTCTCACCATCCTGGGGGTCACCATTGACCAGAAACTTAACTGGACCAGCTGACGTAATAAAACTCACTACGCACTTGGTTTGAGTATAAAGCAAGGCTTTAATCAACTTGTTTCAGAACATGGAGGTCTAGTTGTACTTCACTAGTTCCTGTCTAACAAAATGTCCCTCGGCAAGCTGGGCCCACACCCGAGTATTTATACTCCTTGGATGGCGCCACCAGCTGGCCGTCCAGTGTTATTTCATCAGTAGTTTCTTTATGATGATGAGATTTATAACATTCTTCCTGCCTAAAAGATTAGGAATTCCGACGACTTCCTCATAACGGATTAGGCGGACCACGAATAGCCGCAGTCTTTTAGATATTTGTTTATGGCTGGAAGGCACGTCTCTTGGTCCCTGGGCCACTTGATCCATACTGGTGGATCGACAGGGCCCATGTTGCCCTGATCGACCCGAGGGAGGCTGGGGAGATCGTGACTCCGGGTGCGGGTCCCCACAGGCGCAGAGCTGGCTTCATCCTGTTTGATAGCCGCGGATTGACCGGCGTCCTGGCCTCGGGTGGCCATCCCACGGGGAGCGCTCGGCTTCCCGAGTGGATCCAATGGGGCAACCGGCAGATCTCTCGATGTCCCAGGTAGGGCGTCATCTTCAAGGAAGCGCAGAGTGTCGGCATCATCACCGTGGGTCCCTCTATCGGTTGGGTCCGTGGAACCGGCTGGACAGGGAGATAGGTCCTGGAGTGAAACGGTGGACTCCCGGCCATCAGGGTACCGCACGTGCGCGTACGTGGGATAAACGTCCGTGAGTTCTACCTCGTCGATGAGGGGATCATTTTTAGAAGATCGGACAAATCATCGGAGCAGCAAGGGGACGGGAGCTGCCAACCATGATGGTAGGGACGTCCCATGAGTGGAGCGACGCTGGAACCTGAAGAATCGCTCATGGGGCGTGACATTGGTGGACGTAGAAAGAAGAGACCTAATGGAATGCAACACGTCAGGGAGCATAGATTCCCACCGCTGGTCTGGTAGGTTGCGTGACCTTAGTGCAAGACGAACAGCGTTCCAAATGATAGCGTTGTATCTCTCAACCTGTCCATTACCGATGGGATGGTACAGTGTCGTTTTACTTGTGGCGGTTCCCCGTTGGGAAAGATAACTTTTGAGTTCACTTGACATGAAGGAGGGACCCCGATCAGAGTGGATGAAATTGGCCGTACTGCAAAGGGAAAAGACTTCATCAAGGCATTTGATCACTGTGGAAGTAAGCATATTGGGACAGGGGAAAGCAAAGGGAAAGCGTGAATATTCGTCCACCATAGTAAGTAAGTAGGTGTTTCGCGTTGTGGAAGGCAATGGCCCTTTAAAGTGAATGCTGAGTCACTGCATAGGCTGCATAGCGTGTATGAGCGAGCCATCCGATGGACGGAAGAATTGCGGTTTTAATTCGGCACAAATTCTACAGGAGGAGCATGTTCTTTTCACATCTTCCATAGAAAATGGGAGATTTTTAGATCGCACAAAGTGCAACATACGGGTAATGCCAGGATGGCATAAGTCAGTATGAAGATCCGCAAGAGTCGAAGTTGACATAGAAGAGCAGAATGCCCGCGTGAGGGTATCCGGGGCCACATTCTCTTTGCTGGGTCGATAATGTATGGTGTATCCAAAGGCGGCCAATTCCATCTTCCAGAGTTGTATTTTGTTATTCATGATCATAGTGCGTTTCCGGTTATCCAGCATAAAGGCCACGGAGAGCTGATCGGTTATAAGTGTGAAATGGCGACAAGCGAGAAAATGACTCCATTTACGTGCAGGTTCGATGATGGCCGTAGCCTCCTTCTCGACCGGAGGGTAATGGAGCTCGCTACCCTGCAAAGTTCTGGACAGAAGTGCAACGGATCGACCACCTTGATTCAAGGTAGCAGAGATCACCACATCCGATGCATCGCACTCGACCACGAAAGGAGGATTTTCATCAATGGAATGAAGCGTGGCTTTTTCCAGTTGTCGCTTGAGGAGGTTGAAAGCTGAAATAGCTGTTGCCTCTAATGGAAATGACTTTGCGTGAAGCAGGGGCTGGATCTTGTCGGAGAAGTGGGGTATCCATTTTGCATAATAGGTGAACATGCCGAGTGCCCGACGAAAAGAGCCGAGATTCGTAGGGGGAGGGAGCTCCTGAAGCGGACAAAGTTGCTCTGGATCCGGTTTGATGACACCGTTGCCCACCCAGTAGCCAAGGATGTTGACTGATGGTACTGATTTCACAGATTTGGACTCATTTAAGGTTAAGTTATGATGACGGAGAATGTCAAAACATTTCTGGAGGTTGGCATCATGCTCCTTCTAGTCATGACCAGCAATGGTGATATTATACAGATATGGAAAAGTGTCCGTTAAGTTCTCTTGTTTGACTAGGTTATCCATTACCCGTTGAAAGATGGCCACCCCATTGGTGACCGCAAATGGAAGGCGACAAAACTGGTAAAGCTGACCATTGGCCTCAAAGGCCATATACTTTTTGTCAGAGTCCTTTAACGGTACTTGATGATATGTGCTCTTTAAATCAAAAGTTGAAAATACCTTGTAGTTGGCAAGGTTATTGACCATGTCATCGATGCGTGGTAGTGGGTAGGCATCCAGGTCGGTATACTGGTAAATAGTTTGCGGGTAATCGATGCAAAGACGTTTCTTGTATTGCTTCAGAGGATTTTTAACAACGATGACTTGAGCCAGCCAGGAAGATGAACATGGCTCAATGATACCGTCAGCTAGAAGGCGAGAGATTTCTGCCTCGATAAAGGATCGATCATCTTGGCTGAAACGTCGTGATTTAGTGACTATGGGCTTACATCGGTGGGAAAGATTGGCAAACAAGGAGGGCTCATCGAGCGAAGCCGCCGAAAGCGCACAAAACGGTACTTTGGAAATAGTAAGCTCCGGCTTTGACCCTCCAAACTCGAAAGTGAGTCTTTTGTGTTGTTTCTGGAAATCCTGTCCCAGGAGCACCCCGAGCCGGGTGGAGAAATAAGTGCGGCTATTGAGAATAAGGTCGACAAGACAAAAACCGGAAGAATTGGTGGTCAGTGTCATCAGAGCCATTGCAATTTCCCTGTCTGAGGGGTAAATACGCTGTTTTAACTTGCTGACAGCCCGCTCACTAATGAAGCTGTCAGAGCTGCATTAGTCGATTAGTGCGCTCAAAATGTGTCCATTTACCAAAACCTTCATGGCTGCATGGGACAGACTTTGGGGGAAAACAGCTGTGATGGGAGGAGGGGCAGTTTTACCCTTGACAGCTGTAACCTTAGTAGTGGTTCTTGGGGGAGGAGCAGTTTTATAGATAGCAGCTGTAACCTTAGTAGTGGCTCTTGGGGGAGGAGCAGTTTTATAGATAGTAGCTGCAAAACTAACAGGAGCTCTCAGCCGGTGTACCTTAGAAAAGTGGCCTTTCTTACTAACAGAGGCTCTTGACTGGCATACCTTAGAAAAGTGACCTTTCTTGCTGCAATGATTGCAGGTCGCGTTATGAGCAGGACAAAATTTCCTATAATTGAACGCACCTCCACAGAAGAAACACTTCCTTCCAGATTGCCAAGATGCCGCTAGGGCGGGGTCATCATCAGTGTAGGTTTCTAGGGTAGGGTTATCATCAGCCAGGTTCGAGTCATCATCCGTGAGGGCTTCCGCCCGAGGCCTATCGAAAGAGTCACTAAAAGTGATAGCAGTAGCCCGTGCATGTGGTGAAAGATAGGTGTCTGCATTCCTCTATGCTAAGTCCAGAGAACATGCCTGGTCATAGGCAGTCTGTAACTTGAGGGTTTTATTCTCCAACAGATGCTGATGTATGAAGGGAGGCGCAATCCCATTAATAAAGGAATCACTAATTAACTCCTCCTGGTACTGCTCAGCTGTAACAGCTTTAAGATTACAATCCTTGCTGAGCCTGCGAAGTTTCTGAAGGAATTCATCAAGTGATTCCCCGGGTTGTTGTCGAGTTGTGGCCAATAGATGCCAAGCAAAAATTTTGTTTGGGGACTTGACATATAGCTGCTGTAGTATTTGGATAGCGGAGTCATAGTCTGCACAGTCTTCGATATAATCAAACACATGAGGGGATACATAATTAGCAAGCATTTGAAACTTATTAGGAACATTCTCACCACACTCCTCAAGGAAGTTGCTAAAGGTACGATACCAGTGTTTCCATACCTTAGCAGCTGTAAGTGAATTCGGGTCCAGGTCGAGGCGGGCAGGTCTGAGTAGTTTCTCCATGATGGATCGATTACTTTTCTGAGTTCCCTTTCTGTGGTTCGAGTCGTAGCTGGCTGTTCCTGAAATCACCCAAAGCGTGGAGTCAATATCAAGTTGATTAAATTGACGTAATAAAACTCACTACGCACTTGGTTTGAATATAAAGCAAGGCTTTAATCAACTTGTTTAAGAACATGGAGGTCCAGTTGTTCCTGTCTTACAAAATGTCCCTGGGCAAGCTGGACCCACGCCCAAGTATTTATACTCCTTGGACAGCACCACCAGCTGGCCGTCCAGTGTTATTTCATGAGTAGTTTCTTTATGATGATGAGATTTATAACACCAGCCACATAAATACTGTGGCAACAAGAGCAGGTCAGTGGTTAGGTATTCTGCAGCGAGTGTCTCACCTCCTGACTCCCCAAAGCCTTTCCACCATCTACAAGGCACAAGTAAGGAGTGTGATGGAATACTCTCCACTTGCTTGGATGAGTGCAGCTCCAACAACAGTCAAGAAGCTCGACACCATCCAGGACAAAGCAGCCCACTTGATTGCTGTTTTGATTTCTTTTTGGGTTCAATAAAGACTCATTTCTGAAAGAGAATGTTGTTTAATCTAAAGTCTTGTTCAAGACTTTCTACAGCTTTTTACAGAACACACTATGCTGTGATGCATCTAGAATGAAACTGAAAGTAAAACTCCTCTGGACTGCTTGTCTCTCACATGACCTCTGCTGGTCAGGCACAAGTAATCAAAAACACAGACAAATATGCTGTAAGGCATAAGTAATCAAACACAGACAAATATCATCACTATTTGCTGATATCATTACATCTCCCTTTCTTAAAACAAAAGTATTTTACTTTTAACTAACAACATTTAATGAACTTACATTATCATTATCATGATCAAGGTTTTTTACCCTTGCTTTGTGTGTTCGCATGAAATATGTCAATACACTAGAACTTGAAGAAAGAATAAGATAACATTACTTCCTTCTTTAACAATAGTCCTTAAATTTGCTCAATGAGTCTCTCAGGAGGCTTCACGTGTCTTGAGATTTTCTGATTGATTGTCCTTGAATCTGAGTTGTTGCCTCAGATGATTGGTTCTCAGCTGTGTGATCAGGTTGTTCACCAGTATCAGTCTCTTGACCTGCTGTGGCTGGTCCCATGAGAAGATCTCGGCGATTTCTTCTCAGAACAGCACCCTCATCTGTCTGAATGGTGTATGATCTTGGTTGAACTTCACTCAGGACAGTTCCCTTCTGAGTCCATGTGTTTGTTTTGTCTTTCAACCTTACTTGGTCACCAGTGTGGAGTTCAGGTAGGTTTTGTGTTCCTCTGTCATAGTAGTACTTTTGCTTTTCTTTCTGTTGCTCTTTGAACTTCCTCACTTTCTCCCCCTCTTTTGTTTTCAGGAGGTTCTCCGGGATGGGTAGGTTTGACCTTAGCCGACGTCCCATCAGGAGTTGGGCTGGTGACATACCACACTCGAGCGGCGTTGTGCGGTATACAAGCATGCTTTGGTAGAAGTCAGTTCCACTGTCTTTTGCCTTGTACATCAGTCTTTTCACTGTCTGGACCGATTTTTCCACTAGTCCATTGGACTGTGGATAGTGAGGACTTGACGTTGTGTGGACAAAGTCCCACTCTTTGGCAAAGTGTCGGAAATTTGCATTGTTAAACTGGGGTCCGTTGTCTGTGAAGACCTCGCTTGCCACGCCATGTCTGGAGAATATGGCTTTCATACTTCTTATCACAGCTTCTGCAGTGGTGGTGTACAGTCTACAAACCTCTGGATACAGGGAGTAATAGTCTGTGACGACAAGATAGTCCTTCCCTTGACATACGAATAGGTCAGCGCCTACCTTCTGGTAAGGTCTGTCTGGTGCTGGGTGTGGCTTTAGTAGTTCTACCGGATTGCTTGCTCGATATTTCAGGCATATTGTGCAGTTTGACACCTCATTTGTCACATCTTGGTTGATTCGTGGCCAGTACATCACCTCTCGTGCTCTTTTCTTACACTTTTCGATTCCCAGATGTCCTCCATGGATCTTTTTTAGCATCTCTCTTCTCAGACTCTTTGGGATAACTATTTTACTTCCTTTGTAGATGATGTCTTCGACCACTGATAGTTCCGCCCTGCAGTTCCAGTACTCTGCTATATCAGGTGAGCAGTCTTGCTTCATGTTGGGCCATCCATCCAAGATGCTTTTTCTCAGTCATCTCATTGTTTCATCTTTGTTTGTCTCAGTCTTTATGAGCTCCATTTTTGCATCTGCTATGGGCAGTGCACTTGTGATCATGTCCACGTAGGCGTTCACTTTTTCATCCATTGTGGTGTTTGCGGGCTCACTTGGGTCAACAGCTCTGGACAACGTGTCTGCTGTATACATCAGCTTACCCGGTGTGTACGCAACATTCAGTGTATAGCGTTGCAGCCTGATCATCATTCTTTGTATTCTAAGCGGACAGCTATTCAGTGGCTTTTGGAACAATGCAATCAAGGGCTTATGGTCAGTCTCTACACTGATTGCTTGTCCTGCCACAAACTGGTGAAATCTTTCACAGGCGTATGTGATGCTGAGCAGCTCCTTTTCTATTTGAGCATATCGCGTCTCCGCGTCTGTCATTGAGCGCGATGCATATGCAATAGGTTGCCAGTAGTCATATTGTTGCAGAAGAACGGCACCGAGCCCACTCTGTGATGCATCTGATGATATCTTGATGGGTCTCGCTGGGTCATAAAACCTCAGAACTGGTTCCTCTGTGAGCAGTTTCTTTAGATCGCTCCATGACTTCTCATGCTCATGATTCCATTCCCATTCTATGTTCTTTTCAGTTAGTCTTCTCAGTGGCGCTATTTTTTCTGAGAGGTTGGATATGAATTTACCCATGTAGTTGATCATTCCATTAAACCTCTGCACGTCCTTTTTGCATTGTGGCCTTGGCATATTCTCAATGGCGGACACCTTTCTGGGATCTGGTCTGATGCCCTCACTGCTAAGGATATCTCCCACGAATGTCAGTTCTGTCACCCCGAGCTGGCATTTCTCTCTATTCAGCTTCAGGTTTGTTTTCCTTGTTGCTTCCAGCACTTTTTTCAGTCTCTCGTCATGCTCAGTTCTCGTGGTTCCCCATACTATGATGTCATCCATTGATGTATCAACTCCCTCCAGGTGCTCATAGATCATATGGATAGTCTTGTGATACACTTCAGGAGCTGAGGCAATGCCAAATGGTAACCTTAGGAACCTGTATCTGCCAAATCGAGTGTTGAACGTGCGCAGTCTTGAACTTGCTTCGTCCAGCTTCGTCTGCCAAAATCCTGAGGACGCATCTAACTTGCTGAAATATTTTGCATTTGCAAACTGTGCCATGATTTCCTCACGTGTAGGAAGCTTGAAGTGCTCTCTCTTTATTGCTCTGTTTAGATCTCTTGGATCCAGGCAAATTCTGAGCTTTCCATTCTTTTTGTCCACTACGACGAGGGAACTCACCCACTCAGTTGGCTCATCTATCTTCTGAATCACGTTCAGGCTTTCCATCCTGTCCAACTCTGCCTTCAGTTGCTTTTGAAGAGCAAACGGAACTTTTCTGCATGGATGTATGACCGGTGTCATACTTTTATCTACTCTGATTGTGTGTTCTCCTGGAATGCAGCCTAGACCCTTAAATAGGTCTTTGTACTCTTTCATGAGTTCATCATAGACTGTCTCTCCTTCGCTTTCCACAACGAGGACTCTCTTTACCAGGTTCAGTCTCTCACAGGCTTTTAACCCTAGTATGGCTTGCACATCCTTTGGCACCACGATTAATGCTAGCGTGTGCTCTCTGTCCTTGTGTGTTACTTTGACAATGCATCTTCCTTTCACTGGTATATCAGTACCTGAGTATCCTGTCACTTTCACTTTTATTCCATGTATCTTTGGTCTGGGTCTAATTTTCTTAAAATCAGTCTCTGATATCACATTAACTTGTGCTCCAGTATCCAATTTAAATGGAATGTGTATGTCATTCACTTTTAGTGTCAACATCCAGTCTCTTTCTTCTTTGTTTTCAGACACTAGATCTACATTGAACTCCTCTATCTTGCTTTCATCTACTGTATGGACCTTGCTTTGTTGCGCTTGGTTCTTACAGCAACAGGCATAATGGTTGTTTTTGTTGCAACTATTGCATGTTTTACCATATGCTGGACACTTTCTTGGTGGATGCTGTGTACCGCATCGACTACATGACTTTCGATTGTCCCTTTCATTGTCGTTCGCTGGCCACGTCTCTTTTTTCACATTGGCGCCCTCTTTGTTAAACGGTTTGTATCCGTTCTTTCTCACTGCATCCATGTTGCAGCTACTGTCACTGAACAGCTCCTTTGCCTGCAACTTCACAGTCTCTGTAGCCCTACACAGTGCTATGGCCTTTCCCAGGTCTAGATCTTGCTCTCTTAGCAGTCTTTCCCTTAGACCATTATTCGGAATACCACACACCAGTCTGTCTTTTATCAGCGAGTCTGTCAGTCCCCCAAATTCACACGATTTGCTTCTGTTTCTCAGTTCAGTCACATACTGATCAATAGTCTCACCCGTTTTCTGTACACATGTGAAAAATCTGTGCCTCTCAAACGTCACGTTACGTTTAGGTATGCAGTAGGCCTCAAACTGTTCCATTATTTTATCTAGCTTCATATCGTCTCCATCAGCAGCGAATGTGAAGTTATTATACACCTCCAGCGCTTCATCACCCACGACATGTAAGAACAGTGACGCTTTTACTTTATCACTTTTCTCTTCAGCTCCGATTGCTGATAAATACAACTCTAAACATTGTTTGAACCTTCTCCAATTTTCAGCCACATTACCTGTCAATTGAAGCGTCGCCGGTGGGAGTAAACCTTCCATTTTTTCACTTCGTTAGCTATTCTCTAATGGTAAGCAACGATGTTCTCTTCTGGCTTGCTAATATGTGGAGAGCTGATTTCGCTTACTTGCCACAACTGCTTTCACTGTCCCATCAAGTTGCTAACTTCAGATTTTTTCTCTTTTAGCCACTTCTGACATCATGTTTTGATTTCTTTTTGGGTTCAATAAAGACTCATTTCTGAAAGAGAATGTTGTTTAATCTAAAGTCTTGTTCAAGACTTTCTACAGCTTTTTACAGAACACACTATGCTGTGATGCATCTAGAATGAAACTGAAAGTAAAACTCCTCTGGACTGCTTGTCTCTCACATGACCTCTGCTGGTCAGGCACAAGTAATCAAAAACACAGACAAATATGCTGTAAGGCATAAGTAATCAAACACAGACAAATATCATCACTATTTGCTGATATCATTACAATTGCCACCCCATCCACCACCTTAAACATTCACTCCCTCCACCACTGGTGTACCGTGGCTGCAGTGTGTACCATCTCCAAGATGCACTGCAGCACCTCCCAAACCCGTGACCTCTTCCACCTTGAAGGAAAAGGGCAGCGGGCGCATGGGAACACCACCACCTCCAAGTTCCCCTCCAAGTCACACACCATCCTGACTTAAAAGTATATCGCCGATCCTTCATCATCGCTGGATCAAAATCCTGGAACTCCGCACCTAACAGCACTGTGGGAGTACCTTCACCACACAGACTGCAACGGTTCAAGAAGGCAGCTCACCACCACCTTCTCAAGGGCAATTGGGGATGGGCAATAAATGCTGGTCTTGCCAGAGACGGCCACATCCCATAAATGAATAATAAAAAAGGCTGAAGCTTGTACCTTACACTGCATACTGTTTAATATAGCATTTCATTTATTTTTCATGTAGTTAATAAATAAGCAGTGAGGGATCTAATTTAATAATTTGATTGCTGAACAATTTTAATTGTAATGAAACAGCAGAATAATACATATTATTAAAAGCTGGGGGGACGAGTGAGCAGTTGGCCATGTAAGGTATTTTATTGGATAAAATTTAAATTTGCTATTACAGTTCCAAGGACTTGGGGATGATAAGTGGTCAAGCTGGCTATTTTAGTTGCTATATTTGGAACCAATGATTACTGTTAGCAGTGCAAACAGTCAGATGGCTCATTTTATTACTCGTTATTACTAATTATACTAGACTATCTCCCATGGTGTTACACATGGTAAGTCAGAGAATGTGGTCTCTCTTATATGTCTCTGCTGTCTTTGCACTGCTGTTTCTCTTTTTTTCTTCTCTCTCTCCTTTTCTGCTTTTGTCTCTCTTTTCTGCTCTTCTCCTCTCTACCTAATGCTCCCTTTGCTTTTCTCTCTGTCTTTTTCTTCTTTCCTTTCTGGTGTCAAGTGGTGGGTGGCATGGCATGGTGCACAACCCAAAAGACAACCCAATGGATAAATGGAAATGGAAACAAGCTTTTGTGAAATATGTAATTTTTAATTATTTAAACAATTATTGTAAACATTGGAAATTTCAGCTACAGAGAAAAAAATGACAGGTCAAAAATTTTCAGCTTAAAAAATTTCAGAAAGCATTTTGAGCGATTTGTGGGGAAAAGATAATCCCGGTACCACATTGTAACTAGATTGTGCAATTGCAATTTAATGAGTTTACAGAGATGGTTTCCATTTTAAATGTGGACATAGTAATTTGGCATGGAGCAAAGGTTGACACAAAAGCATGACGAAAAGAATGACAACAGGAAGTAAGGTTTTGTGGACAGAAAGTGTGTACAGATGTAAATTTCTTAATAAGATATATATATATTTGGCCAGCACATCAGTGTTCTACAAATAAAATTACAGAATTGTTTAGGGATACATTTTATTATGTAAATGGATACAACAGTACAAGCGATAGGTAATTCTATTAATGCCCAAAGCTCCTCACTGCAAAAGCAGGAGAAGGCAGGCAATCCAAGGTCAGAATATCAGCAGTACAGAGAGCAAAACTAGGAATGGGTATATGGTCTGAGGCCTTGGGACCAATTACTGGCACAGATAAATGGAAGGAGATGTGACCTGCAGGATCAATGTCAGATACCCGAGACCAATTATGGAGCACAAGCAGGAGGGGATGCAGGCAGGTGGTTGCCAGATGCAGCGAGAAATAGATAGAAGGTGGAAATAAGAATTTGTTTTTTAAAATTAATTCTCGGGATATGGGCATTGTTGGCAAGGCCAGTGTTTATTGACCATCCCTAGTTGCCCTTAAGAAGGTGGTGGTGGACCTTTCTCTTTAACTGCTGCAGTCTGCACGGTGAAGGATTTTGACCCCGCGACAATGAAGGAATGCCGATATATGTCCAAGTCAGGATGGTGTGTGACTTGGAGAGGAACTTGGAGGTGGTATTCCCATGCACTTGCTGCTCTTGTCCTTCTAGGTGGTGGCGGTTGTAAGTTTGGGAGGTGCTGCTGAAGAAGCCTTGGTGAGCTACTGCAAAGGATCCTGCAGATAGTACACACTGCAGTCACGGTACACCGGTGGAGGGAGTAGATGTTTTAAGTTGGTGGATGGGCTGCCAATCAAGTGGACTGCTTTGTACTGGATGGTGTCGAGTATGGTTGCAGCTGCACCCATCCAGGCAAATGGAGAGTATTCCATCACACTCCTGACTTGTACTTTGTAGATAGTGCAAAGCCTTTGTGGAGTCAGGAGGTGAGCCACTCGTCGCAGAATACGGAAAAAGAAAAGTTAGAAAAAATGTAAACACTTACTGAAACCTTGCCTGTAGGTTCAAAAATGGTCCTGGTAGAAGAGCAGTAGCACCGTCTAACAACAAGAAAAATGAAGATGGAAGATAGAGATTGGTTGGGCAACAGTGCCACCTAGCACCGGGAGAACTGAAAGTCAAGTGTAATGGTAATTATACTTCCTTTAATAGTAATGAAAAGGCATTGCTTCAGGTGTAACACCAAGCATGACACCAAGTTGCAACAAATGCTTGACACAGGAAGTAAGTATGACAAACAGGAAATGAACACGAGATGCAGGCATTTTAATATATTATATATGGTTTGATTAAACAAAATGTAAAATGTAATATTCAGCATAATAACCAGAGACAAAAGAGGTGTTGCAGAAGGTGGCATGCAAAAAAAAAGTTAGGCAATTTTGTCTTTGGTCCTATTTGGTTTAAAATAATTAGTGTAGCTGCGTGTTAAACATTGAACCAGCCAGCTGTATCCTTTGTTTTTCAAAAAGGTGGTCTGTGGATGGCCAATCCTCATGGCTGAATCCAATGAAAATAGCATTTGTCAATTTATTCAATCTAGATGTCTGCCCCAACTGTATTTTTCTCCTTATTTCATTTCCATGTCTGTCTGCCCACAACACAATCTATCATTTATAATAATGAAAGGTCATTGACCTGAAACGTTGAAGGTATTTTAACCCCCAAAAATGGGTGGGTTTGGTTTGGGTGCGAGGGAGGTTAAAGAGCTAAAAATCTAAAACAGGAACCCAACCCACCTCGAACCCACCCACTTCCGATTTTAACGGATGCGGGATGAGGGGCAGGTGACCAATCTGCTCTCAGGAGGCAGGTTGGTCATTTAAATATTTTAATGAGGCTGCGTGCCTTCATTTTAATAGTGATTCTATTTTTAACTACAGCCAGCCGGGTTTCCCGGCAGGTGGAAGGAGGCGAGAAGGGCTGAATCCATGAGGTAAAGGTCTTTACAACACTGCTTGTGGGTCAGGAGGAGCAGGAGTGTTTCCTCTCAGTTCAACAAGCATACCAGTAAACCACAGCGCACCCCCCCCCCCCCCGCCGCCCCCATGATCTGTCTGCTCCCCCACCCCCGCGATTGGATGCTACCCCTGCGATCGGACCCCCCGACCACCATCTGCTCCCCCCAAACAAAATCTTCGCCCCCGTCACCCCGCAATTGGTCCACCGCCCCCGCACCCCCCCCCCCACCGTCGACCACCACACCCCCCACTATCTCTCCCACCACCTCACTAGGCCTACCTGCACTCAGCTCAGCTGCAACCTTGCACTGCAGCTTTCCCGCCGACAGGCCTCCAGCCTGTCAATCAGGCTGGCTGTGGGCGGGCAACCTACAGAAAAAAATTAAAAGAGTTAAAAACTGCAGGACATTCGGGAAACCCGTACTTCCGGGTTTCCCATTACTAACTTCACACCCCAGCACGGAACAAGCCTCGGAGGTAAGACCGGAGCCGTTAACTCTGTTTCTCTCTCCACAGCTGCTGCCTGATCTGCTGAGTATTTCCAGCATTTTCTGTTTTTATTTCAGATTTCCAGCATCCACAGTATTTTGGTTTTGTATTACAATCTATCATTTGTTTTCACAGGATCTGCAGCAGGGATACTTATCCAGGTTAATAGCAGTCTAAAACTGTAGGCCCTGAAAATCTACAGGCCAGTAATCGTGAAATTTACACCAGGATCACATCCACGAGAAACCTTTACTGTTGACTCCAGTGAACTTCCTAGAGTAAGGGGCGGTTCCCTAATTTCCTTGTCAAATGGTAGGTGCCCAGCCACTTGGTGCTTATCCAGGTTGCTTGCCATGTAAAACAAACTGGAAAGTCCAGCTTAGATGCCCAGGCTGGGAATTCACCTCCCTCCCTGAAAGATATTGTAGCTGTGTCTTACTATCCCTTAAAAATTCCTGGACCTTTGTGGGTCCAGGCCACAATCCCAGCCTAGACACGTAGGTGGTCTCCACACCTGCCACTAAATCAACTGCTATGCCTAGTCTCACCATACCTCAGGTCCCTTTGAGAGCTGAGGTTGTGGGAAATCCAGAATTAGGGAATCCTGAGTCCCCAGCCCCCACCACCACCACTCCACCCACCCCCGCACTTTCAACAGTGGCTTTGTGAGGGGTGGGTGGAGGCTCCAGCCCCATAAGGCCATTCTGAAACGTTTGCTGCAAGATCAGGACCATGCATATCTAAGTCCCGACCTAGATTCTGACCGTTCTGGGCTACCCCTACTGAATTTACAATGGATGTGAGCTGGAACAGCCACAGATTTTCAGGACTGTAATTTCCAACTGTTCTCATGTGAGTATAATCTAAATACCTGTAGTACTATTTTGAGCAGGGTGCAAGAGCAGAAGGACCTGGGGGTGCATATTCACAAATCTATAAAGGTGGCAGGGCAAGTTGATAAGACAGTTAAGAAAGCGTATGGGATACTTGGCTTTGTAAATAGGGGCATTGATTACAAAAACAAGGAAGTCATGTTAAACCTTTACAAACCACTGGTTAAGTCTCAGCTGGAGTATTGTGTACAATTCTGGGCACCACACTTTAAGAAAGATGTCAAGGTTTTGGAGAGAATATAGAGGAGGTTTACCAGGATGATACCAGGGATGAGGGACTTCAGTTATGTGGAGGGATTGGAGAAACTGGGATTGTTCTCCTTAGAGCAGAAAAGGTTACGGGAATCCTAATAAAGGTATTCAAAATTATGAGGTTGTTTTGATAGAATAAGTAGGGAGACACTGTTTCCTCTGGCAAGTGGGTTGGTAACCAGAGGTCATGGCCTAGAAATTCAGTTGTTAGCGCCAGCCGCTAGCGCCTTAAGAGGGCGAGAAGTGGGGCGTGAAGCGGCTAGCGCCCGGGCGCGGCGCAATCTGCGCCTCTCGTGAACTTGAGTCAAGAATTAGTGGCGGCACAAAACCGCAGCGCCCGCTCAGCTGCGCGTGCAGATCCTGACGTCATTTCATGGTGCAACGCCCTTGGTGTGCCCCGAACCGGAACTTCAGTGGCGCCCCCCTTCTTTGCGCCTGGCGCTCCCAGCGACTGGTTGAGTGGAACGGTTCCCAGTCGCTGTGGGGCTGGGGGTCGCTATTTAAAGGGGACTTTTCCTGCATTCTTTGTGGCAGCCATTTTGTTCCACTCCTTCTGTGTGTGAGAGAGAGATTTGGAGAGAGACAAAGGGAGAGAGCTTTCTGCTTTGACTCATCACTCGCACAGGTACTTCTGGCTTCAGGCCAGAGCTTTGCAGTTGGATTTATTTCTCAGTGCCATAGCCTTGAGTGGCCACATATAATGGGGGCTGCAATGGGTGGAAACGTTGGGATTCTGCATTGCATTGAAAGGGCTCAGAGACGCCGAGAGAGAGTGCCAATCATGGCCAGACAGAGAAGGGCCAACAGGCGTCGGCACAGGAGGCCTTACCCTCCCAGGGTATACCGACAGCACTTCTCCTACCTCAACATGTCTGAGGAGCAGTGCATTCGGAGGCTTCGATTCAGAAGGGAGTTGGTCACGGAGATCTGCCACCTGCTTCAGAGAGATCTGCAGCCTCAGCTGAGGAGCAGGACGTCTCTGTCGGTGGCAGTGAAGGTGACAGTGGCTCTCAACTTCTATGCCACCGGCTCCTTCCAATCCGCTACTGGGGACATTGCCAATATCTCCCAGTTCGCAGTGCATTGCTGCATCCGCCAGGTCATGAATGCCCTCTTCAGAAGGAGACGTCAGTACATTTCCTTTCCCATGACCCCGGACAAGCAGCAAGAGCGTGCAATGGGATTTGCAAGAATAGCGGGCTTCCCCATGGTCCAGGGCGCCATTGACTGCATGCATGTGGCTTTGCGGGCGCCTCTAGAGAATGCCGAGGATTACCGCAACCGGAAGGGCTACCATTCGCTGGATGTGCAGTTGGTTTGTGACCACAGGCAGCTCATACTAGCTGTGAATGCCCACTTTCCAGGCAGCAGCCACGCCGCCTTCATCCTGCGCCAGACTTCTGTGGCAGACATTTTCGAAGCCCTGGCTCACCCAGGAGGCTGGTTTCTCGGGGACAAGGGCTATCCTTTGTGCACCTGGCTGATGACCCCACTCCGTGCGCCCACCACCCCTGCTGAAGAATGATACAATGACAGCCATCAAGCAACCAGGAACATCATTGAGCACACAATCGGCGTGCTGAAGCAATGGTTCCGTTGTCTGGACCATTCCGGGGGAGTCCTACAGTACTCACCTGAGCGCGTCTCCCATTTCGTTGTAGTGTGCTGCATGCTGCACAACCTGGCTATCCTCAAGACTCAGCCACTGCCAGCAGACATTGGAGGACCACCAGAGGAGGAGGAGGAGGAGCACCAAGATGGGAGGGAGGCACAAAGTGCAAGGGCCGTCCGTCAGCGGCTTATTGCAAGTCGGTTCTAGGCCTCCTCTCAGGGAATGGCTTGTGCCATTGAAAGAACATGAATGGAGCCGCTCCGCAAACCCTGAGGCGGTCAAGGCAACAAATAGTTCAAAGTGCAAACATGGACAATCTGAATAAAGACAATTTTTTTTTAACAAACTCTGTGCCCTTCCCGCATGACAAACAAATACAGAGAAACCCCCCAAAAAACAGTCAGACACATAACTGGCTCTCACAACCTGGAGAAAATGAACAAAACAGTGAAACAAAAATGATCATGATCCTCGGCCTTCATAAAAAACAAACACAATATTCTCGGCCTTCATAAAAAAGTAACACAACATTCTCGGCCTTCATAAAAAAGTAACACAACATTCTCGGCCTTCATAAAAAACGGAACATTTTGCCACACCTCCTACTTTTTGGCCTACGAGGGTGAGCCGCCTCGCTTGCGCGATTGGCCCCTTCCCGCCCTGCAGCTCCTCCTCAATGGGACCCCAGTGGCTGCAGCAAGGCTGGGGGAAGGCTACTGAGGGTCAGATGTTGAGTTGGCAGATGCCCTTGGGGGACGGCCTGGACCAGCTCTGGGCCTGGAGGGCCCGGCTGCTGACTACTCCAACTCTGCATGGGCGGCAGCAGTCTGTCCTACAGGTGGTGGCAGCTGCAGTGGAGGAGTGACATTGTTGGCAGCAGGAATGCTGTCAACCTGACAGAGCACAGGCACTCCCTGGTCGGCCGAGACACTGGCACTCGCACGGGCCAGCACTGAAGCATGTGCAGCAATCTGATGAAGCACAGACTGCTGGGCTGCTGCGGCGCGGCGAGGGCCCTGGCGATTCCTGGCCGATCCAGCGAGGGTGGCAGCAGTTAGTGCCCGTGTGGCCCTGATCTGTGTCTGCATCAGACCAGCCAGTGAATGCATGGCATGACTAAGCACTTGGCTGGAAGCCGTATGTGATGCAGCGATGCCCTGCTGACTCCTGGCCTGTGATGCAGCGACGTCCTGCTGACTCCTGGCCTGTGATGCAGCGACGTCCTGCTGACTCCTGGCCTGTGATGCAGCGATGCCCTGCTGACTCCTGGCCTGTGATGCAGCGACGTCCTGCTGACTCCTGGCCTGTGATGCAGCGACGTCCTGCTGACTCCTGGCCTGTGATGCAGCGATGCCCTGCTGACTCCTGGCCTGTGATGCAGCGACGTCCTGCTGACTCCTGGCCTGTGATGCAGCGACGTCCTGCTGACTCTTGGCCTGTGCTGCCCCGAATTCCTGCAGACTCTTGGCCTGTGCTGCCCCGAATTCCTGCAGACTCCTGGCCTGTGCTGCCCTGAATTCCTGCACACTCCTTGCCAGTGACTCTATGCAGTTAGGCATCCTTGCCACCTGCACTCAGCCTGGGCGCCCATTTCACCAAGGAGCTGTACCTCCTCTGCGCTCACTATAGCAGGACTGGAGGCCGAATTCACCCTCCGGGGAGAAGGCCGCCGAGCTTCCCTACCTCTCCCGCGTTGCTGCAGCCCGCTGGGCCCCGGAGCTTCACCGTCATCAGACCCTGCCCCCCTGCTCCCCTCCAGGGAAGACGTGTCCCCATCATGGCCATGGGCTGCCTTGGCTGAGGGTGGCACTGATGGTCCAGCTTCCTCTTCCTCCTCTTTGCCTTCTGATTCACGCACAGTGCCAGCTTGAGGGCCTGCCTCCTCACCTGGCGATTCAGCATCTGAAAGCAGGGAGGCACAAGAGTTGCTTTAGAGTGAGGACAGGGCAGCAGCGAGGGAGGCATGAGTGCTGCAATGCACTGTATTGGTTTGACAGTGGCAAAGGATGCTGCTGTGAGGCACAAGTGGAAATAGAGAGGTCAAAAAGGCGATGACCTTATCATTGCTGTCCAGAACGAGGTCGGCATCTCCATTGGCGATGGGGCCAATCAGCCGGCCTCCCATAATCCGCTCCACTCGCTGCTCCAGGTCGCTGAGGTCTTTAAGTTCAGGATGGCCTCCCCCGGTCCGTAGCTGCTGCCTGCGATTGTGGGCCAGCTTGCCCTGCAAGAGAAAGGACGGGCTCTGAGTACAGTGTCAAGCCCTGATCTTGCCTGCACTGCCTCCCATGGTGGAATAACCCTGACAGTGTGTAAAGTGGTGAATGTGCATGTGATTTTCATGAGAGTCCCATAGGTCTTGGATGACTGGGCATTGGGGCTTTCAGGACCCTTTGGCCAGAAAGTGAGGTGCACATGCAGGGATGAAGAGGATACTGGAAAGGGTACTCACCCTGACAACCCGAGTGAGGTCGTTGAACTTCTTTCTGCATTGCGTGGGTGTCCTAGGGACCATGCTGCTGGAGGTCACTCTGTGTGCCACCTCCCTCCAAGCTTTCCTGTATTCACTGGGCAGCGGCCTCCTGCCACTGTCAGGGAATAGGGTAGGTCGCCGGCGCTCCACTGCGCCAACCAGAACCTTCAGGGCACCCTCACTAAAGCGCTGCGCTCGCTCCCTGGCCTTCTCCATGGTCGTGGGCGTTGAGTTGTTGAAGTAGGTCTGTCTAGGCCTAGATTCAAGGCTGCAGTGTGCAGGGCATGGCAGCAAAACAAATTGACCCTCCCCCTTTAAGAGCTGACCAGCGTCAGCGTGTCTGCCTGCAATCTATATCTCGTCGCACCTGCGCTATGCCCACCCTCGCTGGTAGCGCCTTGGCTCGCTGGCTTAGCGCTTTATGATAGTCGTGCACTACCTGCTTTAGCGCAGCAGCAACCTCTTGGGGCGATGCAACTCAATTTCGGCGAAGGTGGCACTATGTTGCGCCCGGTGCTAAATTTAGCGAACGCCCGACTGTAGCACCCCAAACGTGGCGATACTGAAATTCAGGCCCATATATTTAAAATAATTGGCAAAAGAACGAGAGGGGTAAGAAGGAGTTTTTTTTCATGCAAATGGTTAAGGCCTGGAAAGCATTACCTGAAAGGGTGGTGGAAGCAGATTCCAAAGGAAATTTCAAAAAGCAATTGGACATGCACTTGAAATGGACTAATTTTCTGGGTTATGGGAAGAAATTTGGGGAGTAGGACTAAATTGCACAGTTCTTTCAAAGAGCTGGCATAGGCACGGTGGGCTGAATGCTCTCCTGTGCTGTAAGATTCTATGATCTATGATTTGTAATGTATGAACATTGAGAAGGAACATGTTTCACAGACTGTTCTCTCATCGTTTACTGAAATATTAGCCTGCTCAAATTCTGTTTGTTGAAGACAATCTTCAAAGAGACTGCTTGTAAAGGAATGAGCCATACCTATTCAGAAAAATACACCATCCTATGAACAGAATTCTAACTTTATTAAAACATGATAAACTGGGTTTAAAAATCTAAAAGCCTCAACGACACAAAGTTGTAAACAGAATACAGGCTTTTGAGATAAAATGAGTTGTTAACACAAAGCTGTAAACACCATACAGGCTTTTGAAATGGGAATCAGTTGTTGACACTGAAACAATGGCCCTATTGAAGCAAAGGGTTGGAGCTTCCAGAAAGTCTGAGCTTTGGGAAGAACACAATACCATAACCCAGTTAAATTGTTTTAAACCAACACTTTGTAAACAGGCACATGAAAGAGCACAATGGTATAATGTTAAGGTGTCATAAACCAACACTTCGGGAAACAGAAACACAGAACATTAAAGAACCATATGCCTTCATAAATATGACATCAAATGAAAGACAGGAGACATAAGTCTGTAATACAACCAACTGAGGTGGCTAGGAAGACAATCATGTACTCGGTTGAAGTGTTTTTAATTTACATGTTGTAAAAGATACAAACAGAAGACTTTGTAGATATGACATCAATAGACGCACCAAGCAATCATATGGTTTTTATGATAAGTTTTGAACACCTACACAGCAGACAGAATTCTGCAAGCTAACAGCTGAACTGACAGTAAGAATAGAAAGAAGTCAACAGAAAGATGACTAGAGATAATTAGCTTGCATCAGCAGAAAACTTCGAAGGGTATACCACTGAAAAAAGGGTATAAAATATAAAACTTTCAAATAGGGAGACAGAATTCTCTGGAAGGGGCAAAGCGATTCTTGGCTTCAGAACCACTCTGTAAGCCTACAACTCTTTGAGTCTCGGGTAATCAAAAGTATATGATTTTGGTGGATATCCTGGATTAGCAATAGACTTAGAAATGTAAAAATGTAACGAAGTTAAGATTTGAGAATAAGGATCTCTGAGAATAAGAATTGTAAGCTATTTGTTTTTGGAACTGTTAAAGTTGTGATTGAATCACCAGCTGTAATTACATGTCAGTTCTTTAATAAAGCTATATATTTTTAGAATTGTCTCACATAGTACTTCTGTATCAAACTCACGAACTCAATCTCTGTACACTCTTTGGTGAGGAGTTGCAGAATTCTGGGGGAGTTTTCCGGACCCTCATAATATCCGGAAGGTTACAGTCTAGTTAAACTTATTAAAAGAGCTATCCGGAGGATAGTAACATCTTCAAGTCGTTCCTTTCCTTTAGGGAGAGATAGTCTGGGCCTTTAGACCCAATTAAGTGTCTTATAGGATTCGGCTATCTCTAACTTTAGTTGAAGTGAACGTCTGGGGAATACATCTGATCCGGGGTAGCCCAAAAAGGGCTAGGACTAGTAATTATCCCTTCATGCTTCTATATCAAAGAGGTCCAAAGTTTAAATGTCAGGCCTTGCAGTCATTCTTCAATTTTCTATTGATGATGCTACTACACTGGATGGGGCTGGATAGAACTCTGTGAGTATTTATGTATGTATTTACCAATATAGGGGGAATTTTAACTACCCCCCTTCCCCGCCCCCCACCCCACTGGACAGGAACAGGGCATGCGAGGGGTAAAAATCAGGCAGGTGTATTATCGGCCTGTTGCCAAGCACCGTTTTAACAATGTACACTATCTAATTGGCCAAGGTTCCCAATAGAAGCAGGCGGGAACCTCATGAATGGCATTAGGACCCCAACGCGATCTTAATGACAAAAAGCAGAAGTACTACCCATATTCCAACCTGCTTGGTATAACCTAGCAAGTTTGGCTGAACAGGCAGCAGGCTGTAGGCACTCAAATCATTGGCATCTGTGTGCTTGTGAGCTTTCTGGAGTTGGAGTGCTTTGTCACTTTGGATATTGCTTCTTTCTGATACTTTCTTTTGCTTACTCACCCTGAATAAAGAGTGAAAGCTTTATCATGTTTCAGTAAATGTAAATCTTATTCGGTACAAGAAATGCTATGAAATGGCCAAGGAGGTTATAATTAGTTAAGATCCTATTTATGAACCATAAATTCTAATTGTATTAGATTATGGAAATGTGGCATGTAGAAAACACTGCACTTCTTTGATTATTTCATTAATATTAAAGGGGTGAATGACTGGAACTGAATCTGTATCAATGGACTTTGAAGCAAACTGATATTGCAGCTAATGGAAACAAAGGGACACTCAGTGAGAGTAAATACAATGAGTAAGATCTAAAAAGGAAGGATGAAGGAATTGGCAGTATTCGATAATCTGTTGCTGATAAAGTATTTGATACTACAGCATCCAATGACTTAATTCAGATTTCAAAATGTGTTACTGATTATGGAGGTCACCAATTAAAGAACCAGATGATCAAACCAATGTAGACTAATAATAAGCTGATATCCACAAGGATGATATCTGTTCTCTTGTCCTATCTGCATCTGTAAGCAGGGGTCTCTAAGCAGTAAGTCACTTCACATCTATATCAGTTTATTAATTCAATTGAAATTTGTTCCATCCCCTCCATTTGTAAGGAAAATGTTCTACACATTCTTTCACACAATGGAGTGTGAAAATAACTGAAGGAGGGGGTAATTAAAAATAAATTATATTATTTTAACAATAAATGCTATCTGACAGGAAAATTTTAATTGATTGAATAAAGTGAAAAAAGTACGAACATTTAAGAACGTATAAAACAGCAAAAGTTTTTCTTTTAAAAATGCAATAACTATATATTGCTACATTGGTTTAATGAAAGAAAGACTTGCATTTAAGGAATAAATTGAAAGAACTGCAGGCGTGAATTCAAATTGGAGGGTATGACATGGTAGCCATTACTGAGACATGGCTGCAAGACAGTCAGGACTGGAACTAAATATACCAGGTTATAAGGTCTGTGTGATGAAATATTCCATTCATCACTGCCTGTGACTGTGGTCGGATTCAGTGTCATTTCCCTTCCCCCAGTCCCCGCCCGGCAGCCCGACACCGGCGGGGCCCCGCTCTCCCCCCAGAAGCCCTACGACAGCCGCGACGCGTCAGGGACCCAACTGCTACTTCTGCGGGCAGCCAAAACACACCAGAAACCTGTGCCCGGCGAAAGGCACCACCTGCTTTAAGTGCGGTAAGAAGGGGCACTTCGGGAAGGTGTGCAGAGGGAACCCCGCCGGAAAACCAACCGCCGGAAAACCCGCCACCGCCGCGTGTGCGCCGTGGGAGCGGCCATCTTGGACGCCGTCTTGCCCGACCTCGTGGGGTCCGCCATCTTATGAGCAGACAGCGTGGACGCCATCTTGTATCGATCAGGGCCCTACAGTGGCATCGGTCACAGTGGACCAGACCAGGCCGCACCCGCTATCCAAATCAATGGTGGACATCGAGGTAAACGGGTGCCGGGTTAAATGTTTAATTGACAGTGGAAGCACGGAAAGTTTTATCCACCCTGAACTGGCACAACAACTCTCCCTAAAGGTGGTCCCTGCTCAGGGTACCATCTCTATGGCTGATAAAACCCAGACATCGACCATTCTGGGTTACTGCACGGTACAATTGGGCGTTAACGGAACTGTATACGATAATTTTAAAGTATTAATCATGAAGAACCTATGTGCGAGCGTGATCTTGGGCCTGGATTTCCAGTGCAACCACCAAAGCATCACGCTCAAGTACGGTGGGTCCCAGCCGCCCCTCACAGTGTGCGGTCTGGCTACCCTGAAGGTAAAGCCGCCTTCGCTATTCGCGAACCTTACCCCTAACTGCCGGCCAATAGCGACCAAAAGCAGGAGGTACAGCTGGGAGGACAGGCGGTTTATCGCGACCGAGGTAGACAGGCTCCTGAAAGAGCGCATTATTGAACGCAGCAACAGCCCGTGGCGCGCCCAAGTGGTAGTGGTAAGGGGTAGCGAGAAGAAACGGATGGTGATCGACTATAGTCAAACGATCAACAGGTACACCCAACTAGACGCCTACCCGCTACCCCGCATATCAGAAATGGTGAACCAAATCGCCCGATACCGGGTGTTCTCCACCATCGACCTCAAGTCAGCGTACCACCAGCTCCCTATCAGACCAGAGGACCGCCCGTACACCGCCTTCGAGGTGAACGGACGCCTCTACCAATTCCTCAGAGTCCCCTTTGGGGTGACGAATGGGGTCTCGGTCTTTCAGAGGGAGATGGACCGCATGGTCGATGACCACCACTTGCAGGCAACCTTCCCCTACCTCAACAACGTCACCATTTGCGGCCACAATCAGCAGGATCACGACTCGAACCTCGAGAGGTTCCTGGAAACCGCACAAAAACTCAACCTCACCTACAACGAGGGCAAGTGCGTTTTCAACACCACGCGCCTCTGCATACTAGGCAGCGTGGTGGAGAATGGGGAAATCGGACCAGACCCCGACCGATTGCGCCCCCTACGGGAGCTGCCCCTGCCCAACACTCCCAAAGCCCTGAAAAGGTGCCTGGGGTTATTTTCTTATTATTCCCAATGGGTCCCCAACTACTCCGACAAAGCCCACCCCCTCTTGAAAGCATCCTCTTTTCCGCTCTCTGCTGAGGCCCACGCCGCCTTCAAAAGCATTAAGCAGGATATTGAGCGGGCCATGCGACAGGCAGTGGACGAGAACACTCCATTTCAAGTGGAAAGTGATGCGTCTGACTTCGCCTTGGCGGCCACCCTCAACCAGGCGGGGCGGCCCGTAGCTTTCTTCTCGAGGACCCTCCAAGGGCCCGAGATCAGACACTCCTCCGTGGAAAAGGAGGCCCAAGCCATCGTGGAGGCAGTGCGCCACTGGCGCCACTACCTAGCCGGCAAACGCTTCACCCTACTTACCGACTAGCGGTCGGTAGCGTTTATGTTCAATAATAAACAGAGGGGGAAGATTAAAAATGATAAGATTCTTAGGTGGCGGATCGAGCTCTCCACCTTCGAGTACGACATCATTTACCGGCTAGGGGCCCTTAACGAATCCCCTGACGCCCTCTCACGAGGGATGTGTGCCAGCGCCACCGGGGATCGGCTACAGACCCTCCACAACGACCTCTGCCACCCAGGGGTCACGCGGCTGTTCCACTTCATAAAGTCCCGTAACTTACCCTACTCGATTGAGGAAGTTCGGTCTCTGACCAGGAACTGCCACACTTGTGCTGAGTGCAAGCCTCGGTTCTACCGCCCAGATAGAGCCCACTTAATCAAAGCTACACGGCCCTTTGAGCGGCTCAGCTTAGATTTCAAGGGCCCCCTCCCGTCCGTCGACCGCAATGTTTACTTCCTGAACATTGTGGACGAATACTCCCGGTTCCCATTCGCCTTCCCCTGCCCAGGCATGACCAGCGCCACGGTCATTAAATGCCTCAACAGCCTGTTCTGCCTGTTTGGTATGCCGAGCTACATCCATACGGATAGGGGGGCGTCCTTCATGAGTGAAGAGCTACGCCAGTACATGCTGTCCAAGGGGATCGCCACGAGCCATACCACCAGCTACAACCCCCGGGGTAACGGCCAAGTGGAGCGAGAGAACGGGACAGTATGGAAAGCAGTCACTCTAGCTCTAAGGACCAAGGGCCTCCCTATCTCCCGCTGGCAGGAAGTCCTCTCGGATGTGCTCCATTTGATACGGTCGCTATTGTGTACGGCCACTAATGCCACGCCCCATGAACGAATGTTTGTCTTTCCCCGGAAATCCACCTCAGGCGTATCCATGCCGTCATGGCTCTCCACCCCAGGTCCGGTACTCGTGCGAAGGCATGTGAGGGGCCACAAGACGGACCCTCTCATGGAGCCAGTACACCTACTCCACGCCAACCCCCAATACGCATATGTCCGGCACGCCGACGGAAGGGAGGACACCGTGTCCATAAAAGACGTCGCCCCAGCCGGCATCGACAACAACCACGGCAATAGCAGCAACAACGATCACAGCAACTCTTACCCACCCACTACTCTTTCATCACCCCCGGAAGAACATCGACCAACGGCACCCCCACCAACTACCCCTTCAACAACCCTGGCGGCACCCCCGGCAGAGACCCAGGAGGCTACCGGGGACACCCAGCTGACACCTGCGGCACCACAACAGCCACGTCGGTCGCAAAGGACTATCAAACCCCCGAACAGACTAAATCTATAGAAGGGGTGAATGTGATGAAATATTCCATTCATCACTGCCTGTGACTGTGGTCGGTTTCAGTGTCATTTCCCTTCCCCCAGTCCTCATTGTATTGTTTATTGGAATGTGCTGGAATGTGCTGTGTGTAGGGCTCCGCCCATACCTGGCCCCTTTTGTAAGCTAGCTCAGTCTGGCCTCAGTCTCCAGAAGGAAGATACCTCTCTCTCTTACGTGTTACTTTCTAAGTTAATAAAAGCCTTGTTTTGTTTCGCTAACATCGAGTCTCGGAATTATTGAGGCACATCAGTCTGCAGGAAAGATATGGAAAATGGCAGAGGGGGAGGAATAGCCTTAGTGATTAAGGATGAAATCACTTCAATAATAAGAGAGGATTTAAAGAGAGGTAAGCAGCCAATGGAGACCTTATGGGTTGAATTAAGAAATAGGAAAGGATCTGAGACTGCAGTGGGAGTTGTGTATAGGCCCCCTGGTAGCAGCTCTGAAGTGCTAGATTGTATAGATGCAGAGATTAGACAAATGTGTAGTAAAGGCAGGGTGGTTTTAATGGGGGATTTTAACTTTCATTTAGATTGGGATAAGCAGACTAGAACCTGTCAGAAAGGTAGTGAATTTCTTGAGTGTGTCCGGGATAGTTTTCTACAACAATATGTCCTAAAGGCAACAAGGGGGCAAGCCATATTAGATTTAGTAATGAGTTATGAGCCAGATTTAGTTAACAGCCTAACTCTGCGTGAACATTTATCCAACAGCGATCATAACATGATCGAGTTCAATGTAGCGTCTGAAAGGGAGAAACGCGAAACAGCTGCATAGAAGCCCACGGAATTGAGGGAAAATTATTGACCTGGTTAGGAAATTCGCTGAGCGGCAGGAGACAGAGAGTAGGGATAATGGGTAGGTACTCAAATTGGCAGGAGGTGACTAGTGGTGTCCTGCAGGGGTCTGTGTTGGGGCCTCAACTATTCACAATATTTATTAACGACTTAGCTGATGGCACAGAAAGTCATACATCCAAATTTGCCGATGGCACAAAGATCAGCGGCATTGTAGGCAGTGTAGATGAAAGCATAAAATTACAAAGGGATACTGATAGATTAAGTGAATGGGCAAAAATGTGGCAAATGGATTTCAATGTAAACAAATGTGAGGTCATCCACTTTGGACCTAAAAGGATAGAACAGAGTTCTTTCTAAATGGTGAAAAGCTAAAAACGGTGGATCTCCAAAGAGACTTGGGGGTTCAGGTACATAGATCATTAAAATGTCATGACCAGGTACAGAAAATAATCAAAAAGGCTGTCCTTTATATCTAGAGGACTAGAGTACAAGTGGGTAGAAGTTATGCTGCAGCTGTACAAAACCCTGGTTAGACCACAGCTTGGATTATTGTGAGCAGTTCTATGCACCACACCTCAGGAAGGATATATTGGTCTTGGAGGGAGTGCAGTGTAGGTTTACCAGAATGATACCTGGACCTCAAGTGTTAGGTTACGAGGAGAGATTACACATATTATGCTCGGGGGGCCATATGGTCTACTCGTGCTCCTAATTCTTCTGATCTTAGACGTGATGAACTTACTTCTGGGTTTCCCATGCAATATTGGACCGCCCCCCACCGCTGCTCCCAACGCGCGTCGGGAGTTCATATCATATGAATCATAGGGGGAAAAATTTGGTATCGACCATTTTGGGGCGCTAACATCGCTTGGGCACTAACTTTAGTGCTCAGCACTAATTAGCACCGGCGACCGCGAAATTCAGTTTTAGCGCTCCAAGAGGAAGGTGGAGTGCTAATTCAAGCATGCCACTTCCTTCTTAGAACGCTATCGGGGTGGTGCGTTCTGCAGCGCTACACACTGCGCCACGTAGCGCTGCCGCATGGAAGGGCTGTTCCCCTCATTAAAGGGGAGGGCCCAAGCCCACAACTCTGTGGGGCCCTACCTGGACCACCAGGGAGAGGGGTGCCGTGCCAGCAGCAAGTTATCGCCCGGCGCAGATTCAGGGGGCGCGAACGGTCCTCTTGAATGCCGGGTGATGTTAGTGCCCCAAAATGGTTGATACCAAATTCTTCCCCCATAGACTCTAGCAATTTCCCTAGAATTTAGAAGGTTAAAGGGTGATCTGATCGAAGTTTTCAGGATATTAAGGGGAACAGATAGGGTAGATAGAGAGATATTATTTCCACTGGTTGGGGATTCAAGGACTAGGGGGCATAGTCTAAAAGTAAAAGAGCCAGACCTTTCATGAGTGAAATTAGGAAACACTTTTACACACAAAGGATGGTAGAAGTTTTCAACTCTCTTCCACAAACGAAAATTGATGCTAGATCAATTGTTGATTTTAAGTCGGAGATTGATAGCTTTTTGTTAACCAAAGATATTAAGAGAAATGGGCCAAAGGCAGGTATATAGGCCTAGAAATTCAGTTGGGCGCGCCAGCCGTTAGCACCTTAGGAGGAGTAGATCTCAAGCGCTAGGCGCTTAGCGCCCGGGCGCAGTGCGATCTGCGCCTCGCCCCAACTTCAGTACACATTTAGCGCCGGCGCAAAGTCTTAGCGCGCGCCCTGCTGCGCGCGCAGATCATGACGTCATTTCGTCGTGCAGCGCCCTTTGTGCGCCCCGAACCAGAACTTCACTCGCGCCGGCCCATTGTGCGCCGGGCGGCCCTAACGACTGTGAAGTGGAATGGTACACAGCCGAGGCGGGCCGCGGGGAGCGCTAATTAAAGGGCACTTACCCTGCACTATAAAGGCCAGCCATTTTGCAGCATTCACTCTTGTGCAACGGTTTTTTGGAGAGAGACCAAGGAGGAGAGCTTACTGGTTTGGACCAACACTAGGACAGGTATTTTTGGCTCAGGCCAGAGCTTAGCAATTATCTTTGCCTTCATTGAGAGCTCAGTGTTTGCCAGCATAAAATGGGGGCTGCATTGGGTGCCAACGCTGACTTTCAGCCTTATGCCAGAAGGGCTTACAGACGCCGTGAGAGAGTGGCAGCCCTGGCTAGACGCAGAGGGGGCAACAGGCATCGCCAACTGAGGCCTTACCCACCCAGGGTATACCGCCAGCAGTCCTCCTATCTGACCATGTCTGCCGCGATGTGTGTTAGGATGCTGCGATTCAGAAGGGAGGTGGTTGCAGACATCTGCCAGCTGCTTCACAGAGATCTGCAGCCACAGCTGATGCGCAGGACGTCTCTATCGGTGGCAGTGAAGGTGACGGTGGCTCTCAACTTCTATGCCACCGGCCCCTTCCAATCCGCTGCTGGGGACATCGCTAACATCTCCCAGTTCGCCGTGCATTGCTGCATCCGCCAGGTGACCGATGCCCTTTTCAGAAGGAGACATCAATTCATCTCCTTCCCCATGACCCTGGACAAGCAGCAGCAGTGTGCAGTGGGATTTGCAAGAATAGCGGGCTTCCCCATGGTGCAGGGCGCCATTGACTGCACGCATGTGGCTTTGCGGGCACCTCTGGAGCATGCCGAAGATTACCACAACCGGAAGGGCTACCATTCCCTCAACGTACAGCTGGTGTGTGACCACAGGCAGCGCATCCTAGCTGTCAATGCCCGCTTTCCAGGCAGCAGCCACGATGCCTTTATCCTGCGACAGACAACTGTGGCTGACATGTTCCAGGCACAGCCTCACCCAAGAGGATGGCTTATCGGAGACAAAGGCTATCCTTTGTGTACCTGGCTCATGACCCCGCTCCGCGCGCCCATGACCCCTGCTGAAGAGGCATACAACGAGAGCCATCAAGCGACTAGGAACATCATAGAACAAACAATCGGCGTCCTCAAGCAACGGTTCCACTGTCTCGATCGCTCCGGGGGAGCCCTCCAGTATTCGCAGGAGCGAGTCTCCCAATTCGTCGTCGTTTGCTGCATGCTGCACAACCTGGCTATCCGCAGGACTCAGGCACTGCCACCTCACGTTGGACCACCACCTCAGGAGGAGGAGCAGGAGGAGCATGAGGAGGAGGAGGACGAGGAGTACCAGCCCAGGAGGGAGGCAGAAGGTCCAAGGGCCGCCCGTCGGCAGCTTATTGAACGTCACTTCTAGGCCCCCTGTCAGGGAATGGCTTGTGCCAATGAAAGAACATGATTGCAGCCGCTCCGCAAGCCCTCAGCCGGTTAAGGCAACAAACACTTCAAAGATCAAACATGGACAATGTTAATAAATAAAATGCTTTATTGTACAAACTCAGGGCCCTTCCCACATGAAAACCAAAAACAGACGAAACCCCCAAAAAACACTCAAACACATTACTCGCTCCCACAACCTGGAGAGGATTAACAAAACAGTGCAACTAAAATGGCCATCATCCTCGGCCTTCATAAAAAACAAACATCACATCCTCGGCCTTCAAAAAACAAACATCCAATTCTCGGCCTTCAAAAAACAAACATCCAATTCTCGGCCTCAAAAAACAAACATCCAATTCTCGGCCTCAAAAAACAAACACAACTGGCCACACATTCGACTTTTTGGCCCGCTAGGGCGATGCCTTGGCCATCTTTGTGTGGCCCCTGCCCGCCCTGCTGCTCCTCCTCAAAGTAAGGCCATTGACTGCTGCAAGGCTGGGGGCAGGCTCCAGAGGGGCACATGTCGTGACGGCAGATGCCCTTGGGGGTCGGCCTAGTCGAGGTCTGGCCGTCGAGCGGGCGGCTGTTGAATGCTGCAGCTGTGGCTGGCCAGCATCAGTCGCTGCAGCAGCTCCTGGCAGCTCCACTGGGGAAGTGGCAGTGAAGGCTGGAGGAATGGGGGCAAGCTGGCGGATGGCAGGCGCTCGCTGGTCGCCTGAGGCACTGGCACTCGCCCGGGCCAGCACTGCAGCATGCGCACCAATCTGCCGAGGGACAGACCGCTGTGCTGCTGCAGCGCGCCGGGTGCCCTGGCGATGCCTGGCTGACACAGCGAGTGTGGCAGCAGTGAGTGCCCGTGTTGACCTGTTCAGTGACCTCATCAGAGCACCCAGTGACTGCACGGCACCACTGATCAGCTGCCCACTCGCTGCCTGAGCTGCCCCGAATGCCGCCCGACTCGCTGCCTGATCTGCCCCGAATGCCGCCCGACTCGCTGCCTGCTCTGCCCCGAATTCCGCCAAACTGATGGCCTGTGAGGCCCCGACGTCGGTCACACTCCGAGAGAGGGACTCGATGGCCTCAGGCAACCGTGCCACTACCCCCATGAGCTCCGTGTGCCGGCGCTCCGAGTCCGCGGACAAGTCCTCGAGGCGTTCCATCTCCTCGGCGAAGACCATCTCCGGACTGGAGGCCGGACTCTCCCTCTGGGGAGAAGGCCGTCGAGCTGGCCGACCCTTCCTGCATTGCTGGACGCTGCTGGGCCCAGCAATTGGACTCCCCTCCAACCCTTCCCCCCTCTGGGGAGAAGGCCGCTGAGCTTCCACCCCCCTCCCGCGTTTCTGCAGGCCGCAGGTCCCATGAGCTCCCCTCCCCTCCGACACTTCCGCCACGCTCCCCTCCAGGGAAGACGTGTCCCCTACATTCGCATGGGTTGCCGCGGATGAGGGTTCCCCTGATGGGCCGCCTTCCTCTTGCTCCTCCTCCTCCTCCTCTTCTGAGGGGCTGTCACTGGCAAGTTCAGGGACCTCCTCCCCACCATCTGAAAGCAGGAAGGCACAAGAGTAGCTTTAGAGTGAGGAGAGGGCGTCAGCGAGGGATGCATGAGTGGTGGCATTCAGCGCATTGGTCGGACAGTGGCAAAGGATTTAGATCTGATGCGCAAGTGGGACGAGAGAGGTCCAAAAGGTGATGTCCTTACCATTGGTGCCCAGAACAGGGTTGGCATCTCCACATGCAACGGGGCCAATCACCCGGCCACCCATGATGCGCTCCACGCGATGTTGCAGCTCGGTGAGCGGCTGGATCTGGGGTCGGCCTCCCCCGGTCGCAGTCCGGCTCTTCTTATTATTGGCCAGCTTGGCCTGCAAGAGAAAGGACGGCCTCTAAGTACAGTGTGTAGCCCTGATCTTGTGTGCACTGCCTCCCATGGTGGAATAGCCTGGCCAGTGTGTAGCCCTGATCTTGTGTGCACTGCCTCCCATGGTGGAATAGCTTGGCCAGTGTGTTAAGTGCAGAATGTGCAATTGATGTTCATGCCTGTCCCATAGCTGCTGGATGAGGGCTGGCCATTAGGGCTTTCAGGTCCCTTTGCCCATAATGTGAGGTGCACACGCAAGGATGAGGAGGACACTGGAAAGGGTACTCACCCTGACAATCCGAGTGAGGTCATTAAACTTTTTGCGGCATTGGACACTGGTCCTGGGGACCTCGCTGTTGGCTGACACCTTGCTGGTGACATGCCTCCAGGCTCTCCGGTAGACGCGGACCGGCGCCTTCCTGCCATTGTCCGGGTACAAAATATGGCGCCTCTTCTCCACACCACCAACCAGCACACTCAGATCAAGCTCTGAGAAGAGCTGCGCTCGTTCACGGGCCTTCTGCATGGCTTCAGGCGCTATTTGGGTCCAGCAGCAGTGTTCAGGCCTTGCTGGAGGGCTCCACTATCCAGGACGTGGCAGCAGACCAAGTCGACCCTTCCCCCTTAAGAGCTGGCCGGCGCCAGGGTGTCTGCTGTCAATCACGAGATGGCCGCACCTGCGCTGCGCCCGGCCTCGGCGCTCTCGCTCAGCACCTCCGGCTTAGCGCCTAAAGAGAGGCGTGCAGCGCCAGTTTTAGCGCTCGAGCAAACTCTTAGGGCGAAGCTAATGAATATCGGAGAAGTGGCCTCGATTTTGCGCCGGGCGCAAACTTTAGCGGCCGCCCGACTTTACCGCTCCAAAAGTGGCTACAATGAATTTCTAGGTCATAGAGTTATGGGTATATACAGCTCCTTGGGATGTTTTACGACGTCAAAGGCACTATATAAATACAAGTTGTTGTTGTTGTAGATTGCAGATCAGCCATGATCTCATTGAATGGCGGAACAGGCTCGAGGGGCTGAATGGCCTACTCCTGTTCCTATGATCCTATAAATTTATATAGCGCCTTTCACGACCATCGGACATCCCAAGGCACTTTACAGGCAATGAAGTACTTTTTTGAAGTGTAGTCACTGTTGTAATGAAATGGTTGTTGTTCAAAAAGAGACTTTAATACTGTTGGACAGAAGTATGATTGGCTTATTTCTCTCAGGACTGACACGCAGGCCCTGATATGAACTCCCGACGCGCGTCGGGAGCAGTGGTGGGGAGCGGTCCAATATTGCATGGGAAACCCGGAAGTAAGTTCAGCACGTCTAACATCAGAAGAATTAGCAGCAGGAGTAAGCCTACAGCTCCTTAAGCCTGCTTCACCATTCACTAAGATCATGGTTGATCTTCGACCTCAACTCCACTTTCCCGCTCAATCCCCATATCCCTTCATTCCCCATGAGTGGAACTTTTAAACTGGAATAGGGCTAACTTCAATGGGATGCGAAAGGATCTAGCCAGGGTAAAATGGAACCAAAGACTGACAGGAAAAACTGTAATGGAACAATGGGTGATTTTTAAGGAGGAGATGTTCCAAGTACAGGCTAGGTACATTCCAACAAGAGGGAAGGGTAAGGGAACCAAAGCAAGGGCTCCCTGGATGACGAGGGAGATAAAGATGACGAAACAAAAAAAGAGGGTGTATGATGCATGTCAGATGAATTCTTCAAGGGAGAACCAGACCAATTAGTTGAGAGGGGATGTGAAGATGAAAATAAGATTGGCAAAGAGAGAATATGAGAGTAGAATGGCAGTTAACATAAAAGAGAACCCAAAAATCTTCTACCGGCATGTAAACAGTAAGCGGGTAGTAAGAGGCGGGATGGGGCCTATTAGAGACAAAGAAGGTGATATACGCTTAGATGTGCAGGGCAAGGCTAGAATACTCAATGAGTACTTTTGTATCGGTGTTTACGAAGGAGGTGGATGCTGACAAAATATCGGTAGAAGTGGGAAAGCTAGAAGCAATGGAAGGGGTGAAAATTGATAGACAGGATGTGCTATAAAGGCTGGGTATGCTTAGAGTGGACAAGTCGCCTGGTCCAGATGGCTTGCTTCCCAGGTTGCTGAAGGAATTGGGGGAGGAGATAGTGGAAGGGCTTGCCATAATTTTCCAAGCTTCCCTAGATGTGGGGGAGGTGCCTAATGATTGGAAAGTGGCAAATGTGACACCATTGTTCAAGAAAGGGTGTAAAGACAATCCTAGTAACTACAGGCCGGCCAGTATAACATCAGTGGTGGGTAAAATATTAGAAACAAAAATCAAGGATAATATTAACGGGCACTTGGAGAGGTTTAAGCTAATTAAGGAGAGCCAACATGGATTTGTAAAAGGCAGATCATGTTTGACTAATCTAATTGAATTTTTTGATGAAGTAACAGAGAGGATTGATGAAGGGAATGCAATGGATGTTGTCTACATGGATTTTCAGAAGGTGCTTGAAAACGTACCACATAGAAGGCTGGTTAACAAAATTGAGGCTCATGGAATAGGTGGGTCAGTGGCAGCTTGGATAGGGAATTGGCTTAAGGACAGAAAAGAGTGAGTTGTGGTAAATAGCTGTTTTTCAGACTGGAGGATGGTAGACAGTGGTGTTCCCCAAGGGTCAGTGCTGGGGCCACTGCTTTTTTTGATATATATAAATGACCTGGCTATTGGAATACAGAGTAGAATTTCTAAATTTGCCGATGACACCTGTTATAAATCTCATCATTCATCAAGAAACTACACGTGAAATAATGCTGGACGGCCAGCTGGTGGCGCCGTCCAAGGAGTATAAATACTCGGGCATCGGCCCCAGCTTGCCAGGGACATTTTGTAAGACGAGGAACTAGTGAAGTACAACTAGATCACCATGTTCTGAAACAAGTTGATTAAAGCCTTGCTTTATGCTCAAACCAAGTGCGTAATAAGTTTTATTACGTCAATTTAATCAACTTGATATCGACTCCACGCTTTGGGTGATTCGGGAACAGCCAGCTACGACTCGAACCATAGAAGGGAACTCAGATAAGTAATCGACCCATCATGGAGAAACTACTCAGACCCGCCCGTCTCGACCTGGACCCGAATTCACTTACAGCCGCTAAGTTATGGAAACACTGGTATCGTACCTTTACCATCTTCCTTGAGGAGTGTGGTGAGCATGTTCCTAACAAGTTACGAATGCTTGCTAATTATGTATCCCCTCATGTGTTTGATTATATCGAAGACTGTGTAGACTATGACGCCGCTATCCAAATACTACAGCAGCTATATGTCAAGTCCCCAAACAAAATTGTTGCTCGGCATCTACTGGCCACAACTCGACAACAACCCGGGGAATCAATTGACGAATTCCTTCAGAAACTTCGCAGGTTCAGCAAGGATTGTAATCTTAAAGCTGTTACAACTGAGCAGCACCAGGAGGAGTTAATTTGTGGTTCCTTTATTAATGGGATTGCGTCTCCCTTCATATGTCAGCGTCTGTTGGAGAATAAAACCCTCAAGTTACAGACTGCCTATGACCAGGCATGTTCTCTGGACTTAGCAAAGAGGAATGCAGACACCTACCTTTCACCACGTGCACGGGCTGCTGCTATCACTTTTAGTGACTCTTTCGATAGGCCTCGGGCGGAAGCCCTCATGGATGACGACTCCAACCCGGCTGATGACAACCCTACCCTAGAAACCTACACTGATGATGACCCCACCCTAGCGGCATCTTGGCAATCTGGAAGGAAGTGTTTCTTCTGTGGAGGTGCGTTCCATTATAGGAAATTTTGTCCTGCTCATAACGCGACCTGCAATCATTGCAGCAAGAAAGGTCACTTTTCTAAGGTATGCCAGTCAAGAGCCATTGTTAGGAAGAAAGGCCACTTTTCTAAGGTATACCAGTCGAGCGCTCCTGTTAGTTTTGCAGCTACTATCTATAAAACTGCTTCTCCCCCAAGAGCCACTACTAAGGTTACAGCTGCAATCTATAAAACTGCTCCTCCCGCAAGAACTACTACTAAGGTTTCAGCTATCAAGGGTAAAACTGCCCCTCCTCCCATCACAGCAGTTTTTCCCCAAAGTCTGTCCCATGCAGCCACGAAGGTTTCGGTAAATGGCACTAATCAACTCATGCAGCTCTGACAGCTTCATTAGTGAGCGGGCTGTCAGTAAGTTAAAACTGCGTATTTACCCCTCGGACAAGGAAATTGCAATGGCTCTGACGACACTGACCACCAATTCTTCCGGCTTTTGTCTTGTCGACCTTATTCTCAATGGCCGCACTTATTTCTCCACCCGGCTCGGGGTGCTCAAGAACCTATGCAGTGATGTGCTCCTGGGACAGGATTTCCAGAAACAACACAAAAGACTCACTTTCGAGTTTGGAGGGTCAAAGCCGGAGCTTACTATTTCCAAAGTACCGTTTTGTGTGCTTTCGGCGGCTTCGCTCGATGGGCCCTCTTTGTTTGCCAATCTTTCCCACCGATGTAAGCCCATAGTCACTAAATCACGACGTTTCAGCCAAGATGATCGATCCTTTATCGAGACAGAAATCTCTCGCCTTCTAGCTGACGATATCATTGAGCCATGTTCATCTTCCTGGCGGGCTCAAGTCGTCGTTGTTAAAAATCCTCTGAAGCAACACAAGAAATGTCTTGACATCGATTACTCGCAAACTATTAACCAGTATACTGACCTGGATGCCTACCCACTACCACGCATCGATGACATGGTCAATAACCTTGCCAACTACAAGGTATTTTCAACTTTTGATTTAAAGAGCGCATACCATCAAGTACCGTTAAAGGACTCTGACAAGAAGTATACGGCCTTTGAGGCCAATGGTTGGCTTTACCAGTTTTGTCGCCTTCCATTTGGGGTTACCAATGGGGTGGCTGTCTTTCAATGGGCAATGGATAGCCTAGTCAAACAAGAGAACTTAACGGACACTTTTCCATATCTGGATAATATTGCCATTGCTGGTCATGACCAGAAGGAGCATGATGCCAACCTCCAGAAATTTTTGATGTTCTCCGTCGTCGCAAATTAACCTTAAATGAGTCCAAATCTGTGAAATCAGTGCCATCAGTCAACATCCTTGGCTACTGGGTGGGCAACGGTGTCATCAAACCGGATCCAGAGCAACTTTGTCCGCTTCAGGAGCTCCCTCCCCCTACGAATCTCAGCTCTCTTCGTCGGGCACTCAGCATGTTCGCCTATTATGCGAAATGGATACCCCACTTCTCCGACAAGATCCAGCCCCTGCTTCACGTAAAGTCATTTCCATTAGAGGCAACAGCTATTTCAGCTTTCAACCTCCTCAAGCGACAACTGGAAAAAGCCACGCTTCGTTCCATTGATGAAAATCTTCCTTTCGTGGTCGAGTGCGATGCATCGGATGTGACGATCTCTGCTACCTTGAATCAATTGGTCGACCCGTTGCATTTCTGTCCAGAACTTTGCAGGGTAGCGAACTCCATTATCCTCCTGTCGAGAAGGTGGCTACGGCCATCATCGAAGCAGTACGTAAATGGAGTCATTTTCTCGCTCGTCGCCATTTCACACTTATAACCGATGAGCGCTCCGTGGCCCTTATGCTGGATAACCGGAAACGCACTAAGATCAAGAATACAACTCTGGAGGATGGAATTGGCCGCCTTTGGATACACCATACATTATTGACCCGGCAAAGAGAATGTGGCCCCGGATACCCTCACGCGGGCATTCTGCTCTTCTATGTCAACTTCGACTCTGGCGGATCTTCATACTGACTTATGTCATCCTGGCGTTACCCGTATGTTGCACTTTGTGCGATCTAAAAATCTCCCATTTTCTACAGAAGATGTGAAATGAACGTGCTCCTCCTGTAGAATTTGTGCAGAATTAAAACCGCAATTCTTCTGTCCATCGGATGGCTCGCTCATACACGCTATGCAGCCTATGCAGCGACTCAGCATTGACTTTAAAGGGCCATTGCCTTCCTCAACGTGAAACACCTACTTACTTACTATGGTGGACGAATATTCACGCTTTCCCTTTGCTTTCCCCTGTCCCAATATGCTTACTTCCACAGTGATCAAATGCCTTGATCAAGTCTTTTCCCTTTGCAGTACGGCCAATTTCATCCACTCTGATCGGGGTCCCTCCTTCATGTCAAGCGAACTCAAAAGTTATCTTTCCCAACAGGGAATCGCCACAAGTAAAACGACACCGTACCATCCCATCGGTAATGGACAGGTTGAGAGATACAACGCTATCATTTGGAACGCTGTTCATCTTGCGTGAGGTCACGCAACCTACCAGACCAGCAGTGGGAAACTATGCTCCCTGACGTGTTGCATTCCATCAGGTCTCTCCTTTCTACGTCTACCATTGTCACACCTCACGAGCGATTCTTCACCTTCCAGCGTCTCTCCACTCATGGGACATCTCTACCCTCATGGTTGGCAGCTCCCGGCCCCGTGCTGCTCCGAAGATTCGTCCGATCATCGAAAAACAATCCTCTCATCGACGAGGTAGAACTCACGGACGTCAACCCCACGTAGGCACACATGCGGTACCTTGATGGCCGGGAGCCCACCGTTTCGCTCCGGGACCTGGCTCCCTGTCCGGCCAGTTCCACTGACCCAACCGATAGAGGGACCCACGGGGATGATGCCGACACTCTGCGCTCCCCTGAAGATGACGCCCTACCTGGGGCGTCGAGAAATCTGCCAGCTGCCCCACTGGATCCACTCGGGGAGCCGAGCGCTCCCCGCGGGATGGCCACCCGAGGCCAGGACGCCGGTCAATCCCCGGCTATCCAACATGATGAAGCCAGTTCTGTGCCTGTGGGGACCCGCACCCGTAGTCACGATTTCCCCAGCCCCCCTCGGGTCGATCAGAGCAACACGTGCCCTGTCGATCCACCAGTATGGATCAAGCGGCCCAGGGTCTGGGGAAACGTGCCTTCTAGCCATAAACGAAAATCTAAAAGACTGCGGCGATTCGTAGTCCACCTAATCTGTTAAGAGGAAGTCGTCAGAATTCCAAATCTTTTAGGCAGGAAGATTATTATAAATCTTATCATTCTTCAAGAAACTACTCGTGAAATAATGCTGGACGGCCAGCTGGTGGCGCCGTCCAAGGAGTATAAATACTCGGGCATCGGCCACAACTTATCAGGGACATTTTGTAAGTCAAGCAACTAGTGAAGTACAACTGGACCACCATGTTATGAAACAAGTTGATTAAAGCCTTGCTTTATGCTCAAACCAAGTGCGTAGTGAGTTTTATTACGTCAACACCAAACTTGGGAGTATGGCAAACAATGATGATGATACCAATCAACTGCAACAGGACATAGAAAGGCTAGCTGAATGGGCAGACAAGTGGCAGATGGAATTTAATACAGAGAAGTGTGAGGTGAAGCATTTTGGCAGAAGGAGCAGGGAGAGGCAATATACACTTAATGGCACAGTTTTAAAGAGTGTACAGGGACAGAGGGACCTGGGAGTTAAAGTGCAAAGATCCCTGAAGGTGGCAGGACATATTGAGAGAGTGGTTAACAAAGCATATGGGACCTTGGGCTTCATAAGTAGAGGTATTGAGTACAAAAGTAGAGAAGTTATGCTGAACCTTTCTAAAGAGCTGGTTAGGCCACAACTGGAGTTTTGCGTCCAGTTCTGGTCACTGCACTTTAGGAAAAATGTGAAGGCCCTTGAGAGGGTGCAGAAGAGATTTACCAGAATGGTTCCAGGGATGGGGGATCTTAGCTCCAAGGACAGGTTGGAGAAGCTGGATTTGTTTTTATTAGAGCAAAGGAGGTTGAGGGGTAATTTGATAGAGGTGCACAAGATTATGACGGGCTTGGATAGGCTAGACGGGGAAAGGCTGTTCCCACTAGTTGATGGTACAAGGACTAGGGGACACAGATTTAAGATTTTGGGCAAGAGATACAGGGGGGACGTGAGGAAAAACCTTTTTACGCAGCGAGTGGTGATGATCTGGAATTCGCTGCCGACGGAGCTGGTGGAAACGGAGACACTCAGGCCTAGAAATTCAGTTGGTTGCGCCAGCCGGTAGCGCCTTAGGAGGAGTAGATGTCGGGCGCTAGGCAGCTAGCGGCCAGGCGCAGCGCAAACTGCGCCTCTCCCCAACTTCACTAGAGATTTAGCGGTGGCGCAAAGTCTTTGCGCGCGCTCATATGCGCGCGCAGATCATGACGTCATTTCCTTGTGCAACGCCCTTTGTGCGCCCCCAACCGAAAATTCAGTCACGACGCCCCATTGTGCGCCCGGCGCCCCTAGCGACTGGTAGAGTGGAATGGTGCTCAGTCAATGCGGGGCGCAGGGGGCGCAAATTAAAGGGCACTCCTCCTGCACCATAAAAGGCTGCCATTTCGCAGCACTCCTTCTTGAGAGACGGATCTTTGCAGAGAGACCAAGGTAGAGAGCTTTCTGCTTTGGCTCAACACTCGGACAGGTACTTGTGGCTTCAGGCCACAGCTTTCCACTTGTCTTTGCCTTCATTGACATATCATTGTTTGCTAACATATTATGGGGGCTGCAATGGGTGCAAACGCTGGCTTTCTCCATTGCATCCAAAGGGCTCACAGACGCCGTGAGAGAGTGGCAGCCCTGGCTAGACGGAGAGGGGGCAACAGGCGTCGGGAAAGGAGGCCTTACCCATCCAGGATATACCGCCAGCATTTCTCCTATCTCAACATGTCTGACGAGCAGTGTGTTCGGAGGCTGCGATTCCGAAGGGAGGTGGTCACAGAGATCTGCCACCTGCTTGGCGGTGATCTGCAGCCACAGCTGAGGAGCAGGACGTCTCTGTCGGTGGCAGTGAAGGTGACGGTGGCTCTCAACTTCTGTGCCACCGGCTCCTTCCAATCCGCCACTGGGGACATTTCCAACATCTCCCAGTTCGCCGTGAATAGCTGCATCCGCCAGGTGACCAATGCCCTTTTCAAAAGGAGACGTCAGTTCATCTCCTTCTCCATGGCCCTTGCCAAGCAGCAACAGCGTGCAATGGGCTTTGCAGCATTCGCGGGCTTCCCCATGGTGCAGGGCGCCATTGACTGCACGCATGTGGCTTTGCGGGCACCTCTGGAGAATGCCGAGGATTACCGCAACCGGAAGGGCTACCATTCGCTCAACGTCCAGCTGGTGTGTGACCACAGGCAGCTCATCCTAGCTGCCAATGCCTGCTTTCCAGGCAGCAGCCACGATGCCTTCATCCTGCGACAGACTTCTGTGGCAGACATGTTCCAGGCCCAGCCTCACCCACGAGGATGGTTTATCGGGGACAAAGGCTATCCTTTGTGTACCTGGCTGATGACCCCGCTCCATGCGCCCAGCACCCCTGCTGAAGAGGGATACAACGAAAGCCATCAAGTAACCAGGAACATCATCGAACAAACAATCGGCATCCTGAAGCAACGGTTCCGCTGTCTGGATCGTTCCGGTGGAGCCCTACAATATTCGCCGGAGCGAGTCTCCCATTTCGTGGTCGTTTGCTGCATGCTGCACAACCTGGCTATCCGCAGGACTCAGCCACTGCCACCAGAGATTGGAGGACCACCTGAGGAGGAGTAGGAAGAGGAGGACCAGCACAGGAGGGAGGCAGAAAGTGCAAGGGCCGCCCGTCGCCGGCTTATTGAACGTCGCTTCTAGGCCCCCTCTCAGTGAATGGCTTGTGCCAATGTCAGCAGATGAATGCAGCCGCTCCACAAGCCCTCAGCCGAGCAGGGCAACCAGGACTTGACAAAAAAATCATGCACAGTGCAATTTAAGAACAATAATTTATTGCAAACCTCTGCCCTTCCCACATTACAACCTCATGTGGAGAAGCCCCCACAAAAACACAAAACTACCAGTCTCGGCCTTACAAAAAGAAAGAAAGACACCAGTCTCGGCCTTACAAAAACACAACTACACCAATCTCGGCCTTACAAAAAGAAAGAAAGACACCAGTCTCGGCCTTACAAAAACACAACTACACCAATCTCGGCCTTAAAAAAAGAAAGAAAGACACCAGTCTCGGCCTTACAAAAACACAACTACACCAATCTCGGCCTTAAAAAAAGCACCAGGCATTTGTGCAGAGCTTCTACTTTTTGCCCTGCGAGGGCGATGCCTTTCGCATCCTTGCCTGGCCCCTGCCCGCCCTGCAGCTCCTCCTCAATGGGAGCCCAGTGGCTGCAGCAAGGCTGGGGGAAGGCTGCTGAGGGTCAGATGGCGAGACGGCAGATGCCCTTGGGGGTCGGCCTGCACCAGCTCTGGCCTTGGAGGGGCCGGCTGCTGACTGCTCCAACTCTGCCTGGGCGGCAGCAGTCTGTCCAGCGGCTCGTGGCAGCTGCAATGGTGGAGTGGCAGTGTTGGCTGCAGGAATGGTGCCAACCTGGCAGATCGCAGGTGCTCGCTGGTCACCTGAGACATTGGCACTCGCACGGGCCAGCACTGCAGCATGCGCAGCAAACAGCTGAAGAACAGACTGCTGGGCTGCTGCTGCGCGGCGGGTGCCCTGGTGATGCCTGGCTGATCCAGCGAGGGTGGCAGCAGTTAGTGCCCTTGTGGCCCTGGTCTGTGTCCGCATGACAACAGCCAGTGAATGGACGGCATGACTGAGCACTTGGCTCGAAGCCGCCTGTGCTGCCGCGAAGTCCTGTAGACTCCTGGCCTGTGCTGCTCCAAATTGCTGCACACTCCTTGACAAAGACTCAATGGAGTCAGGCATCCTTGCCACTGCAGCCATGAGCTCATTGTGCCTGCGCTCAGCCTGGACGGCCATTTCCTCCAGGAGCCGCACCTCCTCTGCGCTCACCGTCGCAGGACTGGAGGCTGCACTCACCCTCTGGGGAGAAGTCCGCAGAGCTTCCCCACCCCTCCCGCGTTGCTGCAGGCCGCTGGGCCCCGGAGCTTCACTCTCCTCCGACCCTTCCCCCCGGCTCCCCTCCAGGGAAGACATGTCCCCTTCATCGCCATGGGCTGGCGCGGCTGAGGGTGGCACTGATGGGCCAGCTTCCTCTTCCTCCTCCTCTAATTCGGAAGCGCTGACAGTGGCAGCTTGAGGGCCCGCCTCCTCACCTGGCGATTCACCATCTGAAAGCAGGAAGGTGTATTGATTTTTTTGTGGGTTCAATGACGAGACATTTATGAAAGAGAATGACTTTTAATCTAAAGTTTGTTCAACTCTTTTATACAGCTTTTACACGAGACACGATGCTTGTGATGCATCTAGAACGAAACTGAAACTAAACTCACTGCCTTGCTTCTCTCGGTCACATGCCCTCTGCTGGTCAGGCACAAGCAATCAATACATGCAAACATGCTACTAAGGCATCATAATCGAACAGGCAAATACCATCTCTATTTGCTGATATCATTACACCTCCTTTTCTTAAAACAAAAGTATTTTACTTTTAACTAACAACATGTTTTCTTTGTATTAATCTGCACTTTAACTGTAACACTTAATGAACTTACATTATCATTATCATGATCAAGGTTTTTTAACCTTGCTTTGTGTATTCACATGAAATATGTCAATACACTAGAACTTGAAGAAAGAATAAGATAACATTACTTCCTTCTATAACAATAGTCCTTAAATTTGCTCAATGAGTCTCTCAGGAGGCTTCACGTGTCTTGAGGATTTTCTGATTGATTGTCCTTGAATCTGAGTTGTTGCCTCAGATGATTGGTTCTCAGCTGTGTGATCAGGTTGTTCAACAGTATCAGTCTCTTGACCTGCTGTGGCTGGTCCCATGAGAAGATCTCGATGATTTCTTCTCAGAACAGCACCCTCATCTGTCTGAATGGTGTATGATCTTGGTTGAACTTCACTCAGGACAGTTCCCTTCTGAGTCCATGTGTTTGTTTTGTCTTTGAACCTTACTTGGTCACCAGTGTGGAGTTCAGGTAGGTTTTGTGTTCCTCTGTCATAGTAGTACTTTTGCTTTTCTTTCTGTTGCTCTTTGAACTTCCTCACTTTCTCCCCTTCTTTTGTTTTCAGGAGGTTCTCCGGGATGGGTAGGTTTGACCTTAGCCGACGTCCCATCAGGAGTTGGGCTGGTGACATACCACACTCGAGCGGCGTTGTGCGGTATACAAGCATGCTCTGGTAGAAGTCAGTTCCGCTGTCTTTTGCCTTGTACTTCAGTCTTTTCACTGTGTTTGCTGGCTCTCCTGGGTCAACAGCTCTGGACAACGTGTCTGCTGTATACATCAGCTTGCCCGGTGTGTACGCAACATTCAGTTCATCATAGACTGTCTCTCCTTCGCTTTCCACAACGAGGACTCTCTTTACCAGGTTCAGTCTCTCACAGGCTTTTAAACCTAGTATGGCTTGCACATCCTTTGGCACCACGATTAATGCTAACGTGTGCTCTCTGTCCTTGTGTGTCACTTTGACAATGCATCTTCCTTTCACTGGTATTTCAATACCTGAGTATCCTGTCACTTTCGCTTTGATTCCATATATCTTTGGTCTGGGTCTAATTTTCTTAAAATCAGTCTCTGATATCACATTAACTTGTGCTCCAGTATCCAATTTAAATGGAATGTGTATGTCATTCACTTTTAGTGTCAACATCCAGTCTCTTTCTTCTTTTTTGTTTTCAGACACGACATCTACATAGAACTCCTCTATGTCGCTTTCATCTACTGCATGGACCTTGCTTTGTTGCATTTGGTTCTTACAGCAACGGGCATAATGGTTGTTCTTGTTGCAACTATTGCATGTTTTACCATATGCTGGACACTTTCTTGGTGGATGCTGTGTACCGCATCGACTACATGACTTTCGATTGTCCCTTTCATTTTCGTTCGCTGGCCACGCCTCTTTTTTCACATTGGCGCTCTTTTTGTTAAACGGTTTGTATCCGTTCATTCTCACTGCATCCACGTTGCAGCTACTGTCACTGAACAGCTCCTTTGCCTGCAACTTCACAGTCTCTGTAGCCCTACACAGTGCTATGGCTTTTCCCAGCTCTAGATCTTGCTCTCTTAGCAGTCTTTCCCTTAGGCCATTATCTGGAATACCACACACCAGTCTGTCTTTTATCAGCGAGTCTGTCAGTCCCCCAAATTCACACAATTTGCTTCTGTTTCTCAGTTCAGTCACATACTGATCAATAGTCTCACCCGTTTTCTGTACACATGTGAAAAATCTGTGCCTCTCAAACGTCACATTACGTTTAGGTATGCAGTAGGCCTCAAACTGTTCCATTATTTTATCTAGCTTCATTTTGTCTCCATTAGCAGCGAATGTGAAGTTATTATATACCTCCAGCACTTCATCACCCACGACATGTAAGAACAGTGACGATTTCCTTTTATTACTTTTCTCGTCAGCTCCGATTGCTGATAAATACAACCCTAAACGTTGTTTGAACCTCCTCCAATTTTCAGCCACATTACCTGTCAACTGAAGCGTCGCCGGTGGGAGTAAACCTTCCATTTTTTACTTCGTTAGCTATTCTCTAATGGTAAGTAACGATGTTCTCTTTTGGCTTGCTAATCTGCGGAGAGCTGATTTAACTTCAGATTTTTCCTCTTCATCTCTTTCAATCACTTCTGACACCATGTATTGATTTCTTTGTGGGTTCAATGACGAGACATTTATGAAAGAGAATGATTTTTAATCTAAAGTTTGTTCACCTCTTTTATACAGCTTTTACAGGAGACACGATGCTTGTGATGCATCTAGAATGAAACTGAAACTAAACTCACTGCCTTGCTTCTCTCGGTCACATGCCCTCTGCTGGTCAGGCACAAGCAATCAATACATGCAAACATGCTATTAAGGCATCATAATCGAACAGGCAAATACCATCTCTATTTGCTGATATCATTACAGAAGGCACAAGAGTAGCTTTAGAGTGAGGACAGGGTGGCAGCGAGGGAGGCATGAGTGCTGCCATTCACTGCATTGTTCGGACAGTGGCAAAGGATGCTGATCTGAGGCGCAAGTGGAACGAGAGAGGTCAAAAAGGTGATGCCCTTACCATTGGTGCCCAGAACAGGGTCGGCATCTCCACTGGCGACGGGGCCAATCAGCCGGCCTGCCATAATGCGCTCCACACGCTGGTCGAGGTCGGAGAGCTCTTTGACGTCAGGACGGCGTCCCCCGGTCTCAGTTCGTTTCCGCCGGTTGTACGCCACCTTGGCCTGCAAGAGAAAGGACGGCCTCTAAGTACAGTGTGAAGCCCTGATCTTGTCTGCACTGCCTCCCATGGTCGAATAGCTTGTACAGTGTGAAGCCCTGATCTTGTCTGCAATGCCTCCCATGGTCGAATAGCTTGTACTGTGTGTAAAGTGCTGAATGTGCAAGTGATTTTCATGACAGTCCCATAGCTGCTGGATGAGGGCTGGCCATTAGGGTTTTCAGGTCCCTTTGCCCATAAAGTGAGGTGCACATGCAGAGATGAGGAGGACGCTGGAAAGGGTACTCACCCTGACAACCCGAGTGAGGTCATTGAACTTCTTCCGGCATTGCACAGGAGTCCTGGCAACCACGCTGTTGGAAGACACCCTGTTTGAGACCTCACTCCAGGCTTTCCGGTAGGCGCTGGGCAGCGGCCTCTTGCCACCTTCTGGGAACAAAACATGGCGCCTGCGCTCCACTCCACCAACCAGCAGCCTCAGGTCACCGTCGCTGAAGCGCTGCGCTCTCTCCCTGGCCTTCTCCATAGCCCTGGGCGTTGTGCAGGTGAAGCTGAAGTGGTCAGGCCTAGGTTGAGGGCTGCAGTGTGCAGGGCGTGGCAGGCAAACAAATCGACCCTCCCCCTTTAAGAGCTGACCGGCGCCAGAGTGTCTGCCGTCAATCAACAACTCGCCGCACCGGCGCTGCGCCCGGCCTCAGGGGTATCGCTCAGCACCGCCGGCTTAGCGCCTAAAGATAGTCGTGCATCGCCTGTTTTAGCGCAGCAGCAACCTCTTGGGGCGATGCGGCTGAATATCGGCGAAGGTGGCGCGACTTTGCACCGGGCGCAAACTTTAGCGTCCGCCCGACTTTACCGCCCCAAAAGTGGCTATACTGAATTTCTAGGCCTCAATGTTTTCAAGGGAAGACTGGATAGGTACTTGAGGGAAATAAACTTGCAGGGCTACAGGGATAGAGCGGGGGAATAGGACTGCCTGGATTGCTCTACAGAGAGCCGGCACGGACTCGATGGGCCGAATGGTCTCCTTCTGTGCCGCTATGACTCCATGGGGGAAAAATTCGGTAGCTTTGCGCCTCCCATTAGTGCCCTAAGAGGGCGCTAAAGGGGCACAAAGCAACTAGTGCCCGGTCGAGGCGATGTTTGCGCCGCTCGCGAAATTGACTGGACATTTTGCGGCGGCACTAAACACTACCGCCACGATCTCCTGTTCCCGCAGATCATGGCGTCACTCGAGTGTACAATGCCCCGGTAACGCCCCGGACCGGATATTGAGTGGCGCCCCCTGCCTTTCCGCCTGCCGCTGGCAACAACAGGTAGAGGGGAACGTTTTGCAGTCGGAAAGGGACTGGGGGAGCGCTATTTAAAGGCGGCTGGTTCCTGCCTTTTTTTGACGGCGACGTTTTTGCACCACGCATTCTGAGAGAGAGAGAGAGAGAGAGACTTCTGGAGAGATTCAGCGCTGTGTGAAGGAGTTTTGGGTACTGAGCAGCACTTTGCAGGTTCATTTTGATTTGACCTTCCTTCCATTGATTTAGAAGAGACTATGGGGGCTGCTCTCTGAGCTCTTTCCCTGAGTCTCTCCATTGTTCTTTCCATCATAATTGATGTACAGGTCTCTCCAGGCCAAGATTCAAGGCTGCAATGAGCAGGGTGTGGATGGAGTACAAGATCGACCCTCCCCTTTAAGAACTGGCCAGCGCCAGTGTGTCTGTGTTCCATTGCTGACTGACATCACATGAGCTTCGCCAGCGCTCTGAGGTAGCGCCACACTCCTTGGCGTTAGCGCCTTAAGAGAGGTGTGCAGCGCTTGATTTAGCGCTCAAATCACCTCCAGGGGCGATAGAAACCACTTTTGCAGTCGGAGGCAATAATTAGCGCCATGCACTAAACTTTGCGCCCGGCCAATAATTGCGCCCCAAACAGGGCGATACTGTGGCGGAACCACTGAATGACTCTGGCTAGCTGTATCTAATTCTCTTTAACGATGTTCTAGCACCAGCCTAAACCTGTACCATTGTGTTAGGCATTACTGTGTTTTGTATACAGAGTTTGCATGTACGGGGCGTGGCCCCTTTAAGAGCACGGGAAAACGCGGGCAAACGCGATGACGTCACGTCGCAAACCATGGGGCTGCCCAAGCAGTCCTCGTGGCATCTCTGTTGAGTAAAGACCTGTTTAATTGTTCTCCTGTGTCGATCTCCGTTATTCGTAGGAATTCGTCAATTCCTACATTGGTGACCCTGTTTTTGTGAACGTTTTCACAAAAGAAGAGCACAGCATGGAAGCAAATGCCATTTCGCTAATGCTACCGCAGCTCTGGGAGCAGCAAGCGCCCTCGTGGTTTATTCAGGTCGAGGCCCAGTTCGCCCTGAGGAACATCGCTGCGGATCAGACCACGTACCTTTATGTGGTCTCCGCACTCGACAGCTCTACCGCCTCTCGGATCGTCAGCCTGCTCGTAAACCCCCCAACGGAGCGCAAGTATGAAACCCTCGGCGGGGATGCCACAACGACTCACCCCCCACAGACGCCGCCCCAGCTCGTCAGCCTGCTGGGCTGTGTTTTCTACCACGCGCAGTGCGGCGCGAAGGCGAAGTCTTGCCACCCTCCCTGCAGTTTTCCCCATAAAACGGGCACCCCGCGACCGCCCTCGATGCGCAGATGGGGAATCGCGGCCCCTCCCTTGAAGCGGCCAATGGGGTTTCCCAGCCCCTCCTCGGCGCGGCTTTTCTGTGCGCCAACAGCCTCCTGGTCGACGTTAGGAACCGGCGGCTCATCAGCGCAGCAGCATTTACTGCTCTTCCGTGTTACCGCAGTAACACTACGTCACGCACCGTCCTGTGCGTTTCCGACTCCTCATGAGTTTGCTCGCCTGCTCGGCGCATTCCCCGACCTGACAGGACCCACGTTCATTTCCTCCTGGATCGCCCATTTCGCGGTGCCCGCTTCGCACCACGGGCTACAGAGGTCACACGTTCCCACGGAGCTTCACAAGGCTGAATACGTTTTTATTCGCCATGTCGCGCATAGGGATCCGCTCAAGGCCAGCACATTTCGACCTCGTCCGCCCCGTCGAGACAGCACAACCACCGAGACGCGGTCGGCCACCCATCGTCGTTACGGCAGACCAAGTGCGACCGCCCGCCAGACTGCCAGCCGTCCAGCAGCCTCCGCCTCGAGAGTACAGGAGTCGTTCTGACAGGCTCGTCAGACCCCCTCACCGTTTGACTTTGGCCGTTAAAGCGAATTCTGGGGGGGTGCATGTGGCGGAACCACTGAATGACTCTGGCTAACTGTATCTAATTCTCTTTAACGATGTTCCAACACCAGCCTAAACCTGTGTTAGGCATTACTGTGTTTTGTATACAGAGTTTGCATGTACGGGGCATGGCCCCTTTAAGAGCGCAGGAAAACGCGGGCAAACGCGATGATGTCATGTCGCAAACCACGGGGCTGCCCAGGCAGTCCTCGTGGCATCTCCGCTGAGTAAAGACCTGTTTAATTGTTCTCCTGTGTCGATCTCCGTTATTCGTAGGAATTCGTCAATTCCTACAATACCGAAATTCTCTCCGTGACTCTATGACTATGAGTCCAAAATCCATCTCTCTCATCCTTGAATATACTCAATGATTCAGCATCCACACCCCTTTGGGGTAGAGAATTCCAAAGATTCACAATCCTCTGAGTGAAGAAACTTCTCCTCATCTCAGTCCTAAATGTCCTACCTGTATCCTGAGACTGTGACCCCTCGTTCTAGACCTCCCAGCCAGGGGAAACATCCTCCCTGCAGGCAGTCTGTCTAGCCCTGTCAGAATTTTATACATTTTAATGAGATCCCCTCTCATTCTTCTAAACTCTAGTGAATACAGGTCTAGTCGACCCAATCTCTCCTCATATGACAGTTCTGCCATCCCAGGAATCAGTCTGGTGAACCTTCATTGCACTCCCTCTATGGCAAGTATATCCTTTCTTAGGTAAGGAGACCAAAACTGCACACAGTACTCCAGTTGTGGTCTCACCAAGGCCCTGTACAACTGTATTAAGACATCCTTGCTCCTGTACTCAAATCCTCTTGTAATGAAGGCTGACATGCCATTTGCTTTCCTAACTGCTTGCTGCACCTGCATGTTTACTTTCAGTGGCTGGTGTACAAGGACACCCAGGTCCCTTTGTACATCAACATTTCCCAATCTAGCACCATTTAAATAATACCCTACCTTTCTGTTTTTCCTACCGAAGTGGATAACTTCACATTTATCCACATTATACTGCATCTGCCATGTATTTGCCCACTCACTCAACTTGTCTAAATCGTCTTGAAGCCTCTTTGCATCCTCCTCACAACTCACAATCTCACCCAGTTTCGTGTCGTCAGTAAACTTGGAAATATTACATTTGGTTCCCTCATCCAAATCATTGATATATATTATGAATAGCTGGGGCCCAAGCACTGATCCCTGCGGTACCCCACTAGTCACCACCTGCCACCCCGAAAAAGACCCATTTATTCCTACTCTCTGTTTCCTGTCTGTTAACCAATTTTCAATCCATGCCTGTATATTACTACCCCCAATCCCATGTGCTTTAATTTTGCACACTAACCTCTTATGTGGGACTTTATCAAAGCACTTCTGAAAATTAAAATACACCACATCCACTGGTTCTCCCTTATCTATTCTGCCAGTTACATCCTCAAAAAACTCCAGTAGGTTTGTCAAATACGATTTCCCTTTCATAAATCCATGTTGACTTTGTCTAATCCTGTTGATATTTTCTAAGTGTCCTGTTATCACATCCTTTATAATAGACTCTAGCATTTTCCCTACTACTGTTAGGCTAACCAGTCTGTAATTCCCTGTTTTCTTTCTCCCTCCTTTTTTAAATAGTGGGGTTACATTTGCCACCCTCCAATCTGCAGGAACTGTTCCATAATCTACAGAATTTTGGAAGATGACAACCAATGCATCCACTATTTCTATGGCTACCTCTTTCAGTACTCTGGGATGCAGATTATCAGGCCCTGGGGATTTATCGGCTTTCAGTCCCATTAATTTCTCTACTAATACTAATTTCCTTTAATTCCTCCTCCTCACTAGACCCTTGGTTCCCTACCATTTGTGGGAAGTTATTTGTGTCCTCTTCCGTGAAGACAGAACTAAAGAATTTGTTTAATTCCTCTGCCATTTCCTAGTTCCCATTATAAATTCTCCCGTTTCTGACTGTAAGGGACCTACATTTGTCTTCACTAATCTTTTTCTTTTTACATACTTGTAAAAGCTTTTACAGTCCGCTTTTATGTTCCTTGCAAGTTTACTCTCATACTCTATTTTTCCCCTCTTAATCAATCTCTTGGTCCTTTTTTGCTGAACTCTGAACTGCTCCCTATCCTCAGGCTTGTTACTTTTTTTGGCAACTTTATATGACTCCTCTTTGGATCTAATACTATCCTTCATTTCTTTTGTTAGCCATAGTTGGGCCGCTTTTCCTTTTGTGTTTTTGTGCCAGAAAAGAATGTATTGTGGCGACACGCCACCACTGGACATAATCCGCTCACAGCGGCACAGACAGTCTAAGCAGAAGCCCCCAGCCGGGGGCCCTTTCCTCCAGCAACTTGTTTCCCGCAGGGACAGGCTGCCGGGAGCACTTCCTGTCTGGGAAGTATTTAAGTGGATGCGCGGGCTTTTCTAGTTCCTGTTTGACATGTGGATGGAATAAAGCAGTTGTGTTTTCAATAGCTCTGGTCTCGACTCCCACGTTTGCCGCGGTATCTCAACACTGGTGACCCCGACGCTCAGGACGAATCCTAAGCTAGCATGGCGGATACAAACGCAGTCACGGTTAAATTACCAGACTTTTGGGAGAACCTCGCCGAAGCCTGGTTCGTTCAAGCTGAGTCCAGATTCCGGCTGAAAGGCATTACAGTCGACGCCACGAAGTACGACTACCTCGTCGCCTCGCTCACCTACGCTACAGTCCCCAAGGTTTGGGCAGCGCTGCAGAATCCACCAACGGATGGCAAGTACGAACATCTGAAGGCTGTGCTACTTAAAAAATTTCAAACGTCCTCTTACCAGCGCCACTGCCAACTCCTGGACCTCCCCGGCCTTGGTGACGCTTCACCATCAGACCTGCTTTCCCACATGCTGTCCCTCTCAGACGACAAAAATCCCGGCACCCTTTTTCGCACGCTTTTCATTCGGCAGCTCCCCGTCAGCATCCGCCCGCTCATTGTGGAGTCTGACTCCACGGACCTGAATGATATAGCCGAAAAGGCCGACCGGCTGCTCTCTGCACAGGCCGCTCGCGACGTCGCGCCCGACCTCACGGCAACGACCACGCGGTCTTCCCGGGCCGCTAGGCCCGACCGCCCTACCACTCCGGGTCACTGCTACTACCACACCCGTTTTGGCGCTAGGGCTCAACGCTGCACGCCACCGTGTACCTTCAAACCCCCCCCGCACCGGCCCCCGCGATGGCCGCGGGGCAGAAGGAGCCCCTACTGTACGTCACTGACGACAGAACCAACCGTCGATTTCTGTGCGACACAGGGGCCCAGCACAGCATCACCCCCGCCTCCGCCCTCGAGATCCAACGCGGCACACGGGGTATCACACTGGCTGCAGCCAACGGCTCTGACATCCGCACATATGGCACCCGCATGGTCACGCTTGACCTCGCGGGCCGCCGCTACCGCTGGGAGTTCCTCACAGCCAAGGTCCTCTGCCCACTCATCGGCGCCGACTTCCTACGCGCCCACGGCCTCCTTGTCGACATTCCAAGGTACCGCCTCGTCGACATCAACACTATGGCCCCCATCCCCGGCACCTTTACCCCGGCCCGTTCGGCCGGCCTGACGACCTACTGCCTCGCCAGAGCCACGGACGACTACTCGGCACTCCTAGCTGAGTTTCCCGCCCTCTCCAACCCGACCTTTTCGGCCAAAGCCGCCAAGCACGGTGTGGAACACTATATCCCCACCACCGGCCCCCCAGTTTCAGCCCACGCCCGCAGACTCAACCCGGCCAAGCTGGAAATCGCGCGGGCCGAGTTCACCACCATGGAACAACTCGGCATCATCCGCCGCTCCAGCAGCCCTTGGGCCTCGCCCCTCCACATCGCCCCCAAGCCCGGCGGAGGCTGGCGCCCTTGCGGGGACTACCGCCGCCTCAACGACGCCACCACCCCCGATCGATACCCGGTGCCACACATCCAGGACTTCTCGGCCCGACTGGCCGGACGAACCGTCTTTTCCAAAGTCGACCTGGTGCGCGGTTACCACCAAGTCCCCGTACACCCCGCGGACATCCCCAAAACGGCCGTCATCACCCCATTCGGCCTGTTCGAGTTCCTGAGGATGCCCTTCGGCCTCAAGAATGCAGCACAGGCTTTCCAGCGCCTTATGGACTCAGTCCTCCGGGACCTGAACTTCCTATTCGTCGCTCTAGACGACATTCTCGTGGCCAGCTCCTCCAAACAGGAACACCTCGAACACCTTCGCATCCTGTTCGGGCGCCTAGCCCAACACGGGCTCAACCTCAGCCCGGCGAAGTGCCAATTCGGCCTAACTGAGATCGATTTTCTCGGTCACCACATCACCCCTGCTGGGGCCGTCCCCCTGCCCAACAAGGTGCAGGCCGTCCAGCAATTTCCCCGCCCCACAACCATCAAGGGCCTCCAGGAGTTCCTCGGGATGGTGAACTTCTACAACAGGTTCATCCCCAGAGCTGCAGCCCTCATGAAGCCCCTATACGACTCCCTCCGAGGAAAATCCGGCAAGATGGACGTAGCCTGGACCACTGACACGGCAGCCGCCTTCGACGCCACCAAAAACGCGCTCGCCGACGCCACTCTGCTCGCGCACCCGAGGGCCGATGCCCGGGTCGCGCTCACCACCGACGCCTCCGACCACGCGGTCGGGGCCGTGTTCGAGCAGTGGGTCAATGGCGCGTGGCAGCCACTTGCCTTCTACAGCCGCCAACTGCGCCCCCCGGAGGTCAAATACTCCACTTTCGACCGCGAGCTTCTCGCGCTCCACCTGTCGGTCCGCCATTTCAGGTTCCTCCTGGAAGGCCGCCCCTTCACCGCGTATGTGGACCACAAGCCACTCACATACGCGATGGCCAAGCACACCGAACCCTGGTCCGCTAGGCAGCAACGCCAGCTCGCGGCCGTGTCCGAGTTTACTACGGACATTCAGCACGTCTCCGGTAGAGACAACGTGGTCACCGACTGCCTTTCCCGTCCCGCCGTCTGTGCGAATCACCTCGCGGTCGACTACGCACAACTAGCAGCGGCCCAGCTCACGGACCCAGACCTCCTCTCGGTGGCTACCAGCCTGCCAGGGCTACGCCTAGCCAAGGTCGCGCACGGGCCCGAAGCCACGGCAGTCACTTGCGACGTCTCACTCGGCCACCCCAGGCCGGTCGTCCCTGAGACCTGGCGCCGCCGCGTCTTTGACGCGCTCCACGGGCTCTCTCACCCGGGTTCCCGCGCATCCGTCAAACTCCTCTCCAAGCGCTTCGTCTGGCGCGGCCTCAGCAGAGATGTTCGGACTTGGGCCACCTCCTGCCTCACCTGCCAATGGGCTAAGGTACAGCTGCACACCAAAGCACCCCTGGGAGACTTCGAGGTACCCAGCCGCCGCTTCGACCACGTACACGTCGACATCGTCGGTCCCCTGCCGCCATCGCAAGGCCAAACTTATCTCCTCACGATGGTCGACCGCTACACACGCTGGCCTGAGGCAGTGCCGCTGTCCTCCACCACCACAGCCGACATCGCCAGGGCGTTCGTTAACACCTGGGTTGCGAGGTTCGGCATACCGGCCGACATAACCTCCGACAGAGGCACCCAGTTCACCTCCGAACTCTGGACGGCCACAGCACGCAACCTCGGGGTGACGCTCCACCGCACCACGGCGTACTACCCGCAGGCCAACGGACTTTGTGAACGCTTCCACAGGTCACTCAAGGCCTCACTCCGCGCCGGCCTGCAGGACAGTACCTGGACTGACCGCCTGCCGTGGGTGCTACTCGGCCTACGCACCACGGTCAAGGAAGACCTCCAGTCCTCAGCAGCGGAGTTAGTCTACGGACAACCGCTGCGCGTCCCAGGCGAATTCCTTTCGGAGCCTACCAAGCCTTGGTCAGCCGAACAGCAGCGGCTCAACTCTTTCTCTTCCGCTCAGCAGTTCGCCCCACTTCCGGTCAACCGACACGGCGAACTCGCACCTCACGTCCCGCCAAATTTACAGCAGGCGCGCTTCGTCTTCGTGCGACACGACGCACACCGTGGGCCCCTGCGACCCCCGTACAACGGACCGTACGAGGTACTACAAACCGGGGACAAGGTCTTCAAGCTGCGACTCGGCGACAGGGTCGACACAGTCTCCATCGACCAGCTCAAACCAGCACACACAGAACCAGGGGAACAGGTCCCCGTGGCCCAGCCTCCAACTAGAGGCCGTCCCCCCGGCAAGCCAGCACAGCCGGCGGCGAACCGCCCGACCCAACCAACCAGACCGGCGACCACTCAGAGCCGCTGCGGCAGAACCATTAGACCACCGTCACGACTCGTCCACTCCTCCTAAGCGGATTCTGGGGGGAGCTCTGTGGCGACACGCCACCACTGGACATAATCCGCTCACGGCGGCACAGACAGTCTAAGCAGAAGCCCCCAGCCGGGGGCCCTTTCCTCCAGCAACTTGTTTCCCGCAGGGACAGGCTGCCGGGAGCATTTCCTGTCTGGGAAGTATTTAAGTGGATGCGCGGGCTTTTCTAGTTCCTGTTTGACATGTGGATGGAATAAAGCAGTTGTGTTTTCAATAGCTCTGGTCTCGACTCCCACGTTTGCCGCGGTATCTCAACAGTATAACTGTTGCAATTCATGCATTTGTTCCTTCAATGGTAGCCATTGCCTATCCACCGCCATGCCTTTTAATGAAGCTCCCTCAAGTTACTTGATAACAGCAAGACATGAAATGGTTAATGTGGCTCAGGAGAGTGAGACAACTTTTAAAGCATTGACACATACTCCATCGAGAAATTATCTAATTAATGAAACAATCAGAATATAGAGTTAAACACACTGGTTCCTGTGGGAGGGATTGAAAATGAAGTTGAAGCAGAGAGTTACATGGAATCTGGATTGGGACAATTAAGTCTAAGGAGAAATCATGTCTAGCAAGAATTATCCACAAGATGGATGCGAGTAAAAGAGAGATCTGGAGAATCTTTTAAGTCCATGACTTGTTGATTAGATGTTAAACTGTAATGTCACTTGAAATGATTGTAAGACTGAATTATAACTTGTAACTGTAATAATTGTGTTTTGTAGGTAACAGAGCGTGGGAAAAACCAGTACGAATCCAGTATGAGGCGGTTTTCTTGGTGCCTCCTGTGTCACTACTACTGCAACTACCATGCTTTAGGAGTCTAACAGGACCTCCCATCAACCAACATGTTTTACTCAATATCAAAACCTATGCTCAAGTGAAACTGACAGTAAGTGAGACACTTAAGTATGAGCTGCACAATTATGTGACACAATTCGGGTACAACGTTCCCCGGTTGTTGGAGGGCTTCAGTGAACTCGTGATGCGACTGAACTCCTCCCTAAAGCATTTTTCTGTTTTGGAGCAAGAAAACTCGAGAATAGTTATTGAAATTGACAGCATAAGGGACGATTCACACTGGTGGGGTATTGGGCTTAATACATCAGCACGTCCTTAGGTTCGTATTATTTCACATGCTCTGGTAGTTCTCCAACTTATAATGATAGTGTATTTGATATATGTAACCCATGTAGTAAGACTTTGATGCACAAGCCAATTGTGTACTCATGCCTATGACTAACCAGCACTAACAAATTAATTGAGCACACCGAAAGAGAAGATCTGAAGTAACGTAGAGGCGACCCCAGGCGGGGTAAGGTCAGGAAAGATAGAAGAAACAGGTGATTACCCAGGCGGGGCAGAATTGGAACACCAGAACAGTGAATTGAATTTGAGTAAGGGGTCAGAGGTTGCTCCTCCCCATCAAAGAAATGGACTGTAAGGAAGGGGAAATCTTCATTTTTGAGACTCCCTACTAACTAACGCCCAAGTTGAGAGAGCAATAAGAACTAGCTAGATTAGTCAGGAGCCGATTGTGAGAAGTCAATAAGGATATTACCTTCTCAAGGTGGGGAGATGTTAGAAATCATAGATTGAAAGAAATAATAGTCTGTTACGGGTTCCCTAAATCAGCAAGTTGCCTAAGTTGATGACACAGAAAAATTCCAATCATGTCGGAAAAATAGCTGAGCTGAGCTGAATTACAAGTTCAGAACACAAAAACAGGCCTTCGAGTGTGCATAGTTAGGCCTGATAAGAGATGCAACAAGGAGTTGTAGGATGAACAAGCTGTCTACGAGAGGGCAACAAGACCTTTTGAACAGAGATAAGGAGGCAAATGACCTCATGAGGCTGGGAGGGGGCTGTCATAGGTAGCCTCTCCCTTGTAATTGGATGGCGGGATGGGTAAAAATGATTGACACCAGGTATCCACGAGCCCATTGAAATAAGGTATAAAAACAGACAACCGAGAGAGGAAAGCAGGCTGTTAGGGGTGAAGGCTTCCCCGAGGTGGCTATGGCCTAACACCTTGGTCAAGTTTAGCCTCTGAGGTAGCTGACGGCCTAACACCTCCAACAACTCGAGGGATGACCCAACGGAAGTGACCACTGCAGCAGACTGCAGGAATCCACCCAATCCGAGACCACTGTACTGCCTCACCGTCCATCCGGTTGTTTTGTTCCGTTCCAGAGCCGTAGATTGCCCTCATCTGTCACGGGTTGTATGTCCACTATATCTATTTCAATCGCATGTAGTAATATCTGATTATGCTTCAACTGTAGCTCTCTAATAAAAAGCCTTACAACTCCTAAGACCCTTTGGGTAATCTGTGTGTGACCTGTGATCCAAATTTTACAGCTAGTATCAGTAATGGTGACTACCAGATTGTCGTAAAAACCCATTGGTTCACTAATGTCCTTCAGGGAAGGATATCTGCCATCCTTACCTGGTCTGGCCTATATATGACTCCAGACCCATAGCAATGTGATTGACTCTTAACTGCCCTCTGAAATGGCCTAGCAAGCCACTCAGTTGTAACAAACCATTATAAGAAACAATAATAAGAATAAAACCGGACAGATCACCCGGCATCAATCTCAGCACCGGTTTCGGACACAACAAAGGCACACCCAGCCCAGTCGACCCTGCAAAGTCCTCCTTACTAACATCTGGGGACTTGTACCAAAATTGGGAGAGCTGTCCCACAATCCAGGCAAGCAACAGCCTGACATAGTCATACCTTTCAGCCAATGTCCCAGACTCCTCCATCACCATCCCTGGGTATGTCCCGTCCCACTGGCAGGACAGACCCACCAGGGGTGGCGGCACAGTGGTATACAGTCAGGAGGGAGTGGCCCTGGGAGTCCTCAACATTGACTCCAGACCCCATGAAGTCTCATGGCATCAGGTCAAACATGGGCAGGGAAACCTCCTGCTGATTACCACCTACCGCCCACCCTCAGCTGATGAATCAGTACTCCTCCATGTTGAACACCATTTGGAAGAAGCACTAAGGGTAGCAAGGGCACAGAATGTACTCTGGGTGGGGGACTTCAATGTCCATCACCAAGAGTGGCTCGGTAGCACCACTACTGACCGAGCTGGCTGAGTCCTGAAGGACATAGCTGCTAGACTGGGCCTGCAGCAGGTGATGAGAGAACCAACATGAGGGAAAAACCTACTTGATCTCGTCCTCACCAATCTACCTGTCACAGATACATCTGTCCATGACAGTATTGGTAGCAGTGACCACCGCACAGTCCTTGTGGAGACAAAGTCCGGTCTTCACACTGAGGACGCCCTCCATCATGTTGTGTGGCACTACCACCGTGCTAAATGGGATAGATTCACAACAGATCTAGCAGCTCAAAACTGGGCATCCATGAGGCGCTGTGGGCCACCAAGAGCAACAGAATTGTATTCCACCACAATCTGTAACCTCATGGCCCAGCATATCCCTCACTCAACCATTAACACCCAGCCAGGCGACCAACCTGGTTCAATGAGGAGTGTAGAAGAGCATGTCAGGAGCAGCACCAGGCGTACCTACAAATGAGGTGCCAACCTGGGAAGCTGTAACACAGGACTACATGCATGCTAAACAACGGAAGCAGCATGCTAGACAGGGCTAAGCAATTCCACAATCAACGGATCAGATCAAAGCTCCGCAGTCCTGCCGCATCCAGTCGTGAATTGTGATGGACTATTAAGCAACTGACTGGAGGAGGAGGCTCCATGAGCATCCTCATCGCCAATGATGGCTGAGCCCAGCATGTGAGTGCAAAAGACAAAGCTGAAGCATTTGCAATCATCTTCATCCAGAAGTGCCGAGCGGATGATCCATCTCAGCCCCCTCCTGAGGTGCCCACTATCACAGAAGTCAGTCTTCAGCCAATTCAATTCACTCCACGTGATATCAAGAAATGGCTGAGCGCACAGAATACAGCAAAGGCTATGGGCCCCAACAACATCCCAGCTGTCGTGCTGAAGCCTTGTGCTCCAGAACTAGCCATGCCTCTAGCTAAGCTGTTTCAGTACAGCTACAACACTGGCATCTACCCAACAATGTAGAAAACTGCCCAGGTATGTCCTGTCCATAAAAAACAGGACAAATCCAATCCAGCCAATTACCGTCCCATCAGTCTACTCTCAATCATCAGCAAAGTAATGGAAGGTGTTGCCGAAAGTACTCACCAATAACCTGCTCACTGATGCTCAGTTTGGGTTCCGCCAGGACCACTCAGCTTCAGACCTCATTACAGCCTTGGTCCAAACATGGACAAAGGAGCTAAATTCCAGAGATGAGGTGAGAGTGACTGCCCTTGACATGAATGTAGCATTTGACTGAGTGTGGCACCAAGGAGCCCTAGTAAAATTGAAGTCAATGGGAATCAGGGGAAAAACTCTTCACTAGCTGGAGTCATACCAAGCACAAAGGAAGATGGTTGTGGTGGTTGGAGGCCAATCATCTCAGCCCCAGGACATCATTGCAGGAGCTCCTCAGGGCAGTGTCCTAGGCCCAACCATCTTCAGCTACTTCATCAATGACCTTCCCTCCATCATAAGGTCAGAAGTGGGGATGTTCGCTGATGATTGCACAGTGTTCAATTCGATTTGCAACTCCTCAGATAATGAAGCAGTCCATGCCTGCATGCAGCAAGACCTGGACAAGATTCAGGCTTGGGCTGATAAGTGGCAAGTAACATTCGTGCCACAAAAGTGCCAGGCAATGGCTATCTCCAACAGGAGAGCATCTAACCACCGCTCCTTGACATTCACCGGCATTACCATCGCTGAATATCCCAACATCAACATCCTGGGAGTCACCATTGTCCAGAAACTTAACTGGACCAGCCACATAAATACTGTGGCTAAAAGAGCAGGTCAGAAGCTGGTATTCTGTGGCGAGTGACTCACCTTCTGACTCGAACTTTGATATATTACACTCCGTCCCTTCATTTAAGTCGTTAATATAGTTTGTAAATAGCTGAGGCCTAAGCACTGATCCTTGCGGCATTCCAATAGTTACAGCCTGCCAACCTGAAAATGACCTGTTTATCCCTACTCTCTGTTTTCTGTCCATAGATACATAGAAACATAGAAGATAGGAGCAGGAGTAGGCCATTCGGCCCCTCGAGCCTGCTCCGCCATTCAATGAGATCATGGCTGATCAATGGCTGGTCCGTTAACCAATCCTCTATCCATGCTAATGTATTACCCCTAACCCCATGAGCCCTTATCTTGCGTAACAACCTTTTATGTGGCACCTTATCGAATGCCTTTTGGAAATCCAAATATACTACATCCACTAGTTCCTCTTTATCTACCCTGCTAGTTACATCCTCAAAAAACTCTAATAAATTTGTCAAACATGATTTCCCTTTCTTAAAACCATATTGACTCTGCCTAATCATATTATGATTTTCTAAGCGCCCTGTTACGATTTTCTAAGCTCCTATTATTTCTAAGTGCCCTGTTACTTCCTTAATAATGGATTCCAGCATTTCCTGATGACCAATGTCAGGCTAATTGGCTTCAAATTCCCTGCCTTCTCTCTCTCTCCTTTCTTGAATAGCAGTGTTACATTTGCTACCTTCCAATCTGCTGGGACCGTTCTAGAATCTAGGGAATTTTGGAAGATCACATCCAATGCATCCACTCTCTCAGCAGCCACCTCTTTTAGAACCCTAGAATGTAAGCCGTCAGGTCCAGAGGCATTTGTCGGTTTCTCCTCCCATTAGTTTCTCAAGTACCCTTTCTCTGTTGATATTAATTACTTTAAGTTCCTCACTGTCTTTAACCCCTTGGTTCCCCATTATTTACGATATGTTTTTTGTGTCTTCTACTGTGAAGTCAGATGCAAAATATTTGTTTAAACTCTCTGCCATTTCCTTATTCCCCATTATATTTTGTCCTCCAAACTACCTTTGCCAATTTGACTTGCCCAGTCTATATGAAGATTAAAGTCCCCCACTATTATTGCACTACCTTTTCTTCCAAGCTCCTATTATTCCTTGGTATAACCACTATAAACTACTCCCACCAGTGTTTTCTGCCCCTTGTTATTTCATAACTCAACCCGGACTGATTCTTTTTCCTGATCTTCCAAGCCAAGCTCCTTTCTGACTACTGTCCTTATGTCGTCCTTTATTATCAGGGCTACCCCCAACCTTTTCCATTCTGCCTGTCTTTTCAAAATACCAGGGGCTCGATTTTAATAGCCCCGAGGAGGCAGGTTTGGAGGCGGGTCAGCAGCGAAAATTGGAAAAAATGGCTTCAGACACCCAACCCACCTCCATCCTGCCCCCATGCGATTTTCGTGAGTGTTGGGTCAGACGCTCCCAAACTGACCCGACTGGAACCGGTGGGACAGCTAGTTAAGGCAGTTAACAGCCTGCTAACTGCCTTGCTAATCCTATTTTTATAGTGGTTTCTCATTTTCATTCTTCTGGCCCCTGTTTCCCGTCTTGTCAGAAACACACCAGCTGCAAGGAGATGAGTTTCTCGAGGACATGATTTGTAGTCATTGGTGCAGCACTTTAAAATCGCTCCTGTAACATGGCTGACATTCAAATGCAACAACTTTGTTGTTGGAGGTTTGGAATAAGATTTTGCAAATCTACTGACCTTGTGACTGTTCAAGCTGACAGCCACCTGCAGTGTTAGCTGATTGGAATAATTTCAGGCCACTTTGAGTGTGCGCTTGCAAGTTTCTTGCCTCAACTGAAATCTATAGCAACAGGATGGGAATCATTTACATCCCCTCATCCTGGTCATCAGATTCAGAGGAAGAGCAGCCACGGCAGCACCACAACCAGCCACAACCAGCACCAGGAGCACCAACCTCCTCCTCACCCACCTGGTGCTGCACTGGACACAAGGCATCAGCCCCTAACAAAATTGCTGGCTGGGAGGCCAGTGATGGCATCACCATGGCTAGATTTTCTTGACTTGATGCTGTAAACCCTGGCTGTCATATGATGCGCCAGGTTGACACCATCCCACACCAGCACCGTGAAGCATCTCTTTAATGTCCAAGCCATTCCATGCACACACATCACTATAGCTGGGGGAAGGTGGGGGAGTGATGACTGAACAATCACTGGAATTCAGTAAGACACTTCTCAATGTGTGCTCAGATCTGTCCAATAAGGGGCACTATTGGAAAAAGATATTATACTGTATGACAACATATTACCAGAAACTTCACATGGACATTGGCTGAACCTCTCAAGTGCCTACCCTTGATAGTTGGTATGCTTGCAGTAGGATGAGGGTGAGTGTGAGGGGTGGCTAGTAAGATGGGGAAGTGATAAAGTAGATAGAGAGGGTTGGGTGGAGGTGCAAGGTAAGTTGGTGTCCTAGGAAGGTCTCTTCTGCCCTTGGAAGGGAAGAGAACCTCCCTGCATACTGGGACTCCCTCCATAAGCATATGGAGGGAATTGTTCAGTTTTGTGCAGTGATTGTCAGTGTTTGCAGCACTTCAGTGGCGTCAAACACTGACAGATCAACTGTCAAAATAAAATTGTGCATGGTCGCTTTAAGGAAACCGGCAGACGACGCATCATCAAATGACATCATCAAACCCGCTTCCTGTTAATTGGCTAGTAAACCCGCAGGGCGAGCTTAACAAGGCCAATCAAGGAAAAATCACGTCTGCAGAGTGGAGGCAGCTGGGGGCGGGACCGGAACCCAGAAACCAGCTGACCTGCCCCCATCCCGCCTCCAGAATTAAATTCGCGGCCCAAGTACCCTGGAATATTTAGTCCCAAATCTTGGTCAGCTTGCAACCATGTCTTTGTAACGGCTATTAGATCAAACCCATTTATCACTATTTGTGCCACTAATTCGTTCATTTTGTTGTGAATGCTTCAGATAAAGGACCTTTAAATTTAACCTTTTACCATTATTCCATGCTTTCCAGACACTTAGGCACAAATAACTAGACTGACACTCCAGTGCATTACTGAGGGAGTGCTGCACTGTCGGACATGATGAGCTCGATTTTGTTACCGGGGCGGGCTGGGGTTGCGTAATCCGCTGTTCATGTTAGCCACCCGATTTTAAATCGATGTGGGAGAATGAAGCGATTTTAACTTAAGTGGGCAACTGAGTTCCTGCGTGTGGGAACCCATGGCCCAATTCGTTTTTTCAGTCTGAAACTCGCCTCCTATGATGTCATCATTGCTGCTGCATTTAAGGTCTGCAACAAGCCTTGCTTCTTCTGCAGACTGTCAACATTTTGGCCTTTCATGCTGGAGGGACCTGGAGGCAGAATGACCAGCGAGAGACCTAGGTCTGCTCCCAGGTTCAATGACGTTGCCCTGTAAGCTTTAGTGGAGGGAGCAAGAGCACATAAAGAGGTGCTCGTCCCTTCTTCAGGGAGGAAGAAGCCTCCCCAGCAGACCAAGGCTGTGTGGATCCAGGTGGCCCAGGAGGTCAACTCTTTGTCGATAACCCGCAGAACCTGGCTTCAGTGCAGGAAGAGGTTTCATGACCTTCTGCGCACTGGAAAAGTGAGTATGACTTTCCCATCACCCTCATTCTGATCCCCATTGCCTCTCCTCACCAGCACTCAGCTTTAGCAATCTCTTCCTCCACATCCCACTTGACACTGACATCCATGCACCCATTTCCTCTCTCTCTATGGTCACATTCACCCAATTATTCGACTATGCAGCCCTCACACTCCCTATCACTGTGATGCTATGAAAACAACTTACAACACCCAGGGAGGGCCCTTGGTCTTGCCACCTCACTCCATCTTTGTCTCCTTCTAAACATCTATGCTATGGATTCTCTATACTCACTCGTTCATTCTCACTCAAACTCCACTTGTCTCCCTCATTGCAGGAAAAGAGAGCTCACAATAAGAGAGAAAGAGCGAGGACAGGAGGAGGGCCACCCTCAGTAGCCCAGCTCACCCCCTGGGAGGAGGCGGTCTTGGAGATCATGGGAGTGGAGGACGATGTGCAAGTGGGGGACGGACGGATGGGTGCATCACAGCAAGCTGGTGACAGAATAGTTTTCCATCTCTCTCATTGACATTGCATTAGTCACTGATAATGATTCTGAAGCTCTAACAGATGGACTTCTGATCATCTGCAATATGCAATGTGCATGTAACCTTGGCATCACATCTCTGACTCTTTCCTTTACTCCCCCACAGGACCATCGACAGCACCCGTCCCCACTAGCCAGGAGGAAGAGACTGAGCATCCAGACTCCTCAGAGGAATCTGCAACCTCTGAGGGCGCAGCATCAGCAGAATTCAGCACACCCAGCACCAGCGCAGATGGGACCTTCACGAGATAGAGTAGTGTTGTCACCTGGTGTATCACAGCTCACAAGTGAGCATCAGCAGATGGTGGAGACAGGGACAGCAGTGGAGAGTCCTCGTTTGAGGGCAGAGGACTCTGCCAGCTCGGCTCAGCTGCATGTCGACCCTCTGCCTCTGGGTCCATCCACAAGATCAGTGGTGCTGTAACTCCAGGAACAGATGCAGGAGTCTCTGGCAGGTTTTGTCTCCAGGGTCACTGCGAGTGTGGCGCGAATGGAGGAGTTCATTGCAAACATGAGCAGAGCCTTTGTGGAGTCATTGGCACATGAACGCACCACCATGGAAAGAATGGCAACCTCCATGGAGGTGATAAGTTGCCAGAGTGCAGAAAACATGGTGAGTGTTCTGAATAGAATGACATCTCTGGAGGAGCGATGGTCATCTATTGAACAGAAAAACCAGACCTTCATGGAAGTCCTTCTGAGTAGGACTGCCAGTGCAGATAAGGGTCCCCATGGCCCCCCTGATGTGCAGCAAGGTGCTCTCAAGCCACTTGCAAGCGCTGAGGAGGACCTGACCCATGAGAGGGAAGTTGGTGGTAGACATCAAGGAAGTGAGGGCTCCTCTCCAAGCGCTCACATTTCCATGTCACTGCAGAGCCCTCGGTCAGAGCCCCACCAGAGTCCACACCCAACTGAGATCGGCATCTCAACCCCTGCACAGCCGCAGGAGCAGCAGACTGTTGCCGAGCCCTCACAGGTTCGCAATCCCAGAGGACACCCGTCAAAGGTGTCGAGACAGGAGCAGCAAGAAACTGAGAAAGGGGCCTCCACATCTGCTGAAGCCACAGGGGAAGCACCACGTAGGAGCACGTGTAAGAGAAAGATACTGCACAAATAGTCATAAGGATAGTCACTTGGGTGAAATTTGATGCTTAATGTTAAAAAGCCATCAGATGGTTACTGTAAATAAAAAATCTGATGGCTACGGCTGCAGTTGTGGCATGTGTCATTTCGCTAATGGAACTTCCACATTGAGGGCTTAGGATTACTTGGTATATGCCTCAGTTGAGGAAGCGCTCAGTGAAGGTGGCGAGAGGGGTTTCCCAGGAGGTCACACTGGAGATGAGTGTCAGGCTCCAAACTTCCACAGCTGTGGTTATGCCTTCTAAATGTTCTCCCAGACCTGAGACAACAAAGTCCTGCCACCTGCAAATGATGGCTGATCAAATATCCTATTTAATGGTGGAGCTGCCCCTAATAGTCAGCAATCCAATTGTTCTCCCACCAGGTTTCACCGTCGTGTTTCAGAGCAGGCGTGCTTCACATCAGAAAAGGGTTAAAATCAGCAAGGCCTTTCAAAATGGGATAATAGAGGCAATGTAGTGCTTGTTAAGGAAGCAGTAAACACGATTTCTTGAAAATTGCTTGGAGGCGGGCTGGAGGCGGGGTTGGGCCCCCCCGCCACTTTTTGCAATTTTAACACACCACACGCCTCCATTCCTGCCTCCACGGCACTGTGAAATTCGAGCCCGATGTCTTTTGGATGAGACGTTAAACCGAGGACCAGTCTGCTTTCTCAGGTAGATGTAAAAGATCCCATGGCACGATTTCAAAGAAGAGCCGTGGAGCTCTCCCCAGTGTCCTAGCCAATATTTATCCCTCAATCAATGTCACTGAAACAGATTTTCTGGTCTTTATCACATTGCTGTTTGTGGGAGCTTTCTGTGCGCAAATTGGCTGCTGCCTTTCCTACATTACAACAGTGACTACACGTCAAAAGTTCATCAATGGCTGTAAAGTGCTTTGGGACATCCTGAGCAATGTTCCCCGTAATTTTCCTTTGGGTGCGTGGCCCATGTAAGAGGCTGCGCGGCCCCTTCAAATTATCGCGCATGCATGTTTTTTGCCATTAGAACGCCATGGGAGCTGCATATCGTGGCCACGCAACCGTGCAGCTAAACAGGAACGTTGGTCCTGATTTCCTGTAAGTCTTTCTTTCTTTCTTTCTTGCTTCCTACTTTCCTTTCTTTCACCTTATTTGCTGATGCACTATTACCGTTAAATTCTCTGGCCTAGAAATTCGGTTGGTTGCGCCAGCGATTAGCGCCTAAAGAGCCCGAGATTTGGGGCGTTACCCAATTTTCGGATGTGTGCAGTGATCCTAGCGCATCCAGCCATATTGAGTAGCCTGTTCGCGCCGGCGCTAAGTCTTTGCGCACACTCGCGGGTGCAGCCAGATTATGACGTCATTTCATTGTGCAATGCCTTTTTGGCGCCCCGTACCGGAAATTCAGTGGTGCCCCCCTCCGTTTCGCCTGGTGCTATTAGTGACAGTTGGATGGAACGTTACCAGGTCCATCTCGTACTCGGGGGGCGCTCTATAAAGGGGACAGCACTACTATAAAACCGGCAGCCATTTGGCCTGGCCACTCTGCTCGCTGCTGGAGAGAGTTGCAGACCTTCAGTGGCAAAGACTTGTTGTTATTGAGCCAGAGGAGCCTTGGGACCTTCAGCCCTGTTCAGAGCAGTTGGATCCAGAAAACTGACTGCGTCTTATTCGTTGGACAGAATAATGGGAGCTGCTTTGGAGGGGCACGTTATCCTTGCTGAACAGCTGGCAGGGGCACAGAGACAGAGGGAGAGAGGGCCGGGATTGGCCAGAAGGAGGAGGGCCAATGGACGTCGCCAAATCTGACCATACGCTGCCTGGGTTTTCAGGCAGCAGGTCTCCTACCTTACCATGTCGGAGGAGCAGTGTCTGCGACGCCTGAGATTTGGTAAGGATGTTGTCTCTGAGCTGTGCCACCTGCTTGCTGGGGATCTGCAGCCGCGGATACGGTGCAGGACCTCTCTGTCGGTGGCCGTGAAAGTGACTGTTGCACTCAACTTTTACGCCAGCGGATCGTTTCAGGCAGCAGCTGGGGACATTTCTAATATCTCTCAATTTGCGGTGCATTGCTGCATCCGGCAAGTTACAGCTGCCCTCTACAAAAGGAGGCGCGATTTCATCACCTTCCCTCTGACCCTGGAGAAGCAGGGGGAGCGTGCACAGGGCTTCGTGGCTATTGCGGACTTCCCCATGGTGCAGGGGGCCATTGATTGCACACACGTGGCTTTGCGGGTGCCATTGCAGAATCCGGAGGAGTTCCGTAACCGAAAGGGCTTCCACTCTCTTAATGTGCAGCTGGTCTGTGATCACCGGCAGATGATCATGGCGGTGAACGCACAATTCTCTGGCAGCAGCCATGACGCCTTCATCCTGTGGCAGACCTCAGTGGCTGACCTTTTTGAGGCCCCAGATCACCCACGAGGCTGGCTTCTGGGCGACAAGGGCTATCCTCTCTGCCCATGGCTCATGACCCCGCTCCGTTTGCCCACCACCCCGGCAGAAGAGCTTTACAACAGCAGCCATCAGGCCACCAGGAACATTGTGGAGCACACAATTGGTGTGCTGAAGCAGCGTTTCCGTTGTCTAGATCATTCGGGGGGCGCCCTACAGTACTCGCCGGAGCATGTGGCGTGCATCGTTGTTGTCTGCTGCATGCTCCACAACCTGGCCATTCGACGCACCCAGCCAATGCCAGCCGACCCTCAAGGTCCAGCAGAGCAGGCGGACGAGGAGGTGGAGGAGGTGGAGGAGGAGGAGGAGGAGGAGGAGGAGGAGGATGCGGGCGAGGAGGATCAGGAGGAGGAGGAGGAGGAGGAAGATGGGAGGGCTTCAGAAACTGGAAGGGCCATTCGTCAGAGGCTCATAAGGACTCGGTTCTAGGCCCCTCGGACGGAATGGTGGCTGTGAATCGAACAGCGCCCTCCGGTTTGCTGTAAGCCTATGAAGGCATCGATGATTGTAAATAGTGTACAGCTCGATTGTAAATAAAAAGTTTTCTTTATTTTCAAACAAGTGCTTCCTTCCAGCATGACAACGTAATGGCAACAGAAATCATAACTAACAAACTAACAGATAACTGTGTGGCAACCCGACGAAACTAACCAAACCATAACAAACAAACACAACAGGTGTGGACTGCCTTAAAACCGGAAAAAGAGACGTCTTAGCACCTCCCTCTACTGGTGACCCCTTGATGGAGACCGACTCCTCTAACGAGGTCGGCCCCTTCCCTCCCTGCAGCTCCTCCGTAATTGTACCCCAGTGGCTGGGTCAAGGCTGGGGGACGCCTGCTGAGTGTCTGGAGGCGCTGAAGCCCCTGAGGGACGGCCTGGCCGACCTCTGGGCTTGGAGGTCCCGCAAGCAGGCTGCTCCAACTGGGCATGTCTGCTAGCAGTGTGCCGCGCAGGTGGTGGCAGCTGCTCTGCTGACATGCCAGAGTTGGCATCAGGACTGGTCACATGCAGAGAGAGGACACCTGCACCGTGGTCGGCCGACACACTGACACTCTGACGGTGCCGTACCGGATCATCCGCCGCTATCGACTGCTCCACAGATTCATGGCCTGCTGTGGTGCTGCAAGGGCCTGGGGTGATCCTGCCTGATGCAGCTATGGTGGCAGCAGTGAGTGTTCGCGTGGCCTCAATCTGCGTGTGGACGAGGCCAGCAAGTGACTGCGTGGCAGCAGTGAGGACTTGCGTGGCAGGTGCCAGTGCTTCGGAGAAGCCATGGACAGTCCTTTCCACTGCTTCGAACAAGGCCGGAACAGTCCTTTCCACTGCCTCGGACAAGGCCGGAACAGTCCTTTCCACAGCTTCGGACAAGGCCTGGACAGACCTTTCCATTGCTGCCCCGAAGCCCTGGACAGTCCTTTCCACTGCCTCGGACAAGGCCGGAACAGTCCTTTCCACTGCCTCGGACAAGGCCAGAACAGTCCTTTCCACTGCCTCAGACAAGGCCGGAACAGTCCTTTCCACTGCTTCGGACAAAGCCGGAACAGTCCTTTCCACTGCTTCGGACAAGCCCTGGACAGACCTTTCCATTGCTGCCCCGAAGCCCTGGACAGACCTTTCCATTGCTGCCCCAAAGTCCACCACACTCTTTGCCAGAGTGTCGATGGACTCAGGCATCCTCCCCACTGCAGCCATAAGCTCAGTGTGCCTGAGCCGGGCCTGGGCGCTCATTTCGGCAAGGCTACGCACCTCCTCTGCGCTCTGTGCAGCAGTCATGGTGGCCTGCCTCGCCCTCCATGGAGACGGCCCCCAAGCGTCCCTACCCCCCGCGCGTTGCTGCAGGCCGCTGGTCCCTGCAACTGGCTCATCAGAGCACCCCCCCTCCCCTCAAGGGAACTACTATCCCCAGTCTCCACATGCGGTGGCTCCCCTGAGGCTGGCACGGATGGTTCGGCTTCGTCCTGGTCGTCGCCTCCGGAGGCACTTGCAGCTTGAGGGGCCGGCTCCCGAGCTGGTGATGCAGCATCTGAAAGCAGGGAGGTTGAAGAGTGGCTTTAGCAAAAGGACAGTTTGGCAGCAAGGGATGCAACAGTGCGGCAATGCTATGACATGGGTCCACATTGAGAAAGCATGCTGGCGGGGGAAACAACTGAAAGGTGACAGCTGTAATAGTTGAGAAACTTACCATCGCTGTGGACAATGGGGTCGGCAGCTGCAGTGGTGACAGGACCACTCAGACATCCTCCCACAATCTGGTGGACTCTCTCCTCGAGATCCGTCAGAGGCTCCACTTGAGGACGGCCTCCTCCGGTGCGAAGCTGCTCCTTTCGATTCCGCGCCAGCTTGGCCTGCAGGGCAAAGGACGGGAAGTGATGTTACATGATGCCCTGAGTTATCATCTCATGCCCCCAATGGTGGAAGAGCCCTTACATGATGCCCTGAGTGATGTTCTCATGCCCCCCATGGTGGAAGAGCCCTTACATGATGCCCTGAGTGATGTTCTCATGCCCCCCATGGTGGAAGAGCCCTTACATGATGCCCTTAGTGATGTTCTCATGCCCCCCATGGTGGAAGAGCCCTTACATGATGCCCTGAGTCAAATGTGGATGTGTGTGACCAGAAAGGGCCATGGGTGCTTGCTGACAGATGGCCATTGGGGTATCGCGCACCCTGTAGCCATAAAGTCAGGTGCTCATGGAGGGATGCATAAGTTTACATTAACTCCACTCACCCTGACGACCCGAGTGAGGTCGTTGAATTTCTTCCGGCACTGGACAGGGCTCCTGGTCGCCATGTTGCTGGAGTTGACCCTCAGAGAAACATCCCTCCAAGCTCGTCGGTAGTCCTTATGATTAGGCCTCCTGCCATTGTCTGGGTATAGGACATCTCGCCGGTGCGCCACTGCGGACACCAACTCCTCCAGAGACTCAGTGCTGAAGTGCTCTGCTCTCTGCCTCACCCTCTCCATAGGATCCAAGTTTGTTGCGCCAGAGAAGGGCCTGCGCCGATTTTCAGGCCTACAAGGCGCAGAGTGTTGATGCTGGAGCTGCCTGACCCACCCCTTTAAGAGCTGGCCAGCGCTGGGAAGTCTCGTGGTCATCGGTAATTGAGAGCACCTGCGCTGCGCCCGCCCGCCCCGATATTGAGTAGCGCCGGCATGTTAGTGCCTTAGGTGCCCCGTGTAACGCCTGATTTCGCGCCTCAATCACCTTTGGGGCGCTGCAACCCAATATCGCACGAGGTGTCGATAAGTTGCGCCTAGCTATAAAATTTGCGCTCCGCCAATTCTAACGCCCCAAGCGGGGCTATACCCAATTTCTAAGCCTCTGTCCCTTCCTATCGCACTCTGCTTATCTTTACCCATAATGTTACACTGCTCTATTGGTTCCTTGACTTTTCTCTTTGGATTGCTAAGATTCCCCTCACCTGATCCCTACCCAGCATGGATTTGTCAAGGGAAGGTTGTGCCTGACTAACTTGATTGAATTTTTTGAGGAGGCAACAAGTAGTGTCGATGAGGTTAGTGCGTTTGATGTAGTCTATATTGATTTTAACAAGGCTTTTGATAAGGTCCCGCATGGCAGACTGGTCATGAAAGTAAAGCCCATGGGATCCAAGGCAAAGTTGCAAGTTGGATCCAAAATTGACTCAGAGGCAGGAAACAAAGGGTAATGGTCGAAGGGTGTTTTTGTGACTGGAAGGCTGTTTCCACTGGGGTTCCACAGGGCTCAGTATTGGGTCCTCTGCTTTTTGTGGTATATATCAATGATTTGGACTTGAATGTAGGAAGTATGATTAAGAAGTTTGCAGATGATACAAAAATTGGCCGTGTGGTTGATAATGAAGAAGAAAGCTGCAGACTGCAGGAAGATATCAATGGACTCGTCAGATGGGCAGAACAGTGGCAAATGGAATTCAATCTGGAGAAGTGTGAGGTAATGCATTTGGGGAGGACTAACAAGGCAAGGGAATACACATTAAATGGTAGGACACTGAGAAGTGCAGAGGATCAGAGGGACCTTGGAGTGCATGTCCACAGATCACTGAAGGTAGCAGAACAGGTAGATAAGGTGGTTAAGGAGGCATACGGGATACTTGCCTTTATTAGCCGAGGCATAGAATATAAGAGCAGGGAGGTTATGCTTGAGCTGTATAAAACACTAGTTAGGCTGCAGCTAGAATACTGCGTGTAGTTCTGGTCACCACATTACAGGAAAGATGTGATTGCACTAGAGTGGGTTTAGAGGAGATTTACGAGTATGTTGCCTGGGCTGGGGAATTTTAGCTATGAGGAAAGATCGGATAGGCTGGGGTTGTTTTCTTTGGAACAGAGGAGGCTGAAGGGAGGCCTAATTGAGGTGTATAAAATTATGAGGGGCCTAGATAGAGTGGATAGGAAGGACCTATTTCCCTTAGCAGAAGGGTCAATAACCAGGGGGCATTGATTTAAAGCAATTAGTCAGAGGTTTAGAGGGGAGTTGAGGAGAAATGTTTTCACCCAGAGGGTTGTGGGGGTCTGGAACTCACTGCCTGAAAGGGTGGTAGAGGCAGAGACCCTCATCACATTTAAAAAGTACTTGGATATGCACTTGAAGTGCCATAACCTACAAGGCTACGGACCAAGTGCTGGAAAGTGGGATTAGGGTGGATAGCTCTTTGTTGGCTGGGACGGACAAGATGGGCCGAATGGCCTCCTTCTGTGTTGTAAATTTCTATGATTCATTTATTCTATGATACCCGCTTTTTAGTTTAAAGTCCTATCTACAGCCCTGTTTATTTGATTCACCTGGACACTGCTCCCAGCCCGCTTCAAGTGGAGTCTGTCCCAGTGGAACTGCTCACTCTTTCCCCAGTACTGGTGCCAGTGCCCCATGAATCGAAACCCCTGCCTGAAACATCACTCTTTGAGCCACGCATTTAATTCTCTGATCTGCTTGTCCCTATGCCAATTTGCGCATGGCACAGGTCGTAACCCAGAGATTATTAACTTTGAGGTTCTGTTTATTAATTTAGACCCGAAATGCCACCTATCTGTGGCATTTTAACACAGCCAGCTCATTATCATTTTACTTCTGGGTTTGGCATCCATTGCACGACAGTGGGTGTGGTGTGGCCCCACATGACGAGATCTCAACTTTAGTATTCAAAGGGTCACTCTAAAGCTGGAACTTGGAGGAGTTGGGAGTTGGAAGCAAGAGAGGAAGAATTTTGACAATGGATTTAGGATGCTCAAAGGCTGCGGCCCACTTTAATGATGTCTCTCTTGGTGTACTGCTGGGTGCAGTGAGGAGCCGCAGAGAGATACTCTTCCCCAGCAACGGGAGGGAGAAACCTGCTGCTGCCACAAAGAAGGCTTGGCTGGAGGTGGCCCAGGAGGTCAACAGTAGGAGCATTGTGCCACACACCTGGATTCAGTGCAGGAAGCGCTTTAATGATCTAACCAGGTCAGGAAAAGTGATTACAGTTGCACATTCACCTACATCGTGCTGTGCGCCTCACCCCACCCCCTCACGCTGCCTTGTCAAGCCCACTCACACCTCACCTCCACATGCCTTGCAAGTGCGCCCATCCTTCTCTTTCTATACACTTCCTCAAATCCCCATCTATCGATCCACCACTGCCACTCACCCTCATCCTTATGCAATTTGATGCCTCACCCTGATAGTCACCAATGTTCTCTGTCATTTTTTTTGGCGCCGCGTGGCCCCTTTAACAAGCTGTGCGACCCATTCAGAATACGGCATATGCACAGTTTTTGCATTGAAAAGCCGGCAAGCCAGCTGTACGGGATTCCTGGAACACTGTGTGACCGCAAGGCCATGCAGCTTAAAAGGAACATTGATAGTCACCCTCGCCAAATGCACTGCATCCATCGGGTGAACACATGCCATTACACTCACTCATAGGTCTACACTTTCCCCCGTTGCAGGAGAAGAGAGCGCAAAACAGAGAGACGAGGGAGAAAACCGGAGGTGGTCCTCCACAGTTCTCGCAACTGACAACTGGCAAGAAGGAAGCACTGGAGATCAGAGGCGTCTCGGCATCCCTGGCCATCGGGGATGGGGACCTCCCAGCTACCTGCTGACAGAATGAAATATAATAGACACATGTTAACTTGATTTTAGCAACGAGTGAAATAAATTGCAATATTCTTACCTTGCCAGTACAAATTCATATATTTTCTCTCTGACAGAGCCTTCATGTGTGCAGCAGCAGACCATGGACCTCGTGGACGACAAACCCTCAGAGGAGCTGATTCATTCTGAGGGTGCACCATCACAGGACTCATGCTTACCATGCACCAGCTCAGATACTCGCACTTTGGTGAAACCAGTTAGACAGATAATTGGACAGATAATTAGACAGGTAAACTCGAGGAAAGGCACCTCATCTTCCGATTAGGCACGTTGCAGCCTTCCGGACTCAATATCGAGTTCAAAATTTCAGATCATAACCTCGGCCCCTATTACATTTCTACTTATATTTTTTTTCCACCCCTTTGTTTTGGGTGTTCCCTCCCCCCCCCTTTCCTTTTTTTTCTCTCTCCCACATGGCAGCTGTCTCTCATCCTGCCAGTACACGTCACACCTAATCTGAGCCGTCTTTTGTCTCCACTGTCCTATTACCATCTCGTCTGGTTTTGAATACCTCTTAATGTCTCTTTACTTCTTTTGTTCTACCGCAGCCTTGCCTTCGACCTATTTCATTTCCTTTCCAGTTTTGAAAAAGGGTTTCGACCCGAAACGTCAGCTCTAATTTCTCTCCACGGATGTTGCCTGGCCTGCTGAGTTTTTCCAGTATTTTCTGTTGTTATTTTGGATTTCCAGCATCTGCAGTATTTTGCTATCAGACAGATAATTGGGTTTTCACCTGGTGACTCACACTTCACAAGTGAGCAGAAGCAGATGGTAGTGGCAGGGACAGCAATGGAAAGTCCACGTTGGAGGGCGCAGCCCTCTTCAAGCTCTGCTCAGCTGTACCCCGTGAGCCATTGATGAAAAGGATGACCATTGAGGAGTAGCAGAATATGTGCAATGCACTGACAGGCCTTCCAAGCACACTGTCATGATTGCAGAGAGAATGGAGGAGTCTGCCTCACGCATGAGTGGGTTCATCTCGCTGGGCATTGTGACAATGTCTTCTTGCATGGATAGAGTGGCCAACTCCGTGGAACATCAATCGCAGCAATCACGTAGGAGCAGTAAAGGAAGAGTAAAGATTTGTAGTTTTACAAGTGTGTGCACATGTGTGTATGAGAAAATGTTATGTTGTGAGGCTTCGGGTCTTTAGTAGATGTTGTTACTTTGCACCACTATCCCGTGTTGCCCATTCTTGGTTGCTGACTGGCAACTTGCTTTTTCATTTGCTTGATGATAAATGGGAAGACATGAATTGACGGGGGCCAATAGGTGAAATTGCAATGGATGGTTGGTTTTTTGCAGTGCTGCTTTGTGTCAGTGGCTTTGGTGGGGGGGGGGGTGGGGGGCGGTGGGGTGGGGAGGGGGGGCTGTGGGAAGAGTGGCCATTGCATATGGTTCTGACATCGGTCTATTGGTGGTAACGAACTGAACCTTGCATTAATAAGGACACCCTAGGCAGCAATGTGAGCAACTGCATTGGCATCGTCACCTTCCTCCTCCTTTTCCTCCTCCTCCTCAGAATCGCCCGCAGATGATCTGCGCTCTGTGCCTTGGTCCTCCTGCAGCTCCAAACCTCGCTGCTGCGCAATGTTGTGCAGAGCGCAGCACACCACGGCGATTCTGGAGACCTTAGCTGGTGCTTACTGAAGGGCTTCTCCCGCTCTATTCAAGCACCTGACGCGTATCTTGAGCATGCCAATTGCTTGCTCAATTACTCATCTGGTGGTCATTTGGCTTTCATTGTAGCACTCTTGGGCTTCAATGGTCGGATTTCTCATGGGTGTCATCGGCCTAGTTTGAAGGGAGTATCCCTTGTTTTGTAGCAGCCACCTCTTCAGTCTGCTTGCAGGTCCAAAGACATCAGGGAGCTTGGACTGTCGCAGGATGAAAGCATCATGGCAGCTCTCTGGAAATCTTGCACATACCTGCGTGAATATATTTTTGTGATTGCACACTAGCTGCACATTGATGTAGTGGAAGCCCTTGTGGTTCACTCTTGTTTGATCTGGGGTGGCGTGGATTGCAACAAGTGTGCAGTTGATGACTTTCTGCACCCATAGGAAGCCAGCCAAAGACACAAACCCGAGAGCCCACTCATTCTGACTGCCATCTTTGCAGGCGAAGTTCACATTAGTGCCGGCCCTGGCAAACAACCCATCAATTACCTGCCTTCTGCATTTGTGTGCCGCCAACTGGGAAATCCTGGATATGTCTCCAGCAGAGCCCTGGAAGGATCAAGAGTCAAAAGTGTTGAGGGCAGTGGTCACTTTGACAGCCACTGGTAATGCGTGGCCACCAGGTCCCGCAGGCAGCAGGTCCTCTTCTCGGAGGCTGCAGATGTCTGCTACCACCTGATGCACGAACTGAGGCTCTGGACGCACTGCTATTCTGACAGGTCAAGGAAGCTTAGCCTCTGCCTGTACCCCCTGTTTCGTAGGTAGTGCCTCCTGTGAGCTGCACCCTCTGCTGCTCCCCACTCTTCTGCTCCCCTCTCTGCTGTTCCCTCTCTGCTGTCCAGCTGCAGGCCTGTCAACAGCAGGCTGATGCTGCTGGTGTTGCCCTCTGTGATGTCCAGCTGCAGGTCTGTCAACAGCAGGCTGATGCTGCTGGTGCTGCACTGTGTGATGTCCAGCTGCAGGTCTGTCAACAGCAGGCTGATGCTGCTGGTGCTGCACTCTGTGATGTCCAGCTGCAGGTCTGTCAACAGCAGGCTGATGCTGCTGGTGTTGCCCTCTGTGATGCCCAGCTGCAGGTCTGTCAACAGCAGGCTGATGCTGCTGGTGTTGCCCTCTGTGATGTCCAGCTGCAGGTCTGTGAACAGCAGGCTGATGCTGCTGGTGCTGCACTGTGTGATGTCCAGCTGCAGGTCTGTCAACAGCAGGCTGATGCTGCTGGTGCTGCACTGCGTGATGTCCAGCTGCAGGTCTGTCAACAGCAGGCTGATGCTACTGGTGCTGCACTGTGTGATGTCCAGCTGCAGGTCTGTCAACAGCAGGCTGATGCTGCTGGTGCTGCACTGTGTGATGTCCAGCTGCAGGTCTGTCAACAGCAGGCTGATGCTGCTGGTGCAGCACTGTGTGATGTCCAGCTGCAGGTCTGTCAACAGCAGGCTGATGCTGCTGGTGCTGCACTGTGTGATGTCCAGCTGCAGGTCTGTCAACAGCAGGCTGATGCTGCTGGTGCTGCACTGTGTGATGTCCAGCTGCAGGTCTGTCAACAGCAGGCTGATGCTGCTGCTGATGGAGAAGGAGCAATATGACCGAAGTCCAATCTAAGGCAAGCGACGTGCCACATTCCTGATCTGATTCTGAAAACCTCCAAAGCGTAGAAAGTAAACTCTCAGCAAAAGTATTGTGAACAAACCATTTCCCAGTAATAGGTAAGAAAGCAGCTGTGAATACTGAGTATTTATTGGAGTATTTGCATGACTTTTAATCAGCCCCGTGAATTGCTGTTGTGTTCTCACCTTGGTTTCATTGACGAGCTTCAGGAAACCCAGGAAACCAGTGGATGTGCCATTAAATTTGAAAGTGTGTTGAAATATCGCTCCAAATGAGAGATTTGCATATATTAATAGCTAACCTGCATCTCCTGAACCAGCCCAAATTAAACCTGGAAGTTGGCGGGTTGGAATCGGTTTCCAGACTCGCTGACATTTTCAGTGAACCTACCACCCGCCCCGCCGCACCTAAACTCACGCGCCGATCCACATTAAAATTCCCCCCATAATCCTTAGAAACTCTAGAATATACCATTACTTTGTGAGTTGTTAAATTCATGAAAGCTTTAAATAACATGGGAAATAGTCATGTTACTCTCCTCTGTCCTTCCATTTGTTTCTCAATCTCATCAGTCAACATTTGTGTTCAAATGGTCAAAACTTGTGCAATTGCAAGTTAAAATAGCGCCGGGATCCGATTAGCATCAGAGGACCCAATCTTTGCATATTTATGAGGCCCTCACCTGCCTGCGATGAGCACCTCCAACACCTTCTGAAACCTTGGATTAAATTGGCGTCAGACGGGGAGGTAAGTACTCTGCCCTCCACACAACCCATTCTCGTCAGATGTGGGGGGGTTTAAATCAAGGCCAAAATGTCCAACTAATGTAGAGCAGCAATCAACAAAGTCAATAGAATGTTGAGCTATATAGCCAGAAACAGTAGAATTTATTCAGAGAAAGTCGTAATCAAACTGTACAGGGCTATGGTCAGACCACACCTTGAATTACTGGAGTAGGAGTTTGTCTTGGGCTGTAGGGCAAAGCAAGTTGATAGCGAATCAGCTATCAGTTGTACACTTCGTCCAATTTTCTTTTCTATCAACTTCAATGGAAAAGAAAATCGGGCAGAGTGTATAATGTCCTGCCGATTCGCTATCACCCATTTTGTGCTACCGCCCAAGATGAATTTCTACCTCACTGTATCCAACTCTGCCTACCAAGGCACAAGGGATACATTCAAGCACTGCAAGCAGTGCACAGAAGAGCCATGAGGCTGATCCCCAGTCTGAGAGAGATTGGTCATGAAGAAGCATGGCCTCTACGGCCTAGTAAGAAGATGTCTGAGAGGTGATCTTGTAGATGCATGCAAGATTATTAATAGTATGGAAAAGTTAAATTCAGAGAATTGTTTATGTTAAACGCAAGAGTAGCACAAGGGGTCACAGTTTCAAACTAGTCATCAGCAAATTTAGGTCTGATATCAGGAAGTTCTTCTACACACAAAAATTGATGAACATGTAGGAATTAACGAATTCCTACGAATAACGGAGATCGACACAAGGGAACAATTAAACAGGTCTTTACTCAACGGAGATGCCACGAGGACTGACTGGGCAGTCCCGTGGTTTGCGACGTGACGTCATCGCGTTTGCCCGCGCTCTTAAAGGGGCCACGCCCCGTACATGCAAATTCTATATACAAAACACAGTAATGCCTAACACAATGGTACAGGTTTAGGCTGGTGTTAGAACATCGTTAAAGAGAATTATATACAGTTAGCCAGAGTCATGCAGTGGTTCTGCCACATGCGCCCCTCCAGAATTCGCTTTAATGGACAAAGTCAAACGGTGAGGGGGTCTGACGAGCCTGTCTGAACAACTCCTGTACTCTCGAGGCAGAGGCTGCTGGTCGGCTGGCGGTCTGGCAGGCGGTCGCACTTGGTCTGCCGTAACGATGATGGGTGGCCGACCCCGTCTTGGCGGTTGTGCTGTCTCGACGGGGTGGTCGAGGTCTAAATGAGCTGGCTTTAAGCGGTCGACCGAAATGTGGTCCGGTTTACCACCGACATCTACCGTGAAGGTTTTGTCCCCTGCTTCCAACACGCAGAAGGGACCGGTATATGGGGCCTTGAGCGGATCCCTATGTGCGTCATGGCGAATAAAAACGTATTCAGCCTTGTGAAGCTCCATGGGAACGTGTGACCTCTGCAGCCCGTGGTGCGAAGTGGGCACCGGTGCGAAACATCTGGCCGCCCCTTGGTAACTAGCAAGCTGGGCAGACGCGGACCATGGCTCCGTCGATGTTGGTAGGAAGTCCCCCAGGACTCGCAGCGGCTGACCATACACAAGCTCCGCTGATGAAGAGTGAAGGTCTTCTTTGGGGGCCGTGCGAAGGCCCAACAGGACCCACGGTAGCTCATCTGCCCATCCAGTGTCCTGGAGGCTGGCCCTCAGGGCGGCTTTCATTGACCGGTGGAAGCGTTCGCAGAGGCCATTCGCCTGTGAGTGGTAGGCTGTGGTGCGGTGCAATTTGACACCGAGTCCTTGGGCCATTGCATTCCAGAGTTCGGAGGAAAACTGCGGTCCCCTGTCTGACGAAATATCTGCGGGCACTCCGAAACAGGCGATCCAGGAGGAAATGAACGCCCTGGCCATGTCCGCCGAAGTAGTGGATGACAGGGGGACCGTCTCTGGCCATCTGGTGGTGCGGTCAACCATGGTCAGGATGTGCGAAAAACCATGGGAGGGTGGGAGTGGTCCTACCAGGTCCACGTTGACATGGTCAAAACGTCGCTCCGGAACTGTGAAAGTGGCCAACGGAGCTTTGATGTGGCGCTGTACCTTGGCCTTTTGGCAGACCACGCAGATGTTGGCCCAGTCGCGGACATCTTTATGCATGCCATGCCATACAAATTTCGCTGACATCAGTTTCTGAGAGGCCTTCATTCCTGGGTGTGACAACCCATGTATGGCGTCGAACACTTTGCGGCGCCAGACGACTGGCACGACAGGGCGAGGATCCTGTACGGAGACGTCACACAACAGCGTGGTACCTGCCGAATGGAACTTGATGTCAGCCAACTGGAGGCCAGTGATGGCCGTTCTGTAAGTTTGGACTTCCGGGTCTGAGGCTTGGTCCGCTGCCATGAGGGCGTCGTCGATGCCCAAATGAACCGTATTGATGATCGCGCGGGAGAGGCAGTCTGCCATCAGGTTGTCCTTACCGGCCACGTGCTGTATAGCCGTGGTGAATTCGAATATGTAGGTCAGTTGACGCAGCTGTCGGGCTGACCACGGTTCGGCGGTCTTGGCCATTGCAAAGGTTAATGGCTTATGGTCCACAAAGGCGGTAAAAGGACGTCCTTCCAGTAAGAACCAAAAATGGCGGATGGCCAGAAAAAGGGCAAGCAACTCCCGGTCGAACGTGCTGTATGCTCTCTCGTTCTGCCATAGTTGACGGCTGAAGAATGCCAATGGCTGCCACGTCCCGTTCACCCACTGCTGTTGCACGGCACTGACTGCGTAGTCCGACGCGTCGGTGGTGAGGGCGATGGTGGCTCCTGGCAGCGGGTGCGTCAGCATAGTCACGTTGGCTAAGGCGCTTTTGGTGTCAGCGAACGCTCGGGCCATGTCATCCGTCCAGTCTACCGGGTTCTTGCCAGTCTTGCCCTTGAGGGCCTCGTACAGGGGCTGCATGAGTAGTGCTGCCTTAGGCACGAAATGGTGGTAAAAGTTTACCATGCCTAGGAATTCCTGCAGGGCCTTTACGTTCTGCAGGCGTGGAAAGGATGTCACCGCCTCTACTTTCGAAGGTAAAGGAACCGCTCCCTCTGAGGTGATGCGATGCCCCAGGAAGTCAGTTTGGTGCAGGCCAAACTGACACTTGGCCGGGTTGATAATCAGGCCGTGTTGGCTGAGGCATCGAAAAAGGGTGCGTAGGTGACAGGTATGTTCTTCCTTAGTAGGACTGGCAATGAGAATATCATCTAGGTAGACGAAGAGGAACTTGAGGTCCCGCAGCACGGAATCCATCAGGCGTTGGAAAGCCTGGGCGGCGTTCTTTAACCCAAACGGCATTCGTAAAAACTCGAAGAGGCCGAATGGGGTGATGACTGCGGTCTTCTGGACGTCTTGTGGATGAACTGGGACCTGGTGGTAGCCCCGGACAAGGTCGACTTTTGAGAACACGGTGTTCCCTGCCAAATGGGCAGAGAAATCCTGAATGTGGGGAATCGGGTACCGATCAGGAGTGGTGGCGTCGGTTAGGCGTCGATAGTCGCCACATGGCCGCCATCCACCGCCAGGCTTCGGGACGATATGGAGGGGTGAAGACCAGGGACTATTTGACCGGCGAATAATCCCTAACCGTTCTATGGTTGCGAACTCCGCCTTTGTGACTGCCAGCTTGCCAGGTTCCAGGCGCCGGGCCCGTGCATAGACCGGTGGGGCGTTGGTGGTGACCATGTTTCGTGGCTGTGGAGGAGAACGTGGGTCTTGTCAGGTCGGGGAATTCGCCGAGCAGGCGAGTGAACTCATCAGGAGTCGGGAACGCACAGGAGACGGTGCGCGACGTAGTGTTACTGCGGTAACACGGAAGAGAATTAAAAGTTGCTGCGTTGATCAGCCGCCGGTTCCTAACATCGACCAGGAGGCTGTTGGCGCACAGGAAATCCGCGCCGAGGAGGGGCTGGGAAACTTTGGCCGTAACAAACTCCCAGTGAAAATGTTGCCCCCCGAGGCACACCTCCACTCGCCGTCTGCTGAAGGTCCGAATTGTTCCGCCATTGGCCGCTTCAAGGGCGGGGCCGTGATTCCCCGTCTGCACATTGAGGGCGGACGCGGGTAAAATGCTGCACTGCGCTCCGGTGTTGCACAGAAAACAACGACCGGAGAGAGTATCAGTGATGAACAGCAATTTTCCCGCGTTGCTGATCGCCATCGCGGCCGCGGGGTGCCTGTTAGACCTGTTCCTCGGTGGTCGCAGTGTCAGTTGTTGTCTGTTTTGTTGGGGAGAACTGCAGGGAGGGTGGCAATGCTTCGCCTTCACGCCGAACTGCGCGTGGTAGAAATACAGCCCAGCAGGCTGACGAGCTGGGGCGGCGTCTGCGGGGGATGGGTGCCTCGTGGCGGCGCAGTACTGCCGAGTTACAGCGAAAATTTTGTCAGCCTCCGCAGCGAGTGTTGCGCAGTCTTCAATGTCAGATCTGGCCAGGGCAGCTTGTACCTCTTCAGGCAGTTGGCTGAGGAAAATCTCGCGGAATAGGAAACATTCCCGTTCTGAGCCCAGGAGTGTGAGCATTTGGCTCATCAACTCTGAAGGCGTGGAGTCCCCGAGCCCGGGCATAGCGAGTAATTGACCGGCGCGCTCCGATTTTGTGAGCCCGAAAACCTGCAGTAACCGTGCTTTGAGGGTTACATACTTGCGCTCTGCTGGGGGGTTTTCGAGGAGGCTGACAATCCGAGAGGCGGTAGAGCTGTCGAGTGCGAAGACCACATAAAGGTATTTGGTCTGATCCGCATAGATGTTCCTCAGGGCGAACTGGGCCTCGACCTGAATAAACCACGAGGGCGCTTGCTGCTCCCAGAACTGTGATAGCTTTAGCGAAACGGTGTTTGCTTCCGTGCTGTGCTCTTCTTTTGTGAAAACGTTCACAAAAACGGGGTCACCAATGTAGGAATTAACGAATTCCTACGAATAACGGAGATCGACACAAGAGAACAATTAAACAGGTCTTTACTCAACAGAGATGCCATGAGGACTGCCTGGGCAGCCCTGTGGTTTGCGATGTGACGTCATCGCGTTTACCCGCGTTTTCCTGCGCTCTTAAAGGGGCCACGCCCCGTATAAGCAAACTCTGTATACAAAACACAGTAATGCCTAACACAATGGTACAGGTTTAGGCTGGTGTTAGAACATCATTAAAGAGAATTATATACAGTTACCCAGAGTCATGCAGTGGTTCTGCCACAAACTCACAGAATGGACTCCTAGAAAAAGTAGTGGAAGCAAAAACCTTGGAGTCATTTAAGAACCAATTGGATACTTGAAATAAAGAATAGATTGCCCTTCCAAAGCTAGGCTTTATTAACTTTAAAATCAGCAGCATATCTTTCCACATCCAGTCCCAACTAAAGCTAGAAAAGGACTGAATTTAAGGTAGCCACAACACATCATGTGATCATCAACTACCAATGAGATTACAACACATATCCCAAGGCAGTTAACAAACAATGAATCACAATACTTTTACTAATCAAGGAATAATCACCACATTCACCCCTCCTTTTAAAATATACTCCAACCTAATAACTTTTACAATTTACAATTAATTATTTACAACTAAACTATGCACGAGAATAAAACTATTTACATAACACAATACTAAATGAACAACAAATAATAACATTACGCATAAGTATTAAGTATCTCTCAACTAAAACAATATACTATAATATTTCAACAATTTTTAAAACATTACTATCAATTTAAAAGTCCATTTTCAATCGGTCGACAGGATATCTTGTTCGTGTCGACCTTCTTAACCTTGGTGAAATTCCTTGCCCTCCCACGCCAGAAGGCACAGGAGTATCTTCAACAGGAAGGCTATCCATATCCCGATTCTCACCGGTTTCCGGATTAGAAATCCCATCAGAAGATGAACTGGGACGGTCATAAACATCTATCAAAGGCTGACTAATAGAAGTATGATTATCTGCAATCGGATTGGAAATATTCGTAGTATCTGTAACAGCATCCACATTATCCGAATCATGACCATTATTAATATCCTCAGAAGAGGGCTGGCCCCCACAAGGAGCCAAGTCTTTAATTGAAACAGTACTTTCTTTCCCATCTTGGAATCGAATATGAGCATATTGGGAATTTGCCTCCAACAGCTCCACCTCCTCCACCAAGGGGTCATATTTTGACAATCTAACATGGCGTCGAAGCAACACAGGTCCCTGCATAGTAAGCCATGAAGGTACCGAATATCCTGTAGTAGATCTCCGTGGATAGTTAAAGAGCCTTTCATGGGGGGTCACATTAGTAGCCGTTGAAAGCAATGATCTAATGGAATGCAGGGCATCAGGCAGCACCATTTCCCACTGTGTATTCTTAAGGTTCCGGGATGTCAACGCCAACATAACTGCCTTCCAGATCACCCCATTGTATCGTTCACACTGTCCATTACCCTGGGGATTATACGGGGTAGTTCTACTAGTAGAAATTCCCCGACTCTGAAGGTATTCCTTCAACTGGGAAGACATAAAAGAACTTCCCTGATCCGAATGGATATACGCAGGCATCCCAAAGATGACAAAAAGTTGAGTCAAACATTTAATAACTGTAGCAGCTGATACATCTGCACAAGGAAAAGCAAAAGGGAACCTTGAAAACTCGTCCACAACCGTAAATATATATCGGTTCTGAGTAGTTGAAGGAAGAGGTCCCTTAAAATCGACACTCAAACGTTCAAAAGGAGAAGTAGCCTTTATAAGATGAGCTCGTTGAGGCTTAAAGAAATTCGGTTTACACCGAGCACAGATAGAACATGATGAAGTCATCCGCTTGACGTCTTCAACTGAAAAAGGCAAGTTCTTACTGCGTACAAAGTGTATCATCCTCGTAACCCCAGGATGACATAAGGCATTGTGAAGATTAATAAGCGTATCTCTGTGAATCACAGAACAATAAGCCCTCGACAGTGCATCAGCAGCAACATTATCCTTCCCCGGACGATAAACTATGTCAAAATGGTAACATGCCAACTCAATCCTCCATCTCATTATTTTATCATTTTTAATCTTTCCAAAATGTTTAACATCAAACATAAAGGACACAGATTTTTGATCAGTTACCAACGTGAAATGTCGCCCCGATAAATAATGTCTCCATTTACGCAATGCTTCTACTATTGCGTATGCCTCTTTTTCTATTGAGGAATGTCTTTTTTCACTATTATTCAAAGTACGTGAGAAAAAGGCCACAGGTCTTCCATTTTGGTTCAAAGTAGCCCCAATTGCAAAATCCGAAGCATCCGTCTCAATCACAAAGGGAACCTGCTCATCAATGGAATGCACAACTGCTCCTAAAATATCCTTTTTAAAATTCTCAAAACATGTTCCTGGCCTCCCATGATAGAGGATATGTCGTAACCCGAATAAGAGGCCGGATCTTTCATGAAAAATTTGCAATCCAATTAGAATAATAAGAAAACAGTCCAACAACTCGTTGCAAAGCCTTAGAATTAGTAGGACAAGGTAAATCGATCAATGGTCGCAGACGTTCTGGATCTGGTTTAATCTTATTTCCCGAAATAATATACCCCAATAGATTTACCTCAGTAGTCGAAAAGATACATTTCTCTTTGTTAAAAGTTAAACCAACTTTTTCCGCAGCTTGAAGGAATCTTTTTAAATTAGAATCATGCTCCACCCTTGATTTGCCACACACTGTGATGTCATCTAAGTATGAAAAGGTGTCAGAGAGGGAGTTATCACTTATAAAAGCATCCATTGCCCGTTGAAAACAAGCAACACCATTAGTAACACCAAATGGTATTCGGCAAAACTGATACAGCTTTCCACCAGCCTCAAAGGCCGTATATGGTGGATCCTTCTTAACAATAGGAATCTGATGATAAGCACTCTTTAAATCAATAGTGCTAAAAACTTTATACTGAGATACTTTATTGATAAGCTCATCAATCTTAGGCAAAGGGTACGCGTCTAATCGAGTATACCTATTAATAGTTTGGGAATAGTCTATCACCATTCGTTTCTTGTGTCTCTCATTAGTCGTGACAACTACCTGTGCTCGCCAAGGCGAACAACTAGGTTCAATGATTCCTTCCAATAAGAGACGTTGAACTTCAGAATTAATAAATTCTCTATCCTGACTACTATATCTTCTTGACTTGGTAGCGATTGGCTTACAATCCGACATCAAATTGGAAAAAAGTGATAATGGAGGAATAGATAAAGAGGTTAATCCACAAATAGATAAAGGTGGCTTAGTCCCTCCAAATGAAAGACTAAGAGACTCGTGTAACTGAAGCACATCATGTCCAATCAAAATATCCGCACAGAGATTAGGCAAAACAGATAGGCGTATATCAGTATACGTATTACCTAGAAGAATCATTTTCACAAAGCAACAACCAGCTATTTGTGAAGTAAGGGTCGTCTGAGCCATACACACCTGATACGTAACAGGCGAAATTTTCAAATGCTTCTCCTTCGCAAACTGAAGACTTATAAAACTCTCAGTACTGCCCGTATCTATAAGGGCCTTCACTTCCAACCCATTAACTTGAGCCGTAACTATAGCTTTGTTTAGGCCATGAGCAAATGCAGCAGAAATTGATGCAATAAACGCCCTATCTAAAGGCTGAATAGTCACAGAAGAGGTAGTGGAGGAAGACCCTCCCACACCAGGAGAAGGGAAGGTAATTGAACCTGATGATTTGCACACACGTGCATAATGACCTCTCTTGCCGCATTTACTACACACAGCCTCCCGAGCAGGACACTTCAGACGAGGGTGCCGGATATTCCCACAAAAATAACACTTCTGAATCCTAGAGGCAACGGCCGCCGAAGTAGAAACTGTTTCAAAATCTAGTAAACCACTCCCATTAAGTCCACATAATTCCTTTTCATCCGAAACTGCCGAAACCATAGTCGCAGGCCGATTAAAAAGAGCATAAGAATCCGAACTTCTCTGAGCCACATCCAATGTAGAAGCTTGCTCAAAAGCACTTTTAAGATCCAGAGTCTTATTTTCTAACAACCGCTGACGAATTGATCTAGACAGTAATCCATTAATAAAAGCATCCCGTACCGATTCGTCCTTATATTCTTCAGCCGTCACAGCCTTATAATTACAGTCAACACTAAGGCACCGAAGTGCTTGTAAATAAGTATCCAAAGATTCTCCCACCTGCTGCCTATGGGCAGATAGAAGATGACGTGCAAATACCTCATTCTTTGGTTTAACAAAAATCTTTTCCAATGTAGAAATAGCCTCTTCATAAGTTTTACAGTGCAAAATATATTTATATACATCCGGGTCAATGTAGTTGATCAGCATATTCAGCTTATTTAGAGCCTCTTGATCCAACACGCCCAAAAAGTTTTTAAATGTACAATACCAATGTTTCCATTTATTATCCACTCCAGCAGAATTGGGGTCAGCCTTGAATCGTTCTGGTTGAAGATATCGCTCCATTCTAACATAAAGTTAATAAATTGAAATAAAGAATAGATTGGCCTTCCAAAGCTAGGCTTTATTAACTTTAAAATCAGCAGCATATCTTTCCACATCCAGTCCCAACTAAAGCTAGAAAAGGACTGAATTTAAGGTAGCCACAACACATCATGTGATCATCAACTACCAATGAGATTACAACACATATCCCAAGGCAGTTAACAAACAACGAATCACAATACTTTTACTAATCAAGGAATAATCACCACAATGAAGGTATGTTTGTGTCTTCTGGATAGATGACCTGCGACGGGCAGCTTCCCTCATCCATCATTACCTTGTGATCTTTTGAATTTGTAGTTGTCCTTTGCTTGAAAAATATTTCCATTATCCAGTTGTATAAATTAAGCAATTTTAATAAAACAGCACAATTTGACTTAACAGATAATATGAATTACGCAACTTGAATTAAGAGCTATAGATTGCAATGGAATATGTCTTGCTCGCCAAGCTGGTGCATGCTAGCCAGTTCTTTTACAGGTGTACATTGTTCCATATATCACAATTGGCTAAGTTGTGTGACGCCTGTCTTGTGCAAAATTATAAACGCACTTGAAAATACAACTTCTGTGAGTTCGTTGTCACACCACACGGTGGCATAGTGGTTAGCATTGTTGCCTCACAGCACCAGGGACCCGGGTTCGAATCCGGCCTCGGGCGACTGTCTGTGTGGAGTTTGCACATTCTGCCCGTGTTTGCGTGGGTTTCCTCCGGGCGCTCCGGTTTCCTCCCACAGTCCAAAGATGTGCGGGTTAGGTTGATTGGCTATGATAAATTGACCCTTAGTGTTAGGGGGATTAAATACGTGGGGTTACAGGGATAGGGTGGGATATGTGTTGGTGTAGGGGTTACGGGGATCGGGTGGAATATGTGTCGGTGCAGGCTCGATGGGCTGAAATGGCCTCTATCTGCACTGTGGGGTTTCTGTGATTCTGTGACCAGATGGTGGGCAAGGTGGACATCCTCTGAGTTATCTTCAGCAAATTGCAGATTTCCCTCTAAGCTATGAGATTAGCTGCCACAATGAGAAGTTATCAAATACCAATCAGCAATTTCTGTCCAAACTACACAAGGGACTGAGGGGAAGAAGAAAAGCTGGCTGTTTCATAAATTGAAACACAAGAGCATCTTTTCCTCTGAAATATTTCAATGTTTTTACTGTAGTTTTAAGTCTGTGCAGTACATCAATGCAGTGCATCAGTGCCTCACTGTGTTGTGCCATGGAATTGTAGCATATGGATTCACACCCTGGAATTCTCCATACGTTCCTGATCATAGCTGTGCCATCAGAGGGACACCCATTAGGGTACTTCTACACAGGGAGAATTTTTCACAATCTTACTTGTAGTCAGCTACAGGTGGTATTTTGGGAGAGTATGCCTTCTTGCCTTCTTAGCTAGGTAATGGAATGCGTCAGTGAAAGAGGGGGATGGCCAATGTGGGGCTCACAGGAGTATGCCAGGCCAGTGTCATGGCCTAGAACAGTCCAAAACAGAAACTCAGCTCGTGAATTTAGCCCTTTTATACAAGCGCTTTTGCATTTTTTACTGTAGCTGCTGTTATCCTCCAAACAGCTGGCCAGCACTGCAATCTCCGCGCTCTCCCACCTGGTGGGCACCCAAGATGCGCTGATAGCATCGAAGGCACCCGCCGGGAATAAGTAAATTGCCTGACACCGAGAACTCCAGCAGGGTCAGGCTCACGGATTACCGGCGCGATGCAAGTTGCACTCTGCTGTCATATCTATGATGGACTTCTGGCCCTGACATGTCTAAATCAAGAAAAACCTGGTGTAATTTAGAAATTTAAAATATTTAAATAATTAAGTGACTGATTATACATTCTGTTCAAATTTTCTGATGAAACATTTTTGATGAGGTAACAGAAAGGGTTGATGAGGGCAATGCGGTTGACATGGTGTACAGTATATGGATTTCCAAAAGGCATTTGATAAAGTGCCACATAATAGGCTTGCCAGCAAAGTTGAAGCCCATGGAATAAAAGGGACAGTGGCAGCATGGATGCGAAATTGGCTGAGTGACAGAAAACAGAGAGTAGTGGTGAACAGTTGTTTTTCGGACTGGAGGAAGGTATACAGTGGTGTTCCCCAGGGGTCGGTACTAGGTCCACGGCTTTTCTTGATATATATTAATGACTTAGACTTGGGTGTACAGGGCACAATTTCAAAATTTGCAGATGACATAAAACTTGGAAGTATAGTAAACAGTGAGGAGGATAGTGATAGACTTCAGGAAGATGTAGACAGGCTGGTGAAATGGGCGGGACACGTGGCAGATGAAATTTAATGCAGAAAAGTGCAAAGTGATACATTTTGGTTGGAAGAACGAGGAGAGGCAATATAAACTAAAGGGTACAATCCTAAAGGGGGTGCATGAACTGAGACACCTGGGGGTAGATATACACAAATCATTGAAGGTGGCAGGGCAGGTTGAGAGAGTGGTTAAAAAAGCATACGGGATCCTGGGCTTCATAAATAGAGGTATAGGCCGCGATTTTGCTGGCGCTGAGAGGGCGAGTTCAGAGGCGAGTCAGCTGTTAAAGTTGCAATGATTGACGGCAGGTTGGAAACCCGTTGCAATTCCGCCTCCGTGTGAGTTTCAAGAGTGTCGGGACAGCGATTTCACAACAGACCTGACATCAAGCAGTGGGCGAGGGATTTAAGACATTTAGGGGGGAAATTTGGTTGGTTAGCGCCTCCCGTTAGCGCCTCCAGGGGGCACTAACGGGACACAAGCAACTTAGTGCCGCTCGCGAAATTGACCAGTTGTTTTGCGCTGGCACTAAACACGACCGCCACAATCTCCCGCGCCCGCAGATCGTGACGTCATGCAAGCGTGCAATGCCCCAGTAGCGCCCCCAACCGGAAATTGAGTTGCGCCCCCTGCCTTAGCGCCTGCTGCTAGGAATGACAGGTAGAGGGGAATGTTTTCAAGTCGGGAAGGAGCTGGGGGAGCGCTATTTAAAGCCATCGCTTCCTGCTTTTTCTTGTCGGCAAAATTTTTGTTACACGCAGGTTGAGAGGGAGAGAGACGTCTGGAGAGATTTAACGCTGTTAAGGAGTTTTGGGTCCTCAGCACCACTTTTGAGGTTCCTATTTATTTGACCTTCATATTTACGATATTTAGAAGCTTTTATGGGGACTGCACTAAGTCGGGGTGTCATCCTCCAGCTTCACCTTCAGGGACGCAGAGAGAGAGTGGCAAACGTGGCCAGAGGGAGGAGGGCCAACAGGCCTCGGCACAGGAGACCTTACCCTTCCAGGGTATTCCGGGAACAATTCTCCTACATTCATTTGTCCGAGGAGCAGTGTTTCCGAAGGCTGCGCTTCAGCAAGGAGGTGGTCACTGAGCTGTGCCACCTCCTGCAACCAGATCTGCAGCCTCAGCTCAGGCCAGGGCATCTCTGTTGGTGGCAGTAAAGGTGATGGTGGCTCTGAATTTCTATGCCAGCGGCTCCTTTCAGGCTTCTACTGGGGACATAGCGAATATCTCCCAGTTCACTGTTCATTGTTGCATCCGGGAGGTGACAAATGCTCTGTACAAAAGGAGACGCCAGTACATCTCTTTTCCCCACAACCCGGGACAAACAGCGTGAACGCGCATGTGGCTTTGCTAGGATAGTGGGTTTCCCCATGGTTCAGGGCGCCATTGACTGCATGTATGTGGCATTGCGGGCACCTCATGAGAATGCAGAGGTGCTCCGAAACCGCAAGGGCTTCCACTCTCTGAATGTCCAGTTGGTCTGTGACCACAGACAGCGGAGATGGCCCCCGAGCTTCCCTATCCCCATGGCGTTGCTACAGCCCGCTGGGTCCAGGAGCTTCGCCCTCATCGCACACTAACCCCCTGCTCCCCTCCAGGGAAGGCGTGGCCCCAGTGCCGGATGTGTCACCCTCGGGGCACGCAGGCGGTGAGGCTCCGGCTTCCTCTTCCTCCTCATCTGGCACATCGCTGCCACTGGCAGGCTGAGGGTCAGGCTGGTCAGCTGGTGTTCACTATCTGAAAGCAGGACGGTACAAGAGTGGCTTTAGCGTGAAGGCAGGGGGGCAGAAATGAAGCAAGGACTGGAGACAGTTAGTTGGATTGAAAGTGTAAAAGGCTGGTGTTGTGAGGGGGAAGTGGTATGAGAGAGGAGAGAAAGCTGATGAACATACCATTGCTGTCCCCAAGGGGGTCGACCTCACCAGTGGCCACAGCGCCTATGACCTGGCTGGCAATGATCCTGTGCACTCTTGCCTCTAACTCAGTCAGCAGGTGTAGGTCCGTCGGTCCTCCTCCCGTGCGTTGCTGCTCCCGTCTGTTATGAGAGAGCTTGGCCTGCAAGAAAAAGGACAGCATGTGAGTGAGTGTGCAGCCATGTGTTTGGCAGATGTGCCTACCATAGTTGAACAGCCGTTAATGTGTGCAAGGTGTGGGATTTTCATGTGAGTTTTATGAGATGGCCATAGGTCTTGGATGAGTGTTGGGCATTTGGGTTTTTAAACCATCTGAGCATAGAGTGAAGTTGAGATGGAGGGATGTAGAGGTATTGAAAAGCAGGTACTCACCCTGACCACCCGAGTGAGGTCGTTGAACTTCTTGCGACATTGAGTGTGGGTCCTTGGCACCAGGCTCCTCGAGGAGACGTGCTGAGCCAACTCCCTCCAAACCCTTCTAAACTCCCGGGGCAATGGCCTCCTGCCACTCTCAGGGAACAGCACTGCCCATCACAGTTCCACAGCGCCAACCAGAGCCACCAATGCCTCATCGCTGAAGCGCCTAGCTCTTTCTCTGGGCCTATCCATTACTGCTTCAAAGACAAAAATTTAAACAGAAACCTCTCCAGGTCGAGACTCAAGGCCGCAATGAACAGGGCGTGGCTGGCCAGCAAGATGGTCTCTCCCCTTTAAGAACTGTACGGCGCCAGTCTGCCTGGCTTCCATGGTAACTGACATCGCCTGAGCTTCGGTAGCGTTCTGAGGTAGCGCCTCGCTCCCTGACGTTAACGCCTTAAGAGAGGTGTGTAGCGCCAGATTTACTACTCAAATCACCTCCAGGAGCGATAGGGGCAAATTTTGCAGTCGGAGGTGATAATTAGCGCCGGGCACTAAACTTTCCGCCCGGCCAATATTAGCGCCCCAAAATGGGCAATACCCAATGACATAAGAAAACTACTGGGCACTTGGTCTAAGCGTTAAACAAAGCTTTAATCAACTGTTTTACAACATGGAGGTCTAGTTGTGTCCTTCACTAGTTCCTGTTGAGAATGTCCTGTGCAAGCTGGGCCCGTGCCCCAGTATTTATACTCTCCCTGGACAGCGCCACCCATAGGCCACTCAGTATTATTTCATAAGTCTTTCTTTCATGAATGACTGATTCATGGCAGTCAATTTTTCCCCCTTAACTCCTTGTTAAGTGCTTGTTAACTGCTACTTTGACAGCCTATTCCCATTTTCTCACATTTTCAACAGGTTTCAGGACGTTCGGAGATCAAACCAGGTAAGTATGTCGGGAGGACCAACGAGCTGGAGAGTTCACAGCTGCAACTGCAGTCTAAAAGCTGCACTCACTCGTCTGTTCAATTTCAAATGTCAGAGGTTGCTAATTTCACAATTTAGGAGATGCACTCTGTCTTGAGGCTGTAAATGTGCAGTGTTAACTCTATATCTAATGTCATCTCCATTGCTGGACATAAAAGGCACCCTCACCCTTCACTGTTCCACCTCAAATTGTGAATAAACATATGGCAACAATATCAAACATTCATACAACATTCATTTATTCCAGCAGAATAAAAGAGCAGAAACTTAACATTGATTTCTAGTAGAACACCCAAGTGAGTACCCTGGTGATTATTTATGTGTCAGCTTTTTCTTACGTGTGCTTCTACGTGGTGCTACCCCTGTGCCTTCAGCAGGTGTAGAGACAGCCTGCTCACTTCCCTGCTGTGCCTACTTAGATGCCTTTGGTGGTCGTCCTCTGGGTTTTGAAGCCTGTGAAGGCCCCGCCAAAGTCTGCTCCTCCTGCAACTGCACAGGGGCAGACTCGGCCATCACTGCTCGGGGAGTCATCTGAGGCTCTGACTGAAGGGTTGGCAAGGGGATGGAAGTTTGAGCACTTGGAGCAGAGCCTCCACTTGCATGTCGCTCACCTCCCTCCATCATCCCTCTCATGGGTCACCCGCACTTCTTTGCTAGCAAGTAGCTGGGGAACACCTTGCTGCCCACCAGTGGGACCATGAGGACCCATCTCTCTACTGACAGTCCTCATAATGGGGATGTCCATGAACCTCTGGTTCCTCTCCACGATAGATGCCCATCTGTCCTCCATAGTTAACCATCTATTTAGAAGAGTGACCATGTTGTTTGAGTCTGGCAATTTATTTCCTCCATGGAGGTTGCCATCCTTTCCATGGCGGAACCTACTGTTGCCAGTGCGTGTGCCATGGCATTGCTCATGTTTGAGATGGACTTCTCCATTCTCTGCACACTCACAGTCATCATGGTTCTAAACCCAGTCAGAGCCTCCTGCACTTGTTCCTGAAGCTCCAGCATCGCTCTCGTTCTGGATGGCCCCAGAAGCTCAGCGTCTCCATGCAGCTGAGCAGAGCTAGGAGAGTTCAGCGCCCTCCGACGAGGACTCTCCACTGCTGTCCCTGACTCCATCATCTGCTTTAGCTCACTCGTGCATTGTGATACACCTGGTGACATCACTACTCTATCTCGCAAACGACCCACCGAGGTGTGCGTCTCTGCGATGGTGCTGGCTGTGCTCATTTCTGCTGAGGCTGCTCCCTCAGAGGCTGGAGCATCCTCTGAGGAGTCCTCCTGCTCTTCCTCCTGGACAGTAGGGAGGGGGGCTCTTGATGATCCTGTGTGAGAGTAAAGACATGAGTTAGACATGTGATATGTAGATTGCAGCTACACCCTGACTTAATAAAACTCACTACGCACTTGGTTCAAGTATAAAGCAAGGCTTTAATCAACTTGTTTAAAAACATGGAGGTCTAGTTGTACTTCACTAGTTCCTGTCTTACAAAATGTCCCTGGGCAAGCTGGGCCCACGCCCGAGTATTTATACTCCTTGGACGGCATCACCAGCTGGCCATCCAGTGTTATTTCATGAGTTGTTTCCTCATGATGATGAGATTTATAACATTCTCCCTGCCTAAAAGATTTGGAAGTCCGACGACTTCCTCCTAACGGATTAGGCGGACCACGAATAGCCGCAGTCTTTCAGATCTTTGTTTATGGCTGGAAGGCACGTCTTTGTCCCTGGGCTGCTTGATCCGTACTGGTAGATCGACAGGGCCCGTGTCACCTTGATCGACCTGAGGGAGACTGGGGAGATCGTGACTCCGGGTGCGGGTCCCCACAGGCGCAGAGCTGGCTTCATCTAGTTTGATAGCCGGGGATTGACCAGTGTCCTGGCTTCGGGTGGCCATCCCACGGGGAGCGCTCGGCTCCCTGAGTGGATCCGGTGGGGTAGCCGGCAGATCTCTTGATGTCCCAGGTAGGGCGTCATCTTCAAAAGAGCGCAGAGTGTCGGCATCATTACCGTGGGTCCCTCTATCAGTTGGGTCCATGGGACTGGTTGGACAGGGAGCCAGATTTCGGAGCGAAACGGTGGACTCCCGGCCATCAGGGTACCGCACATGTGCGTACGTGGGATTAACATCCGTGAGTTCTACCTCGTCGACGATGGGATCATTTTTGGAAGATCGGACGAATCTTTGGAGCAGCAAGGGGCTGGGAGCTGCCAACCATGACGGTAGGGACGTCCCATGTGTGGAGTGACGCTGAAACCTGAAGAATCGCTCAGGAGGCATGATATTGGTGGAAGTAGAAAGAAGAGACCTGTTGGAATGCAACACGTCAGGGAGCATAGTTTCCCACTGCTGGTCTGGTAGGTTGCGTGACCTCAGTGCGAGATGAACAGCGTTCCAAATGATAGCGTTGTATCTCTCAACATGTCCGTTACCGATGGGGTGATACGGTGTCGTTTTACTTGTGGCGATTCCCCGTTGGGAAAGATAACTTTTGAGTTCGCTTGACATGAAGGAGGGACCCCGATCAGAGTGGATGAAATTGGCTGTACCACAAAGGGAAAAGACTTGATCAAAGCATTTGATCACTGTGGAAGTAAGCATATTGGGACAGGGGAAAGCAAAGGGAAAGCGTGAATATTCGTCCATCATAGTAAGAAAGTAGGTGTTTCGCGTTGAGGAAGGCAATGGCCCTTTAAAGTCAATGCTGAGTCGCTGCATAGGCTGCATAGCATGTATGAGCAAGCCATCCGATGGACGGAAGAATTGCGGTTTTAATTCTGCACAAATTCTACAGGAGGAGCACATTCTTTTCACATCTTCCGTAGAAAATGGGAGATTTTTAGATCGCACAAAGTGCAACATACGGGTAACGCCAGGATGGCATAAGTCAGTATGAAGATCCGCAAGAGTCGAAGTTGACATAGAAGAGCAGAATGCTCGCATGAGGGTATCCGGGGCCACATTCTCTTTGCCGGGTCGATAATGTATGGTGTATCCAAAGGCGATCAATTCCACCCTCCAGAGTTGTATTTTGTTATTCTTGATCTTAGTGCGTTTCCGGTTATCCAGCATAAAGGCCACGGAGTGCTGATCGGTTATAAGTGTGAAATGGTGACAAGCGAGAAAATTACTCCATTTACGTACAGGTTCGATGATGGCCGTAGCCTCCTTCTCGACAGGAGGATAATGGAGCTCGCTACCCTGCAAAATTCTGGACAGAAATGCAATGGGTCGACCACCTTGATTCAAGGTAGCAGAGATCGCCACCTCCGATGCATCGCACTCGACCATGAAAGGAAGATTTTCATCAATGGAACGAAGCATGGCTTTTTCCAGTTGTCGTTTGAGGAGGTTGAAAGCTGAAATAGCCGTTGCCTCCAATGGAAATGACTTTGCGTGAAGCAGGGGCTGGATCTTGTCGGAGAAGTGGGGTATCCATTTTGCATAATAGGCGAACATGCCGAGTGCCCGACGAAGAGAGCCGAGATTCGTAGGGGGAGGGAGCTCCTGAAGCGGGCGAAGTCGCTCCGGATCCGGTTTGATGACACTGTTGCCCACCCAGTAGCCAAGGATGTTGACTGATGGCACTGATTTCACAGGTTTGGACTCATTTAAGGTTAAGGTGCGATGACGGAGAACGTCAAAAAATTTCTGGAGATTGGCATCATGCTCCTTCTGGTCATGACCAGCAATGGTGATATTATCTAGATGTGGAATATTGTCCGTTAGGTTCTCCTGTTTCACTAGGCTATCCATTGCCCATTGAAAGACAGCCACCCCATTGGTGACCCCAAATGGAAGGCGACAAAACTGATAAAGCCGACCATTGGCCTCAAAGGCCATATACTTTTTGGCAGAGTCCTTTAACGGTACTTGATTTTATGCGCTCTTTAAAACGAAAGTTGAAAATACCTTGTAGTTGGCAAGGTTATTGACCATATCATCGATGCGTGGTAGTGGGTAGGCATCCAGGTCGGTATACTGGTTAATAGTTTGCGAGTAATCGATGCAAAGACATTTCTTGTGTTGCTTCAGAGGATTTTTAACAATGACGACTTGAGCCCGCCAGGAAGATGAACATGGCTCAATGATACCGTCAGCTAGAAGGCGTGAGATTTCTGCCTCGATAAAGGATCGATCATCTTGGCCGAAACGTCATGATTTAGTGACTATGGGCTTACATCGGGGGGAAAGATTGGCAAACAAGGAGGGCTCGTCGAGCGAAGCTGCCATAAGCGCACAAAACGGTACTTTGGAAATAGTAAGCTGCAGCTTTGACCCTCCAAACTCGAAAATGAATCTTTTGTGTTGTTTCTGGAAATCCTGTCCCAGGAGCACGTCACTGCATAGGTTTTTGAGCACCCTGAGCCGGGTGGAGAAATAAGTGTGATCATTGAAAATAAGGTCGACAAGACAACAGCCGGAAGAGTTGGTGGTCAGTGTCGTCGGAGCCATTGCAATTTCCCTGTCTGAGGGGTAAATACGCAGTTTTAACTTACTGACAGCCCGCTCACTAATGAAGCTGTCATAGCTGCATGAGTCGATTAGTGCACTCAAAATGTGTCCATTTACCGAAACCTTCGTGGCTGCATGGGACAGACTTTGGGGAAAAACAGTTGTGATGGGAGGAGGGGCAGTTTTACCCTTGACAGCTGTAACCTTAGTAGTGGTTCTTGGGGGAGGAGCAGTTTCATAGATAGCAGCTGTAACCTTAGTAGTGGCTCTTGGGGAAGGAGCAGTTTTATAGATAGTAGCTGCAAAACTAACAGGAGCTCTCGGCCGGTATACCTTAGAAAAGTGGCCTTTCTTACTGACAGAGGCTCTTGACTGGCATACCTTAGAAAAGTGACCTTTCTTGCTGCAATGATTGCAGGTTGCGTTATGAGCAGGACAAAATTTCCTATAATGGAACGCACCTCCACAGAAGAAACACTTCCTTCTAGATTGCCAAGATGCCACTAGGGCGGGGCCGTCATCAGTGAAGTCTTATAGGGTAGGGTTATCATCCACTAGGTTAGAGTAATCATCAGTGAGGGCTTCCGCCCGAGACCTATCGAAGGAGTCATTAAAAGTGATGGCAGCAGCCCGTGCACAAGGTAAAATATAGGTATCTGCATTCCTCTTTGCTAAGTCCAGGGAACATGCCTGGTCCTAGGCAGCCTGTAACTCAAGGGTTTTATTCTCCAACAGACACTGGCATATGAAGGGAGACACAATCCCATTAATAATGGAATCACAAATTAACTCCTCCTGGTACTGCTCAGCTGTGACTGCTTTAAGATTACAATCCTTGCTGAGCCTGCAAAGTTTCTGAAGGAATTCATCAAGTGATTCCCCGGGTTGTTGTCGAGTTGTGGCCAGTAGATGCCGAGCAAAAATTTTGTTTGGGGCCTTAACATATAGTCGCTGTAATATTAGGATAGCGGAGTCATAGTCTACACAGTCTTCGATATAGTCAAACAAATGAGGAGATACTTAATTGGCAAGTATCTCTAATTTATCAGGAACATTCTCACCACACACCCTGAGGAAGTTGCTGATGGTACGATATCAGTGTTTCCATACTTTAGCAGTTGTAGGTGAATTTGGGTCCAGGTCAAGACGGGCGGGCCTGTGTAGTTTGTCCATGATGGATTGATTACTATGCCGGAGTTCCCTTCTGCAGTTGAAGTCGTAGCTGGCTGTTCCCGAAATTACTCAGAGCGTGGAGTCGATATCAAGTTGATTAAATTGACGTAATAAAACTCACTATGCAGTTGGTTTAATTATAAAGCAAGGCTTAAATCAACTTGTTTCAAAACATGGAGGTCTAGTTGTACTTCACTAGTTCCTGTCTTACAAAATGCCCCTGGGCAAGCTGGGCCCACGCCCGAGTATTTATACTCCTTGGATGGCGCCACCAGCTGGCCGTCCAGTGTTATTTCATGAGTCGTTTCTTCATGATGATGAGATTTATAACACATCCCATTGTGCACATGATGAGCATTCATTTTCTATTGACATCAGATCCCATATTTGTCACTCATGAAAGCCAAATGAGATGGATGGATAAGCATTCTGTCACCAGATTGTTCTACTGAGCCTGTCTCTCCATCCCCCACTTCAAGCTGTTCCACTGATCCTGCAATGTTGAGAGCGGCTCCTCAGCGTGGGTGAGCTGTGAGAACAATCATGGTATTCCTCCTGTTTTCTTCTCCCTCTTATTGTGGCCACTCTTTTCCTGCAATGAGGTAATGAGTGTAAAGAATGGATAGGATAGAGGTTTGGAGGGAGACTGTGATGGAGTGGGTTCCCATTACCAAGTTCCCTCCTTTTGAGTTGTTATTTGTTGTCATTGCATAACCTTGAGGGTAGGTGTGAGGGGTGCATAGTAAGATGGGAAGTGATTCTGTACATAGGGAGAGAGGGATGGGTAATGGTGCAAGGGATGTTGGGGTGAGTTAGGATGTGCAGGAGTAGGGTTGGCAATGCAGAGTGATGGGGATGTGATGACAGGCAGAGCAGAATTAAGTTAAGTGTGCTTTAATACTCACTTTTCCAGCGCGCAGGACATCATTGAACCTTTTCCTGCATTGGACCCAGGTGCATCTGAACACAGACCTGGCATTGACCTCCTCAGCTATTTGCAACCAGTCTGCCTTTGTCTGCTGAGGAAATGTCCTTCTTCCAGCACCTGGGTATAGGAACTCCTGACCTCCTCTGACTCCCTCCACAAAAACATGGAGGGAGTCATTGTTGAAGCGGGGAGCTGCCTTTTGTTTCTCTGCAGACGTCATGGAGAGTACCAGCACTCGAGCAGCAGAAACGACGTGAGATGTAATTGTGAAATGGGCCCCTTAAATCACACCAGCTGCAAATGCGTCAGCAGAACAGCTCAGCAGACCCGCACCTTGTGATCAGGGTGGGTAACGCGCATGGCGGGCTTATCGAGCCCAATTAACAGAAAATTGTGTCAGCAGGCCGGCTGCAGCTGGGAGCGGGACCGGACCCGCCTACTTACATTCCCACCGCCAACCTGCCTCCAATTGCAAAATCCAGCCCATAGAGTACAAAAGGAAGTTATGATGAGCCTTTATAAAACACTGGTCCAGCCTCAACTAGAGTATTGTGTCCAATTCTGGGCACTGCACTTTCAGAAGGATGTGAAGGCCTTAGAGAGGGTACAGAAAAGATTTACGAGAATGATTCCAGGGATGAGGGACTTCAGTTACGTGGATAGACTGGAGAAGCTAGGGTTGTTCTCCTTAGAGCAGTGAAGGTTGATAGGAGATTTGATAGAGGTGTTCAAAATCATGAGGGGTCTGGACAGAGTAGATAGAGAGAAACTGTTCGTATTGGCGGAAGGGTCCAGAACCAGAGGACACAGATTTAAGGTGATTGGCAGAAGAGCCAAAGGCGACATGAGGAAAACTTTTTTATGCAGCGAGTGGTTAGGATCTGGAATGTGCTGCATGAAAGGGTGGTGGAGGCAGACTCAATCACGTTTTTCAAAAGTGAATTGGATAAGTACCTGAAGGAAAAATATTTGCAGGGCTACAGGAAATCGGCAGGGGAGTGGGACGAGCTGAAGTGCCCTTGCAGAGAGCCAGCACGGGCTCAACAGGCTGAATGATCTCCTACTGTGCTGTAACCATTCTATGATTCTATGATTCTAAAAAGCATAATTGAAAAAATATGAATTTTAAGTCTGCATAGATATTTTCTCAAGTTATATTTTAAGATCATAATCATCTGCCTGTTGTGACAAGAAATGACAGGAAACCTATTTCTGTATGAATCATGTAATGTTGCACTGAATATGTTGGTGTTAATTTTTGCAGCCATGTTTGCAAAGTATCAGATGATTATTTATCACTCTTTCCCACATGCAGGTCACATTTATTTAAATTGCTCCGAACACTTTCAATAAACTTCAAGAGAAGAAAAATTACAAAATACTTCTAATCTAATTCATCAGAACCAACATTTATTTTCTTGATTGAAGAGGTCTGATTTTCATATCTCATGTAAATCAGGTGGGTGTGGAATCCACTTCGCCCACCCGATGATGTTGGCATGAAGCCCGATCATTTCCATGGTCAGGCCTTGTTTGCACTAACCAGGCGATAGTGCTGCTTGTAGGCACCTTTGAGAGGGTGGAAAATCCAGTGAGGCAACTGTAGTGTATGTACTTTGAAGAAGGAACTATATTCTGCAGCCCCTGTATACTGCAGTACCAGTAGTGACCATCCCGGTATATAAGCCTGTGTAGTAACTTTGTATAGTAGTTCCAGTTTTGTCTCCATTCAGTAAACACCTGTTGTAACCAACTCCTGCAGTCCGTGTCTCAATTACACACGGACGTTACACTGGCAACGAACAGATCCGAACTTACCTACAGTTCTGCACCACCTCACGGGGATCCATCCCTGAAGCGAAGTTGTTAGAGGTCGAGGCCAGAAGGAAGAAATCCAAAAAGAAAAAAAAACAAACAGAAGAAACGGGCGTCGACCGTGGGCAACCGCCCTCTGATTCATCGAATTCGAAGATTTGCAGGAGAGGCTGTCGAGAGCTGGGCTTGGTTATCCAGTCTATGGTGTTCCAGCTAATCGGGCTGGTGGCAGGTAGTACACTGATCCTTCCTGGGCTGCGGCGGGCTAGAGCTCGATCAGGTGGCTTTTCAACGGGGCCGAGCAGCGTTGTCGGGAAGAGGAGAGAGAGAGAGAGGGTGGAGCACACAGGGCGTGGCCGGTGCTACGAAGCCGGGCAGCGTACAGACCCGAGAAGAAGGAGGAAAGTGTCCCATAGGGTCTGCTCTGACGACGGGAACAGTAATTAAAATAAAAGAAATTAGAAGCGCAGAAAGCCGCGAGGAGCTGCAGTATGCCACGGGGACCGCAGAGAGCGGCGTTGGCAGCAGCGCGGGGGGAAGTGCGCGAAGACCATAGGGCATCGCCATCAAGGCATAAAAACGCCAGCAACAGCGCTAGCAGAAGCGGAAAAGACAAAAAGCGCGGGAGGCACCATCTTAATCCAGCGGGGAAGAAGGCAAAGCGTGGGAGGCGCCATTTTGTTCAATCGGGGAAGAAGGCAAAGCGCTGGAGGTGCCATCTTAGATCTCCAAGATGCCGAAGACTGGCAATATCACTGCCTTCGATAATGCAATAGAAGACTGGACCACGTATGTGGAAAGAGTCGAAGTATATTGCAAGGCAAATGAAGTAGCCAATGAGAAAAAGGCATCGGTACTACTAAACTTAATGGGCGCAAGAACGTACGGCCTATTGCGAAACCTGATCACTCCAGTCAAACCGATGGTGAAGAGTTTTAACGAAATTGTTGATATCCTACAGGAACACCTAAATCCTACACCGCTGCTGATAACAGAAAGATTTAAATTCCACAAGAGAAATCAGCATGAAGATGAGAGCAATGCTGATTACCTTACGGAACTACGCAAGCTATCAAAGCACTGCCAGTTCGGAGCAGGACTGGCAGATACCCTACGGGACAAATTTGTCTGTGGACTCCTGAGTGAAGGAACCCAGAAGAGGTTACTCTCAGAGAAAGAGCTGACGCTAGATAAGGCTTTCAGCGTGGCAGTATCGTACGAAGCAGCAGCAAGGGGAGCTGCGGAAATACAGCAAAAGCCACAGGAATACGGCACCCATGAAATGACACGGGGATTTGAAAAATGTTATCACTGCGGCAGAACAACCCATGACCAGAAGGACTGCTGGTCCAAGGACAAAACATGCAGGCAATGCGGAAAGATGGGACACATTGCACGAGTTTGCAGGTCCGGGAAGAAGACTAACGACAACAAAAAGACTACTAAGGAAAAGTACAGGAAAGTACAAAAGATGACGGACAGCAGTTCCGAAAACCAGAAGAGCGATAGTGAATCCGGGAACAAGAGACTAAGCTGTCTCAAACTATACAACGTAATCACAAAAGAGGATCACCAAACCATTTGGGTCACCCTCACGATAGCAGGGTCCCAAGTCAAAATGGAATTGGATACAGGATCAGCCCTGACCGTCATGAATCGACGCGACTATGAGCGGCTATTCTCACACATACCCTTGAAAGACACATCCATTGTCTTGAAGACATATACGGGGCAGAAAGTATACCCCAGAGGGAAAATAAGGGTGCCTGTCGAATACAACGGCAAGGAAATACAGAAATTGTATCTGTACATACTGCAAGATGGTGGACCACCATTATTGGGACGTGAATGGATCAGAAGGATAAGTTTAGACTGGCACTCCATTCAGGCACTGACGGTGGCTGGTAAAAAGGATAACGACGTCACACCTGGACGATTGTCAAAAATCTTGGCTAATGCTAAAGAGGTATTTCAACAAGAACTAGGAACTCTTAAAGGCGTAACCGCCTCGATAAAAATAGAAGAGAATGCAATTCCCAAGTTTTTCAAAGCAAGACCGGTACCGTATGCAATTCGCCCAGCCGTCGAGGCAGAGCTGGAGAATCTGGAGAATGCAGGCGTGCTAACTAAGGTAGACTGGAGTGAGTGGGCGACACCCATCGTTCCTGTCCTGAAGAAAACGTTAAACAATAAGTCTGAGGAGCCAAGGAAGGTTCGCATCTGTGGGGACTTCAAGGTGACTGTGAACCCAGTCCTTCACACAGTACAGTATCCTCTTCCGAGGATAGAAGATACTTTCGCCTCACTATCTGGAGGGAAACGTTTTACAAAAATTGACCTAGCGCAAGCATATTTGCAGATGGAGGTTGAAAAATCCTCTAGGAAATATCTCATGATAAACACTCACAAAGGTCTTTACCAGTATAATCGACTGGTATTCGGAGTTGCATCAGCTCCGGCTATATGGCAAAGAGCGATGGAACAAGTCCTGCAAGGGATTCCGGGGACTCAGTGTTACTTGGACGACATCCTAGTGACAGGTGAAAATGACAGTGAACACCTTGCCGACCTAGAGCAGGTGCTCACTAGACTAAGAGAACATGGGCTACGGGCCAATCGCCCCAAGTGCGAGTTTTTTAAGAAACAAATATCGTATTGTGGCCACGTGATTGATGAAGAGGGGTTACATAAGTCCCCTGACAAAATTGAAGCGGTAGTTAAGGCTCCAGCGCCTGAAAATGTGTCGCAACTGAGGTCATTCCTCGGATTGGTGAATTACTACCATAAGTTTTTGCCGAATTTGTCCACAATTCTGCATCCACTGAACGCCCTACTACAAACTGGAGTAGCATGGAAATGGAGCGATGAATGTAAGCGGGCCTTTCAGAAGAGTAAGTACCTAATCACTTCAAGAGAAGTGTTGGCTCACTACAACCCATCACTACCGATAAGACTGGCGTGTGATGCGTCTCCCTACGGCGTTGGAGCGGTACTGTCACATAAATCCCTTGATGGTTCAGAGAGGCCGATAGCTTTTGCGTCACGCTCGTTAACTGCAGCCAAGTGTAACTACGCCCAGATTGACAGAGAGGCCCTCAGCCTGGTGTGGGGGGTGAAGAAGTTCAATCACTACCTGCACGGACAGAAATTTACTCTACTAACTGATCATCAACCTCTTTTCTCCATTTTCAACCCTAAGAAGGGCGTCCCGATAATGACAGCACAACGGCTACAGAGGTGGTCCTTTTTCCTAGGGGCACACCAATATGACATCGAGTACAAAGGAACTAAACAGCATGGGAATGCTGATGGATTGTCGCGCCTACCGTTGCCGACGGTGGAAGAAGCACCTGCAGTGGTTCCTGTGGAGATATTCCACTCGACCATAGTCGAATGTCTACCTGTGACGAATGCAAACATAGAAAAGGAAACACAAAATGACCCGACACTCTCCAGGGTCTATGATTTAACGGTGAAGGGATGGCCAGCACATGGCGAACCACTATTGCCAGCATTCTCGCCGAGAAGAGAACAGCTGTCAGTGTGCCGAGGAACCTTGATGTGTGGATCCAGAGTTGTAATTCCACCCAAATTGAAGGATAGAGTGCTCAATGAGCTTCATGAGGGTCATCTGGGAGGGGTAAAAATGAAGAACTTAGCCAGAGCGTTTGTGTGGTGGCCGGGAATCGATAGAGAAATCGAAGAGATGACCAAGACCTGTACAGGATGCCAGAAGGTCCAAAACGCCCCACCACAAGCCCCTTTACATCCATGGGAGTGGCCCTCATCTCCATGGCAAAGGGTACATATTGATTTTGCTGGTCCATTTATGGACTCGATGTTTTTAATTGCGGTGGATGCACATTCAAAGTGGCCAGAGGTAATAAAAATGTCCTCAACCACCACAGAAAAAACCATCACAGTCTTACGAACCATATTCGCCAGAAATGGGCTGCCTGAACAGATTTGCTCCGACAATGGACCACAGTTTGTGTCTGAAGAGTTCCGGAGGTTCTTAAAGAACAATGGCGTTAAGCATTACACATCCGCCCCATATCATCCAGCCACCAATGGATTGGCTGAGAGGTTCGTTCAAACATTCAAGAAGGCTATCAAGGCAATGTGTAATGAAGACATACCCCTACAACACAAGGTGGATAACTTCTTGTTTGCCTACCGGAATGCGACACATGCGGTTACCAACCAAACTCCAGCCATGATGTTCTTCAATCGAAGACTAAGATTCTGCTTGGATTTGGTTAAGCCAAACATCAGAAGAGATGTGGAGAACAGGCAGTTTCAGAATATGACTGAAAGGCCAACCAGGAGTTTTAAGATAGGTCAACCAGTTTTGGCCCAGGACTACCGCACAGAGAAATGGCAGCCAGGAACGATCTGCACATGGCAAGGACCTCTAATGTATACCATGGACGTTGGAGAGAGCATTGTAAGACGCCATGCTGACCAGATTCTAGAGTCACTGAAAAACGTCAAATCCACACCACGATCCGAGACACCTGGTGATGAAACCAAAGTACCAATTGCATCTACCTCAGAATCGGTGATATTGGAAGCAGACGAACCAAACAACGACGTTGATCCCGAATCAACTTTGCCAGAAGAAGCTGATACCCCAAAGAGGCATTATCCGGACAGAATCAGGACGCCTCCTCAAAGACTGAATTTATAATTGCTTAACTTCAGCTAATGTATATAGCAACTGTAATTGTAAATATGTTATTTAATTATTAATCGAATGTTATGTACTGTTTAGCTAAAAGGGGAGGAATTGTAGTGTATGTACTTTGAAGAAGGAACTATATCCTGCAGCCCCTGTATACTGCAGTACCAGTAGTGACCACCCCGGTATATAAGCCTGTGCAGTAACTTTGTATAGTAGTTCCAGTTTTGTCTCCATTCAGTAAACACCTGTTGTAACCAACTCCTGCAGTCCGTGTCTCAATTACACACGGACGTTACAGCAACCAATCATCATGGGGCTGCAGCAGCACCTTAGAGGTTAGGGTGGAAATGTTGAGAGTGAAACAGAGCAGCCGTTTTCAGCAGCAGGGAAATATTTGTAGCACCCACACCAGGAAGGAGATGAAATAATAGAAGCCTCTGAGGCTCAAAACTCACAAGAAACTGCAGAAAAAATGACAGCCGGACTTGCTTCCAGCTTTCCCTGATTGCAGGCTCCTTTTAAATACCGCTGGAAATGGCAGCCTCTATTAAGGAGGCGTCTGGTTTTTTCCCTTGTGCAGTCATCAGAAAAGCTTAGATTCTGCACTTAGATCTTGGAGTGGGTCTTGAACTCACACCTTCTGAATCAAGATAAGAGTGCTACCAACTGAGCTGACAGGACAGTTATGCAATAATAACTATAGTCTACAATTGATGCTAGAATAATGATAAACACCTGTGTTCCAATTTTACCTGTACACCTGATGTGTGATGTGTGGAATTTTCAAACATGTGGTTTTGGGCATAAGAAAGAGTTAGTGTTAGTGGCAAACCATATTTCCACATGTAAATTATTTAAATCAGGCCCCACGAGGAATTTCATGAACTTGGGTAAGGTTCCCATACACACCTCACCCATACAAAATGGTACATGACAGATAAACAGGCCTGGCCTGCTTTGTTACATCTCTTAAAGCAAGGTTGCTGTTGTTCTATTGAATGGCTTGCCCAGGGACTTGGTAGGAGAAGTTAAGATGTTTGTGAAAGAAAGCTTGTTCCCCTCAGTGCTCTGGGAGTCACCTGTAGATAGCCGTGAAGATGTCACTCACTTCATGCTGTTCTGCATTTGAGTGAATCTTCCCTGCATGTCTGAGCCAGGCTGAGCAACAATCTACATGGTACCATGCTGTTGTTAAATCTGTTCGGAGATCATGAGAGTCCTCATTGACATTTGTTAGGCCCTGAGTCTGGAATTCAGGGATTTGAATATTCAACTGAAATACAAACTCTTGGCTCACGAGGAAAGTGGAGAAGATGAGCTAAAAGGAGAAGGTAGAGACAAGTTAAAGAAGACTGTGTTGTTGTGTGGGGGAGGGTGGGGAGCAAAGGATCAGAAGAGTACTGCACAACTCCGTTGGTGCAGATTCTGGAGTGGCATACAGGACAGATGTAGAGAATCTGGGGGTCATTTGTGATAGGGAACGTGAAGAAAGGCAGATTTCTGGAGAAAAGCAAAAAAACCAGGAAGAACATCAGAAGAAGAGGAGAATGAGAATATGTCAGTGTTAAATATAGAAAACGATGAGACTGAAGGGAAGAATTGGGAAGGACAGACCAAGATGAAAAAAATTAAAAGGAGAAAAAGACCTGAGAGCATATATGAGAAAGAAAGACTGAGCATTGACAGAAAATAAAAGAGAAAAAATAAATGCGGCTGCAAGGGTGAAAGAGGCAAGAACCCAAGTGTGCAGATTAACGGATTGCTATCTGCCAGACAAAGAGAAAAATAAGAAATAGTGAAGCAAAATTGATCAGATTTCATTTGGGATCTATATGTTGTACAGAATAGCAGTCTCATTGGTGTGTTTCCAAGCAGTAATGCATCTAAAAATTGAGATGATATCATCAATAAACTGCTGGATTCTCAGTCTTATAGTTTATGATGTCCTCTCAACCTGTCATGCATATTATACCACGTTACCTGTTGTGTGATATCCTGCATACACCATGGTTACAAGGGCACAATTTTTGAATTTAAAATGTGACCACCATTATCAAATAATTCTTCCCAATATTCTAAAGGTGTGGGGACATGTCTCCCTTTCTACATGAAATTATTTTCCTCTTCTGCAATCGATATTAATGACATAGATGCAGGGACTGAGTGTAATGTATCCAAGTTTGCTGATGATACAATGTTAGGTGGGAAAGTAAGCTGTGAGGAGGACGCAAAGAGGCTGCAGAGAGATATAGACAGGTTGACTGAATGAGCAAGAACATGGCAAATGGAATACAATGTGGGGAAGTGTGAAGTTATCCAAAAGCAAAACAATGTGGATGCTGGAAATCGGAAATAAAAACAGAAAATGCTGGCAATACTCAGCAGGTCAGGCAGCATCTGTGGAGAGAGAAACAGAGTTAACGTTTCAGGTCGATGACCCTTCGTCAGAACTGGAATAAGCTGGAGATCGAACAGGGTTTTAAGCAAGTGCAGGGGCAGGGAAAGGGGGGAGGGGAGGAAAGAACAAAGGGAAGTTCTGTTGTTGTGTATGTACCTTTAAGAGAAGAACTGATTCTATACTGCAGTACCGGCAGTGACCACCCCTGTATATAAAGCCATAGCAGGCTTCTGTATTTCAGTCTTAAGTTACCCTCTGTTCAGTAAATACCTGTTATTATTGTTCTCCTGCAGTCCATGTATTATTTATACTCGGACACTACATTGGCGACGAACAGGTTCGAACTCACCTGCAGTACTGCATCACCTCACGGGGATCTTTCCCTGGGAAGAAGCTTTTGGAGGTCGAAGTCAGAACAACAGGCGTCGACCGCGGGCAACCGCCCAAGGATCCATCGGAGTTCGGAGAGTTGCAGGAGAGGCTGTGGAGAGCTGGGCTTGGCTCCCCAGTCAAGGTGTTCCAGCAAATCGTGCTGGTAGCAGGTAGTGCGCTGACCCTTCCGGACTGCGGCGGGCTCGAGCTCGATCGAGCGGCTCTGCAAAGGGGCCGTGCAGCGTCGTCGGGAGGAAAAGAGAGAGAGAGAGGGTGGAGCGCACAGGGCATGGTTGGTGCTCAAGAACCGGGCAGTGTAGCAAAAATAAAACAAGAGGAAGGAAAAGTGAGACGCGCCGAAGCCGCGGGTCGCCGCCATTACCCTGCAGAACGCTAGGAGCAGCGTGGCAGTAAGGGGAAGAAGGAAAAGCGCAGGAGGCACCATTTTATTCCATTGGGGAAGAAGGAAAAGCGCAGGAGGCGCCATTTTAAGCTATTGGTGAAGAAGAAAAAGCGCGGGAGGCGCCATTTTAAATCACCCAAGATGCCGAAAAGTGGCAGTATCACTGCTTTCGACAACGAGGTAGAAGACTGGACCACGTATGTGGAAAGAATTGAAGTGTACTGCAAGGCAAATGAGGTGGCCGATGGAAAGAAGGCGTCGGTATTATTAAATTTGATGGGCGCGAGAACGTACGGCCTATTGCGGAATTTAATTACCCCAGCTAAACCAATGGAGAAAAGTTTTGAAGAGATTGTTAATACCTTACAGGAACACCTAAACCCTACACCGCTGCTGATAGCAGAAAGATTCAAGTTCCATAAAAGAAACCAGCACAAAGATGAGAGCAATGCTGACTATCTTACGGAACAACGCAAGTTATCGAAGCACTGTCAGTTCGGAGCAGGACTGGCAGACACCTTATGGGATAGGTTTGTCTGCGGGCTCCAGAGTGAAGGAACCCAGAAACGACTACTTTCAGAAAAGGACCTGACGCTAGAACAGGCTTTCAGCGCGGCAGTATCCTACGAAGCAGCAGCACGGGGAGCTGCGGAAATACAACAGAAACCACAAGAATACAGCGCTAACGAAATGGCGTATGGAGCAGAAAAGTGCTATCGCTGCGGCAGAACAACGCATGATCAGAAGGACTGCTGGTTTAAGGACCAAGTATGCAGGCAATGTGGGAAAATGGGACACATAGCAAGAGTCTGCAGGTCGGGAAAGAAAACCAACACTACAAGAACTACTAAGGAAAAGTACAAGAAAGTAAAGAAATTGACAGACAGTAGTTTGGAAGATCAGGAGAGTGATAAGGACTCCGGGAGCAGGAGACTAAGTTGTCTAAAGTTACACAACGTGATCGCAAAGGAGGATCACCGAACCATTTGGGTCACCCTCATGATAGCAGGGTCCCCAGTAAAGATGGAATTGGACACAGGATCAGCCCTAACAGTCATGAATCAACGAGACTATGAGCGGCTGTTCCCACACATACCCTTGAAGGACACGTCCATTGTATTGAAGACATACACGGGGCAAAAAGTCTACCCCAGAGGAAAAATAAGGGTGCCAGTTGAATACAACGGCAAGGAAACACAGAAACTGTATCTATATATACTACCAGATGGAGGACCACCATTATTGGGACGTGAATGGATCCAAAAAATATAATTGGATTGGCATTCCATTCAGGCGCTAACTGTGACTGATAAAAAGGATGATGACGTCACACCTGGACGACTGTCAAAGATTCTAACTGATGCGAAAGAGGTGTTCCAACAAGGACTTGGGACTCTAAAAGGAGTAACGGCAACGATAAAAATCGAAGATAACGCAAACCCAAAATTTTTTAAGGCCAGACCGGTACCTTACGCGATCCGCCCAGCCGTTGAAGCAGAGCTGGAGAGTCTGGAGCGTTCGGGTGTGCTGTCCAAGGTGGACTGGAGCGAGTGGGCCACACCCATCGTTCCTGTAATGAAGAAATCATTGAGTAGCATGCCTGGGGAACCGAAGAAGGTTCGCATCTGTGGGGACTTCAAGGTAACTGTGAACCCAGTCCTGCACACAGTACAATATCCACTTCCACGGATAGAAGATATTTTCGCCTCACTATCTGGAGGGAAACGCTTTACAAAGATCGATCTGGCCCAAGTGTATCTACAAATGGAGGTGGAAGAAGCATCTAGGAAATACCTCACGATAAACACTCACAAAGGTCTTTACCAGTACAATCGACTGGTATTCGGGGTAGCATCAGTCCTGGCTATTTGGCAGAGGGCGATGGAACAAGTCCTGCAAGGGATCCCAGGGACCCAGTGTTATTTGGATGACATCCTGGTGACGGGCGAAAATGACAGTGAACACCTTGCCAACCTGGAGCAGGTGCTCACTAGATTGCAGGAATATGGGCTACGAGCCAACCGCCCCAAATGCGAGTTCTTCAGGAGACAAATCTCGTATTGTGGCCACATGATTGATGAGGAAGGGTTGCATAAGTCACCAGACAAGATTGAGGCTGGAGTCAAGGCTCCAGCACCGGAAAATGTGTCGCAACTGAGGTCGTTTCTCGGGCTGGTGAACTATTACCATAAGTACTTGCCGAATTTATCTACAATTCTGCACCCACTGAACGCCCTGCTGCAAACTGGAGTAACATGGAAATGGAGTGATGAGTGTAAGCGTGCCTTTCAGAAATGTAAATGCCTAATCACTTCAAAAGAAGTATTGGCCCACTACAACCCAACACTACCAATTCGGTTGGCATGTGATGCGTCTCCCTACGGCATTGGAGCGGTGCTGTCACACAAATTCCTTGACGGTTCAGAGAGGCCAATAGCCTTTGTGCCGTGCTCGTTAACCTCAGCCGAGCGTAATTACGCCCAGATTGACAGGGAGGCCCTCAGCCTGGTGTGGGGGGTGAAGAAGTTCAATCACTATCTGCACGGGCAGAAATTCACCCTACTGACTGATCATCAGCCCCTGGTCTCCATTTTTAACCCAAAGAAGGGCGTTCCGGTGATGACGGCGCAACGGCTGCAAAGATGGTCACTTTTTCTAGGGGCACATCAGTACAACATAGAATACAAGGGTACGAAGCATCATGGAAATGCTGATGGGCTGTCGCGCCTACCGTTGCCTACGGTAGAGGAAGCACCTGCAGTGGACCCTGTTGAGATATTCCATGCGACCATAGTCGAATGTCTGCCTGTTACAAACTCAAGTATAGAGAAGGAAACCCGAAATGACCCGACACTCTCTCGGGTCTATGATTTGACGGTGAAGGGATGGCCAGCACATGGCGACTCACTGTTGCCAGCATTCTTGCCAAGGCGAGAACAGCTGTCAGTGTGCCGGGGGACCATGATGTGTGGATCCCGAGTGGTAATTCCACCCAAGTTGAGAGACAGAGTGCTCAATGAGCTTCATGAAGGTCATCTGGGAGGGGTAAAAATGAAAAGCCTAGCCAGGGCTTATGTGTGGTGGCCGGGAATCGATAAACAAATCGAGGACCTGACCAAGAGCTGCTCAGGATGCCAGAAAGTCCACAATGCACCACCACAGGCCCCTCTACACCCATGGGAGTGGCCCTCATCTCCATGGCAACGGGTACACATTGATTTTGCTGGTCCATTTATGGACTCAATGTTTCTAATCGCCGTGGATGCCCATTCGAAATGGCCAGAGGTCATCAAAATGTCCTCCACCACCACGGAGAAAACTATTGCAGTCCTACGGACCATCTTCGCCAGGAATGGCTTGCCAGAACAGATTTGCTCCGACAATGGGCCACAGTTTGTGTCCGAGGATTTCCGGAGGTTTCTGAGGAATAATGGGGTGAAACATTACACATCTGCCCCATATCATCCAGCCACAAATGGATTGGCTGAAAGGTTTGTTCAGACCTTTAAAAAGGCAATAAAGGCGATGTATAACGACGACATACCACTACAACACAAGGTAGATAATTTCTTGTTTGTTTACCGGAATGCGACACATGCAGTCACCAACCAAGCTCCAGCCATAATGTTCTTCAACCGAAGGCTAAGATGTCACCTGGATTTGCTCAAACCAAACATAAGACGAGATGTTGAGGAGTTTGCACATTCTCCCCGTGTTTGCGTGGGTTTTCTCCGGGTGCTCCGGTTTCCTCCCACAGTCCAAAGATGTGTGGGATAGGTTGATTGGCTATGATAAATTGACCCTTAGTGTTAGGGGGATTAAATACGTGGGGTTACGGGGATAGGGTGGGATATGTGTTGGTGTAGGGGTTATGGGGAATCGGGTGGGGATATGTGTCGGTGCAGGCTCGATGGGCCGAAATGGCCTCTATCTGCACTGTGGGGTTTCTGTGATTCTGTGATAAGCAATTCCAGCACATCAATGAGAAGCCAACCAGGAGCTTCAAGATAGGGCAACCAGTCTTGGCCCGCGACTACCGAACAGAAAAATGGCAGCCAGGAACGATATGCACACAGCAGGGACCACTAATGTACACAGTGGACGTTGGAGAGAGCATCGTGAGATGCCATGCTGACCAGATTCTAGAGTCACAGGAACAAGCCAAACCTATACCACAAGCATGTGCACCTGGTAATGAGCCCGAAGTACAGATTGCGTCTACCTCAGAAGCAGTGGTATTGGAAGCTGACGAACCAACCAATGACAATGAGCCAGAATCGACTCCACCGCAAGAACAGGATACTCGAGAAAGGCGCTATCCAGTCAGGATTAGGAAGCCTCCTCAAAGACTGAACTTATAAATGATTATTTCAGTTGATGTATATAATACCGAGAAAATTGTAATTGTAATTAGTTAGTATTTAGTTGTTAAATGAATGTTATGTACTGTTTATCTAAAAGGGGAGGAATTGTTGTGTATGTACCTTTAAGAGAAGAACTGATTTTATACTGCAGTACCGGCAGTGACCACCCCTGTATAAAAGGCCCTAGCAGGCTTCTGTACTTCAGTCTGACGTTACCCTCTATTTCAGCATTTCTGGCTGTGCAGCTGCCTCAGTCAGCAGGAGGAGAAGGAGCAGCCAAACCAGGAGAGTGGAGAGTGGAAAGTGGTGGTCTCCTGACCAGGAAGAGGAGGAGAACACTGGACCACCACCTCCACCTCCACCATCATCATCACAACAACAGAGGTGCTTGGAGAGAGAGGAAAGAGGAGAAGAAGGAGAAAGGAGGCCTGCAATATCATCAACCAGGGGAGAGGCCTTTCCCATTACTGCCTCCCCAAATTGGCCTCCACTTCAGGAGAGGGAGAGAGGGGAGAGAAACCACCATCAACCAACACCAACTGTTTGGAAAGAGGGAGGAATATCATCTTTCAGAATATCTACAGGTGGGTGTTATTTGGAGCACTCTCCCAAAGACTTTGTATTTTAGGTGGGGGGAGAAAAGAAGAAACAAGGCCGGAACATCAAGGGGTGTCTGTGTGTGTGTGTGGCTCTTGCTAAAAACTAGGCCACACACACCACTAATAAGCACCCCTTCTATTGCCTGACCTGGGACAGCTGGAGCTGCCTAAGTGAAGCCCAATTCACATAATACATCGTTAAGACCTAGTGTGGGACTGAGCCTGGGGCATCTCCAGCTTTCCCAGGTGAAGACATCTTCTCCCCCTGCCAGAAGACCACCACCATCAAAGACTTTGAATTTCCATCAGGAGAGTGCACCCCTGCCAACACCCACCCACCCACCATCCTGAGTGGCAACCTTGCCCTTGCGGCCTCCCTCCTTCCCACCCCCCTTCTCTCTCTCTCTTTGTCTCTCTCTGCCTCTTTCTCTAAGGCACCTCAATTTACTCTATTAATTAATTGCCTATTGAGCAGAGGGGAGAAGGCCCCTCTCCCAATCTCAGTCAATAAGGGGAGCGGTGTGCCTCCATTTTAAACAGCTCCCTCTGCTCAATAGAGGACCAAAAAATACCTGAGGCCATTTCCACTTTCAGGCCTGTGACTTGGGGTGGGTGTAGCCCTTTATAATCCCACCCCAGAATGGCGACTGCATCTTCGCCGGTGACGGGGCCAGCCAAGACGTATGCGGGAGTGGCAGCCACAGCCACAGCTGCTCCCGCTGCTTCTGCTGCCCTGTCACCATTCAGACTGATGACAAAAAAGCTTGGGGTGAAGAGCTACACTCACCCCACTATGACTATTGAGGCCTGCGTTAAAGCCATGGCTGGGGTTGTCGGCCCCTCAGCCATCGTAGCGGCCTCAAAAATGTACGGGAAGGCTGTGTTCTTCCTGGGGTCGGAGCGGGCGGTGTCCCTGGCCGTCGCCAAGGGGCTCACCATGGGCGGGACCTTACTGCCGGTGGATCCTCTCGAGGCCACCACGCAGAGAATTGTCATCTCAAACATCCCGCCCTATGTCCCTGGTGAGCTCCTCCTCCCCCATTTGCGCCAACTTGGGGAGGTGAGGTCGGGGATCACGCCCATCCCGCTCGGCTTCCAGGAAGCCAGCCTTCGCCACGTCTTCTCCTTCCGGCGCCAGCTGTTCGTCCAGCTGGCGCGGGATGAGGACACCGACGGGGCGTTCATCGTCCACCACGAGGGGACCGCCTATCGCGTCTTCTGGACGTTGGATGGTGTGCGGTGCCACGCCTGCAAGGAGGTGGGGCACATCCGGGAAAACTGCCCCGCCTCCAAGGCCGCCGGATCATCTCGTGCGGCCGAGGCTGGCGCCGCCGCTGCTCCTCCCCCCGGATCTGCCCACGCGTTGGGAACATCTGATGCGCGGTCGAGGTCGGAGGCCGATGCCACCAAGGCCTCCGGCGGGGGGGAGGGAGTGCGTCCGGCCGGAAAGAGGGCGCGGCGAAAAACTAAATACCTTAGGGCGGGTCCCCCCAGGGAGGGCCAGCCCTTGCCCCTTGCGCCCCTTACACCCGCGCTCCTCGCGGAGTTAATCGGGGCAGACGCGAGTGGGAGGGGCCTCGTGCCCGAGCCTGTGGCCGCAACCGCCGTAGCGGTAACGCCAATACCTGCGGCCGGGCTCGGGCCCGAGGAACCTGACAAACCTGCTCCGCCGGAGGGAGCAGAGGAGGAGGCCTCTGCAGACATGGAGGTCTCCCTCGCTCCCTCCGTGCTAAAAAGAAGGCGCGACCCCCTGGAAGAGGAGGAGGACCAGGAGGAGGAAGGTCCCTCCGAGCAGGGGGAGTCGTCGCCCGCTGCGGGTATTACGCCCCCCCCCCCCGCTGTCGTCATCACCAGCGATCAGCAGGGGTCGCCTGTCCCTCGGGAGGCTGAGGCAGATGTGTCTGTCCGGCACGTGCCTCCCAGGGATGGGGTCGAGACCCTGCCCGTGGTGGGGGTCGCGGAACAACCCGCGGGTATTGACATTTTATCGGTGCCGTTACCCCTCGCCGGGTCGGGCAGCCTGGGATCTGGGTCGGGCGAGCTCGCGGAAAATGAGCTCGCCCAATGCGACCCGGACATCTCCCAGGGGCTGCTTGACCTGGTAGAGGGTTTAATTCAAAACACCCCATCTGCTGGGTCGGAGGTTGGTGGCGGGGAGGAGGATGGCCCCCTGGCTGCGTCTCTGGTGCCGGACGTATTGGAGGAGCTCGGAATTGTTGTCTCCCCGGTTTCTCCGGTCGTTCCGGCGTCTGGGGCGGAGGGGAGCTCTGAACCGCCGCCGTCTTCTGGCCCAGCGCCCCTAGAGGAGCCCAGGGAGGAATCCTCTGCTGCCGATCCTGGGGGTGGGATCCGGGCGGAGGCGGGGCTGGCTGGTGCGGCCGAGCCGTTCGCTGCGCACTGCGCGACGGACGGGTCGGCTGCTGGTGACGACCCCCTGGAGGAGGATGGGGACTCGGTGATGGGCACGGAGGATGAATCGGACGCCAGCGCCGACGAGGCGATGGATGACCTCGTGCCCCTTGCCGAGTCTCCCCTCATTCCCGCAAGGGAACTCCGGGATTTTATAGCCACGTGCCTGGGTCGGCGCAATAAGGTCCGGCTGGCCCTCGACGGGTGATCGGAGCTGCCGCTGCTCATCGTGTCCGTCCGCGCCGCCGTTAAGATCATGGGCACGGACGAGGGTGTGAACCCGCTCGAGCTGCGTCGGCTCAGAACGTTCCTCACTGGGCTGCTGAGGACGTGGCGGCTGACCAGCGGCTGCGCTTCCTCCCCCAGTTAGGTGTAGGTAGAGGTTGCACTATGCTTCTGACATGAAGATAACCATAACCAGCCTCAACATCAAAGGCAGCAGGGAGGCGCGCCGCAGATTCAATAACTTCTCAGTCCTTCGGGACGGGAAGTATGCGGTGTGCTTCCTGCAAGAAACCCACACCGTTCCGGGAGATGAAGCCACGTGGCTCCTGGAGTGGCAAGGAGGGGTCAGCATGAGTCACCTCTCCAACAATTCCAGCGGGGTGGCTATCTTGCTGGCCCCGCATTTTCAGCCGGAGATCTTGGGGGTCAAGGAGCACGTGCTGGGCTGCTTGCTCCAGGTCACTGTTCGCCTGGGGGGGCGTGCCGCTCCATCTAGTGAATGTGTACGCCCCTCAGACCGGTGCGCAGCAAGTGCGCTTCTTCGAAGAAGTGTCCGCTCTTTTGGGCTCCGTCGACGTGGGCGAGTGCGTCATCCTTGGGAGGGATTTTAACTGCACCCTCGAGGCGAGGGACAGTTCAGGTCCCCCATGAAGCCCGGCGGCGATGGAGAAGTTGAGGGACCTGGTCGGGTCCTGCGACTTGGTGGACGTCTGGCGAAATCTTCATCCCGACTCCAGCGCCTTCACTAGCGTGAGGTCTGTGGGAGGAAGGTCCAGAATCGACCGCCTCTACATTTCCCGGGCGTACGTCTCCTGCGTTCCGGCGGCTTCCATGCGGCCGGTGCCATGCACGGACCACCACCTGGTGTGGGCAGAGCTCGCTCCGCTGCGCGCGCGGGGGGGGTCCGCGTACTGGCAATTTAACAACCTGCTGCTGGAGGACGCGCGGTTCCGGGATTCGTTTTGTCGGTTCTGGGCCGACTGGAGAAGGAAGCGGGGGGGCTTCCCCTCCTTGAGGCTATGGTGGGACGTGGGCGAGGCTATGGTGGGACATGGGCAAGGCTCACGTCCGTCTCTTCTGTCAGGAGTACGCGAAGGGGTCGACCAAGAGGTGGGAGGCCCAGGTCGGGCGGTTGGAGAAGGAGGTGCTCGACCTGGAGTCCCGTCTCGGTCAGGTCGTCGAGGACCCGGCCCTGCGGAAGGTGTACGAAGAGAAGAAGGGCACGCTGAAGGACCTGCAGCTCGTCGGGTCCCGAGGCGCGTACATGAGGTCGCGGAGCCAGCTCCTGCAGGACCTGGACCGCAGCTCCCCCTTCTACTCGCTGGAAAAAAGACGGGGGATCCGTAAGCAGCTCTTGAGGCTGCTGGCCGATGACGGATCTCTGGCCTCGGATCCGGAGGGAATCAGCGCGGAGACCCGCGCCTATTACGGGGCTCTGTACTCTCCGGATCCGTCCAGCGAGGATGCGCGCAGAGTTTTGTGGGAGGACCTGCCAAAGGTCAGCCCGGAGGACGCCGAAAAATTGGACGCTCCGCTAAGCTTGGCGGAGCTGACCGGCGCCCTCCGCCAGCTCTCTCGGGGAAAGTCCCCGCGGCTAGACGGGCTGACCGTGGAGTGTCACAGGGCGTTCTGGGACGTCTTGGGGGGTGACTACGCGCGGGTCCTGGGGGAAAGTTTGGCGACCGGGGAGATGCCCCTCTCTTGGCGCAGGGCGGTCATTGTCCTGCTGCCTAAGAAGGGCGATCTCCGCCTCCTTAAGAACTGGCGCCCGGTCTCCCTCCTCAGCACGGACTATAAAATCTTTGCCAGGGCCATGTCTGCTCGCCTTGGCACCGTGCTGGCCCACATGATCCACCCCGACCAGTCCTACACGGTCCCGGGCCGGACCATCCACGATAACATCCATCTGGTCCGGGACCTGGTCCACCACTCCCAGAGGGCTGGTCTGTCGGTCGCCTTCCTTTCCCTGGATCAGGAGAAGGCGTTCGACAGGGTGGATCACGAGTATCTCTTCGGGACTCTGCGCGCATTCGGGTTCGGGACGCATTTCGTCGCCCGGATCCGACTTCTGTACGCCGCCGTGGAGTGCCTGATTAAAGTTAACGGGTCCTTGACGGCGCCTCTTCACTTCGGGAGGGGGGTGCGTCAGGGATGCCCCATGTCTGGTCAGTTATACGCCGTTTGCGTGGAGCCTTTCCTGCGCCTCTTGCAGAAGAGGTTGACAGGACTGGCTCTGCAAGGGCTGGGCGTGGAGGTGGTCCTCTCGGCTTACGCCGATGACGTGCTCCGCACGGTCACGGATCCCGCTGACTTGCGGAGGATGCGGGAATGCCAGCAGATTTACTCGGACGCATCCTCCGCCAAGATCTACTGGGAGAAATGTTCTGGACTCCTGGTGGGTCAGTGGCGGGTGGACTCCCTGCCGGAGGAGTTCAGGCCTTTCGCCTGGAGCACCACGCACCTCCTCTATTTGGGAGTCTACCTTAGCCCTGCCGAGGACGCCTGGCCGGCGAACTGGCAAGAGCTGGAGGCCAAAGTCACCGCTCGCCTAGGACGCTGGACAGGACTGCTCCGAGTGTTGTCCTACAGGGGTCGAGCGCTTGTCATAAACCAGCTGGTGGCTGCCATGTTGTGGTACCGGTTGGTCACTTTGATCCCTCCCCCTGCGTTTGTCGCCAAGATGCAGAAGAAGCTCATCAACTTCTTCTGGGACAAAAGGAAGCACTGGGTCTCTGCCGTGGTTCTGAGTCTCCCGCTTAGGGAGGGCGGCCAGGCGCTGGTGTGCCTTCGCACCCAGGCTGCGACTTTCCGTCTTCAGACGCTGCAGAGATACCTGTACGTCAAGAATCCTCCGAGATGGTGTGCGCTGGCGACGTATTTCTTCCGCCAGCTGCAGGGCTTCAATTACGACACGCAGCTCCTGTTCGCGAAAGTGGTCGGCAGGCATGCCGGCCTGTGGGAGCTGCCTGTCTTCTACCAGGAACTGCTATGGGTATGGAACTACGTCGCTTCCAGGCGGAGCTCTCCCCCATCAGGAGCGGCGGCTCTCCTTCGGGAGCCGCTGCTCAGGAATCCGCACCTCCACGACCGCGGGTTCGGGCGGCTGGCGGAGGGCAGGGCTGTGCCTGGCAAGGTGACCAGAGTCGGGGACCTGCTCGATGGCGGAGGAGCAGGCTGGATGGCGCCGGAGGAGCTGGCACGGCGCCTGTCCTGGGCTAACCTCCGGCTCGCGGTCGAAGCCATCGAGTCGGTGAAAGTGGCACTGGGCCCCGACTCCACTAGGTGTATCGAGGCGGCTCAAGCACGTGGGGCGATCCCGTCCGAGCTTACCCCCGTTTGGACGGAATTCCTCATCGGCGCCCGGCCCCGAAACTCCCCTCGGGAACCGGCGCCTCACAACTTGAGCCGTCTCGAGGAAATACCCTCCGTGCCTTTTCATTCCGCGCGGAGGGGTTTCCTGTATGGGCTGCTCCTGCACACTCTCCACTTTGCCATCTTCGTCTGCCGTCCGGACACGCCTTGGCGTGGTGTCTTGCCGACCGGCGGAGGTCCCCAATGGAGGGCTCTCTACGCAGGAGTCCTCCCTTGTTCCATCGGGTACTTGGCCTGGAGGGTGTTGCACGGAGCAGTCCCGTGCAATATGGTTTTAAGTAGGTTCATGGACTCCCAGGCCGCCTGCATTTTTTGCGGCCTGGAGGAGTCCGTGTTTCACGTTTACGTCGAGTGTGAGAGGTTGCAGCCCCTCTTTCACTACTTGAAGGGGCTGCTCCTCGATTTTTGGTTGCACTTCAGTCCCACGCTCTTGATCTACGGTCACCCGGTGCGGAGGGGAGCGGGCAGGTTGGAGGACCTCCTTGTAGGCCTGCTCCTGGGCCTGGCTAAAAGAGCCATCAATTGGTCCAGGCAGCGGGCGGTCGACGGGGTCGTCCGGCCGGATTGCCTGCCTCTCTTCCGCGGCCATGTTCGCGCCCGGGTGGCCCTGGAGATGGAGCACGCGGTGTCCGCCGGCATGCTTGAGTATTTCCACGACCGGTGGGCGCCGCGGGGACTGGAGTGCATCATCAAACCGGAAAACCAAATTTTAATTTGATTTGTTAAGTTTTAGTTGAACTTTTGTTAATTTACAGTCCAATTTGTTTTGGGTTTTTTTTTTTGGGTCCAAACAAAAGAGTACCCTCTGTTCAGTAAAATACCTGTTTAATTGTTCTCCCGAAGTCAGTGTATTATTGAGGCGCGGACTTTACACATCCTATCACAGATCTTCCCTTTGTTCTTTTTTCTCCTCCCCTCCCCCCTTTCCCTGCCCCTGCACTTGCTTAAAACCCTGTTCGATCTCCAGCTTTTTCCAGTTCTGACAAAGGATCATCAACCTGAAACGTTAACTCTGTTTCTCTCTCCACAGATGCTGCCTGACCTGCTGAGTATTTCCAGCATTTTCTGTTTTTATTTGTGAAGTTATCCACTTTGGTAGGAAAAACAAAAAAAGGAGAATATTTTTTGAATGGTGAGAGACTGGGAAATGTTTGCATTCAGAGGGACCTGGGTGTCCTTGTACATGAATCACAGAAGTTAACATGCAGGTACAGCAAGCAATTAGGAAAGCAAATGGTATGTTAGCTTTTGTTACAAAAGGATTAGAGTATAAGAGTAAAGAAGTCTTACTCCAATTATACAGGGCATTGGTGAGGCCACACCTGGAGTACTGTGTACTGTTCTGGTCTCCTTACCTAAGGAAGGACATACTTGCCTTCGAGGGAGTGCAACAAAGGTTCACTAGACTAGTTCCTGGGATGAGGGGATTGCCCTATGAGGAGAGATTGTGTAGACTAGGCCTATATTCCCTGGAGTTTAAAAGAATGAGAGGTGATCTCATTGAAACATATAAAATTCTTATGGGGCTTGACAGGGTTAATGCTGAGAAAATGTTCCCCCTAGCTAGGGAATCTAGAACACGGGGTCACAGTTTCACAATAAGGAGTCAGCCATTTAGGACTGAGATGAGGAGAAATTTATTCATTCAGAGGGTGGTGAATCTTTGGAATTCGCTACCCAAAGGGCTGTGGATGCTCAGTCATTGAGTATATTCAAGACAGGTCAATACATTTTTGGGAACTAAGGAAATTAAGGGATATGGGGATAGTGCAGGAAGGTGGAATTGAGGTAGAAGATCAGCTATGATCTTGTTGAATGGCAGAGCAGGCTTGAAAGGCCAAATGGCCTACTCTAGCTCCTATTTCTTATGTTCTTATGTTAGGTAGGAGAGATTAATGAACATACAAAATTCGATATTCATATTAAATGTAGAACTTACTTGGGGGAAGGGGTGCTTACACATTGTTATGCTTCCTCTCAATATGTATGGTGGGAATCTGAGTTGAGAGCCATCGTTCCCAGGTCCCACCACTGTTCCTGCCTCCATCGGGGTTCCTGCACTCCACGTGGACTATAAGAGCACTACTGGGCCAAGGAATTTTGGCTTTCAATCTCCATCCTTCCCTCCTTGTCCTTGAATGTGTCTTTGTCTCACAGTTGTATGATCACCTCTCCCACAACTCCCTGTTTGAATCCCTTCAGTTTGGTTTCTGCCCTGTCTACAGCACCGAGACTGCCGTGGTCAAAGGCACCAACAATATCCTCTGTGACTGTAATCATAGTGCTTTATCCACTCTGCAGCATTCAGCACAGTCATTCACTCCTCCCTCTTCCATCGCCTGTCCTCTGTGGTTTAGGAGTGGAGATTACCAGTGCCCACTCTGCCACACTTATGCCAGTGGAGCAGGACAAGCAATTTCCAGCCCCCGTAACTGATTCATTGCTACAAAGAAATTTTCTGCTGCGATTTTCAAGCACCTGCAAAGCACAGAATGAAATAAGTAATTTTGCCCAAATGAGTAAATGTTGGTGACATTTGAAAGAATAATTTCTGATCATGTCAGCAACAATTCTAACAAAATAATGATCTGACAGGAAGTCAACTGGTTGTTTTGTGTAAACGTTGGAGCTCTGCCCACACAGTGACTCCTGCGAATTGTAGCCTTGTTGTGTGGGCACATCAGAGCACATCACAAGGCCTCCAAATGTGGGAGTCAACTGGTCAGGTGGGGATCATAAAGTACAGTGTGAAACCAGAGTTCAGGATGTTCAGAGGCCTGCTGGAAAGAATGGGGAAAATAGTGGGAAGCAAGTTTCTGGGTAAGTTTGTGAATTTTTGCAAAATTTTTGGGGTATTTGTTATTTGATAAATTGTAGGTTTGGGGGTCTACAGTGGAGTGAGTAAATATACGAGCATTGTTTGTGGTTGGATAGAATTTTTTTTCAGTGAATTGTTATGGGGAGAAAATTGAAGTCGGGAAGAAAGGTGTTGTATTTTAACGTTGGAGAATATCAAAAGTACAGTGAGAAAAGAAAATAACAATTTAGAAAAAAGAAAAATATAGTGACTTACAAACTCAACCAATGAGAAATTAGAAAATGAACCAATGTAGAAAATAGACTTAATGGGCAGGATTTTCATGGGGCTGTGGAGTTGGGATTGGAGGCATGGGGGGTGTTAAAATCCTGAAATCAGGGGTCCCGATCCCATCCCGCACCCAAACCCGCCTCCATGCCAGTTTCAAAGGAGGCGGGTACCCGCCCCACAATGGGACCCGCCTACCCGAGGCGGGAAGGGATTCGTGCCAAACCCTTGTTAACAAGCAGTTTTTAGCCTAATCCCTATTTTTAAGGTTGAAGTATGGGATTCCCAACGGCTCCAAACCGCGCCAAGTTAGAGGAGGCGGGCCATCGGGTTGAAGGACATGGAGGGGTCGAGATGTCGGTGTTCAGGTGAGTGATATGTGCATGAGTGCAAAGGTAAGTGTGTTTGGTGTGTCTAAAGTGATTAAATAAGTTTTACATACCTTTTCTTGCCTTTTCAGCCTTCCTTCCTTTAGGTCTCAGGAGTCCCTCATCTCACCGGCACAGAAAGCAGAATGGCTGCGAACTGTCAAAAGTGACAGCCTGCAGCTTTCTGTGCAGGAGAGATTTCTAACTGAGTCTGTGGAGAAGGACTCATGTTAGAAGTAAGACTGTCAGTGTTTGACAGCTTCAAACACCTGTGAAACGTTGATATTTCATCTGTCAAAACCTCTTGACAGATGAAATTTCAGTCTGTGACGTCACCTGTTGCCGGGTGGCCCTTAATTGGCCTGCTGAGCCCGCTGGGCGGGCTCAACAAGGTCAATCAAGTTAAAATCGTGTGGATTGGCCGCATCTTGATGGAGGCGGGACTACAACCCTGAAAGTTGTAGTCCCACCTCCCACCCGACTCCTGAATGAAAATCCTGCCCCATGGCTCAGTTGTCACAGTGCCGATGACAGAAGCAACATACGCGACAGACACAAAAAAATTTTAAAGATTTTTTCTCTCCATACTTCTCCTTGTGGTAGTGACTGATTTGTGTATTGTATAAAGTGGTAGTAGTCACCTTATCCAAGGCCTATTCTTCATATGTGAGCCTGAACAGTGAGCATGAGCAAACTATTTGGCCGCAAGGGAAATCACAGCTGAGCCAAATCCCGTCTTTACCCAGCATCCATACTGGATCACAAGCAGGAGTGAAAGCCCACTTTCTTATGGCACTGCATGTTGGTATGACACTGGTTTTACTATAGCACTGATTTTATCAAAACCATATTCCCACAATGTAAACTTGCAAAATAAATGACAACTAGACACATAAAATAACTCATTACCTGATAGATACAAATCACTTAAAAATAAAGTAAGCCTCAGCTGTCTAGGGGTTATCCTGTAAGCATGAGAAAGCAAGAGTGTGTATGATTGCATTATCTCTGGAATATCAGAACCATATACATATATCCTTTGAAGATGAATAAAGGAAAGCTTTTCCTTTCAAAAAGAACTATCTGTTCTAATTACCATGCAAATACATGATGTAATAATGTAATAATTTTTCTTCAATCATCCTTTCACTGGATTACAAACCCTTGTACTTGGAAACACAACTTCCCACCAACATCATCAAGCGACTGAGGTAAATATTGTTTTTCTTTAAGCTAACTTCTAAATTACACCACAAACCTCAGAACAGCACACAACAAAATCATTATGTAGTATAATAACTATACATATTGAAGCTGGAGAAAATATTCATTGAAAATGGCTCGAGCACACCCATAAATGACTTGGCCCATGGCCTTGTTTATTCAGTGTGTGGGAATCATTTATTGCCTCATAAACTTGGAAGGTATGATGTGCATATAATTTAATTATACACATCTACCCAGTTTATTGGTGTATAGTAATTTTATAAATACTTAAATAATAATAACAAGTACATAGTACCTGCAAATTAATATAACAATGAAAGAATGATTATTAATTCTTGGTTATATGGGAAAGTATGGTTGGCACAAAATCAATAATGATTGTACTTTAAGAAAGCTGTCTATTGTTATGCTGTTCGCCAAAATATATTCACATTTTCCCAGATATGTGCTGAAGTGAAATTAATTATTTGTCTGGATGAGGTGAGCCAGCGGTCATAAGTCTGAAGCTGGCTTCATGCTGAGTGATTATAAAGGAGGAGATATAAATCTGAATGAATGTTAGAACAGATTGGAAATACTTGAAAACAAAATAATGTAGTATGCAGTTTATCAAATCTCGATCCAGAGACAGCAGCCTAGAGAGTCCATCACGCCTGAGAGCGTGCATGCAGGGGGCGCGGCACACACTGCCTGCGCCTGTTCACAAGGGCGCACGGACTATGGGAAATTGGTGCTGGCACCTCATTATCAGGTGTCAGGCATGCAGCCAATAAGTAGCATGGGTAGTGTTTGGGGGGCCAGGAAATCGTGCATCATTGATGCCACTTAAAGGCAGCCAGCACCTCTTAAAGGGGAGATGCAATCTGGCTCCAGACGCTTGTGAACAAGGAAATAGCTGCAAGACCTGTAGATAAGGACCCTAGGTTCTCCGATGCCACTTTGGAGGCCCTGATCCAAATGGTGGAAAGGAGAAGCGAAATCTTCCTGGACGGGCAGAAAGCCTTCCAAAAAGCATCTCCATTGCCAGTGGGAGGAGGTCACTGAGGAGATCAATGAAAGGAGCTTAGCTCCCAGGACATGACCACAATGCCAAAAAGATGTTTAATGATCTCAGCAGAGTTATCAAGGTAAGAATCCTACCTCTTCCCTCAACTGCTCTCTCCTTATACCTGCACCACATGCAGCCCCACTACTTAATATACTCCCATCCTTCACTTCCATTCACTCTCCTACAATCACTGCACCACACTTAACACCAACCCCTTCTCCTCCTACCCACACACTCTGCAGTTCCTACTCTCACTACTATTGCATCCTTCATTTCCCCACACCTCACATCTTCTACACATCTGCATTATTCCACCATGACAGGTACATTCTAAAAACAGCTCACAAGGCTGTTGCTAACACATTCCCTTCTTTCTTGCAGAAGAAGATTGCACATAACATAAGGCAACAGACAATGACTGGAGGAGAACCTGCTGGACATAGAGGGCGAGTCATAGATGTGGCGAGTGGCAAGCAGCAATGCTGGAGTAGACGTTGTACAGGGTCTCTTCACACCGTATCCTTTTTTTCCCTACTCACTTCTATCTCACACTGCATGACAAACTGCAGCTGCTTTTAGCAGCTGTTGGTCTCTCTCTCTGCTGTTCCTTCACACTAACAGCTAACCCATGTCCCTCTCTTTCATTTCAGGTGCTGCAACTGTCCAGGCACCTGTGCCAGTGCAGCATCACTCGATCTGACCATAGCAAGACCAGCTCAGAGACTGGCACCACATTTACTTTGGAGGTTAGGTTAGAGGAGGGGTCTTTACTTGGTGAATCACTGGGCACAAGTGTGCAGGAGCTAGGGCAGGAGGATAGGATGCCACATGTGCCTGCTTATTGGAAGGCAAGATCACATACTAACTGTGCTGCAGAGGACTCAGATGCTGACTTCGAGAGCCCACAGGTGAAGAAGGGAGGCAGTGGCGTAGTGGTTATGTCACTAGACTAGTAAGCCAGAGGCTCAGTCAAATGCTCTGAGGACATGGGTTCAAATCCCACCACGGCAGCTGGTGAAATTCAATTCAATTTAATTCTGGAATTAAATGTTAGTCTTAGTAATGGCGACCATGATACCATTGTCGATTGTTGCAAAAACCCATCTGGTTCACCAATGTTCTTTAGGGAAGGAAATCTGCTGTCCTTACCTGGTCTGGCCTACATGTGACTCCAGACCCACAGCAAACTGGTTGACTCTTAGTGACCTCTGAAATGGCCTAGCAAGCCACTCAGTTGTAAACAACCACTACGATAAAACAATAAGAATAAAACCGGACGGACCACCCGGCATCAATCTCGGCACCGGAAACGACAACGACAATGGCAAACCCAGCCCTGTCGACCCTGCAAAGTCCTCCTTACCAACATCTTTGGGGGTTGTGCCAAAATTGGGAGAGCTGTCCCACAGACTAGTGAAGCAACAGCCTGACATAGTCATAATTACTGAATCATACCTTACAACCAATGTCCCAGACACCACCATCACCATCCCTGGGTATGTCCTGTCCCACCGGCAGGACAGACCCACCAGAGGTGGTGGCACTGTGGTATACAGTTGGGAGGGAGTAGCCCTGGGAGTCCTCAACATTGACACAGGACCCCATGAGGTCTCATGGCATCAAGTCAAACATGGGCAAGGAAACCTCCTGCTAATTACCACCTACCGCCCTCCCTCAGCTGATGAATCAGTACTCCTTCATGTTGAACACCAATTGGAAGAAGCACTGAGAGTAGCAACGACACAAAATGCCCTCTGGGTGGGGGACTTCAATGTCCATCACCAAGAGTGGCTCGGTAGCACCACAACTGACCGAGCTGGCCGAGTCCTAAAGGACATAGCTGCCAGACTGAGTCTGCGACAGGTGGTGAGGGAACCAACAAGAGGGAAAAACCTACTTGATCTCATCCTCACCAATCTACCTGTTGCAGATGCATCTGTCCATGACAGCATTGGTGGAAGTGACCACCGCACAGTCCTTGTGGAGACGAAGTCCCGTCTTCATGTTGAGGATACCTCCACCGTGTTGTGTGGCACTACCACCGTGCTAAATGGGACAGATTTTGAACAGATCTGGCAACTCAAAACTGGGCATCCATGAGGCGCTGTGGGCCATCAGCAGCAGCAGAATTGTATTCAACCACAGTCTGTAACCTCATGGCCCAGCATATCCCTCACTCTACCATTACTATCAAGCTGGGAGATCAACCCTGGTTTAACGAAGAGTGCAGGAGAGCATGCCGGGAACAGCACCAGGCATACCGAAAAATGAGGCATCAACCTGGTGAGGCTACAACACAGGACTACTTGCATGCCAAACAACAGAAGCAACATGCAATAGACAGAGCTAAGCGATCTCACAACCATCGGATCAAATCAAAGCTCTGCAGTCCTGCCACATCCAGTCGTGAGTGGTGGTGGACAATTAAACAGTTAACAGGAGGAGGAGGCTCCAAAAATATCCCCATCCTCAATGATGGTGGAGCCCAGCACGTGAGTGCAAAAGACAAGGCTGAAGCATTTGCAACTATCTTCAGCCAGAAGTGCCGAGTGGATGATCCATCTCGGCCTCCTCCTGAGGTCCCCAGCATCACAGATGCCAGTCTTCAGCCCATTCAATTCATTCCACGTGATGTCAAGAAACGGCTGAAGACACTGGATACTGCAAAGGCTATGGGCCCTGACAACATTCCGGCAATAGTACTGAAGACTTGTGCTCCAGAACTAGCTGCGCCCCTAGCCAAGCTGTTCCAGTACAGCTACAACACTGGCATCTACCCAGCAATGTGGAAAATTGCCCAAGTATGTCCTGTCTACAAAAAGCAGGACAAATCCGACCCGGCCAATTACCATCCCATCAGTCTACTCTCAATCATCAGCAAAGTGATGGAAGGTGTCATCAACAGTGCTATCAAGCGGCACTTACTCAGCAATAACCTGCTAACTGACGCCCAGTTTGGGTTCCACCAGGGCCACTCAGCTCCTGACCTCATTACAGCCTTGGTCCAAACATGGACAAAAGAGCTGAACTCAAGAGGTGAGGTGAGAGTGACTGCCCTTGACATCAAGGCAGCATTTGATTGAGTGTGGCATCAAGGAGCCCTAGCAAAACTGAAGTCAATGGGAATCAAGGGGAAAACTCTCCATTGGTTGGAATCATACCTAGCACAAAGGAAGATGGCTGTGGTTGTTGGAGGTCATTCATCTCAATCACATGACATCACTGCAGGAGTTCCTCAGGGCAGTGTCCTAGGCCCAACCATCTTCAGCTGTTTCATCAATGACCTTCCCTCCACCATAAGGTCAGAAGTGGGGATGTTCGCTGATGATTGCACCATTCGAGACTCGTCAAATACTGACGCAGTCCGTGTCCATATGCAGCAAGACCTGGACAACATTCAGACTTGGGCTGACAAGTGGCAAGTAACATTCGCACCACACAAGTGCCAGGCAATGACCATCTCCAACAAGCGAGAATCTAACCATCTCCCCTTGACATTCAATGGCATTACCATCACTGAATCCCCCACTATCAACATCCTGGGGGTTACCATTGATCAGAAACTGAACTGGACCAGCCATATAAATACTGTGGCTACAAGAGCAGGCCAGAGGCTGGGAATTCTGCGGCGAGTGTCTCACCTCCTGACTCCCCAAAGCCTTTCCACCATCTACAAGGCACAAGTGTAAGGGTCATAGAGTCATAGAGTTTTACAGCACAGAAAGAGGCCCTTCGGCCCATCGTGTCTGCGCCGCCCATCCATCCCTGTCCAGTCTAATCCCATTTTCCAGCATTTGGTCCATAGCCTTGTATGCAATGGCATTTCAAGTGCTCATCCAAATGCTTCTTGAATGTTGTGAGGGTTCCTGCCTCTACCACCCTTTCAGGCATTGAGTTCCACATTCCAACCACCCTCTGGGTGAAAAAGTTCCTCCTCAAATCCCCTCTAAATCTCCTGCCCCTTACCCTGAATCTATGCCCCCTTGTTATTGACCCCCCTACTAAGGGGAAAAGTTCCTCTTTGTCTACCCTATCTATGCCCCTCATCATTTTGTACACCTCAATCAGGTCCCCCCTCAGCCTTCTTTGCTCCAAGGAAAACAACCCCAGCCTGTCCAGCCTCTCTTCATAGCTGAGGCGCTCCATCCCAGGTAACATCCTGGTGAATCTTCTCTGCACCCTCTCCAAAGCAATCACATCCTTCCTATAGTGAGGCGACCAGAACTGCACACAGTACTCCAGCTGTGGCCTCACCAGCGTTTTGTACAGTTCCATCATAACCTCCCTGCTCTTATATTCTATGCCTCGGCTAATGAAGGCAAGTATCCCATATGCCTTTTTAACCACCTTATCTACCTGTTCCGCTGCCTTCAGGGATCTATGTACATGTACACCAAGGTCCCTCTGACCCTCTGTACTTCCTAGGGTCCTACCACTCATTGTGTATTCCCTTGCCTTATTTGTCCGTCCAAAATGCATCACCTCGCACTTTTCAGGGTTAAATTCCATTTGCCACTTTTCCGCCCATCTGACCAACCCGTTTATATCGTCCTGTAGCCTGAGGCTTTCCTCCTCACAATTTACCACCCCACCAATTTTCGTGTCATCTGCGAACTTACTGATCATACCTTTTACATTCTCATCCAAATCATTTATGTAGATCACAAACAACAAGGGACCCAGCACCGATCCCTGAGGTACCCCACTGGACACAGGCTTCCAGTCACAAAAGCAACCTTCGACCATCACCCTCTGCCTCCTGCCACTCAGCCAGTTTAGGATCCAACGCGCCAAGGCACCCTGGATCCCATGGGCTCTTACCTTCTTGACCAGTCTCCTATGCGGGACTTTGTCAAAAGCTTTACTGAAGTCCATGTAAACCACATCCACAGCATTTCCCTCATCCACCCCCCTAGTCACCCCCTCGAAAAATTCAATCAGATTTGTCAGACATGATTTACCCTTGACAAAGCCATGCTGACTATCCCCGATTAATCCTTGCCTCTCCAAGTGGAGACTAATTTTGTCCCTCAGAATTTTTTCCAATAATTTCCCTACCACAGATGTTAGGCTCACTGGCCTGTAATTCCCTGGTTTATCCCTGCTACCCTTCTTGAATAATGGTACTACGTTAGCTGTTCTCCAGTCCTCTGGTACATCCCCTGTGGCCAGAGAGGTTCTGAAAATTTGTGTCAGAGCCCCTGCAATCTCCTCCTTTGCCTCCCACAGCAGCCTGGGATACATCTCGTCTGGGCCTGGGGATTTATCCACTTTTTGGCCTGCTAAAACCGCTAGCACCTCCTCCCTCTCGATGCTAATATGTTCAAGTATGTCACAGCCCCCTTGCCCGATTTCTATGTCTGCATCGTCTTTCTCCATAGTGAACACAGATGCAAAAAATTCATTTAAAACCCCGCCTACATCATCTGGCTCTACACACAGATTGCCACTTTGGTCCCTAATGGGCCCTACCCTTTCCCTGGTTATCCTCTTGCCCTTAATATACTTATAAAACATCTTAGGATTTTCCTTTATTTTGCTCGCCAGTGTTATTTCATGGCCCCTCCTCGCCCTCCTAATTTCTTTTTTAAGTATGCCCCTGCATTTTTTATACTCCTCTAGGGCTTCTTCCGTCTTTAGTCTTTTGTAACTGCCAAAAGCCCCCCTTTTATTTCTAATGCATTTTTGTATATCCCTTGTCATCCAAGGTTCCCTTTGCTTGTTGGTCCCACCCTTGACCTTTACAGGAACATGTTGGCGTTGTACTCTCTCTATTTCCCTTCTGAAAGTCTCCCACTGTTTTGATGCGGATTTTCCTATAAGTAGCTGCTCCCAGTCCAATTTGGCCAGATCCTGCCTTATCATATTAAAATCGGCCTTCCCCCAATTTAGAACCCTTATTTCCGGGCCGTCTTTGTCTTTTTCCATGACCACCTTAAATCTCACCGAATTGTGGTCACTGTCGCCAAAATGCTCTCCTACTGACACTTCCACCACTTGCCCGGCTACATTCCCCAGAATTAGGTCCAGGGGGGCATCTTTTAACTGGTTTATGGTAATTTACCTGGCCAGCAGCCTTTGCCTCTGAGCTCTGACCAATTCCAACCTTTTACCTGGTTTACGGTAATTCACCTGGTCAGCAGCCTTTTGCTGCTGCACTCTAAACCAATTTACAAACAGCGGTTTCGAATCGCTACCCCTCCTTCAGTTCTGAGTGGAGGAACTTATAATTAATGATATTAAAACGGACAAGTGGTTTGGATGAGAGAAAAATCAAGTTTTATTACCTAAATAAACTACAATCAAAAGAATAAACTATGCCACACGAACACAGTAATTACAGTAAAAGTGTATAACAAAGGGGTACAGACAGCAAAAACGAGGGATACAATGTTATTTAAACAATCTTAGCAATTCCCTTAAATCACCACCCCAAACTCCTGCTAGGTTGTCTTGTTGAGGAGTCAGAACACCCTGCTCACCTGTGGTCCAGCGAAGCAAAAAGAGAGTGATAGCTTCTCAGCAGCTATCTTATATACCTGGTGAGGTCCTGCCGTTCTGCCCTGCAAGGGCTGTGTGCAAAATTCCCGCCCAAAGGGTCCAATACACAAGAGAAAGCTGTGATTGGCTAACTCAGAGTGGTTGGACTGGGTTAATGTGTCTTCCGGAGCTCCCTGGGCTGAAACAAAAGGGAAATACAACTACTCTATTGTCCAGAATGCTAGGTGATTTAAGCCCATTCAGTTCTTAAACGGTTCCCATTCAAGATCCAAAAGTCTCTTCTGCAGTTTAGATGTATCCACTCGATATACAAACAAATGCTAATAGCATTCAATTGCTTTGTAAACAAAGCATTGTCCTTTGTCTTCGGCCATGTGGTGACAGCCATTTTTATCCCTGGAAATTTAAAAGCACAACGCCCAGGGATTCTTTAATCAAAAAAATTAATCTTCAGAACTGTAAATTATTGCGAATTCTTACAGTCCGCCCTTGGATACTTCCAGCTTGCTTGTAGTATCCTCTTGAAGAAATGAGCAATAATTTCTGACCCCTCACAAACAACCATCCCCTGTATTTACCTAATAGCCATCTGCCACTGATCCCCATCCCGTCTATTCCCCTTAAATTCAAGAAAAAAAACCATGGTACGGTAGGCATCTTACAGATACTTCAGTTTTCAATAAGGGGTCTCATACCCCTACACACTTGTAAAATTATACAATGTAAACCAAATTGACAAACACCTTTTACATTATAACTTAGTACAAAATGTAATCAAAATGATCCCAAGCACGGAGAGGGTCCTACACCTCTGCTCAACTTGGAGTTGTCACAAAATGATCCCAAGCACGGAGAGGATCCTACGCCTCTGCTCAACTTGGGGCTGTAACACAAGATACAAAAAAACATTAAACATTTGAAACAACATGCTTAAATAAAACCCTGACCATCACGTGCCGATGATGGGTCGCGAAATTCGAGTGGGTATTGCTCCTCCCACCCGGGCAGTAAAAGTACCTTCCACCCCCCTTAGATTGTCTTAAACTTTAAAACAGGCAGAATGGATTTACAGACCAGCCTGCTCCGCCAGCCCCGAGCCATTCCCTTGTCCTTTTGTGGAGGCGGGGTACCCCTCATGTATAAAATTACCTTGGCACAGACCGAGACCGGGGAGAATGGGATCATGACTCCCAGTCCCTCCCCCTCCCGTCTTCCCTCGACTGGCTGCAGAAAGATGATGGGTGCCTGTGTGGCGGCTCTCCCTGGCCCCACACAAGCTTGGATCCCAGATCCGGCCACCCACTCATCCTCCCGAGCCACGCTTACCCTTTAACTTAGCCCGTGGGCCCCGGGTGAGTTCCTCCCTTCCCCGAACGCACTCACATGACTCTTGGGTCTCCCCCTCCTCTATGCAACCTTTCCCGGGCCATCACCACCCACCCCCGGGGAACGCGTCCCTATCACAAGGCGCCCGCGCTTCCCCATCATGACTCCTCTACAGCGAGGTCTCCCGCAAGTGAATTTCGGTCAAGATAGTGCTGGGTTGGGGGCCATGCCCCACCCAGCTGGGGCCATCTCCTCCCCGTAGGAGGAGAAGGCAATTTCCTCCGGACCCTGTCCGGTTTTTCCCAAAGATCGCTGCGGGGTCTCCTGGATTCGTCCAGTGGCGAGGTGATCCCCAACATTCTGTCTCCATATCTTCATTCGGTGCCCAGCTCGGGCTGGGCGAACATGGCTGCTTCATTTTCCAATCTCCTGCAAAAACTTAAAAGGACACGCAGCCAGGTCTCACAGATCTGCTGCCTTAGGTAGAGACATGGTCGGCTCCCTCGACCTCGGACCAAAAATACAAACATTCAGCACACATGTAAACTTAAACTCTTTAAACTTAAACTTAAGACTAGTTATATGAAACTAAATTTTACACCTTAAAGCAAGCTATATATAGCTATAATACAAATGCCGCCCGTCTCTGGATGGCCAGGCTAATCTCTGGCACTGTCGCAGATTGCTGCTGGCTGCAGCGAAGCTGGACTGCCTCCTGTCTCTGGTCCCTCGCAGCTTATGGCTGTTGAGTGGGGACCCCTGTTCTTTGGCTTCTCCCTGGTTCGGGAGTCCGCCCCACTCCACTGTAAAGTGGGTGACCATGCTTTCTTAGGCTGGGGCACCTGCTGAGACCTTCTGAGGGGTATCTCTATGGGGGAAACTTTGGCTGGCGGACCCTGAGCTTGGGTCACAGCCCCAGCTGGCTGGGAACCTTCTCCCCCATGTCCAAATAGCCCGCACTGTATAATGTACCTGGCAGCCTGCCAGTGCAAATCTCTCTCTGGGTTTGTCTGCTCTTCCCTGCCCACTCCTGTGCTGGGGGCAGGTATACTCTCACCACCCGCTGCTGGTGGCTGGAAATTTTCCTCCCCATGTTTAAAACCTGGTGTCAGCTCCCTCCCTATGTCTCCTGCAAGAGGGATTGCTATCCCTGCCCCCCCAGGGTCCCACATCATGGGGGGAACCACTCTAGAAGCTGGCTGAGAAGCTGGTCCCTTTAAACAGGCCACTGCACCTGCGTGAATCTGCTGTTCGGAAGACTGGGGGATTCCTGTCTCCAGACCAGCGCCTGCACGGGCAGTTTCAGTGAATGAATGGGCAGCAGCCTGCTGATTTCTAATCCCAGGCTGCTGTTTCTTTGTTTTGGAGCCACCTAACTTGCTCAAATTTAAACTTTGGTTCGAATTTAAGCTTTTGCCAAAATTTAGGTCCCACTGGGGTGGGGAAGTGTCCCAATTTGTGGGCAGGACAACCTGTCCCTGGAAGCAAGCCACATTGCCTGTCTTTGTAGGCTGTGAACTTGAACTTGCATGGACAGCAAACTCATGTTCCCTCACCCAGGTGGCTTTAAATGGGGACTTTTGGGCCTGCCTTTCATCTGGGACCAAAACTATCCCCTGTGTGCCTCCCTTGTCCCAGATTTCTGCTACTGGACCTGCTCTATAGGGGTCCCAGAACTCTCCTTCCCCGTTCCCTGGCTTAAACAGCTTACTCTGAACATGAATGGCTCCTCCCTCCACACAAGCCACAGTGCTTGCCTGTGAACTCGAACTTGCTGTGGGCTGATGATTCCTATTCTCAGGCTCACTCCTCACGGGTGGACCGTACCTCCGTTGTTGGAGTGGGTACACTGGTCCTGGTCCCCGCCTGCCTAGCAGGACCTGCTGGTGTTCTCCTACCACCCCATTGTCCACCTGCCAGAGCTCCTCAAGACAGCCATTTTTATCCCTGGAAATTTAAAAGCACAACACCCAGGGATTCTTTAATCAAAAAAATTAATCTTCAGAACTGTAAATTATTGCGAATTCTTACACAAGTCAGGAGTGTGGTGGAATACTCTCCACTTGCCTGGATGAGTGCAGCTCCAACAACACTCAAGAAGCTCGACACCATTCAGGATAAAGCAGCCGGCTTGATTGGCACTCCATCCACCACCTTCAACATTCACTCCCTCCACCACCAGCGCACTGTGGCTGCAGTGTGTACCATCTACAAGATGCACTGCAGCAACTCGCCAAAGCTCCTTCAACTGCACCTTCCAAACCCTACCACTTAGAAGGACAAGGGCAGCAAACGCATGGGAACATCACCACCTACAAGTTCCCCTCCAAGCCACACACCATCCTGACTTGGACCTGTACCACCGTTCCTTCACTGTCGCTGGGCCAAAATCCTGGAACTCCCTTCCTAACAGCATTGTGGGTGTACCTACACCATATGGACTGCAGCGGTTCAAGAAGGCGGCTCACCACCATCTTCTCAAGGGCAATTAGGGATGGGCACTAAATGCAGGCCTAGCCAGCGACGCCCACATCCCATCAATGAATTTTTTTTAAAAGCCTAATGGGCATATACCATGAGATAGTAGGTGCATTGGGTAGCAAACTTACATGCAATGGCTGAAAGCATGGATGCGTCCAGCTCCAAATTGTGTCAGGGTTTCGCACAAAGCATGGAGACTATTCTGTCCAACATGGAGCAAGTGGTCAGCTCTATGAACAGGGCATGTGCCCTGCATGCACATGGAGCAGCCCACTCCAATATGGTGGGCAGCACACTTCTAGCGTGGGACTGGTGTGCACGCGTATATTGGACCCTTAGGTGCCCGCTTTACACCTGGAAAATGGGCAAGGCATAATTGAATTTCTAGGCCAGCAAATTTTTAACCATAGCAGGACAAGATGATAGATAATCAAATTAATCCCAATCACCTCAGTTCAACTCTGGAGACCTGAATTTTAATCCTATTCAGAAATAATAGAGACCAATATTATCAGGTGCTGAGGCCTGAGGTTGGCTGTGTGCCTGTTTTGATGGTGCGGATAATGCAGTAGTGATGGGTTTGTGGTACTATCAGCCTATGCACCAGATGTGCATGCTGCTCATTAAAGCCTAAAATAGGTATTTAGGAGGTTCGTTGCCCATAATGCATTCTCTGCACCTGAATAGCATTCATTCAGTGCCCATATGAAAAAGGCACTGGATAGGAAATCCCAAAGTCAGCCAAATTGGATCCTCTTTCTTAGAGGGGAGTTTGCTTGGTAGGTGTATCAATTCAGTGTATTTTGACATTTATTTCTGTCATTTAATTCTAAACAATGCACACCTTCTTAAAGTTCTATCCCTCTTCCAACTGCAGGATATTTGTCAAGGATAATGCAAATTACACTAAATTGTGTTGTAGGCAGCCCTGGCTCAGCAGCTGAAGGAGCCCTCAAGCTGCTTCACTAATTCCATTTTTACTTGCTCCTTCTCACTTGTCCTCTGTACCTCAGTTGCTTCCTCCTGCGATTCACTGATTGTGGTTGGTGGGTGACATAGGGTGCTGTGAGGTTAGCTTGATTCTGGCAGTAAAACATCCTTTACATAGATTTACATAGAACTTACAGCACAGAAACAGGCCATTTAGCCCTACTGATCTATGTCAGTATTTGTGCTCCACATGAGCCTCCTCAGACCCTACTTCAATTATAGCATATTCTTCTAGTCCTTTCTCCCTCATGCACTTATTTAGCTTCCCCTTAAATGCATGGTATTTACCCCAACCCCAATGTGGTAGCATTGAAAGAGACTAGAAAGGCAAGATGTTCTAATGTGTTATGATGCAGTGCTGCAAGGTACGCCTACATGCAGGGGAATGAATGAGTCAGTAAGGAAAAGGAAATGAAAAACAAAGGATGATACTTACCATGATGACCTCACTCTTAGCCACTCCCTCTGTTGCTTCCAGGCCCAGAATATCCAGTTTCCTGTCCTCATAAGGATTCTTTAGTCTGTGGTCTGTGTGTGCTGTCACCTGTTATGCGCAGCCTTTTCCTCTAAGCAGATGGAAAAGGTACAGATATTGGAATGAAGAATCTGTGAGAAAATATCTATCAACTTCTGAAGGAGGAGGGCGAACAGACAGAGGTCGTGGTTCACATTGGTACCAACGGCATGGGTAGAAAGAGGGATGAGGTCCTGCAACAAGAATTTAGGGAGCTAGGTAGCAGATTAAAAAGCAGGACCTCAAAGGTTGTAATCTCTGGATTACTCCCGGTGCCACGTGCTAGTGAGTATAGGAATAGGAGGATAGAGCAGATGAATGCGTGGCTAAAGAGTTGGTACAGGAGGGAGGGCTTTAGTTTCCTGGATCACTGGGTCTGCTTCTGGGGAAGGTGGGACCTGTACAAGTCGTACAGGTTGCACCTGAACCGGAACGGGACCAACATGCTTGCGGGGAGGTTTGCTAGTACTGTTGGGGGGGGGGGGGGTTAAACTAACTTGGCAGGGGAATGGGATACAGAGTGGAGCTATAGTAGGGGGTGATGCACAGCCAAATATAGAGGAAAAAACAAGTCAGCCTGGAAGGCAGAGCAAATATGTAATGGCACAAGGGAGTATGGCAAGGCTGGATGGCATTTATTTTAATGCAAGGAGTCTTGCGCGTAAGGCAGATGAATTGAAGGTGTTGATGAACACATGGGAGTATGATATTGTTGATATCACAGAGACATGGTTGAGGGAGGGGCAGGACTGGCAGCTCAATATTCCGGGGTATAGAATCTTCAGGCGAGGCAGAGGGGGGTGTAAAAGAGGAGGAGTGTGTGTCGCAATATTAATCAAGGAGTCAATTACTGCTGTAAGGAGGGATGATATCTTAGCAGGTTCCTCTAATGAGGCCATATGGGTAGAACTTAAAAACAAAAAGGGGGCAAGCACCTTACTGGGAGTGTACTATAGGCCCCCAAACAGGGGGAGATAGAAGAACAGATATGTGGGCAAATCTCAGAGAAGTGTAGAAATAATAGGGTAATAATAGTAGGGGATTTCAACTTCCCCAATATTAACAGGGATAGTCAGAGTGTGAAAGACTTAGAGGGTGTGGAATTCTTAAAGTGCATCCAGGAGAGCTTTTTGAGCCAGCATGTAGAAAGTCCTACAAGAGAGGGGGTGGTACTGGACCTAATTCTAGGGAATGTAGCCGGGCAAGTGGTAGAAATGTCAGTAGGAGAGCATTTTGGTGACAGTGACCATAATTCGGTGAGATTTAAGGGAGTAATGGAAAAGGACAAAGATGGACTGGAAATAAAGGTTCAAAATTGGGGGAAGGCCGATTTTAATATGATAAGGCAGTATCTGGCCAAAGTGGTCTGGGATCAGCTACTTGTAGGGAAATCCACATCAAAGCAGTGGGAGTCTTTCAGAAAGGAAATAGAGAGAGTATAACGCCAACATGTTCCCATAAAGGTCAAGGGTGGGACCAACAAGCCCAGGGAACCCTGGATGTCAAGGGATATACAAGAATGGATTAGGAAAAAAAGGGAGGCTTTTGGCAGATACAACGGACTAAAAACAGTAGAAGCCCTAGAGGAGTATAGAAAGTGCAGGGGGGTACTTAAAAATGAAATTAGGAGAGCGAAGAGGGGGAATGAAAAAACACTGGCAGGCAATATAAAGGAAAATCCCAAGGTGTTTTATATAAGTATATTAAGGACAAGAGGATAACCAGGGAAAGAGTAGGGCCCATTAGGGATCAACGTGGCAATCTATGTGTAGAGCCGGAAGATGTAGGTGAGGTTTTAAATGAATATTTTGCATCTGTGTTCACTATGGAGAAGGACGATGTAGGCATAGAAATCAGGCAGGGGGATTGTGATATACTTGAACAAATTAGTATTGAGAGGGAGGAGGTACTAACGGTTTTAGCGGGCTTAAAAGTGGATAAATCCCCAGGCCCAGACGAGATGTATCCCAGGCTGCTGTGTGAGGCAAGGGAGGAGATTGCAGAGGCTCTGACACAAATTTTTAGAACCTCTCTGGCCACAGGGGAAGTGCCAGAGGACTGGAGAACAGCTAGCGTAGTACCATTATTCAAGAAGGGTAGTAGGGATAAACCAGGGAATTACAGGCCAGTGAGCCTAACATCAGTGGTAGAGAAATTATTGGAAAAAATTCTGAGGGACAGAATTAGTCTCCACTTGGAGAGGCAAGGATTAATCAAGGATAGCCAGCATGGCTTTGTCAGGGGGAGATTAGGTCTAACCAATTTGATTGAATTTTTCGAGGGAGTGACTAGGTGTGTGGATGAGTGTAGTGAAGTTGATGTAGTCTATATGGACTTCAGTAAGGCTTTTGACAAAGTCCTGCATGGGAGACTGGTTAAGAAGGTAAGAGCCCATGGGATCCAGGGCAATTTGGCACATTGGATCCAAAGTTGACTTAGTGGCAGAAGGCAGAGGGTGATGGTCGAAGGTTGTTTTTGTGACTGGAAGCCTGTGTCCAGTGGTGTACCGCAGGGATCGGTGCTGGGTCCTTTGCTGTTTGTAGTGTACATTAATGATTTAGATATGAATGTAGGAGGTATGATCAGTAAATTCGCAGATGACACGAAAATTGGTGGAATGGTAAATAGCGAGGAGGGAAGCCTCAGGCTACAGGACAATAGAGATGGGTTGGTTAGATGGGCAGAACAGTGGCAAATGGAATTTAACCCTGAAAAGTGTGAGGTGATGCATTTCGGGAGGACAAAAAGCAAAGGAATGCACAATGAATGGCAGGACCCTGGGAAGGACAGAGGATCAGAGGGACCTTGGTGTGCATGTACATAGATCCCTGGAGGCAGCAGGACAGGTCGGTAAGGTGGTTAAAAAGGCATATGGGATACTTGCCTTCATTAGCCGAGGCATAGAATATAAGAACAGGGAGGTTATGATGGAGCTGTACAAAATGCTAGTTAGGCCACAGCTGGAATACTGTGTGCAGTTCTGGTCACCACACTATAAGAAGGATGTGATTGCATTGGAGAGGGTGCAGAGGATGTTACCTTGGCTGGAGCGCTTCAGCTATGAAGAGAGACTGGACAGGCTGGGGTTGTTTTCCTTAGAGCAGAGAAGGCTGAGGGGGGACCTGATTGAGGTGTACAAAATTATGAGGGGCATAGATAGGGGAGATAGAAAGGAAATTTTCCCCTTAGTAGAGGGGTCAATAACCAGGGGGCATAGTTTCAATATAAGGGGCAGGAGGTTTAGAGGGGATTTGAGGAAAAGCTTTTTCACCCAGAGGGTGGTTGGAATCTGGAACTCACTGCCTGAAAGGGTAGTAGAGGCAGGAACCCTCACAACATTCAAGAAGCATTGAGATGAGCACTTGAAACGCCATAGCATACAAGGCTATGGACCAAGTGCTGGAAAATGAGATTAGAATAAACAGGGCTTGATGGCCCCCAAGGCCGAAGGGCCTCCTTCTGTGCTGTATAACTCTATGGGCTGGATTTTCATTCAGGAGCCGGGTAGGAGGCAAGACTACAACTTTCGGGGTTGTAGTCCCGCCTCCATCGAGATGTGGCCAATCCACGCGATTTTAACTTGATTAACCTTGTTGAGCCCGCCAAGCGGGCTCAGCAGGCCAATTAAGAGCCACCTGGCAACAGGTGACATCACAGACTGAAATTTCATCTGTCAAGAGGTTTTGACAGATGAAATACCAGCGTTTCACAGCTGTTTGAAGCTGTCAAACACTGACAGTCTTACTTCTAACCTGAGTCCTTCTCCACAGACTCAGTTAGAAATCTCTCCTGCACAGAAAGCTGAAGGCTGTCACTTTTGACAGTTCACAGCCATTCTGCTTTCTGTGCCGGTGAGATGAGGGACTCCCAAGACCTAAAGGAAGGAAGGCTGATAATGTAAGAAAAGGTAATTTTAACTTCTTTAACCACTTTAGACACACCAAACACACTTACCTTTGCACTCATGCACACATCACTCACCTGAACACCGACATCTCGACCCCTCCAAGTCCTTCAACCCGACGGCCCGCCTCCTCTAACTTGGCGTGGTTTGGAGCTGTCGGGAATCCCACACTTCAACCTTAAAAATAGGGATTAGGCTAAAAACTGCCTGTTAACTACCTGTTAACAGGCAGTTAATTGGCACTAATCCCTTCCCGCCTCGGGTAGGCGGGTCCCAGTGCGGGGCGGGTACCCGCCTCCTTTGAAATTGGCATGGAGGCGGGTTGGGTGCGGGATGGGGTCGGGACCCCTGATTTCGGGATTTTAACCTCCCACACGCCTCCAATCCCGACTCCACAGCCCAATGACAATCCTGCCCATTATGACTCTATGACTAACCAATTACCCAGTCCAGTAGCCAACTTATGTGAGTGTAGAAACCCATTAGTGTGCAGCAGATACAATGGGGCAGTAATTCCTCCCCAAACGTGTGAGTACGGAAGGGGTACTCACGCGTCTGGCCGGAGGAAATGCCGGTTTTCAGCATGCACAGCGCATGCGCTGAAAACCGGCATTTCCTCTCCTCTAACCCAAGAGGTGAAGAGGCTAGCGCGTGCACTGTAGGGGGCAGCGCGTGCGTCTTGGATTTCCTCTGTTTTGGGGGATTTGCGCATGTGTAAAGGCCTCCGGTCTTTACGCTTGTAAAAAGCACACGTAAGTATTTATTTTTACAGGTAAGTGGTGTTTTAGTGCAATTTAGAATTTTTTTTTCCACAGGTTCATTATTTTAAAGAATCTACAATAAGGTAAGTTTAATTTTAGACCCTTTTTATTAAAAATGTATTTTTTTCAACAAAAAAAATTATTGTTTAAATTATTTTTTTTAACTTATTTATACTTAATTTAATGATTGGGATGTTTTTTAAAATTTTATTTAAAGTTTAAGTAGTGTTTTGGGGTGCAGTACTTCTCATGAGTTTGACAGTTCTTACTCTCAAACTTATGAATGAAGTTTCCCCTCCCCTGATTGGCTGAACAGTGCTCACCTGATCCCAGCCGGCACATCGCACTAACTACGCCGTTGGGTCAGGTTAGCACAGCACACCGACATCAGAACCTGGCCACTGACAGGAAATCCACTGCGGGCCAGGTTTCAGATGTCGGCGCGCAGGGTGAGTGCACATCGGGGGCTTGCACGCGCGGCAAGCCCCCGACACCAAGTTCTGGGCCCTTATGTTGGCGTGGTGCTTGGTGTTTCTTGCTTGACACATTTAATGGTCACCAGTGGCGTGGTAAAACATAGATACATGCATGTGCATTTTGCAACAATTGACAATGTGTTGCGTATTTTCCCTGTGGGATACTCTGCTAAACTTACAGTGAAGTGCTGTTATTTAATGTACATTTTAAAACAACCATATAAAATTAAGCAAAGTGTGAGGAAAAGTAACTTGGTAATCTTTCTGAAACCAGAAAACTTTTCATACCTCCACAATGCATTAGTAGGAGCATGGTGGGGGGGGGGGGATTCCGGATCTTCGGGAGTCAGATCCCCGATCCCGGGGGAGTGGTGGAGTTGAATCCCTGATCCCGGGGTGGGGTTTGAATCCTGGGTGGGCCGGACCCCCGTTCCGGCGCCTTGGGAAGTCTTTGGATGCGGGGGCGGGGGTCGATGCCAGGGAAGAAGGTAGCTTGGTGGGCTGGGAGGAAGTACTCCTGCTCCTTCTGGCCCTTAAGCAGTGCTGTAAGGGCCCTTAACTTTTCTCCAAAGCTGTCCTCGCCTCCCTTGAGCAGCCGGGTTTCCCGAGGCCTGGGAAACCCAGCTGGCCAAGGTTAAACTTGTAATACCGGGAAGCTTAAAAAGGCTTCAGAGACCCAGGTAAGGCCTCAGACCGCGGGTGTCGGCGGGAGGCGCAAGCGGGAAGCTTAAAAAGGCTTCAGAGACCCAGGTAAGGCCTCAGACCGCGGGTGTCGGCGGAAGGTGCGAGCGGGAAGCTTAAAAAGGCTTCAGAGACCCAGGTAAGGCCTCAGACCGTGGGTGTCGGCGGGAGGCGCAAGCGGGAAGCTTAAAAAGGCTTCAGAGACCCAGGTAAGGCCTCAGACCGCGGGTGTCGGCGGGAGGCGCGAGCGGGAAGCTTAAAAAGGCTTCAGAGACCCAGGTAAGGCCTCAGACCGCGGGTGTCGGCGGGAGGCGCGAGCGGGAAGCTTAAAAATGCTTCAGAGACCCAGGTAAGGCCTCAGACCGCGGGTGTCGGCGGGAGGCGCGAGTGGGAAGCTTAAAAAGGCTTCAGAGACCCAGGTAAGGCCTCAGACCGCGGGTGTCGGCAGGAGGCGCGAGCGGGAAGCTTAAAAAGGCTTCAGAGACCCAGGTAAGGCCTCAGACCGCGGGTGTCGGCGGGAGGCGCGAGCGGGAAGCTTAAAAAGGCTTCAGAGACCCAGGTAAGTTTTACCAATCTCCAGTCTCCGAAGTCAGAGGGAAGGAGAGAGGTAAAAAGTAATCCAAGTGTGATGTCACCAGAAAGCGGGTAAGTGATTGGTTGGTAAGTATTTCTCTCTTTTTAAGCTTAAACTCTGTCGTTTATAGTTTCTAAGGTGCGATATTCATCATCTAGAATCGGGGCAGAGGGTATTTAAAAATAATATTAATAAATTTAATTAATTACATAGAATGGGAGATCAGGTGATGTGTTGCTGCTGCAATATGTGGGAGCTGGTGGACACCATTGATGCTCACGGTGATCACATTTGCAGTAAGTGTTGGCTGCTCGAGGAATTCCGGCTCCGTGTTGAAGAGCTGGAGTCCGAGCTTCAAACACTGAGACACATCAGGGAGGGGGAGAGTTACCTGGACTCTGTGGCCAGGGTCAGGATGGTGTGACTAGAAGTGAGGCAGGTACGGGGATTCAGGAGGTAGTGTTGGAGGATCTGCAGCCCTTGCTCTTGTCCAACAGGTTTGAGGCTCTTACTCCCTGTGAGGATGGGAACAGGGACTGCGGGGAGGATGAGCAACTTGGCCACAGCACCGTGGAGCGGGGGGCCATTCAAGTGGGGGGAGTTAAAAGAAATGTTGTAGTGGTTGGGGATAGTATTGTTAGGGGGATAGATAGAGTTCTTTGCAGCCGAGAGCGAGAGTCCCAAAGGCTGTGTTGCCTGCCCGGTGCCAGGGTTAAGGACATCTCCTCTGGGCTGGAGAGAAACTTGGAGTGGGAGGGGGAGGATCCAGTTGTCGTGGTCCATGTTGGTACCAACGACATAGATAGGACAAGGAAGGAGGTTCTGCTGAGGGAGTTTGAGCAGCTAGGGGCCAAATTAAAAAGCAGAACCACAAGCGTAATAATCTCTGGATTACTACCTGAGCCACATGCAAATTTGGCTAGGGTAAATAAAATTAGAGAGTTAAATGCGTGGCTCAAAGACTGGTGTGGGAGAAATGGGTTTTGCTTCCTGGGACACTGGCACCAGCACTGGGACGGGAGAGAGCTGTTCCGTTGGGACGGGCTTCACTTGGCCAGTGCTGGGACTAGAATCCTGGCGAATCGAATAACTAGGGCTGTAGAGAGGGCTTTAAACTAATTAGTGGGGGGGAGGTTTTAAGAGAGCGAAAAATAAAAATGACAGCGGAGAAGGCAATAGAGCAAGGTAGCAGTGGGGGAATGAAAAACCAGAGTGTGTCAGGGCCAGAATGTATAATGATAAAGGTAAAGTAGTAAAAGGGGTAAAAGCAGGAATAAATTGTCAGAAAACATATTTGAAAGTTCTTTATCTGAATGCACGCAGCATTCGTAACAAAATTGACGAGTTGACGGTGCAAATAACTACACATGGGTATGATCTGGTGGCCATTACGGAAACATGGCTGCAAGATAATCATGAATGGGAACTTAACATACAAGGGTATTTGACAATTAGGAAGGACAGACAGGAAGGAAAGGGAGGTGGGGTTGCTATGTTAATCAAGGATGGAATCACTGCAATCGTCATAAATGATATTGTGTCAAAGGATCAGGATAGTGAAACAGTTTGGGTGGAGATAAGGAATAATAAGGGGAAAAAGTCACTAGTGGGCGTAGTCTGTAGGCCTCCTAACAGTTGCAACTCTGTTGGTCGAAGTATAAATCAGGAAATAGTTGGGGCTTGTAATAAGGGAACAGCTATAATCATGGGGGATTTTAAATTTCATATTGACTGGATTAATCAAATTGGGCATGGCAGCATTGAGGAAGAGTTCATAGAGTGTATTAGGGACGGGTTCCTTGAGCAGTATGTAACTGAACCAACCAGGGGGCAGGCAATCTTAGATCTGGTCCTGTGTAATGAGACAGGATTAATAAAAAATGTCCTAGTAAAGGATCCCCTTGGAATGAGTGACCATAATATGGTTGAATTCCAAATTCAGTTTGAGGGTGAGAGAGATGAATCTCAAACCAGCATACTAAGCTTAAATAAAGGAGACTATGAAGGTATGGGAGTAGAATTGACTAAAGTGGACTGGGAAAATAGATTAAAGTGTAAGACGGTACAAGAGCAGTGGTCTACATTCAAGGAGATATTTCACATCTTTCAAGATAAATATATTCCACTGAGGAAAAAGGGGAGTAAAAGAAAAGACAGCCATCCGTGGCTTAGTAAAGTAATAAAGGATAGTATTCGACTGAAAACAAGGGCATATAAATTAGCCAAATCTAGTGGGAGGATAGAAGATTGGGAAGCATTTAAAAGCCAGCAAACAATAACAAAAAGATTAATTAAGAAAGGGAAGATAGATTATGAAAGTAAACTAGCAAAAAATATAAAAACAGATAGCAAGAGTTTCTACAGCTATATAAAAAGAAAAAGGGTGGCTAAAGTGAACATTGGTCCCTTAGAGGATGGGATTGGGAAACTAGTGGTGGGGAACATGGAGATGGCAAAGACGCTGAACAAATATTTTGTATCAGTCTTTACAGTAGAGGACACTAAAAATATCCCAACACTGGACAAACAGGGGGCAATGGGGGGGGGGGGGGAGGAGCTAAACACAATTAAAATCACTAAGGAGATGGTACTCAGTAAAATAATGGGACTTAAGGCGGATAAATCCCCTGGACCTGATGGCCTACATCCTAGGGTCTTGAGAGAAGTGGCAGTAGGGATTGTGGATGCATTGGTGATCATTTTCCAGAACTCCCTGGACTCAGGAAAGGTCCCGGCAGATTGGAAAACTGCTAATGTAACACCCTTATTTAAAAAGGGAAGTAGACAAAAAGCTGGAAACTATAGACCAGTTAACCTAACATCTGTGGTTGGCAAAATGTTGGGGTCCATTATTAAGGATATAGTAACAGAGCATTTGGATAAACATAATTTAATAGGACAGAGTCAGCATGGTTTTATGAAGGGGAAGTCATGTTTGACAAATTTGCTCGAATTCTTTGAGGATGTAACATACAGGGTGGATAAAGGGGAACCAGTGGATGTAGTGTATTTGGACTTCCAAAAGGCATTTGACAAGGTTCCACACAAAAGATTACTGATCAAGATAAAAAATCACGGGATTGGGGGTAATATACTGGCATGGGTGGAAGATTGGCTATCTAACAGAAAACAAAGAGTTGGGATAAATGGTTCATTCTCGGGCTGGCAATCAGTAACTAGTGGTGTTCCGCAGGGGTCAGTGCTGGGACCCCAACTCTTTACAATCTATATTAACAATTTGGAGGAAGGGACCGAGTGCAACATATCCAAGTTTGCCGACGATACAAAGATGGGAGGGAAAGCAGTGAGTGAGGAGGACATAAAAAACCTGCAAAAGGACATAGACAGGCTAAGTGAGTGGGCAGAGATTTGGCAGATGCAATATAATGTTGGAAAGTGTGAGGTTATGCACTTTGGCAGAAAAAATCAAAGAGCAAGTTATTATCTAAATGGAGAGAAACTGCAAAGTGCTACAATACAAAGGGATCTGGGTGTCCTGGTGCATGAAACACAAAAAGTTAGTATGCAGGTGCAGCAGGTGATCAGGAAGGCCAATGGAATCTTGGTTTTTATTGCAAGAGGGATGGAGTATAAAAACAGGGAAGTCTTGCTGCAGTTATACAGGGTATTGGTAAGGCCACACCTGGAATACTGCGTGCAGTTTTGGTTTCCATATTTAAGAAAAGATATACTTGCTCTCGGGGCGGTTCAGAGAAGGTTCACTCGGTTGATTCCGGAGATGAGGGGATTGACGTATGAGGAAAGGTTGAGTAGGTTGGGACTCTACTCATTGGAGTTCAGAAGAATGAGAGGCGATCTTATCGAAACATATAAGATTGTGAGGGGGCTTGATCGGGTGGATGCGATGAGGATGTTTCCACTGATGGGTGAGATTAGAACTAGGGGGCATAATCTTAGAATAAGGGGCTGCCCTTTCAAAACTGAGATGAGGAGAAACTTCTTCACTCAGAGGGTAGTAAATCTATGGAATTTGCTACCCCAGAGAGCTGTGGAAGTTGCAACATTAAATAAATTTAAAATGGAGATAGACATTTTCCTAGCAGATAAGGGAATTAGGGGTTATGGGGAGAGGGCAGGGAAGTGGACATGAGTCTAGGTTCAGATCAGCCATGATCCTATTGAATGGCGGAGCAGGCCCGAGGGGCCGTATGGCCTACTCCTGCTCCTATTTCTTATGTTCTTATGTTCTTATAAATGTGAGGCTCCGAGCCTCATTATAATACTTAAATAGCCAACCCGACTCCTGGGAGTGGGTTGGCTGCTTGCTCCCATCCCGCCTCCATTAAACCCGGAAGTGGATGGGTTGGAGGTGGGTTGGGGTCAGGTTTGAGATTTAAAAAATTTTAACTTCTCACCCGACCCCGACCCACCCATTTTTGGGGGTTAAAATTTTAGTTTTTGTATCAGTTTTCAAATGTGAAAAGGTTGGATCTGCTCCTTGCATAATAAATAAGACTTAATCTCAGATAGGTTGCTTTTATATATCATGAGAAATGGTGCAAGCTAAATTTTAAAAAGGGCACAAGATGGAAAAAGCACCAGGGCCAGGTTTAACTTGTTTTAGGATATTGAAAAACGAAAGTGACAGAGGCCCTGTGTATTACTCTGATCAATATTTTCAATAGTTCATTGAGAACAGGGGTGTTGCCAGATGGTTGAAGAAAGTAAATTACAGTATTTAAACAAAAGAATTAAAGTCAACTCCTGGAAACGAGAGACTAGTGCGTTTTACTCCAGTAGTGGAGGAGTTAATGGTAATCATCATTAGAGATGCTATAATTGCTCATCTAGAATGTACAGAACTGATAGGGGACACCCAGCATAGCTTCAGAAAAAGAGGTCATGAACCAGACAGTTCACAACCTCAATGTCCTATTTTACACTGAGCAAAGCTTCTGATCCCATATTCCCTCTGTCACCAAGTCTGCCTATGTCCACCTCCGTAATATTGCCCTTCTCCACCCCTGCCTGAGCCCATCTGCTGCTGAAACCCTCATTAATGTTTTTGTTACCTCCAGACTTGACAATTCAAATGCTCTCCTGGCCGGCATCCCATCTTCCACCCTCCGTAAATGTCAGCTCATCCAAAATTCTGTTGCCCGTATCCTAACTCGCATCAAGTTCCATTCACCCATCACCCTGTGCTACATTGGCTCCCACACAAGTAATGCCTTGAATTTAAAATTCTCATCCTCGCCCCTCCCTCTTTATAACCTCCTCCATCCCTACAACCATCCGAGAACACTGTAGTCCTCCAATTCTGGCCTCATGAGCATTCCAGATTTCCTTCACCCCACCATTGGTGGCCATGCCTTCAGCTGTCTAGGCGCTAGGCTCTGAATTGTGTCCCCAAACCTCTCCACCGCGCTACCTCTCTTTCCTCCTTTAAGATGCTCCTTAAAACCTACCTCTTTGACCAAGCTTTTGGTCACCTGTCTGAATATCTCATTATATGGCATGGTGTCAAATATTGCCTGATAACACTCCTGTGAAGCACCATGGGACATTTTACCATGTTAAAGGTGCTATATAAATGCACACGCATTTGTTGACAAACTTAATCCAGTTTTTTGAAGAAACCATTACTATGGTTGATCATGGAGACCCAGTAAACATCATCTATTTGGATTTACAAAAAAACTTTTGATAAAGTGCCTCATGAGGGATTGCGGGTGAAGATTAAGTCCCACAGTGTGAAACGTAATATGGCAAGATGGATAGATAATACGTGAGGTAAGAGATTGTAAACAATGGGATAGTTTCACAATGGGGTCTTATCAGGAATCGGTGCTAGGTGCCCTTCTGATTATTATATGAACAATCTGCAGGAGGGCATATACATGTTAAGTAATTAATACATGTTAAGTAATTAAATGTGGGTTGATTAAATTGTGGAGAAAAGTCAGTTGTAAATTTAACTTAACTGAACTGTGTACATGCATTGTGACATCATCACACATGTGTCATGATGCAATAAACAGGCTTCACTGCTATTTAAACCCAGGAAAAAAGAAAGAAAGACTTGGATATCATGGGCAGGATTTTCATTGGGCCGTGGAGGCGGAATTGGAGGCATGTGGTGGGTTAAAATCTCGAAAATGGGGTGGCACGAACCCATCCCGCCCCCAACCTGCCTCCATGCTAGTTTCAAAGTAGGCGGGTACCCGACCCGCACTGGGACCCGCCTCCCCAAGGCAGGAAGGGGATTAGTGCCAATTAACTGCCTGTTAACAGGTAGTTAACAGGCAATTTTTAGCCTAATCCCTCTTTTTAATGTTGAAGGATGGGATTCCTGATGGCTCCAAACCACGCCAAGTTAGAGGAAGTGGACCGCTGAGATGAAGGGCTTGCAGGGGTCGAGATGTCCGGTGTTCAGGTGAGTGATGGGTGCATGAGTACAAAGGTAAGTGTGTTTGGTGTGTGTAAAGTGTTTACAGAAGTTTTACATACCTTTACTTACCTTTACAGCCTTCCTTCCTTCAGGTCTCGGGAGTCCCTCATCTCACCGGCACAGAAAGCAGAATGGCTGCGAGCTGTCAAAAGTTGCAGCATTCAGCTTTCTGTTCTGGGGAGATCTCTAAATCAGCCTGAGAGGAAGGAATTAACCTGGAGTACAGACTGTCAGTGTTTGACAGCTTCAAACAGCTGTGAAACGCTGATATTTCATCTGTCAAAAGGTCTTGACAGATGAAATATCAATCTGTGATGTCACCTGTTGCCGGGTGGCCCTTAATTGGCCTGCTGAGCCCACTGGGCGGGCTCAACAAGGTCAATCAAGTCAAAATCACGTGGGTTGGCTAGAACTCGATGGAGGCGGGACTACAACCCCGAAAGTTGTAGTCCCGCCTCCTACCTGACTCCTCAATGAAAATCCAGCCCCATGTCTTTCACGACTACTGGACATCTCAAAGCGCTTTACAGCCAATTAAGTACTTTTTTGAAGTGAAGTCACCGTTGTAATATGGGAAACGCATCAGCCAATTTACACACAGCAAGGTCCCAAAAACAGAAATGTGATAATGACCAAATAATCTATTTTTGTTATGTTGGAAGTAAGATCAGGTTTAGGGGAGGTCAAAGTGGACTCAACATCAACTCACTCTCAGTCCACTTTCTATCGTAGCAATACAACAACAACTTGCATTTATTTTGCACTTTTAACATAGAAACACATCATAAAAATGCACTGCAATATCAAAACAGATCACATTCAGAATAAAACGAGAGGCAGAATCATTCCATGTGTGATTATTAAGGTTATTTGGCTGGTACATACAGGGTAATGACTGCCCAAGAACAAATTTGCAATTTACTGCTTTCCAGTCTTGCAGGAAAGTGACGCTTGGCTATAGACCCTGTGGGCTGGGTATGGTTTTTTTTACAAGTAGCCCTCTCACTTGCTGTGCTCATCCCAGTGCTGAGGCTGCTGCTCCCCTTCCTCTAACTTTCATCCAGAATAAAGAATCAAAAATGACACCCATGACTAGCTGAAAATACCAAAACAGAGTAAGGCAACAAATCATAAACCATCAATCTCTAAGCTTTGAAATGACTTGGCAATCCATTAATCACAAAAGAACATGGATCCTATTAATCCAAATGGCTGCAGGTGTGAGGCCCTTTAAATAGTTCTTCCATTCATATCAGTCAGTTTCTGAGGTGTCGTGTTCTCAAAATTCCCACATTCCCCAAATTTATGGATAAAGGGACCCTGTATGGACAAGTTGGTAAAAAGGGTACCCAAAATGGCTTCTGCAATCTCGTGACCAAAAGTACAGGATTTTAAAAGCAAGGCCCGCAAAAAGGCAGGCACTTTTCAAAACCTGAAACGAAACCTAAGATGCATGAATCTGTGAAGAGACTTTGTGGAGCCAGACAGCTAAGCAAACACAGAATATGCATTCATTCACCTTGGAACAGATCAGGTTAGAATGGGCCTAATTGAGGCCATTAGGTTTCTGCATATTTAATCAGTAACAGCTCACAGTAGCCATTAAGCCAGGATGAGGACAATTAAATTTCATAAATGACAAACAGCCAGGACATCGAAGCCATTAAGCACGGAGACAACCACTCCAGAAGTCGTTAAAGTAAATGGCTGTAATCATTTTAAACGAGCCCGCCAAAAGTTAGACCAAGGACTGACCTGATTTGGCGTGCAGATAGGAATGAAGAACCAGGTATAACTGTCGGCCCATCGGTAGTGATCGCTCGCTTGCTCTTGCCTCTTATCGTTTGGCCTTTGGCCTCCTGCCTCTCGTTCTCGTGCCCTGGCCTCGTGGCGGGCTCTCATCTCGCTCCCAGCACCGCTCAACACCAAGGACGCCCATTACTACACCGAGGGCCAAACATGGGAGGAGAACGAGACCCGAATTCGAAAATACACAGGACACACAGGCCACAAACGGGCAGACGAGACGAGACAAGACGAAGAATACGGTAAACCGATAAAGGAAGAGCAGGGCAGCGAAAAGACGCATTGGGGGCCAAACGCCTAGTTATAAGCTGGCGTTTGACGAATAAACTGGCGTTCGAAGAATGGGTAGAAAAATCAGTTTGACAGTATAAACCGCCAACCGAGCCCCAACCGCTTAAAAACTCGTCAGCGACTAAACCGCCCGAGGAAGAAGAAGAAGACCCATTGCAACTCGACGATGACGTTAGCTGAGGAAAAGGAGGGTGATTCACATAAACCGCGCCCTGTGACCACGTGGCGATGAGATACCCCAAAGGACAGCAAGAACGGACCCCAAAACTCACAACCGTTAAAAGTCAACAGGTTTCGAATTGGTGAGCATAAGTCCCTGGCCACTCATAGCTTAATCTAGTTAGGTATAGGGGGTGGGATAAGGATAAGGGGATTTTTAATGTGTTTGTTCCCTCGATGTGCTGTGTGTTACCCATTCCCAAATAAGTGTATTATTCTTATATGCCTGTAATTATCTTAGTAATTCTCAGCATTGTGATCTTGTGTTGCCTTTAATAAAAATTACGGTTTTGTTGCACCGAACCACTTGTCTACTTGTTTTTCTGTATCGCCGCCTGTACCTAAGTCTGGTGTCTAGAACCCAGGGGGTGTGGAGCGATTCGAACCGCTCAGAGACAGTCAGGGGCAGAGCTGACTGGGCACACGCTACAAACCCCCTACAGAAATGGCGACCGCGGCAGGACACCGGCAACAGGGGTGCGATACAGTAGACAATGGTTCGGAAGAGCAAACCATGATGGAGGAAAGGATTCCTGATTATGTGTTTAGTAAGGTGAATATCACAAAGAAGTGGATCACCATTCTGTTAAAGGCTGGGCAACCGGTAGATGCCGCAGCTAAGTGGACAGAAGGGAAGGAGCACAAGAAATCCCTAGAGAAGGCAGTCTGGCTGATGTGCTTCAAAAAGCAGGTCCAGTTTTTGGACAGGCTTGTTGCAGCACAGGCAGCCGAGATAAAGGAGTCAGCCCTGGAAATCCAGGACAAGGCTCTAGCGGGGGAGAAGTTACTGGTAGCATTGCAGGCCCTGAATCACGAAAGGGTTCAGTTAACGGGAGAACATAAGGCCAGGTTGGAATACCTACAGTGCCAAGTCACCGAAGCCAAGGGTAACGAGTTGACGTTACGGGAAAAGAACGCCCGCCTAGCGAGACAAGTAAGGGAGCAGGAGGAGAAAGTAAAGGAAGTAAAAGCAGCTTATAAGTTAGCGAGCGAACAGGGGTTTGAAGACGCAGATCATGGCCCCTGCAAGGAACAGATAGAAAATCTGAGCCTGGCCCTAAGGAGGGCAAAGGGCATGGTGTGCCTCATAAGCCCGAAGGCAGGCCAGGCGGATTTCACAGGGAACGAGGGGAGAACAGTTCAAACACCACAGGTAGTGCTAAGGGGCGACCCGGCTGAGGAACAGGAGGTCCCGCGACCACCACCCGTAGCGCCAGGTTTTAGCGAGGTCTGGCAGCAAGGGGGGGCGCAGTCAGGGGCCGAAGCGGAGATGGAACAACCCCCATGGGAGAGGCTAGAACCAGGACCGATGTGCCCAGCCCGGCATCGGCGGTTCGGTCTACCCGTAGATGGCGAGGAAGAAGGACCCCTCCAAAACCAGTTCGTATTACCCTATATCACCCAACAGCTTAGGGCTATGGTGAGCCATATCCCAAGGCTCACCGAGAAAGGAGACCCCTCGGTCCACTTCAGGGAAGTGGAACAGGCAGCCAGCATCAACGATTGCGTTGGTGCTGAGCAGGCTAAAATGCTACTGTTCTCTTTGGAGAGTAAGTTCCTCCAATCCCTCTCTGACAAGTGTAAGAGGGGGCAGAGCGGGTATGAGGCGCACAGGGATGAAGTTCTGGAGGCCATGGGGATGAATGAGGGAAGTCTTTTCTTCCATGTGGAGAACACGGTGCAGCTCGCAGGAGAAACCCTGCAAGCTTTCGCAGACAGGTTATGGCCGGTGTACCGGAGCGCCTGTCCGGGGACACCTAACCGGGCATTCCTGAACCAGGATCAACTGGCCCACTGCTCCGTTGCCTGGTGACAAACAGCTTGCCACAGGTCCGGGCCAAGGTGGAAGCCTGATTCGACCCCAAGAATCCCCTGACCACCGAACTTACGGTGATCAGACAGTTGACCCAAGCCTATAAGAACGGTAGGGGAACCGATGCACACCCACCTAAGGGGAAGGTGCATGAGGTAAAACCCGGACAGGGTAGGAAGGAGTGGCATCAGGAAGGGAATAACCCCCCCAGCACAAAGCTCAATTGTTACGGGTGCGGGAAGGATGGCCATTGGAGGAAGGAGTGTAAAAACCCTTGGAAAGACAGCAAGGGAAAGAACTCCGCAGCCCCAGCCCAAAAGGTAGAGGCAGGGATCCCTCCCGCTGCGGTCGAGTCATTTTTGGACACCATGAGGTCCTTCTTGACTGGCCAGGGGAGAGTAGCCACCGCTACCGGTGCTCTGACCCCGTCAGCCCCATCCAACCCTCAGCCCTGACTAGAGCCAGCGCAGCCTGTTTATCTGTGTTCCCTGCGGTACGATGTATGGAAAAGACCCCTTGTGGAGATGGAGGTAGAAAAGGTGAAGGGGACCTACCTGTTGGATACGGGGGCATCATGCACCGTGGTCCATTCAGCTAACCCCACCACCTCGCCTCTATCTAGCGGGGTCCCATACAGCCTGTTGGGGTTCACAGGCAGAGAACAGGCCGGCTTGTTTTTCATCCCGCTCTCCATTCGTTTGGGTACACTCCGCTCTAAGTGGACCTGTATCCTGATGAAGTGGGAACAGGAGGGTGGAAAGGGGATCCTGGGAGCCGACTTTATTTTGGGCCACGGGATCCTGGTGGATTTAAGAAATCATTGCCTATGGGGTGCAAGTACAGGAAAGGACGGTGATGTAGTAGTCATCCCAGGGAAAGAAGGGAAGGGGACCCTGTGCACCATGAAGCCTAAAGAGGGTTATAACCTCGAGCTCATGGTCAGCAATACCCCAAAAGAGTTCCAGGCATTTGTGCGCGCCCACCTAGCCACATTTGCCATGCACAAACACGACTGTGGGAGGGTCAACGGGTTTGAGGTCAGCGTAGACGGGGACCCCATGGCCCGACCACAGAAACAGTATAACTTCCCCAGGGAAGCGGAGCCAGACATGGAAGCAGCCATGTCCTCCTTAGTGCAGCGGGAGTCTTGAGACCGATAGCCACCCACGTAAACTCTCCACTGTGGCCGGTTAGAAAGCCGGACAATTCCTAGAGGGCCACGGTGGACTATCGGGTGCTCAACAGCAACATCCCCGCCTGTGCACCCACGGTAGCAGCAGTTGCCGACCTGATAGGAAGTATCCCAGCATCCGCGACCATGTTCACGGTGCTGGATATTTCCAATGGGTTTTGGTCCATCCCTTTAAGGAGGGAGGATCAGTACAAGTTTGCCTTTACGTTTAAAGGGCAACAGTACACGTGGAACTGTTTGCCTCAGGGCTTCCACAACAGCCCCAGTATTTTCCACCAGTTATGGCAAAGAGTTTAAAGGGTTTCAGCCAGCCCAGACAGTTGGTGCAGTATGTGGATGACCTGCTCCTCTTCACCGATTCGAGAGAGGAGCATGGCCCACTACTGGCCGATCTGCTGGAACTGCTCAGGCAGGAGGGTTTTAAAGTAAACCCGAAGAAAGCACAGATCGGCCAGCAGGAGGTGAAATTCCTGGGCCTGACCGTACGCGCTGGGGAAAAGGCCATAGATAAGGCTAGGTGGGAGGCGGTACAGGAGTTACTCGCCCCCAACACAGTTACGGGTGTGAGGTCGTTCTTAGGGCTAACCGGGTACTGCAGAGCCTTCATTGAAGACTATGCAGCCACAGCAGCCCCTCTGCTCCGAATCCTACACAAGGGAGTGGAGTAGGTTTGGGATGAGGGTTGCCAGGCAGCATTTGTCAGGCTCAAGGAGGATCTGCAGACCGCACCAGTTCTAGGGGCCATAGATGGAGGTAGCAGCCAGCGGGGATAGCCTGAGTGCTTTGCTGCTCCAAGAGCGGCACGGCCGGCTGAGGCCGGTGGTCTACTCCTCCAGGATACTCACGGATGTGGAGAGGAGCTACTCCAACTGTAAGCAGCACCTCTTGGCCACACATTGGGCTGTGAAAAAGATCGCTGATCTTCACAGGCACCTCTCCCATCACCCTCCTCACCCATCACACACCCACCCAGATGCTCCTGGGTGCGAGGATCAAGGATGGAACGGTGAGCAGTGCCCGCATTGCTCGCTGGACCCTGCTCCTCTCACAGATGGACCTTAAGGTGAAGGGTTCTGCGAGCCAAAGCTCGCAGCCAACCTGGTAGAAGGGGTTTGGGAAGTGAACATAGGTTTACGGGCCGGGATACATCCCACGGGCCGCGAGATCTATGTAAACGTCTCCAGCACGGTATCTGCTGGCGAGCGACTCACGGGGTGCGGAGTTTATGACCCAGCGGCAAACATTGCCCTGGCCATTAAGCTCCCCAGCACCATGAGCGCCCAGCAGGCTGAACTGTCCGCGGTAGTGTACGTCGTTACACACCCCGAAATCTTCCCCATCCCGTACACGATTTGCTCGGACAGCATGTTCACGTGCAATTCGTGTACGGAGTACCTGGCCATCTAGTCCCGCCGCGGATACACCTCTGCCGACGGGAGACCCCTCACAGTAAAACCCCTGCTGGAGAAAATCCTAGCAGCAGTGGGGGAGGAAGGGGAGGTTTTCATTCACAAGGTGAAGGCCCATTCCTCCACAGAACCCCGTAGTCAGGGTAACCAGCAGGCTGACATGCTGGCTAAGGAGAGTGCCCGCACAGGCACTTTCTGGGACCTATATGGATCCAGACCCATAGCAGCTGTCAGGGGTAGGGATGGGACGCAAGGGAGTGCAGGGGTAGCTTTAGCCCCGGACCTCAAGACGGTCCAAACCCAAGACCTCATCCTTAAGGCCATCCTCAGCGCAGTGACTGAGGGAAAAAGGGTAGAGGGCCCTTACGGCACAGCAGCCCTCTCCGTGAAAGAAGGCATGTTGTTCAGGGGGGAACAGTGGGTTGTGCCACAACAGCACTGGAGGGAATTCCTTCAACTGACCCATGAGGGTCCAGTAGCGGGGCATCCCGGGCCTGAGACCACCTGGCAGCGGGTGGAACAGGTGGGATTGTGGCCAGGACTCAGGGAAGATGTCCGTGAGTTCTGCGCCGGCTGTCTGGTGTGCGCTGCCAATAACCCTGACCCCCACAAAAGGAAGGTACCTATGGGACATATCAGGAGGGTAGAGGGACCATGGCACTCGATCCAGGTCAACTACATCGGGCCCCTACCCACCGCCCAGGGAGGCTATAAGTACTGCCTAGTCCTGGTAGATGTGTTCACCAAATGGGTAGAAGCCTTCCGCTGCAGAACAGCCACAGCTCTGGGAACGGTCAGGATCCTGGTCTGGGAAGTGTTCTCGCGATGGGGGCTACCGCAGTATGTGGAGTCCGACCAAGGGAGTAACTTTACCGGGCAGGTAATTCAGAATACCCTTATGCTGCTAGGCATCGAGGGGAAGTGGCACGTTGCCCACAACACACAGTCATCAGGGATTGTGGAGAGGATGAATAGGACCTTAAAGGAGAGGTTAAGGAAGGAGACGGTGGACTCGCCTCGAAAATGGGCAGAGGTCCTACCGTTGGTCCTGATGGGGATCCAGGCCAGCCAGTCAAAAAGCACAGGGTACTCCGCGCACGAGCTGATGACTGGCAGGGTTATGCGGACCCCCACCCATGTACTAGCCCCGGTGCTCACCGAAGGTTAGCTCAGGGAGGTAAACCAGGACAGGTTCGCCCGAAACCTCTTCGAGCACCTTAAGCAGATCCACGGGCAGGCGGCTGGGAACATGGGAAAGCAGCATCGGAGCAACCAATTGCTGCTAGAACCCCGAAAACACCACGAGTGAGAGGTAGGAGATCAGGTCATGGTGAGGAACTATGCTCGGGTAGGAAGTTTAGAACCGCTATACATGGGGCCCTACAACATTGTAGACAAGGCCAGCCCCATGGTATACGCCATTAAGATGCCTCGGCACACCAAATGGTTCCATATTAATCAGTGTAAACTGTTTAAACCCTCTTATGTTCATTAATAAATAGACATCCTTATTATGAACACAGTTAGCTTTTGCTAGACACTTTATTGAGCACATATGGACTAGGTACAGTATCTGTAGAGGCATCCATCTTGACTGCTGCCTTGTGGGTAGCCTAGTGCCTCATGGGTAATGTAGTCTTAATATACATACAGCTGGGTAGTGTAGTCTTATATACATACAGCTATATACAGCTCTACGGCTCCACCTAGTGTCCACTATAGAATGACATGTTATTGATCATTACATCCCCCTTTCTTTGAGGTTTAACAAAATCAATATCAATCAACTTTCAAGAAAACAATAAAGATAATATCAGTAACACTTTTGTTAGTGCTCTATAAACATAAACATTTTCAAAACAGTCAACACATTTTCAAAGCTTTACATTGTACTCAAAGATTAAGTCTATCAGAGAAAGCAGTCAGTTGAGGTAAGGTCTGAGGATAGAAATCCTCAGCCTGCAGCGGGAACAAGTTCACAGACTGCACAGGCAGGCGCTGTGGCTTGTTTAAGTGGAGGGGCCATCCTGCCCACCGATTGAGACACTCCCCCACTCTTCTGGGATCCAGATGAGGAGGAACCCGAGGGCGAAGACCCCGCCCCTGACCCAGGTTTAGAGGAGGAGGGACCCGAGGGCGAAGACCCCGCCCCGGACCCAGATTTGGGACCTGGGGGCAGAGACCCTCAGCCTGCAGCACTAGGCTGCGAAGAGTTACCTGCCCCTAGCCTAGGTTCGGGAGAGGTAAAGCCTGAGGAAGAAGATCCCCAGCCAGCGGTAGTGGTAAGTCCACAGACCGCACCGGAGGGGGCAGTGGCTCGGGTTAAAGGCCCACCGGCCAGAAAACCCCCACCCACCAAGGTCCCTAGAAGGTCCCCACAGACGCCCCAGCCAAGGAAACCGTGGTCACCGGCTCCCCCGTTAAGAAGGGCCGCCCCTCGAGTGAGGGAACGGTCTGAGGGCAGAGGTCCCCAGCCAGCAGCCACAGGCTGTGAGGGACTGAAAGTACAGGACAGCGCGGCCACACCGAAGGGAGCGGTGTGCCGCAGCCCGAACAGGAATTAGGCTGGCCGCCCGGAGACAGGCGGCGGATGTATATAGTTTAGATAATTTAAGTTTAGGTATTTTTAAGTTTGGGTGTTTAGTGTAAGTTAAACAAGGTGATGGGTAGTTTTAAATAAGTAGTAATCTGTTAAGTGTGTGTGCATTTGAGTCGAGGTCGCGAGACCCGACTATGCTTTACCCAGGCCAAAGAATCTCCTCGGGACCTGGCTGTATGCTCTTGTATCTTTTTGCAGAAAGATTTTCAGGATGAAGGGGGGCGTAATCCTACTCGCCCTGATAGGACTGAGCATTGGAAAGCGAGGTGACGTGGAGGAATCCCATATCTATGGGTGCTCAGGAGAAAGAGCACCTATAGTAACCGATGGAAGTGCGAACGGGATGTGGAGGAGATCGCCGTCTATGTCCACGAGGGAAGGTGGCCAGGGTGGCTGGGGTCCAATTCGCCTCAGTACTCCAGCCAGACCAGTTTCACGTACGGGGAGGCCTCCCTCCTGTGCTCCAGGGTACAGGTCGTTACCACAAGGGTTAGCGTCACCGTAGGGAAATGTGTATGTTTAACATGCAAGGGACAGATTCCTTTGGATAGGTGGTGGTGGCTCAGAAAGCTGAGCAAGGATATGAGAAACCCCGCAGTCGAGTGGGAACGGTTCGGGAACAATACCCATCGGATGATTACAGGGACTCATGGGGGATTGAGTGTGTGCTGGGCCAAGTGGTGGGAACCGGATCAAGGGATTTATGTCTGTATGTTGGGGTCAGAGAGGGTCTGCCCCACAGGCATATCCATCATTTTCCACCGGCAGTGGCAAGATGCCGGGGAGGGGATGAAGTGGGATACCAGCCTGAAGGCGCGCGCGGTCCCATACTCCCCGATCCCAGTGAATGCCACTGAGCTTGTGACCCGCCCCCAAAAGCCCCTGCCCATGACCCAGGCAGCAAGGACACACAGGGAGGGGTGCCCCGCCACCACCAAGGGACCAGGGAATGTGCTGGTACTAGTGCCTATGGATCAGGTGCTGCACCAGGGGGTACACTACGCGGTAGCCTCCGTGATTTTAAATCTCACTGAGGTACACTTACCGGAGTGGTGCCCCAAAGAGACAGAGCAGCTATGCCAGGCCCTATTAAAGGAGATGTTTAGAAAATTTTACGAGTTCGATTTTGCCAATGTCGACAAAACCGAACTGTACACCACACACCATGAGTTTTTGGGTAATATGGGGAGGCAAAGAAGGGGAGCATGGAATGATGTTTTTACTGTGTTTAACACAGGGTCCTCTGTCATCAACAGTTTAGATGACATAGAATTACAGCCCCAGATAAATGGTTTAAAAACACAGTTAAAGAAAATCTTGATGGATGAAAACAAGGTAGTGGGCTCAGAGTTACATGAGGACCAGGCCATGACGGTCCATTTAAAAGAAATTATAGCCGAGCTGGAGAAGCACGCAAAGACCGTAAATGCCCTCATAAGAGAGGGCAGAAATGCTTCAGACCAGGCTGCGCAGAACGAGGTGTGCGTGCTGTACGGGGCGTGGTTGCTGGGCGAGGGCCGCAGTAATCTGGAGGATTTAAAACAGGGTTTAGTCCCCTCCTGGATCAGCAACAAGCACCTCGCAGCCCTCCATCCATTTGAGAATGCATTAAGCCCATGCCAACTCCAGCTAGCTACTGAGGCCTACCCAGTCCCAGTAGATTGTGGATGTTCAAACCATATGATCATGGGTATAGTAGTCAGGATGCCGGTCATGGGTAGGACAGCCCGACCTGCGTTGGTATACAGGGTAGAGATCATTGGGGTCATTCAAGGGGGTGCACACATCCGTTTCACAGCGGTCCCACCTTATGTCATAAAGTGGGAGCACGCTATGACAGGTACTGACCTCTCAGGGTGCCGGAGCTGGGGAGCACACATAATCCTGTGTCCCCAGCACTTGAACGCCTATTCAAAACCACAGTGCGGGTTCAGAGCCGTTGGCGCAAAACCTACTAATTGTACCATGGGGGCAATGGCACAAGGCCATGTTCCCCCACAGGTAGCATATATAGGAGGTGGGACATATTGTGTCACCACAGGTGCGCCCCACTACCAGCATGGACAGCATAGCTGGTGTCTGGTAAGTGACAGCAGTTTCTGCTTTAAACCCGAGGCAGAAGTTCAAGTGGCCCAGGAACGAATTGTCCCCATTCCTGAACCCTCCACTGTTCACCTCACTGTAAAAGAGAATTTTACCAATCTACAAAATTATGAAGCGCATTTCGGCTACGAAATTCCCCCTGTCCCAGAACATCTTACCAAAATACTCAAAGCAGTAATAGTTTCACAGAAACATTTCTACACTCTGGAGCAGAAAACAGTAGAGATAGGGGCCAAGATATTGGACATTGTAGTTCCACCCTGGTGGGACTTTTTTGAGAATATAGAGGTCCCTTTGTGGATTAGACTGGCTTCCCACACTCTCGTGGTTTGCCAGCTGGGAATAGTATTGTACCTAGTGTGCACTCAATGCAAGGGAAAAGGCCAAATACTAGAATTCCGAAACCAAAGGACGTGGAAAGAACATTATGTTAAGGTGGAGGGAGATACTCCTGTTTGAATTTTTTTGTCTGTATTACTGAATAAAGATTGTTGTTTTTTTTATGTTCTTTTGTTATTTTTAATAAAGACTTTTTCGACATGTTGTTTTTAATAAAGATGTATGTGTACCAAGTGGTGCAGGGGTGTTGGACCCCTCCATGCTTGGGTGTGTGTAAACACCTGTAATCTGTCTATATATGCTTATGTACACTACATTTTTACAGAGTGGGAAGTGCATGTGTTGTAGGATCATAGATAGGTAATTACAGGGGAAGATTGACTATGGAGGGTCAGGAATTTTGCTCCCCTTGTCAGGATGATACTTAAAGCGAGTTTAGTATCAACAGGGGAGAGTGTAGGGTTCACAAAATTCCCACATTCCCCAAAGTTATGGATAAAGGGACCCTGTATGGACAAGTTGGTAAAAAGGGTATCCAAAATGGCTTCTGCAACCTCGTGACCAAAAGTACAGGATTTTAAAAGCAAGGTCCTGCAAAAAGGCAGGCACTTTTCAAAACCTGAAAGGAAACCTCAGATGCATGAACCTGTGAAGAGACTTTGTGGAGCCAGACAGCTAAGCAAACACAGAATATGCATTCATTCACCTTGGAACAGATCAGGTTAGAATAGGCCTAATCGAGGCCATTAGGTTTCTGCATATTTAATCAGTAACAGCTCACAGTAGCCATCAAGCCAGGATGAGGACAATTAAATTTCATAAATGACAAACAGCCAGGACATCGAAGCCATTAAGCACGGAGACAACCACTCCAGAAGTCGTTAAAGTAAATGGCTGTAATCATTTTAAATGAGCCCGCCAAAAGTTAGACAAAGGACTGACCTGATTTGGCACGCAGATAAGGAATGAAGAACCGTGTATAATTGTAGGCCCATCGGTAGTGATCGCTCGCTTGCTCTTGCCTCTTATTGCTTGGCCTTTGGCCTCCTGCTTCTCGTTCTTGTGCCCTGGCCTCGTGGCGGGCTCTCTTCTCGCTCCCCGTGCCACTCAACACCAAGAATGCCCATTACTACACCAAGGGCCGAAAGCAGGAGGAGAACGAGACACGAATTCGAAAACACACAGGACACACAGGCCACAAATGGGCAGACGAGACGAGACGAGACGAAGAATACGGTAAACCGATAAAGGCAGAGAAGGGCAGCGAAAATACGTGTTGGGGGCCAAGTTCTAGTTATAAGCTGACGTTTGACGAATAAACTGGCGTTTCAAGCATGGATAGCAGCGTCCATGATGAATAAACTGGCGTTCGAAGAATGGGTAGAAAAATCAGTTTGATAGTATAAACTGCCAACCGAGCCCCAACCGTTTTAAAAACTCGTCAGCGACTAAACCGCCCGAGGAAGAAGGAGACCCATCACGACTCGACGACGACATTAGGAAAAGGAGGGTGATTCGCATAAACAACTCCACCGCCACGCCCTGTGACCACGTGGTGACGAGATACCCCAAAGGACAGCAAGAACGAACCCCAAAACTCACAACCGTTAAAAGTCAACAGGTTTCGAATTGGTGAGCATAAATCCTTGGCCACTCATAGCTTAATCTAGTTAGGTATAGGGGGTGGGATAAGGATAAGGGGATTTTTAATGTGTTTGTTCCCTCGATGTGCCGTGTGTTCCCCATTCCCAAATAAGTGTATTATTCTTATATGCCTGTAATTATCTTAGTCATTCTCAGTATTGTGATCTTGTCTTGCCTTTAATAAAAATTATGGTTTTCTTGCACCGAACCACTTGTCTACTCGTTTTTCTGTATCGCCGCCTGTACCTAAGTCCGGTGTCTAGAACCCAGGGGGTGTGGAGCAATTCGAACCGCTCAGAGACAGGGGCAGAGCTGACTGGGCACATGCCACAAACCCCCTACAGAGGTAAATCTCACAAGGGTTCACTGAGCAGGTTCGTCACTAGCATCGGGGGTGGGTTGGGTCCCCAATGATGTAGCACCATTTCTGTCATAGTCACACACACCATCCCTAAGCAGCGATTCAGATGCCTGGACAAATCTGGAGAGTGCTACTGTTCAACCCAGGGAAGGTCTCAAGATTGTAGTAGCTCGCTGTGTCCAGTTATGTCCCACAAAGGGTATGGTCATGAAACGGAGCAGGAGAAAGGCAGTGACAACCAAAGAAACAATGTATAAATGATTAGTAGACGTAATACTTTGCAAGAGTCATCAGGCATGGTCTAATAGATTACACCTTTAATTAAGTGCTTTGTACCTATACACAACAGTCATCTTCACAAGTACCCAGTCTCCTTATCATTACCTCCATTGGACCCATCTGTACCTCAAGACCTATGTCTAGTGTTCTATTATTTCTCCCCAACAACCTTAATCTGCCTCGTACCAAAAGAATATCAGGGCACATTCCAGTGTCCGTCAATCTAACTTTTATTAACCCCTAGAGTGTGTTTAGCCTAAGGGCTGCCCCTTGGTGCAGGATGTGTCTTTTCTAGTTCTTAATTGTGTGCACGAGAAAGTGAAGGGCATGGCTGCTGGGTGTCACTGCTACCCTCTAGGGATGGATGTGACCCAGAGCCATCTTGACCTGGATCCATAATTGCCCTGCATCTATAGGCAACACAGAGATTCATGTGGTGGCTCCCTGGTGGACAAATTAGTCATCGTATGAGCAGGGTGGCTGTGAGGTGCAGATGTGGCATCACCCTGAGAGACCCATCATCTGCATGAGCTCTTGCTATTCCCTTGCTACTGGGGAACTCCATCAGCATAGCTATAGATCTGTATGAGAACACACCACTGGGTATTAATGAGGTTGTTGAAGCTCTGCATAATGCCTGTCTCAATCTGATTTCTAAGCACCAGGAATTCAGACAAGATAGACTGTAGCTTGGAGCTCACGGATTTGAGAGGCTGAGCTTATGATTTGAGCTAATGGGGTTGCTGAAGACCTGGAGTGACCACTTTCTCCATGATCGTCTGCAGCTTGGTTAGTTGGCTGTGCAGCATGGTACAGATTGGGTTCTGGATTCCAGTACAGAGACCCCAAACTGCACTGCCTGCCTAGCACACTCTCAGATGACGCCATGAACTGCTGATGTTTAACTATTAAAGTGTGTTTGTAGGTTGACTTCTCCCAGTGGCCGAAGAGCTCCTCCCAGAGTCGCAATGTGGATTCCACCCACTAAGGGGCACAATGGACATGATCTTCACCGCACATCAATTACAAGAGAAATGCAGGGAACAGCACCAACCACTATACATGGCCTTCTTTGATCTCACAAAGACCTTCGACACTGTCAACTGTGAGGGATTATGGAGTGTCCTCCTCAAATTCGGCTGCCCTCAAAAGTTTGTCATTATCCTCCGCCTGCCTCACGACGACATGCAAGCTGTGATCCTGACCAATGGTTCCACCACAGACCCAATTCACATAAGAACCGGGGTCAAGCAAGGCTGTGTCATCGCACCAACGCTCTTCTCAATCTTCCTTGCTGCAATGCTCCATCTCACCCTCAGTAAGCTCCCCACTGGAGTGGAGCTAATTTACAGAACAAACGGGAAACTGTTCAACCTCCGTCGCCTCCAGTCCAGATCCAAGGTCGTCCCATCCTCTGTCGTCGAATTACAGTATTACAGTATGCAGACGATGCTTGCATCTGTGCTCACTCGGAGGTCGAACTCCAAACCATCGTAAACACCTTCACCGAAGCATATGAGAGCACAGGCCTTATGCTAAACATCCGTAAGACAAAGGCCCTCTACCAACCTGCCCCTGCCACACAGTGCTGCCCCCCGATTATCAAAATCCATGACGAGGCATTGGACAACGTGGACCACTTTCCATACCTCGGGAGCCTACTGTCAACAAGGGCAGATGTCGACGACGAAGTCCAACACCACCTTCAGTGTGCCAGTGCAGCCTTCGGTCGCCTGAGAGAGTGTTGAAGACCAGGACCTCAAACCAGCACTAAGGTCATGGTCTACAGGGCAGCAGTGATACCTGCCCTGCTGTATGCCTCAGAGACATGGACCATGTACACCAGGCACCTCAAAGCACTGGAGAGGTACCACCAACACTGCCTCCGCAAGATTCTGCAAATCCATTGGCAGGATAGGCGCACCAACGTCAGTGTTCTTGCTCAGGCCAACATCCGCAGCATCGAAGCTTTGACCACGCTCAATCAGCTCCGATGGACAGGTCACATTGTCCGCATGCCCGATACGAAACTCCCAAAACAAGCGCTCTACTCAGAGCTCCGGCACGGCCAGAGAGCCCCAGGTGGGCAGAGGAAATGCTTCAAGGACACCCTCAAAGCCTCCTTGAAAAAGTGTAACATCACCACCGACACCTGGGAATCCCTGGCCCAAGACCGCACAAAGTGGAGGAGAAGCATCCGGGAAGGCGCCGAACATTGGACTCATTGGACTCATCAGTCACCTGAGAACTCATTTTTAATGTGGAAGCAAGTCATCCTCGGTTCCGAGGGACTGCCTAAGAAGAAGAAAGTGTGTTTGTAGGTTGACCCTGTGAGGTCTGAATCCTTGGCCTCAGCAATTGGTCTTCAATTCCACCAGCCGCGGAGCTTGCTCCAAACCCCCTTTCCAGAACATACCTGAGGATCGCTGCTGGCAAGGCAGACAACCCGAAATTGGGGTCTCCCATCAGGCAAGCTGCCCTTGGCGCTGTGACCAGCGCTGGAAGCTCACCCAACTTATTCAGATGAGGCCCGAGGACCAGTTTCTATCAATCCTCAGGCCTCTTGCTTTGGGCGCGGACTTAATATCTAAGCCATAGATTTTAATCTATTCAAAAGACTGGCTCTTTCTGCTGTTTACTTGTCAGCCATCAAAGGAATCCTAAATTAATCTCACCAATTTATATGAATCTCAGAATCTGATCTCAACAGTAAATTTATAATCAGCAGCCAGTTAATGCTGAATTACTGTGACATAACTGAACTGCCTTGTAATCTCTATTAATTATTTTGTCAATTATCCCTATCTACTCATTTATATACTCATTGTGGCGGTCTGCTGCAGCACTGCCTGATTCCCATCTGATACGGAGGTGGTTTCCCTCCTTGTGGAGGGAATCCTGCTGGAAGCCTGCCCTGCGTTAGAAACAACCCTTCACCCAGGAAAATGGTCAGTGTTACAGTAGGGTTGGAGGGGAGGGTGAAAGTCCCGCCTGATTGCTACCCTGTAGAGAAGAGGGAAATTCAGCTCATGCACTAAATGGAGAAACTTTAAAAGGAGTAAAGAATAGAGGGACTTAGGTGTTCAGATACACAAATATTTAAGAGTAGACGTACAAGGTGATAAAGCTGTAAAATGTACAGTCTGAAACCATAGATTGTATGAATATAGCATAGAGTACAGTCGCAAAGAAATAGCGCTAAACCGATACAAATCATTAATCATCACCTTCCAGTTCTGGTCAATGGTTATCGATCTGAAACGTTACTTTTTTTCCTCTCCCCACAGGGGCTGCCTGACTTTCTGAGTGGCTTTCCTTATGAGGAGAGGCTAGAGAAACTGAGCTCATTAGAACAGAGATGAGCTCTCTTGCCTCCAAGTCAAAATGTTTTGGGTTCAACTCCACTCCAGAACGTGAACCCACAATGCAAACTAATACCTCAGTATAGTACTGAGAGGTGCAGCACTGCTGAAGATGCCTTGTCTGCCTGTAAAAGATACTATAACAGTATTTAGAGGAGCTGGGATTTTGCCCAGTGTACTGGCCAACATTCATCCAACAACCCCAAAATGGATTATTTGGTCATTTATCTCATGTGTTGCTCCTGGGACCTTGCTGTGTGCAAAAATGGCCGCAGTGTACAAAATAACAATGGCTTAAAAATAAGAGTAGTTCATTGCCTGTGAAACTCTTTGAGATGTCCTTAGGAAGTCAAAGGTACACACTGCCCAGGCCATCTATTGCCACTTTGCTGCTCTTCTTTGGGGCTTGCACCGTGCCACCCAAACAGTGAAGCCACTTCTGTCTAACCTTATGGAGAAACACTTACACTGCTTCTTCGTTGAACTGGTGGCCTTTCTGACCTCTTGCAGACTTCACTTACGTTCTTGGGCATCAACAGTTGGAGTTATGTTGCTTCAAGGATTTTTGCTGCGCTGGTCTCTTAAGCTCCTGCAGGCCTTTAAACCTTTTAGGAACATGTAACTTCCCAACCCCAATGGCATTACTACCACTAGGGCCTTGTCAGCATTATTCAAATTTGGCTGACCCTAGAAACTGCTGTCAAGTCAGCCCACTTGAGTTCAGGCAGGCATAAATGTTGCTCCACTGTTATTCCGTTTGGGATTTTCCCCTTGCCTAAAATCTAGGCTTGAGTGGCAGTAGGCTATTTGACATTCAGAACATCCCAGACAAGCCTGATCATGTCCTCTAACATCATTCACATCTTTCAAGCAGGAGTCACTAAAGACCAATTAAGAGTGGGAACCCTGGCTGATCTTAGCCCTGTCCCAGCCCAGGAATGTTGGAGTCAGTTGTAGTGTTCTCCTTGCTCTGCCCTCAGTTATATCAACACATACCGAAGATTGAATCTGGGTGCTTTTTGAATTTTATTCATCAGTACAACACTACGCAATACATTTATCCACCCAGCAATCAGAGACGCTACTATTTTGTTGGTCCTATTTGGTAGGATAGACAAGCAGACTAGCAATTTGGAGAGAGATAAAAGAAATTGTCTCCCAACATGTAAAATATATGTTCTTGTCTGTTGGCAATCACTCTACCAGTATATTTGGCAGGAGTTTAAAGACAAAGGCAAAGAAATGAGTGGACAGAGAACACGTGTGTATATATTTAAGTGTGAATAAATTATGCTCCAAGCAGACTCACCTGTCTGTTTGCACGGCAGCTAATTGTTTGTTTTAAAAATACATTTCAGAACCATGTGACACTTTGAGAATTAAGTGAATGGCATTCAATAGAATGCCATTCACTTAATGAAGTATCCAAATCAACAGATGAAAGCAACACCCACGTAAATTCAACCAAAATGTATTCCTGTCCTGCTGTACATGGTCCATGTCTCTGAAGCATACTAGGAGGGTGGGTATCACTACTGCTCTGTAGACCATGAGTTTGGTGCTGGGTTTCAGGTTATTGTCTTCAAACACTCTCTTCCTCAGGCAACCGAAGGCTGCACTGGCACACTGAAGGCGGTGTTGGACTTCGTCATCGATGTCTGCCCTTGTTAACAGAAGGCTCCCGAGGTATGGAAAGTGGTCCACGTTGTCCAATGCCTCGTCATGGATTTTGATAATCGGGGAGCAGTACTGTGTGGTGGGGGCAGGTTGGTAGAGGACCTTTGTCTTATGGATGTTTAGTGTAAGGCCCATGCTCTCGTACGCTTCGATGAAGGTGTTGATGATGGTTTAGAGGTCGACCTCAGAGTGCGCGCAGATGCAAGCGTTGTCTGCATACTGTAATTCAATGACAGAGGATGGGATGACCTTGGACCTGGACTGGAGGTGACGGAGGTTGAACAGTTTCCCATTTGTTCTGTAGATTAGCTCCACTCCAGCGGGGAGCTTACTGAGGGTGAGATGGAGCAGTGCAGCCAGGAAGATTGAGAAGAGTGTTGGTGCAATGACACAGCCTTGCTTGACCCCGGTCCGTACGTAAATTGGGTCTGTGGTGGAGCCATTGGTCAGGATCGTGGCTTGCATGTCATCGTGAAGCAGGCAGAGGATGGTGACAAACTTTTGAGGGCAGCCGAATTTGAGGAGGATACTCCCTAATCCCTCACGGTTGACAGTGTCGAAGGCCACTGTGAGGTCAAAGCACTGGAGAGGTACCACCAACGCTGCCTCCGCAAGATTCTGCAAATCCATTGGCAGGATAGGCGCACCAACATCAATGTTCTCGCTCATCCCCAGCATTGAAGCTTTGACCACGCTCGATCAGCTCCGATGGATGGGTGACATTGTCCGCATGCCCGATACGAGACTCCCAAAACAAGCACTCTACTCAGAGCTCCAACACGGCAAGAGAGCCCCAGGTGGGCAGAGGAAACGCTTCAAGGACACCCTCAAAGCCTCCTTGAAAAAGTGCAACATCCCCACTGACATCAAGGAATCCCTGGCCCAAGACCGCACAAAGTGGAGGAGAAGCATCCAGGAAGGCGCCAAACACCTCGAGTCTCTTCGCCGGAAGCAAGTGGAAGCCAAGCGCAAACAGCGGAAGGAGCGCACGTCAACCCACCCACCCACCCGACCCCTCAACCACCATCTGCCCCACCTGTATCAGTGACTGTAGGTCCCGCATTGGACTCATCAGTCACCTGAGAACTCATTTTTAGTGTGGAAGCAAGTCATTTTAGTGTGTGGCGGGAGTCTCGGAGCGATGGCGGGAATCTCGGCGGCGGCGAGTCTATAAAGCGCGACAGTGACCAGGTAGGCCTCAGTGCGGTGGGAGTCTCGGAGCGGAGGCGGGAATCTCGGCGGCGGCGGCGAGTATATAAAGTGCGGCGGAGACCAGGTAGGCCTCAGTGCGGTGGGAGTCTCGGAGCAGCGGTGGGAATCTCGGTGGCGGCGGCGAGTATATAAAGCACGGCGGAGACCAGGTAGGCCTCAGTGCGGCGGGATTCTCGGAGCGGCGGCGAGTATATAAAGCACGGCAGAGACCAGGTAGGCTTACTAATCTCCAATCTCAGAGACAGGGAGAGAAGTAAAAAGTAATCGAAGTGTGACGTCACCAGAAAGCAGGTAAGTGATTGGTTGGTGAGTATTTCTCTCTTTTTAAACTTTAATTCTGTGGTTTATAGTTTCTAAAGTCTCTGTGGTATAGTGGGGACTGTTTGTAAACCAGGGCCCTTAAATATACCATTTAACTGTATTGTAATTGGTGGGATTGATTTAATTTAATTTAATTGCAATTAATTAAAGGGTAAGTCATGGCAGGACAGCCCGGTGCTGTGGTATGCTCCTCCTGCGCAATGTGGGAACTCAGGGACACTTCCTGTGTCCCTGACAACTATGTGTGCAGGAAGTGTGTCCAGCTGCAGCCACTGGCAGACCGCATTGCGGCACTGGAGCTGCGATTGGATACATACTGGACCATTCACGAGGCTGAGGACATCGTGGATATCACGTTTGATCAGTTGGTCACACCGCAGGCAGAGGTTGGACAGGCAGAAAGGGAATGGGTGACCAACAGACAGAGTACTAGGCACAGGCAGGTAGTGCAGAGGTCCCCGGTGGACATCCCCCTCTCAAACAGATACACCACTTTGAGTACTGTTGGGGGGGATGGCTTATCAGAGGAAGGCAGCAGCAGCAAACTTCCTGGCACCATGGGGGGCTCTGCTGCACAGGACGGGAGGAAAAAGAGGGGTAGAGCTATAGCAATAGGGGATTATATTGTAACGGGAATAGATAGGCGTTTCTGCGGCTGCAAACGAGACTCCAGGATGGTGTGTTGCCTCCCTGGTGCAAGGGTCAAGGATGTCTCAGAGCGGCTGCAGAACATCTTGGAAGGGGAGGGTGAACAGCCAGTTGTCATGGTGCATATAGGTACCAACGATATAGGTAAAAAACGGGATGAGGTCCTAAAAGCTGAATATAGGGAGTTAGGAGGTAAATTAAAAAATAGGACCTCAAAGGTAGTAATCTCAGGATTGCTACCAGTGCCACATGCTAGTCAGAGTAGAAATAGAAGGATATTTCAGCTGAATACGTGGCTAGAGGAATGGTGCGAGGGGGAGGGATTCAAATTCCTGGGACATTGGAAACGGTTCTGGGGGAGGTGGGACCAGTTCAAACCGGACGGTTTGCACCTGGGCAGGGCTGGACCGAAGTCCTAGGGGGAGTGTTTGCTAGTGCTCTGCGGGAGGGTTTAAACTAAAATGGCAGGGGGTTGGGAACCTGAGCAGGGGGACAGAGGAAAGGGAAACAAGGATAAAAGCAAAAGATAGGAAGGAGAAAAACAAAAATGGCAGTCAGAGAAATCAACGGTTTAAATCAAACATGGCCACAGTAAATAATAATTCTAATAGGTCTAAGAGCATTAAAAAACAAGCCTGAAGGCTTTGTATCTTAATGCGAGGAGCATTCGTAATAAGGTGGATGAATTCGCTGCGCAAATAGAGGTAAACAAATATGATTTGATTGGGATTACGGAAACATGGCTCCAGGGTGGCCAAGGCTGGGAACTCAACATCCAGGGGTATTCAATATTCAGGAAAGATAGGCAAAAAGGAAAGGGAGGTGGGGTAGCATTGCTGGTTAAAGAAGGGATTAACACAATTGTAAGGAAGGATATTAGCTCAGATGATGTGGAATCTGTATGAGTAGAACTGAGAATTACCAAGGGGCAGAAAACATTAGTGGGAGTGGTATATAGACCTCCAAACAGTAATGCAAAGGTTGGGGATGGCATTAAAAGGGAAATTAGAGAAGCGTGCAATAAGGGCACAGCAGTCATCATGGGTGACTTTAATCTACATATAGATTGGGCTAACCAAATTAGTAACAATACTGTGGAGGAGGAATTCCTGGAGTGTTTACGGGATGGTTTCCTGGACCAATATATCGAGGAACCAGCCAGAGATCAGGCCATCTTAGACTGGGTATTATGTAACGAGAAAGGGTTAATTAGCAATCTTGTTGTACGAGGCCCCTTGGGTCGGAGCGATCATAATATGATCGAATTCTTCATTAAGATGGAGAATGAAGTAGTTGACTCAGAGACTAATGTCCTAAATTTAAATAAAGGAAACTACGATGGTCTGAGGCGCGAGTTGGGTAGGATTGATTGGGGAATGTCACTCAAAGGGTTGACGGTGGATAGGCAATGGCAAACATTCAAAGACTGCATCTCAATGGCAAGAAACTGGAAAGTACTGAAGTACAAAGGGATCTGGGGGTCCTGGTGCACGAAACTCAAAAGGTTAGTATGCAGGTGCAGCAAGTGATTAAGAAGGCCAATGGAATGTTGGCTTTCATTGCTAGGGGGATAGAATATAAAAATAGGGAGGTATTGCTTCAGTTGTACAAGGTATTGGTGAGACCGCACCTGGAATACTGCATACAGTTTTGGTGTCCATACTTAAGAAAAGACATACTTGCTCTCGAGTCAGTACAAAGAAGGTTCACTCGGTTAATCCCGGGGATGAGGGGATGGACATATGAGGAGAGGTTGAGTAGATTGGGACTCTACTCATTGGAGTTCAGAAGAATGAGAGGCAATCTTATTGAAACATATAAGATTGTGAAGGGGTTGGATCGGGTGGATGCGGGGAGGATGTTCCAGATGATGGGTAAAACTAGAACTAGGGGGCATAGTCTTAGAATAAGGGGCTGCTCTTTCAAAACTGAGATGAGGAGGAACTACTTCACTCAGAGGGTGGTAGGTCCATGGAATATGCTGCCCCAAAAAGCTGTCGAAGCTACATCATTACATAAATTTAAAACAGAAATAGACAGTTTCCTAGAAGAAAAGGGAATTAAGGGTTACGGGGAGCGGGCAGGAATTTGGACATGAGTTTAGGTGCGGATCGGTCATGGCCCTGTGGGTAGCGGAGCGGGCCCAGGGGCCGTGTAGCCTGATCCTGCTCCTGTTTCGTGTGTCTAATTCTGTTAGATTCAGGAGATAGTCCTGTCATAGTGGATTGGCGGTTAGGATCAGATCAGCCATGATCTTATTGAATGGCGGAGCAGGCTCGAGGGGCCAATTGGCCTACTCCTGCTCCTATTTCTTATGTTCTTATGTTCTTATGGATGAACTACAGAATTTGTTCATCCCAGTTTGGCATAAAAATAAAACAAAAAAGGTGACTCAACCGTGGCTAACAAGGGAAATTAGGGATAGCATAAGATCCAAGGCGAGCACATATAAATTGGCCAGAAAAAGCAGTAAACCTGAGGATTGGGAGCAGTTTAGGATTCAACAAAGGAGGACAAAGGGATTAATTAAGAAAGGGAAAATAGAATATGAGAGTAAGCTTGCAGGGAACATAAAAACTGACTGTAAAAGCCTTTATAGATATGTGAAGAGAAAAAGATTGGTGAAGTCAAGCGTAGGTCCCTTGCAGTCAGAATCAGGGGAATTTATAATGGGGAACAAAGACATGGCTGACAAATTAAATACATATTTTGGTTCTGTCTTCACAAAGGAGGACACAAATAACCTCCCAGAGATGTCGGGGAACATAGGGTCTGATGGAAGGGAGGAACTGAAAAAAATCAGTATTTGTAGGGAAATGGTGTTAGGGAAATTGATGGGATTGAAGGCCGATAAATCCCCAGGGCCTGATAATCTACATCCCAGGGTACTTAAGGAAGTGGCCCTAGAAATAGTAGATGCATTGTTGATCATCTTCCAACATTCGATGGAATCTGGAACAGTACCCATGGATTGGAGAGTAGCTAATGTTACCCCACTATTCAAAAAAGGTGGTAGAGAGAAAACGGGGAATTACAGACCGGTAAGCTTGACATCGGTAGTGGGGAAAATGCTAGAGTCCATTATAAAAGATGTAATAGCAGAGCACTTGGAAAACAGTGACAGGATCGGACAAAGTCAACATGGATTTACAAAAGGTAAACCGTGCTTGATTAAGCTACTGGAATTTTTTGAGGATGTAACTAGTAAAATAGATAAGGGAGAACCAGTGGATGTGGTGTATTTGGACTTTCAGAAGGCTTTCGATAAGGTCCCGCATAAGAGATTAACGTGTAAAGTTAAGGCACATGGGATTGGGGGCAAGGTATTGACTTGGATAGAGAACTGGTTGGCAGACAGAAAGCAAAGAGTTGGAATAAACGGGTCTTTTTCCAAGTGGCAGGCAGTGACTAGTGGGGTACTGCAGGGATCGATCCTTGGATGCTAGCCATTCACGATATATATTAACTAGCTGGGGGAACCCGGCTTTGCCAGGGCTGTTTTGGGCCGGGCGGTTTAAATCGAGTCCCAGGCTTTGGGGCCTGTCTGTCTGTCCCTGTGTGAATCTGCTGCCGGGCAACATTTCTACCTTTTAATAGCTTCAAAGATGAAAGTGAAAGTACTTATAAAATGTTTTTGGTAAATGTTATGTAATTTTTAAAAGAGATACTAACTTTTTCGAAGCTGGATTAGCAGAGTAGTTTGAGCTGGAAGTAGTGAAGCAATGGTTGCCCGATGCCTGAGTTGAAAAGCATTAGTCCCGCCCACAGACACAGCGATTGGCCAACCATCAGGCGACTGAACAGTAGGATTGGTCAATCGTGCCGGCACAGGATTGGTCGACCTTGACGTCAGTCAATCAATGCTACTTAGCAGATAATGAGTTTAATTTTGAAGGCTTTTTGCATAACGCGCGAACAATTTTTGTCCGGCCGAAAGGTAAATACGCTTAGGATGGTTCTGGAATCGTCAGCTTTCTTTCGACGTAACGCACGTGCAGGTACGCTCTATAACTTTCAAGTTAATTCAAGACAGACAGACAGACGGAATGAGAGACAGAAGTATCCTTTTTTATATATAAACTAGCTGGAGTGCCCGGCGGTGCTGAGGCTTCTTCAAGGGCATGTTGTTATTGGAAGAGAGAGAGAGAGCGACTGGGGGGAAGAGAGCGCGCGACTGGGGGGCAGAGAGAGCGCGACTGGGGGGAAGAGAGAGAGCGGCTGGGGGGAAGAGAGAGAGCGACTGGGGGGAAGAGCGAGGGCGACTGGGGGGAAGAGAGAGAGCGGCTGGGGGGAAGAGAGAGAGCGACTGGGGGGAAGAGAGAGAGTGACGGGGGGAAGAGAGAGAGCGACTGGGGGGAAGAGAGAGAGCGACTGGGGGGAAGAGGGGGGAAGGGGGGAGAGGGTGGTGGAAGAGGGGGGAAGGGGAGGGGGAGGGGGGGCAAGAGGGGGGAAGGGGAGGGGGCAAGAGGAGGGGGGAAGAGGGGGGAAGGGGAGGAGGGGAAGGGGAGGGGGGGAAGGGGAGGGGGGAAGAGGGGGGAAGGGGAGGGGAGGAGGGGAGGGGGGAAGGGGAGGGGAGGGAGTGGGGAGAAGGGGGAGGAGAGGGAGGGGGAGGGGGGAAGGGGAGGGGGGAGGGGAGAAGGGGAGGGGGAGGGGAAGGGGAGGGGGAAGGGGAGGGGGAGGGGAAGAGGGGAGGGGAGGGGGAGGGAGGGGAGGGGAGGGGAGGGTGAGGGAGGGGAGAGGGGGGAGGGGAGGGGGGAGGGGAAGAGGGGAGGGGAGGGGGAGGGAGGGGAGGGGAGGGGAGGGTGAGGGAGGGGAGAGGGGGGAGGGGAGGGGGGAGGGGAGGGAGGGGAGGGGGCAGGGGGGAGGGAGGGGAGGGAGGGGGGAGGGGGGAGGGGGAGGGGAGGGGGGGAGGGGAGGGGTGGGGGAGGGGGGAGGGGGAGGGGGAGAGGGGGAGGAGGGGGGAGGAGGGGGGGAGGGAGGAGGGGGGAGGGGAGGAGGGGGGAGGGAGTGAGAGAGGGGGAGGGAGAGAGAGTGGGGGGAGGGAGGGAGAGGGGAGAGAGGGGGAAAGGGAGAGAGGGGGGGCAGGGAAGAGGGGGGCAGCGAGAGAGGGGGGAGGGAGAGGGAGGGGAGAGAGAGGGAGGGGAGAGAGGGGGGGGAGAGAGAGGGAGGGAGGGGGAAGGAGAGAGGGAAGGAGGAAGAAACCGGGCAGCCCAGACTAAAGATGGCGCTGTTCGGGCCCACATTGAAGTTCCGCCATGATCAAAGATGGCGTCACGAGGAAATTGTCGTGCCGCCAGGATCAAATATGGCGCTGTGGTGTCGCTGCATTGAACTGCTGCCAGGATGAAAGATGGCCGGGCCCAGTTGCCGGGGTAACCCTCCTCCCCTCCCGATCTCCAGAGCCGGTTGCCGGGTTAACCCTTGAGAGGGGGGGGGGCCGAGGAGAGGGGATGGGGGCGGGGGCAGAAAGAAAAAAAAGCTGTCTGCCAGCCTTCAGGGCGGGTGCGGCCAGCCTTGAAGGTGTGTGAAGAAGCCGGCGGCCATTTTCTCATGTCGGTTGGAAGCACGGAAATAAAAATTTTCTTAATAAAAACTGCAAAATTTCTTTACTTTTAAAAAAAGTAGGTGCAAAGTACAAAATCGGAAATCTTCTAACTTTATATGTTCTTTCCTTACAAACTTTCGGCTTTTGTATATCTTCTAACTTTATATCTTCTTTCCTTAAAAAACTTTCGCCTTTTGAAAATCGAAAGTTTTTTAAGGAAAGAAGATATAAAGTTAGAAGATATAAAAACTGAATTATTTATTCTCTATCTCTTCACTTACATTGCAATAGTTGCTGCAATCACTCCAGTGCTCGCGAAGACTAAAGTAACTTTCATTTATTCTGTCTTATTGAGCATCAGGCCCCGCCCACACACGCCATAGGATTGGTCAACCATCACGTGATGAGGGAGACCGAAGGGGGGGGCGGTGAGGGGTGGGAGGAGCTTGCCACAAAACAATTGCCTAGGGTCCAGCATGGCTGGCAACAGACGCCCAGGCTTAGAGGCCTACCTGCAAAAACGGGGAAAGGTAGGAAAATTAATGAGATTAGATAAAAGATTTAGAAAGTAATTAACTTTTTTTTAAAACAATTTCTGAAAGTAATTAACTTTTTTTTGAAAGAATTTCTGTTTTAAAAGGAACTTTTTTTTTAAAGACGCAGAAAGCGGGAAAAAGAAATGAAAAGTTTGGAATCAAGATGGTGGCAACTCACCTCGGTTCAGAACGATAAGGCCCGCCCACACACGCACCGATTGGTGGACCGTCAGGTCACCGAAGCGTAGGATTGGTCAATCGTCCCGTCACTCGACCATAGGAGGGCCCGGCCGCATGCGCCAGGAACCCGCCGTACGATTGGTCGACCTCGACGTCACTCGATGCTAATGAGCGGATAATGAGTGGAATGTTGAACGTTTTTTGGATACCGCGGGCGCAATTTTTGTCTGGCCGAAACGTAAATACGCTTAGGACGGTTCTGGAATCGTCAGCTTTCTTTCAACGTAACGCACGTGTAGGTACGCTCTATAACTTTCGAGTTAATTCAATACAGACAGACAGACGGAATGACAGACAGACAGATGTATCCTTTTATATATATATGATCCAGACAAGGGAACTAGATGTAATATCTCCAAATTTGCAGACGACACAAAGCTGGGTGGGCGTGTGTGCTGTGAGGAGGATGCCAAGAAACTCCAGGATGATTTGGACAGGTTGGGTGATTGGGCAGAAGCATGGCAGATGCAATATAACGTGGATAAATGTGAGGTTATCCACTTTGGTGGCAAAAACAGGAAGGCAGATTATTATCTGAATGGCAATAGATTGGGAGAAGGGGAAGTGCAACGAGACCTGGGTGTCCTTGTGCACCAGTCGTTGAAGGTAAGCATGCAGGTGCAGCAGGCGGTTAAGAAGGCAAATGGTATGTTGGCCTTCGTAGCGAGAGGGTTTGAGTGCAGGAACAAGGATGTCTTGCTGCAGTTGTGCAGGGCCTTGGTGAGACCACATCTTGAGTATTGTGTGCAGTTTTGGTCGCCTTATCTGAGGAAGGATGTTCTTGCCATGGAAGGAGTTCAGCGAAGATTCACCAGGCTGATACCTGGGATGGCAGGAATGACGTATGAGGAGAGATTGCGATGATTGGGCTTGTACTCGCTGGAGTTTAGAAGAATGAGAGGGGATCTCATTGAAACTTATAAAATTCTGACAGGATTGGACAAACTCGATGCAGGAAGGGTGTTCCCGATGGTCGGGAGTCCAGAACCAGGGTCACAGTCTAAGGATAAGGGGTAGGTCATTTAGGACAGAAATGAGGAGGAATTTCTTCACCCAGAGAGTGGTGAACCTGCGGAATTCTCTACCACAGAAGGCAGTAGAGACCAATACATTAAATATATTCAAGAAGGAGTTGGATATATTTCTTAAGGCTAAAGAGATCAAGGGGTATGGGGAGAAAGCAGGGACCGGGTACTGAATTTGGATGATCAGCCATGATCGCATTGAATGGCGGAGCAGGCTCGAGGGGCCAAATGGCCTACTCCTGCTCCTATCTTCTATGTTTCTATGTTTCTATCCTCTGTTCCGAGGGATTGCCTGAGAGCATCAACATAATCATGAATCTAAAATAATAAAAGGTTTAGGACATTTTTGCCATTTTTCAATTTTATTCTCTGATTTCAAAGTATACAATAATGCAATTCACCTGTGCCACCACTGTTTTGTCAAATGAATGCAAGGTTACATTTTGCTTCAGTCGTATGACACAGGCATAGTTTCTGAAATGACTGAGTGCCATCATTTACTGTCATGACTGGGAACAATCTACTGTTGTGCACTCATTGTGTATCTCTTTACAGCAATTCCCAAAACAACCTCAGCCATTTCCTGGATTGTACAAAAGCAGAAGAAAGTGGTCAGACTTTGACATCAGGTCACATGCTGGACATTAGGGAAGGTTTATGTTATTGGCTTTTGTCTCCATCTCAAAAAATATCAAAGCTGCAGTAACAAACCATACAATCTTATGTCACCCTTCAATTTAAAAAAAAATAGAAACCTTGTATATGTTATCTCCCCTATTTTAACTCAAGGTGTGAATGTAGCATGCAGAGGGGCATGCAGGAAATGCCCATGATTGCGCCAGTTTGAAGCCCCGGCCATTTTAATTGCACCAGGAATGCAATGGGTAGCGCCCGACTGCTATCTTAACCCCCGCTTGCCCCGTTCACGCTGGGCAGGCCGGGTTAAAATCAGGCATACATGTTCAGCTGAAACTGAAAGTCAGATGTTTACATGGGTGGAAGTTTAGTCCATCGATAAAAATAAGGCCAAATGGAAAAATTGCACCAGCATTTTTTTTAACATCAATTGTGTGAAAAAGAATGAATAAACACGTTGTGTATGTGCATTATGCTTTTTTCCAAAAACCTGGCTAATTGTTTTGAATTGTGTACACGATGACCGGATAAACAGAGGTGCGTTGGTGGAATCAGTAAAGACTACAGTCTGTTCAACCCGTGTTGTTGTAAATGTGTTGCAAACTCCCACCCAGAACCGAATGTCAAGCAACAATACAACTTTGTTAATTAGAGTAACATGCTTATGATTGTATGTTATTTAGAAGTTGTTTAAACCATGAATTATCTGTGTAATGTTGTGAATGGGATCATGATCAGATGTTAGAACAATAGGGGATGATTTTTCATATGTAGCCTAAATTGGGTGGGCAATGGGCGGTGCGTATGCTCCGTTCGGCCAGAGGAGGTAGCATGCGCCCTGTTATAAATCTCTTCATTCATCAAGAAACTACTCGTGAAATAACGCTGGGCGGCCAGCTGGTGGTACCGTCCAAGGAGTATAAATACTCGGGCGTCGGCCTCAGCTTTCCAGGGACATTTTGTAAGACAAGAAACTAGTGAAGTACAACTAGACTTCCATGTTCTGAAACAAGTTGATTAAAGCCTTGCTTTATGCTCAAACCAAGTGCGTAGTGAGTTTTATTACGTCAATTTAATCAACTTGATATCAACTCCACGCTTTGGGTGATTCAGGAACAGCCAGCTACGACTCAAACCGTAGAAGGGAACTCAGACAAGTAATCGATCCATCATGGAGAAACTACTCAGACCCGCCCGTCTTGACCTGGAACCGAATTCACTTACAGCCGCTAAGGTATGGAAACATTGGTATCGTACCTTTAGCAACTTCCTTGAGGAGTGTGGTGAGAATGTTCCTAACAAGTTACAAATGCTTGCTAATTATGTATCCCCTCATTAGTTTGATTATATCGAAGACTGTGTAGACTATGACGCCGCTATCCAAATACTACAGCAGCTGTATGTCAAGTCCCCAAATGAAATTTTTGCTCGGCATCTACTGGCCACAACTCGACAACAACCCGGGGAATCACTTGACGAATTCCTTCAGAAACTTTGCAGGCTCAGCAAGGATTGTAATCTTAAAGCTGTTACAGCTGAGCAGTACCAGGAGGAGTTAATTTGTGGTTCCTTTATTAATGGGATTGCGTCTCCCTTCATACGTTAGTGTCTGTTGGAGAATAAAACCCTCAAGTTACAGGCTGCCTATGACCAGGCATGTTCTCTGGAATTAGCAAAGAGGAATGCAGACACCTATCTTTCACCATGTGCACGGGCTGCTGCTATCACTTTTAGTGACTCTTTCGATAGGCCTCGGGCGGAAGCCCTCAGGGATGATGACTCCAACCCGGCTGATTAAATCCCTACCCTAGAAACCTACACTGATGACGACCCTGCCCTAGCGGCATCTTGGCAATCTGCAAGGAAGTGTTTCTTCTGTGGAGGTGCGTTCCATTATAGGAAATTTTGTCCTGCTCGTAACGCGACCTGCAATCATTGCAGCAAGAAAGGTCACTTTTCTAAGGTATGCCAGTCAAGAGCTGCTGTTAGTAAGAAAGGCTACTTTTCTAAGGTATACCAGTCGAGAGCTCCTGTTAGTTTTGCAGCTACTATCAATAAAACTGCTCCTCCCCCAAGAGCCACTACTAAGGTTACAGCTGCAATCTATAAAACTGCTCCTCCCCCAAGTACCACTACTAAGGTTATAGCTGTCAAGGGTAAAACTGCCCCTCCTCCCATCACAGCTGTTTTTCCCCAAAGTCTGTCCCATGCAGCCACGAAGGTTTCGGTAAATGGACACATTTTGAGTGCACTAATCGACTCATGCAGCTCTGACAGCTTTATTAGTGAGCGGGCTGTCAGTAAGTAAAAACTGCGTATTTACCCCTCGGACAGAGAAATTGCAATGGCTCTGACAACACTGACCACCAATTCTTCCGGCTTTTGTCTTGTCGACCTTATTCTCAATGGCCGCACTTATTTCTGCACCCGGCTCGGGGTGCTCAAGAACCTATGCAGTGTTGTGCTCCTGGGACAGGATTTCCAGAAACAACACAAAAGACTCACTTTCGAGTTTGGAGGGTCAAAGCCGGAGCTTACTATTTCCAAAGTACCATTCTTTGCACTTTCGCCGGCTTCGCTCGACGAGCCCTCCTTGTTTGCCAATCTTTCCCCCCGATGTAAGTCGATAGTCACGAAATCACGACGTTTCAGCCAAGATGATCGATCCTTTATCGAGACAGAAATCTCTCGCCTTCTAGCTGACGGTATCATTGTGCCATGTTCATCTTCCTGGCGTGCTCAAGTCGTCGTTGTTAAAAATCCTCTGAAGCAACACAAGAAACGTCTTTGCATCGATTACTCGCAAACTATTAATCAGTATACCGACCTGGATGCCTACCCACTACCACGCATCGATGACATGGTCAATAACCTTGCCAACCACAAGGTATTTTCAACTTTTGATTTAAAGAGCGCATATCATCAAGTGCCGTTAAAGGACTCTGACAGGAAGTATACGGACTTTGATGCCAATGGTCGGCCTTACCAGTTTTGTTGCCTTCCATTTGGGGTCACCAATGGGGTGGCCGTCTTTCAACGGGCAATGGATAGCCTAGTCAAACAGGAGAACTTAACGGACACTTTTCCATATCTGGATAATATCACCATTGCTGGTCATGACCAGAAGGAGCATGATGCCAACCTCCAGAAATTTTTTGACGTTCTCCGTCATCGCAACTTAACCTTAAATGAGTCCAAATCTGTGAAATCAGTACCATCAGTCAACATCCTTGTCTACTGGGTGGGCAACAGTGTCATCAAACCGGATCCAGAGCGACTTCGTCCACTTCAGGAGCTCCCTCCCCCTACGAATCTCGGCTCTCTTCGTCGGGCACTCGGCATGTTTGCCTATTATGCGAAATGGATACCCCACTTCTCCGACAAGATCCAGCCCCTGCTTCACGCAAAGTCATTTCCATTGGAGGCAAAGGCTATTTCAGCTTTCAACCTCCTCAAGCGACAACTGGAAAATGCCACGCTTCGTTCCATTGATGAAAATCTTCCTTTCGTGGTTGAGTGCGATGCATCAGATGTGGCGATCTCTGCTACCTTGAATCAAGGTGGTCAACCCGTTGCATTTCTGTCCAGAACTTTGCAGGGTAGCGAGCTCCATTATCCTCCTGTCGAGAAGGAGGCTACGGCCATCATCAAAGCGATACGTAAATGGAGTCATTTTCTCACTCATCGCCATTTCACACTTATAACCGATCAGCTCTCCGTGGCCTTTATGCTGGATAACCGGAAACGCACTAAGATCAAGAATAACAAAATACAACTCTGGAGGATGGAATTGGCCGCCTTTGGATACACCATACATTATCAACCCGGCAAAGAGAATGTGGCCCCGGATACCCTCATGCGAGCATTCTGCTCTTCTATGTCAACTTCGACTCTGGCGGATCTTCATACTGACTTATGCCATCCTGGCGTTACCCGTATGTTGCACTTTGTGCGATCTAAAAATCTCCCATTTTCTACGGAAGATGTGAAAAGAACGTGCTCCTCCTGTAGAATTTGTGCGGAATTACAACCGCAATTCTTCCGTCCATCGGATGGCTTGCTCATACACGCTATGCAGCCTATGCAGCGACTCAGCATTGACTTTAAAGGGCCATTGCCTTTCTCAACGCGAAACACCTACTTACTGACTATGGTGGATGAATATTCACGCTTTCCCTTTGCTTTCCCCTGTCCCAATATGCTTACTTCCACAGTGATGAAATGCCTTGATCAAGTCTTTTCCCTTTGCGGTACGGCCAATTTCATCCACTCTGATCGGGGTCCCGCCTTCATGTCAAGCGAACTCAAAAGTTATCTCTCCCAACGGGGAATCACCACAAGTAAAACGACACCATACCATCCCATCGGTAATGGACAGATTGAGAGATACAACGCTATCATTTGGAACGTTGTTCATCTTGTGCTGAGGTCACGCAACCTACCAGACCAGCAGTGGGAAGCTATGCTCCCTGACGTATTGCATTCCATCAGGTCTCTCCTTTCTATGTCTACCAATGTCATACCTCACGAGCGATTCTTCAGCTTCCAGCGTCGCTCCACCCATGGGACGTCTCTACCGTCATGGTTGGCAGCTCCCGGCCCCGTGCTGCTCGGAAGATTCGTCCGATTATCTAAAACCGATCCTCTCGTCGAAGAGGTAGAACTCTTGGACGTCAACCCCACGTACGCGCACGTGTGGTACCCGAATGGCCGGGTGTCCACCGTTTCACTCCAGGACCTGGCTCCCTGTCCAGCCGGTTCCACGGACCCAACCGATAGAGGGACCCACGGGGATGATGCCGACACTCTGCGCTCCCCCGAAGATGACGCCCTACCTGGGGTATCGAGAGATCTGCCAGCTGCCCCACTGGATCCACTCGGGGAGCCGAGCGCTCCCCGTGGGATGGCCACCCGAGGCCAGGACGCCGGTCAATCCCCGGCTATCCAACAGGATGAAGCCAGTACTGCGCCCGTGGGGACCCGCACCCAGAGTCAAGACCTCCCCAGCCTCCCTCAGGTCGATCAGAGCAACATGGGCCCTGTCGATCCACCGTTACGGATCAAGCGGCCCAGGGACCAAGACACGGTCCGGGGAGACGTGCCTTCTAGCCATAAACAAAAATCTAAAAGACTGCGGCTATTCATGGTCCGTCTGATCCGCTAAGAGAAAGTCGTCGGACTTCCAAATCTTTTAGGCAGGAAGAATGTTATAAATCTCATCATTCACCAAGAAACTACTCGTGAAATAACGCTGGACGGCCAGCTGGTGGCGCCGTCCAAGGAATATAAATACTCGGGCGTCGGCCCCAGCTTTCCAGGGACATTTTGTAAGACAAGAAACTAGTGAAGTACAACTAGACCTCCATGTTCTGAAAGAAGTTGATTAAAGCCTATGCTCAAACCAAGTGCGTAGTGAGTTTTATTATGTCAGGCCCCTTTAAATTCTTGTGACCAGAGCTAATTTAAATAGAATCAGTGCGCTGCCAGCACTCATCTCACTCTCTGTACAAACAGCCTGCCATTTGGAAGGGTGGGAAGTCTGGCAGGGCGGCCACTACTTAAAGACAGTCTACAGTACCTTAAAGGGGAGGTGCATTTTTAGTGGACAGCAATATTCTGGAGCAATAGGCAGCATGACTTCACCCAGGGTCCCCCAGATTCTCAGATTCAGCAGTGGAGGCGCTCACAGGAAAGTCAGCAGCAAGAAGGAGGTCCTCTTCCCCTCTGATGAGCAAGAAGTGCACAAACAAATTGCTTAACAGGAACTGGGAGAGGTGGCAGAACATATAAATGCCACAGACATTGTTCCCAGGATGTGGCTGCAGTGCAGGAAAAAAAATAACCTCAACAGGATAGCTAAGGTAAGACTTCCCTTCATATCTCTCTAACTCTCCATAAAGCCCTGCATGGCCTCATTTTAGCTCTAGGACCATCAATCCTTCCCTTCCGCTTCCCATCCCACTCCTCAAGTCAGCAAGGAACACTTCACTGCACCTCCTTCTACTTGCACTCACAACCAAACACCCATTACTGTTCTCACAGCTACTGCCCACTCTTGGCCACACTTGCTGCTTCTTACTGTACTCATGCACACTAGGCAAAGATTCCTCGCACATTTAAAAATATGCTTCAAAAGGGCTCACTTTCACTATTCTTGCAGGAGAAGCTGACACACAACAGAAAAGAGAGAACAAGAACTTGAGGAGGTTCTCCCTCTGTATAAACCCTGACACCAATGGAAGAGGCTGACTTCAACATCATTGACAGTGCAAGGGCATGCACAATTGGAGATGGCCAGGCTGGAGGCCATTCACAGCAGGGTATTTCCTACTCATCTGCTACTGCTTACCCTTGCTACTTCGTATGTGCTAACCTTTGTCCCTCTCCCCTTTTTCTCAGACTATTAGATGTCTCAGGCCTTGCAGTCACACAGACTGAGGAGATAACCCGCCCAAAGTTACTTCCTCATGCTCTTCCAAACATCAGCACAGAAATACACACACTGCATAGAATAGTCGCCGGGAATTTCCTCGTGGCTTCTCCCTATCAGCCACTGTAACTTTGGCAGAAGATTGGCGGAAACCCCAGACACCACATCAATGGGCTTTCCACTGATCTTCTGCCAAATCTTCAGCATCAGGCAAGGAGAATCCCCAAGGAAATTCTCAGCGAGTGAATTAGTTCACCAAGCACAAATGAGCATGAGCAGGTGCAGGTGGAAAGGACGGTTCGCTGCAATCAACCATGGAGAGTATTATCACATCAATAGATGCTACAGCTGGGCCCTCCCTACTGGAGTCTGTGGCACCATTAATAGCATCTCATAGGGATTCGTACTGGGGCTCGGGCTCTGGGCTCAACCTTCTCCTCCATCTTGGACAGGCTGAGAGAATGAATAGAGGCGGATCAGATAACGGATCTCTTACAGTCTGCTCTCTTGTAGATCAGTGGGAGTGCTTAGCCACAGCCTGATAGCAGAGGCAGTCATACAATGGGAATGGAACATGTTGCCATCTCTCAGGATGAAATGTCTGGACCCTCATCATCCCCTCAACCAATGCCTGTGCTGGTGCCAGAAATGCAGCCGACCAAACTGCCCCAGCAGTCGTCGAGTTGCTGCAGTTTGTAGCCACTCATCTGCTACTGCTTACCTCTCATGCCCAAGCTTCAAAATGTAGCTGACCACAAGTATCTCAAAAGCCCTTGACTGAGCCACAGCAGCCTTCCACTTCTCATGCTGCAGCCAATGAGGGAGCATGTCATAGAAGCACTGGACTACGTAAGAGATCACTTAAGACAGGCTCTAGCGTAATAATTACATGGTAATAATTAGTGTTAAGTATTTGTATAATGATGTAAAATTATTAGCCTTTTTGAAATCATTGTGAAGCCATCAGACTTGTCCAAGCATTGGAATCATTGCTTAAGGACTCCAATGGTCTGCTCAATGAGGACACTAGTTGACCCATGAATCTTATTATAGCACATTTCAGTCACCCAGCGTGGGTTACTGAGAGGAGTCCTTGCTGCCAAGCAGCCAGCTTCTCATTTGCTATGCAGGGTGTGATAATAATAATAACTTCCGGGAAGTTATGTGCACATCACTTCCTGTGAACTGTGAACTGTGAACTCTGTGCATACATCACTTCCAGTGCATACGTCACTTCCTGTGTTTGGACTAGTATAAATACTGAACTGCTCAGTATGGTAAAAGGGCTTCACCTAGAGGCATGGTGAAGACTGCTCTTGTATATAGTTTAATTATAAGTTGCTTAAAGCTTACTTTAAAGTTCCTTGATGTGTGAGACTCTTTTGTTACATCAATTTAAGCAACTTAGTATTTACACTCACAAATACTAGACCTTCAGACAAACTCGGAGTTAAGGATCCAGGGAACCACCCATCATGGAAAACATCCTTAAACCTACTCGTCTGGACTTGGACCCAAACGCACCAGCAGCTGGCAGGGTATGGAAGCATTGGTACCGTACTTTTGAGAATTTTCTTGATGAATGTAAAGCGAATGCTTCTACTAAACTGAGGATATTTATCAACTATGTGACCCCAACAGTGTTTGAATATGTTGATGAATGGGATAATTACGATGAGGTGATCCGGGCACTTAAAAAACTATATGCCAAGACCGCAAATGAGGTCTATGCTAGACATCTACTGGCCACAGCCCGACAAGGGCCAGGGGAATCGATTAATGAATTCCTTCAAGAACTTCGCAGGCTCAGTGTAGATTGTAACTTTCAGGCAGCCTCGGCTGAGCTGTACAGAATCACACAGAATCACAGAATCTACAGTGCAGATAGAGGCCATTTCGGCCCATCGAGCCTGCACCGACACATATCCCACCCTATCCCCGTAACCCCATGTATTTAATCCCCTAACACGAAGGGTCAATTTATCATAGCCAAATCAACCTAACCTGCACATCTTTGTACCTCGAAGAAATGATTCGTGATGCCTTCATCTGCGGGATTGCCTCTCCATTTATACGCCAGCGTCTACTAGAAAGTAAAACACTTGAGCTACAAAAGGCTTTTGACCTGGCTTGTTCTCTGGATTTGGCAAAGAAAAATGCAGACCTCTATCAGCTGCCCAGATCTCGATCTGCTGCTGTAACTGCAACCAGACGATTCAAGTGGCCTCAGGTGAACCCTATCATGGAGGAATCTAATCCTGATGATACTTCTGATGAAGAAGAGGAGTATGACCCCACTTTAGCAGCCTCTTGGCAATCTAGGAAGGAATGCTTCTTTTGTGGAGATTCTTTTCACCCTAGGAAATTCTGCCCTGCTCGCAATGCGATCTGCAGTCATTGCGATAAAAAGGGACACTTTGCAAAAGTTTGCCAATCAAGAGCCTCTACGAGGGCCTAGCCAGCTAAGGCCTACCGAACTGCCCCAATTAGGGCCTATCAAGATGCTCCGGCTAGGACCTATCAAGCTTCCTCTCGAGCTCTCTCCCGAAGAAGCACACCTAGAGTTTCAGCCACTCTCTGTGCAACCACACCAATTACAGCTGCTTGCCCACAGAACCTGTTTCATGCAGCTACAAAAGTTTCAATTAATGGGCATACCTTAGATGCCTTAATTGACTCAGGAAGTACTGATAGTTTCATTAGAGAACAGATTGTTGCGAAATTGAAACTACATATCTTCCCATTGGACCAGGCAATTGCGATGGCTCAGTCATCACTTAATACCAGAATCTCCGGCTTTTGTATTATTGATATGACACTTAATGGTCGCATGTATCCCTCCACCCGACTTTCGGTGCTCAAGGACTTATGTAGTGATCTCATCTTAGGGCTGGATTTTCAAAAACAGCATAAGAAACTCACCATTGAGTTCGGCGGATCCAAACCTGGACTTACTATTTCTAATATACTGTCTAAATTACCGTTTTGTGCATTATCAGCAGCTTCACTTGATGAACCCTCATTATTTGTCAGTATTCCTCCTCGATGCAAACCAATAATAACAAAATCACGGCGCTTTAGTCAGGAAGACCAATCTTTTATTGAGGCTGAAATCTCTCGACTTTTAGCAGAGGATATCATCGAACCATGTTTGTCGCCCTGGCGGGCTCAAATCGTCATCGTCAAGAACCCTCTAAAACCTCACAAACAACGACTATGCATTGATTATTCGCAAACCATCAATCAATACACTGACTTGGACGCCTACCCATTGCCGCGCATTGATGATATGGTTAATAAACTGGCCGAATACAAAGTTCTCAACTTACGATTTAAAAAGTGCCTATCATCAGGTACCCTTGAAGGTTTCAGATAAGCAGTACACGGCCTTTGAGGCTAATGGACGGCTGTACCAATTTCGTCGCCTCCCATTCGGGGTTACTAATGGAGTGGCTGTCTTCCAACGGGCAATGGATGGCCTGGTTAAGCAGGAAAACTTAAGGGACACTTTTCCCTATCTTGATAACATTACTATTGCAGGTCATGATCAACAGGAACACGACGCCAACCTCCAAAAATTTCGGGATGCCCTCCATCACCGTAACTTAACTTTGAATGAATCTAAATCTGTTGAGTCGCAACCGACCATCAACATCCTTGGCTACTGCGTAGGCAATGGTATCATTAAGCCAGACCCAGAAAGACTTCACCCGCTCCAAGAGCTCCCGTCACCTAAGAATCCGGCTTCTTTACGTCGGGCTCTCGGTCTGTTTGCATACTACGCTAAATGGATTCCTCATTTTTCAGACAAAATCCAACCCTTGCTGCATGCTCGATCATTTCCATTGGAAACAGCAGCTGTTGCAGCCTTTAACCTTCTCAAAAAACAGTTGGAGAAAGCGGCTCTTCACTCCATCGATGAGAATCTCCCTTTCATAGTCGAATGTGATGCCTCGGAGGTGGCGATCTCGGCTACTCTAAATCAGGAAGGTCGTCCTGTAGCATTTATGTCCAGGACCTTGCAAGGTGCCGAGTTACATTATCCTCCGGTTGAGAAGGAAGCCACAGCCATCATAGAGGCGGTACGGAAGTGGAACCATTTCCTAGCTCGCCAGCACTTTACATTAATCACGGACCAGCGATCAGTCGCCTTCATGCTCGATAATCGAAAACGAACCAAAATTAAGAATAATAAAATACAGCTTTGGAGGATGGAACTGGCCTCTTTTGGTTACACCATTCACTATCGACCTGGCAAGGAGAATGTGGCCCCGGATACCCTCACATGAGCATTCTGCTCCACTATGTCGTCCTCTACTCTCATAGATGTCCATAATGGATTGTGTCATCCTGGCGTTACGCGCATGCTACATTTCGTACGATCACGGAATCTCCCTTTTTCTACTGGAGATGTAAAGAAAATGTGCTCAGAATGCCGGCTTTGTGCAGAATTAAAACCACAGTTCTTCCGCCCCTCAGATGGTATGCTCATACACGCAACCCAACCAATGCAACGACTTAGCATCGATTTTAAGGGCCCAGTACCCTCTTCAACTCAGAACACATATTTGCTCACCATGATTGATGAATATTCATGTTTTCCGTTTGCCTTCCCCTGCTCCAATATGCTGGTGTCCACAGTAATCTGCTGCCTTGAGCAGGTATTTTCTCTCTGTGGCATGGCGGCTTACATTCACTCGGATCGGGGTCCATCCTTTATGTCAAGGGAACTCAAGGACTACCTCTCAGAACGGGGAATTGCTACAAGCAAAACGACGCCATATCATCCCATCGGAAATGGGCAGGTAGAGAGGTATAACGGTATCATCTGGAATTCTGTACATCTTGCTTTAAGATCTCGGGGCCTACCAAACCAGCAATGGGAAACAGTGCTTCCGGATGCATTGCACTCTATACGGTCCCTTCTTTCTACAGCCACAAATACTACACCTCATGAGCGGTTCTTTGGATTCCAGCGTCGCTCATCTTATGGGACATCCCTCCCGTCATGGCTAACTACTCCTGGACCTGTACTACTCCGAAGATACGTTCGGACATCTAAAAATGACCCTCTCGTAGACGAGGTCAAACTAACCGATGCCAACCCCACCTATGCATACATACGATATCCCGACGGCTGAGAATCTACCGTATCATTATGGGATCTGGCTCCCTGCCCACCAGGACCTAGTGGGACATCAAGTGATGGTATTTTACCAGGAGCCTCTTGGAACCTACCGGGTACCCCTCTCCAGGATCCTGATCTGACACCAACTAGCTTGGTGCCGGTAGAACCCCGTACTCAAAGTTGCGACACTCCCAGTACCGCGCACCAAAGTACTGATCCGCCACAGACCAGCTCTGCACCTCCCTCTGAACAGAGACAGACCGACTCTGCACCTATTGGGACTCGTACACGAAGCCATGATCTCCCCAGCCCTTCACAGGGTAATCCAGGCCACACAGACTCTGACCAATGGCCAACAGCATGTAAGCGGACCAGCGACCCTCTACGACGGGAACCCAAACGGGTGCGACTCTTCCTCGTTCGGCGGCTGCGGAATAAAAGGAAGACCACAGCCTTCTAATCTCGCAGGAGGGAAGAATGTGATAATAATAATAACTTCCGGGAAGTTATGTGCACATCACTTCCTGTGAACTGTGAACTCTGTGCATACATCACTTCCTGTGCATACGTCACTTCCTGTGTTTGGACTAGTATAAATACTGAACTGCTCAGTATGGTAAAAGGGCTTCACCTAGAGGCATGGTGAAGACCGCTCTTGTGTATAGTTTAATTATAAGTTGCTTAAAGCTTACTTTAAAGTTCCTTGATGTGTGAGACTCTTTTGTTACATCACAGGGGAATTGAGGATTGTCGAAATGCATTATGGCAGCTTTCAGAAAACCTGCATGATATGCTGCTGGTGATCATGCACCAGTTGCACATTAATAGAGTGGAAGCCCTTACCATTCATGAAGGCAGTGGGGTTGTCTGAAGGAGCCCGTTGGGCAAAGCGGGGGCAGTCAATGATACCCTGGACTTGGGGGAACCCTGCAATCTGTGTGAACCCTAGCCCCCTATTTTACTGCTTCCATTTGTCCATGGAGAAAATTATGTGTGTTTTTTTTTATTCGCTTATGGGATCTGGGCGTCGCTGTCAAGGTCAGCATTTATTGCCCATCCCTAGTTGCCCTTGAGAAGGTGGTGGTGAGCCGCCTTCTTGAACCGCTGCAGTCCGAGTGGTGAAGGTACTCTCAGTGCTGTTAGGTAGGGAGTTCCAGGATTTTGGCCCAGTGACGATGAAGGATCAGCGATATACTTCTAAGTCAGGATGGTGTGTGACTTGGAGGGGAACTTGGAGGTAGTGGTGTTCCCATGTGCCTGCTGCCCTTGTCCTTCTAGGTGGAAGAGGTCGCGGGTTTGGGAGGTGCTGCCGAAGAAACCTTGGCAGGTTGCTGCAGTGCATCTTGTAGATGCTACACACTGCAGCCACAGTACGCCAGTGGTGGAGGGAGTGAATGTTTAAGGTGGTGGATGGGGTGGCAACCAAGTGGGCTGCTTTGTCCTGGATGGTGTTGAGCTTCTTGAGTGTTGTTGGAGCTGCACTCATCCAAGCAAGTGGAGCGTATTCCATCACACTCCTTACTTGTGCCTTGTAGATGGTGGAAAGGCTTTGGGGAGTCAGGAGGTGAGACACTCGCCGCAGAATACCTAACCACTGACCTGCTCTTGTTGCCACAATATTTATGTGGCAGGTCCAGTTAAGTTCCTGGTCAATGGTTCCCCCAGGTTGTTGATGGTGGTGGATTCGGCGATGGTAATGCCATTGAATGTCAAGGGGAGGTGGTTAGACTCTCGCTTGTTGGAGCTAGTCATTGCCTGGTACTTCTGTGGCGCGAATGTTACCTGCCACTTATCAGTTTGCTTATGACATCAGTCACCTGCTTAATGCAAGCATGAACTGCAGATTGGCTGATGTTACTTATATCCCCTGTGGCAGGCTGGAAGTAGCCAGAAGCAAAGAAGTTCAGGGCTGCCGTGACCTTGACTGCAAGAGGCAATGCTGTGCTAGCTGGTTGCAGGACTTGTTGCAGGAGGTGACATAGGTTTGTCAAAGCCTCACTAGGGAAGCACAGCCGACTTCTGCACTATTTCTTGGAGAACTACAGGTATGTTGTCCGGGCCTATAAAACCTGTTAGAAGGGTAAGAATTTCTATGAGCACAGCTCCTTCTATTTTACTTCCTGCAGCTGCAGTTCTTTTTACTCCTTCCTCTTACTGTTGCTCCTCCTCATTCTCTTGCCAGACCTCCTTGTTTTTATATTCAATAGCATTTGCCCATTCATGGCTTTTTCCATCTGCAATCACACTTTTAAATATCTGTGTTTCTATACCCCAAGATCTCTCTGTTCCTCCAAACCATTGAGAATTTGACTAATTATGTTATATTTTTATTCTTCGTTCTATTTCCCTAAATGTACTCCTTTATATTTATCTACATTGAACTGCAGTTATCACATTTCTGGTGACTCCCTTAGCCTGTCTATGCCCTCCTACAGTCTATTGAATTCTTGCTTAAGGTTTGCCACACACCATACTTTGGAATGGGCAACTAATTTTGATATTAGTCCTTCGCTGTTCCTGTCCAAATCATTTTTGCATATAAAGAAGAGGTCCTAACATAAATTCCTGGGCACACCATCAGATACATTTGCCAGTCCAAGAGCCATCCATCTTTTCCTACTGTCTGCTATTCTCCAGCTAAATCTCTGTCCATGCTACCACTTTAGCGTTAATAATATGGGCTTTAATCTTCACAAGTCTCTTACTGGCTCTCACATTGTCAAATGTGTTTTGAAAGTCCGAATGTACTACATTCACTGCATTCCCTTTGCCTATACATTAAATAATTTCCTCAAAGAATTTCATTAGTCAAGCCTGGCCTGCTCTTTACAAATCTGTGCCGACTGTTCCAGATTAGCACATGCTTTTCTAAGTGTTCACTAGTGTTATTTCTTATTATAATGTCTAATAGTTTCCCTACTACTGACTTGAGGTTAACCGATCAATAATTACCTTGCTTAGGCCTCTCCCCTCTTTTGAACAGGGAGCCAACATTTGCCACTCTCCAGTCCTTTAGTACAATTGCCACTTTCAATTAATTTTAGTAAATTATGGTGAATGCTTTCGCTACTTCATTACTAACCTCACTAGGTATTCTGGAGTGTAGATCAGGAGCTGCAGGAAATAGTGTGCTGTTTGCTTAAGGATTTAAAGGCCTGGAGCAACTAAAAGCATTGTTTGATTTGTTTTTCCTGCATCCAAGCAAGATCTTTTCCAAAAAATATCACTAGAGAGGAAAGTGCCTCCCTGCTTCTTAATAGGTAATGCTATGAAACATGTGAATTGTCATGCACAAGTTATGAAAAAGGGTATAAAAAGTGTGTGTTGGGACAAATACTTTGGAATTCGAAGGTCTAGCCCACCAAGTACACTGAGCTAGGAAGTGTGACGTGCTTTGAATTTCCCAGCTAAAACACGCAAGATGTTGTCGTAAGTATTACTGTTAAGTGTATGTTTAATTATTGTCAATAATACTTATAAGCTTAATAAATCTGTGAATGACTGACATAAATGCTGTGAACCCTATTATTTTGAGGAGTAATTAAAAGTAAGAACACTCATCCTCTAACACTTACCATCAATACCCATAAAATAGCATGGTGCCTGAAACACCCCCAGCCCTTCACCAGCAAGTGTTCCTTCACTCACATCCAAACATGCTTTCAGCCCACAGAAAGGCAGTGTGAGAGGGAAGTCATCCTATGAGGTCATAATATATAACTGCCTGTTGCATACATATGTCATCACACCCATTATGGCTGCATGCGAGGAACTGCATATTGATGCATGTCATGGCAACTAAATGTAATTTGGCCCTTTCTACTTTCTTTTTCAAGGGGGAAAGACCAGCAAGAGGTGATGATGGTAAACCTCTGCCCTCTCACCCTCTATAAGGAGGAAGCATGGAGGGAAGTTTAGAGAAGATGTCAGAAATGATGGAATAGGAGGGTATGTGGCAGCTGTGGGATTGTGATAACATTCTACTCTTTCTTTTCTTTTTACTGTCCCAGACATTAACTGGCACTGAACCAAAGTATGGAAATCTCATGCTACTCCCCAAGGATCTATTCTTTGGCCCCTCCCATTTCTCATCCATATGCTGCGCCTTGGCAACACAGTCCGAAAACACAACATTGGATTTCACATGTACGCTGATGACACACACCTTTGCCTCACTGCCACCTCTCTCAAATCTTCCACTGCATCTGATTTGTCACGTTGCTTGTACAAAATCCAGTATTGGATGAGCAATTATTTCCTCCAATTAAACATTGGGGAGACCAAAGCCTTTCTTTTTGTCCCTCTGCCACAAACTCTGTTCCCTAGTCACCAATTATAACCCCCTCCTTGGCCACTGTCTGAGGCTGAACCGCACTGTACACAACATCGGCATCTTATTTGATCCTGAGATGAGCTTCCGACCTCATATTGTCTCCATCACCAAGATCATCTACTTCCACCTCCGTAACATTGCCCATATCCACCCCTGCTTCAACCCATCTGCTGTTAAAACTCTCAGCAGTGCTTTTGTGATCTCCTTTTGCAGACGAATGATCTCCTAGCTGGCCTCCCATCTTCCTTCCTCCGTCTACTCAAACTCATCTAAAACTCTGCTGCCTGTATCCTACTCTCTCCAAGTCCCGTTCACCCATCACCCCTGTGCTCATTGAATTCTGTTGGTTCCCAATCTAGCAATTCCTCAAATTTAAAATTCTCATCCTTGTGTTTACATTCCGCCATGGCCTCACCCCTCCCTATATCTGTAACCTCCTCCAGTCCTACAACCCTCCGAGAACTCTGCATTCTTCCAATTCTGGCCTCTTGCACATCCTTGATTTCCTTCGTCCCACCATTAGCTCAGGGTCAAATAAGATGCCAATGTTGTATGCAGTCTGGTTCAGTGTAGAATGCCTTCAGTTGTCTCGGCCCTAGCTCTGGAATTCCCTCCCTTAACCTCTCCACCTCTCTCCTCTCTTTTAAGACGCTACTTAAAAGTTATCACGTCACCTGTCCTAATATCTCCTATATGGTTCGATGTCAAATTTTGTCTGATAATGCTTCTGCAAAGTGACTTGGGACATTTTACTACGTTAAAGGTGCTATATAAATGCAAGTTGTTGTTGTTGAAAGTGGTATGTGAGCTCTGCTCCTCAGGAAACCATTCTAACCTCTCTTCCTTCTGTAGATGTGCCATAGGATGAAGACACAGGTTTTTCTGCTTCTGAAGCTGCCAGCAGCAGTAACATATCCCATCACTCTATCCATCCCAAGCACCAGTTCAGAGATATGCACCCCGATGAATTACAGAGTGAGCCAGAAGGGAGTGCCTTGAGTGAAACACGGAGCAGGAGTGAACAAAATTAGCTGGTGTGGCATATGAGGAGCTTTGATGGCTAAAGGGCCAGGATGCGTCATCTCTCAGCTGAAGTACCTGGGAATCTAGAGCTCATAAATCCTGATTTTAGAAGAACGATGCTGGAAGAGCATCAAGAGTTAGAGCTGCATCAGGCAGTGTGCTGCAGGTAGTGATGGATGAGTCCACCAACAGCATACTCAGTACATTAGAGAACAATTTAACAAAGCTGCTGGCCATTATGGAGCATGTGGTAGCTCTAGAAATATTTGCAGAGAAGGCCCCTGCGACAAAGGCACTAAGGCCAGTCTGTGCTTCCATCACAACATAGACTGCTACCATATTGGTTTCACTTTCTGGATTGGAGAGGGCTGTCTCTTTTGTCTTTGACAGGTTTGGCAACCAGTTACAGACAAGCATGTGGCAGGGCTTAATTAATCTCACTGCTACCATTACGTCTGTTTCACTGTACATCAACAGCTATGTTGTACCATAGTCCAACCTTAGTAGTATGACATGAATCGACATGGAGGATAATGAAGTCTCTCAGGATAGCAACACATCTGGGCCCTCTCACCAACCCTCTCAGATGATTGCACATGTGACTGAAAGGATGCAAGCCCAGACTGCCCATAGAAGCAGAAGAGGTGCAGTCTAGATCCATCTCAGAACTTGACTGCTGTGAGACGACAGCCACCTTGGTCTTAAGAAGCTCCTACTGGATCACAGCGGCCATCCTGCTACTCTTGCCAATCAAGTGGAACCGAGGAGAATCACAAGAATAGATTTAAGAATGCACACATCGCACACTGCCACCAAGGCAAAACAAGGTGGTAAAAGAAATTAGGCACACACACACTATGGGCTCCCTATAAAATTTATGGCTGCACTGATGGTGCCGAGTATGCAGACATTGTTCATGACAAGATCTGGAAGTTTCTTTCATTTGTAGCATGAATGGGAGCTTTGCATGCTGTAGCACCCGGGAAAGGTTCTGTAGATGATCGCACACTTGTGGACTGAAGAGGGAAGATGTACACTGGACGGTTATTAGCCATAGAAGTAGTCAAGAAAAACTCTCCTGTATGAGAGTGGCATGAGTGTAACTTGTAACCAGCCAAGGTTTGTCCTCCGCATCCCCTTCAGTCTACTGCTGCTCCTCTTACTGATCCCCTTAGTGCTCGTGGGGTCTTTCCCCTCAGGGGCTTCATGTGGAGGTCTCTTAATAATGTAAAGTTGGGCAGCATGCAGCACACAAACATACCCTTTGAGATCTTCGCAGGACTATATTACAGGACACTGCCAGAATAATCCAGGCACCTGAAGTGGCCCTTCAACATATCAAATATTACTCTGGTACATGAACAGATCTCTTGTGTGGAATCTTATCAAATGCCTTCTGGAAATCCATATAGATAACATTCATAGACACTCCCTTGCATGTTACATCCATCTAATAAGGCCAGTGGCAGAACCATGGAAAATTGGTTCCACCAACCTGATTAGGATAGTACTGGTGAGTTGTGGGTGCCATTTGCAACCCAGAGACAGCTCACCGGTCGTGAAATTAGCTGGCAGGCCTCAGAAGAGTTGCGGGGGTACTCAATCGAGGGGCTGGGGGAGGGGGGAGGACGGTGGTTGCAAGTGGTACCCGACAGCAGCCTGCAGTTTTAATGTGGAGTCAGAAGGAGCTAAGGGAATTAAGGTAAGTTAAAACTCTTTAAGGACCGCTGAGCACCTGAAGAAACTGACTGCAGCTTGCATGACAGACATTGCAGTCATTCGCAGACCAATTTGGCAAAGGAGCCTGAAACAGGCGTTAGGTCCCCGATTTGCATATGCAATGGCCCTAATACCAGTTGCAGTCGTGCGCCTTGGATGCCTATTGAGCAGCCCCAACAAATATGGGGGATGGAGCATTTTCGGCGCAGAATGAGCAATGTCATCTCCCGCCATATTGGGCCCTTCTGCACCCGTTTTACTCCTGTAAAACAGACACAGCGCGATCCAATTACTAAGCCATTGACTTTAATAACTTCCAACTTTAACTATAGCCTCTATCCTTTTTACTGAAGGAGATGCTGGCAGTGTGGGATGGGTGTGTCGATGTCGGGTGGAAGGGGGGCTGGCAGGGGAAGGTAGGTTGGTGCTTGGGTTGGAGGCCCTCCATTGGAACACCATGCTGGCAGAGGAGTACTCGCTTTCATGTCGGCCCGCTTTTCTGCCCTTAGGATCGCTGGACCCGGCCCTGTTTTGTCAATTTCTCATGTTTCAATTTCATACCTAACTTACCTTCCACTGCCTCAGCTATTCTGTGTCTATTTCTTTTATTATGTTTTGTCCCATCGTTTTATTTCATACATCTTATTATGTTATATAATCTCAGTCATCTAACCATCTGTTTTTCTTTGAAGCGCATTGCAAGTTATTCCACCCATATTTCCTCCCTCAAGTATATGCTGTTACTTCTTTTCCTCCCTCTTCCCTTTGTTCTGACCCTTTTTAAATGTTGTGCATTTTTCATTTTGTCAGCTCTGATGAAGGGTTACACAGAAACATTAACTTTTCTGGTCTCTCCACAGATGCAGACTGATCTGCTGTATGTTTCTAATATTTTCTGTTTTAGTTTAAGATTTATTTTATACTCAAACTGGAACCTGAAGAATATTGGAATTTTAGATTGACGTTATTAAATTTTAGTTTTATTATATATTGGACGCTTGAGCAATCTGAGTGATTGCAACGAAGTGGAATGTTTGAAAATGTTCATTTGAAAGGGAGTTTCAAAATAACAGAATGTCAATGTGATTGTTGGTCCAATTACCCTGAGATTGTTTTATTGTTAATTTTGGCAGAAAAAAAATAGAGAACAGTGTCCTTTAGAATGTTTTGAATGTTGGGATCCAGATGTTATCAGATCAGAAAGCAGAGAACATTTATCTTAGAAAATTTAACTTAGTCTTTCATAGAGTAAAATGTTAACATATATAAAGTGTATGCTGTTCACTGTTTCATTTTTAACACCAGAAGCACTTGTGATGATGATATTTACACATATAGCAGGAAATAATTCAGTTATACAGTACAAATGTCAAATACTGCATAATCTTATTGATTTATTTATTCTGATTAAATTTCACATGTAAAAAGCAGAATTGCTTAATACCTTGGCCTTGAATTTGCGGTCGGTATGATGGCGTACTCTCATACCGCCTTTGAAATTGACTGCAAGTTCGGGATTTCCACAGGCGCTTGTGCATACGCTAAATCCCGAACTTGTGATCTGTCAAGTTTGAACTGCACATCAGCTTCGCTGCACGTTTCACCGACCCATTCAAATCAATGTGCTGGCAAAAAGTTGGGCTAATTGCCCACCTACTGCGCATTAATTACCCTGAAATTTTTTATGTCTGGTGCAAACAGACGCAGGAGCCTGTTGCACAGCGTAAGGGGAGGGGGGATGAGAAAATTGGATTAGTTGACAGCTGCTGACTGGCCCATTTTGTGTAGACAATATTTTCTGAATAAAAATTTACAGGCCAGGCATCTTTTCATGTGTCAAAACCTTTCCCGATGAGTTTTTGAACCCAGAAATTAAGCACAGTAAAAACCAGCAATAGGCACTCTATAGATTGGATATATTGGTTTAAGGGCAACGTTTTGTGTGCCGATTATTTCTCCACATATTACAATAAAAAAAAACTACTGATTGATACAAACATTTTTACTGGGGCTTGCTACTTTATGGGCACAATTCAAATAATGGAGCATCTAATCTAATACTATATAGGTAAGAACCATATATCTAACAAATGCAGCATCATTATTATTATTTACACACAATTATGAAAGATGTTCATTCAAATGTATATCTGGCAAAACTAAAATATATATACCTACCTTTTTAAATCCCTTTAACCAACATTTCCAATTAAGAGTGGCTATTAAACACTATGTAGATTATAAATATGCCAGTAGAAGACTTCTGTCTTTTATTGACGTATATTTACAATCCTGTTTTAGCAATCTCCTCTGTTTCCTGATTGGCTAAGAGTCAGGAAGTGCCCGGTGCGCCCCTGGGATCTGTGGGCCACTATGCTGCGCACAACTCTGCAGCATCTAAAAACAACTTCACAAAGGGGAGTTTGCACGAGGGAAGTGCTGATTTCATGCAGATGTCGACGGCGTACTCCTTGTCTACACCACCGACCGCGAATTCAGAGCCCTTATGTTAGGTTATGATACTCATTCTGTGACTTTTTAGTTTAAATTCCTTCTGCTGTCAATGTTCTTCAAAGTGCAATTTTGATCAGAATATGTTGTTACTTTTTATTCAACAGCCAGAATGAGAGAAACATTCTTTAAAAATTCACTTGCATTTACTAATAGTTTAATGCAATCAGAACAAAAGAAATAGGAGCAGGAGTAGGCCATTTGGTCCTCGAGCCTGCTCCACCATTTAATAAGACCATGGCTGATCTTCTACCTCAACTGCACTTTCCTGCACTATCCCCATATCCCTTGATTCCCTTAATATCCAAAAATCTATCGATCTCTGTCTTGAATGTACTCAACGGCTGAGCCTCCACAGCCCTCTGGGGTAGAGAATTCCAAAGATTCACCACCCTCTGAGTGAAGAAATTTCTCCTCATCTCAGTCCTAAATGGCCAAACCCCTTATTCTGAGTTTGTGACCCCTGGTTCTAGACTCCCCAGCCAGGGGAAACATCCTCCCTGCATCTACCCTGTCAAGCCCTTTAAGAATTTTGTATGTTTCAATGAGATCACCTCTCATTCTTCTAAACTCTAGAGAATATAGGCCCAGTCTACTCAATCTCTCCTTATAGGACAATCCTCCCATCCCACGAATCAGTCTGGTGAACCTTTGTTGCACTCCCTCTATGGCAAGTATATCCTTCCTTACTTTGCAACCCTTACTCAGAGAATTATTTTAAGTAGAGTTACATAAAGCATACATATAAGAATTCAATATAGAGCAATATAATTGAATTACATTAATTGTAAATAATGTATATAATCTTAAATTAATTATTTAGTAAAGTAAACAATGTTGCACACTGTAATGCTTCCATTATACTGAAGCTAATTGGTCTTCATAATAGTCATGTCTGTTGATGTCTGTGTATGTGTATGTTGCAAGTACAATAGTTGGACAATAGTTTCTCATTTTTATAATGAATCAGCTGCAGGAACTAGGACTACCCGTGCTTTCCTCTGTTCCTTAATTAACTCAAAGTTCTGAACAATATGCAGTACTTTAATCATTTGTCATGGGGCTATTTGTAGTTTCTCTATGCTCTATGACTCATCAGCATTGTACACATTACAGAAACATAAATGAATATTTAACAGTGTAGCCTTAATTCTCACTGCTAAGTATCAAGAACAACAAATTCCATCCTATTTCAATTTACCATTTGCCAGGTGAAGGGAGAACTTAAATCAATGTTTGTATTCATGAAATTGGTGTGGTAAGGGCACATATCTGGACCGTTGCATTTTATAACATTTAATTTAAACATTAATACAAAATATATAACATGATATTCTAATTTTGCAGCCAGAATTATTTCTTTATCCTCGCTATTGATGTATAAAATATTTACCCTAGTCATTAATCTGCCTTCTTTTTCAGAAACAAACCTGCTGTATATTTCCAGCATTTTCTGTTTTTATTTCAGATATTCAGCATTTACAGTTTTTTTTCTTATTATTTATTTTATCTTTATGGTTTGATTCAGTGCAAATTATCTTCCAGGTGTGCTAACCTGAAGAAGTTCTTGTTCATTCTTCAGTGTGATTTTTTTTGTTTGTCCCTTTCATGCTCATCACAGTATGGAGGAACAAAGAGATCTAGGGGTACAGATACATAGTCCTTCAAAGGTGGGAGTGCAAGTAGAAAAGGCCATGAAAACAAATGAGATTCTGAGTTTTATACATCGGGGCATTGATTATCAAAAGCAAGGAAGTGATTCTGAATTGGTACGTAAGTTGTTCATGCCACAGTTGGAGCGTGGTGTGCAGTTTTTAGGAAGATATTAGTCATGGAAAGGTTCACAAGCACAATACCAGGAATGCAAGGTTATAGAAATGAAGAAACACTCAATATTTTTTTCATTGGAATATAGAAAATGAAGGGGGAATCTAATAGAAAGTTTTCAAAAATGTTAAAGCTTTTGAGGGGTTAAGATTGTTTCCACTGGTTGAGGGCAGACTCTGGATGATCACTGGTAGAATGATGGGGGAAGTTAAAAGACAGTTTTTCACTCAGATGGAATGCTGTACCACAGGTAGTTTTTGAATGAGTATCTGGAAATGAAGAATATAAAAGTTTATGGGGAAAAGGCAAGGAGATAAGATTAGAGCAGGTAGGTCCAGTATAGGAGCCCTGCATAGGTATGATGAACTGAATAACAGAAAGAATTTGCATTTATATATAGTCTTTCACAACCTCAGAATGTCCCAAAGTGCTTTACACCCAATGAAGTACTTTTGAAGTGCAGTCACTGTTGTAATGTAGAGAAACATGGCAGTCAATTTGCGCACAGCAAGATTCAACAAATAGCAATAAAATAAATAACCAGGTCATCAGTTTTAGTGATGTTGGTTGAGGGATAAATAATGGCCAGTACACCGGGGATAACTCCCCTGCTCTTCAAATAGTGCCATAGGATCTTTTACTTCCACCGGTTTAATGTCTCATTCAAAGGATGCCACCTCTGACAGTGCAGCACTCCCTCACTAATGGCTTCCTCCATGCTGAAATTTCTATGATTGGTATGCTCCAAGGATCCATCTTTGGCCCCCTTCTTTTCTTTGTCTACAAGCTGTCCCTGATAATCTTATTCATGGACATTGTTTTAACTTGTCTGCCACGAACTTACCTGCCACATTTCCTACATAACAACAGTGGCTACACTTCACAGGTACTTAATTGGCTGTAAAGTGCTTTGGGACAGCCTGAGGTCATGAAAGGCACTACATAAATGCAGGCCTTTTGTTTGTTTTTCTTTTTAAGTTTCATATATAGTTTGATGACACCCAGTTCTGCCTCGCTGCCACCACTCTTGACTTCTTGACCACCAGTGTGCTGTCCAAATGCTTGTTCAATATCAAGTCATGGATGAGAAAGAACCTCCTTCAACTCACATCAGCAAGACTGAAGCCATCTAGTTCAGCTTCCACCAAAAACTCACAACTTAGCATTCAACTCTCTCTGGCAGCTCCCAGACTAAGCCTGATGGTGAGTAATCTCAGTGTCATGTTTGACTCTAAGCTAATCCTTAAAGCCCAGATTCTAGCCACCACAAGACTGCCTATTTCCACCTCTACAACATTGCTTGCATCCATCCTTAGATCGCCACCACGCTGCTGAAATGTTTATCCATATCTTTGTCACCTCCAAACTCGAGTAACCCAATGATCTCCTTGGCAGTCTTCCAAGTACTGTCCTTCACAAATTGCAACCCATCCAAAACTCTGCCACACATATCCTTTTCACTTTAAATGTAGATCCCCTATTACACAAGTACTTGCCAAATTTCATTGGCTCTCTTTCTACCTACACAGAAATTTTGAAATCTTTGTCTTCATCAACAAATCCATCCATGCCCTCACTGTAAAGTCTGTGGGTTGTGCAGTTAATTACGACACAGACTTCAGGAGTAACATACAACAGGACTTTACTATTCGAAGGTCAGGGCGAATCTGCCCTATAAATCATGCCACAGCACTTATATACCGGTGTGGTCACCGTCGGTATTACCGTATACAGAAGCCAAACAAGTAGTGCCACACCTAAAATAGTTCTCTTAAAGGTGAACGGTTACATACAATAGTCTCTTAAAGGTAGACGGTTACATACACTACAATCCTCCCTTTTTAGCTTACAACATACTATTTCTCATTAACATACATATATTCAACTTCAGGTAAACAATTTACAGATATAGTCTCTGTGGGAAACAGTTCACAGGTTCAGTCTCTGTGGGAACAGTGTATAGATTCAGTCTCTAGTCTTGACTCGGTCCGAACAACATCGCTGTGGTGTAGCCGGTTCACATTGCTAGCGTGACTCCTCCACTAGTCTTCCCCTTGACGTAACAGCTTGAACTCCCGTCCTGCTGAACCAGCAATGCTGACTTTTACAAACAGCTGTATTGCCTTGGTAATTTTCCTTACTTTCCAACTGATTTATCTCCCTTTGTAGGGCCCACGTGCATGATCTGGTAGGAGTGATAATGATTTTGATGGTTATCATCTTCTGCTTCTTCTTTTTCTTTTCTGCTTCTTGGAGACTCTCGGGGCTCCCTTATCAGCTGCCAGCTGTAGCGCCACCATCTCTCTATGTTCCTTAGACTTTAAGTGCTTCATCCTGATTTCTGCACTTTGGGAGTTTTCATCACAAGCTGGGCCGACCAGATCCTCGTAATATTCAGTGTCACTCAACAGGTCATGATAATATTCGGTGTCGTCCTGAGCTAGTCTAGCGAGAGGGCCTGCTACTTCTTCCGTACCCAACCGGACGTTAGCCGACTGTTGTTCCCTCCCTAGATATTTTTCCTGAAGAGACTTCTTCATGCGTTCATATTCATCCCGCTCTTCCTGGGTTTCCTGCAAATCCTTCACTAATGACCTCGTTTGTGATTTCAATACTTCCCCTTCCCTCGGGGATTGATTGATCAGGCTATTCAATCCTTCTACTGGAGCAGCTGTTTCAACATTCTGCTGTTCACATTGACGTGATTCAGCGTACTTTTGGCATCCCTGTAAAATCTGTGTTGCAACCTCAGCTATTTCCATAACTTTTGAGAGCTCCGAACTCCTTCCCTTTGAAGATTGAAGCTCGTGTTCAGATTGTTCCCATTGTAGAGTCTTGTCCTTCAGCATATGAAGGAGTTGGCTGACCGTTAACTCTTCCACGGGAACACTGTGGGTCAGAGTCTTCTCCATTTCATCCACCTTTTCCTCCAATGCTTTCACCTTCTTTTCCTCTTGTACTTTGGCTTCCAGCGCTCGGAGAAGTTGCGCCTTGATGCTCTCTAGCTCATGTTCAGAGGCCATTCTTACAGTCTCTGTGTTTCTTACAGTTCCCTTTTCTTCCACTGAATGGATTCCCAGTTGAATCTGTTCTTCAAGTTGTTGAATCTCGGTCATTGCCGCCCCATATTTGTCTTGGGTTTCCTTTAATATTTTTATGAGTTCTTGTACATCTTGTCTTTCAGGTTCTGCCATGTCTTTCACCTCTAATTTCTCATCTATGGATGGAACTTCTACCGATGAGTCTGTCTTGGCCTTGAGCTCATCAAAAATTTCCTGCAGCCTTTGGACTTCTTGCTCATGTTCAACCTTCAGTTGCTCATATGCTTCCACTGAAACTAGCTTTTCGGAGGTTGCCGAGTTAACCCCTTCCAGAATTGTAGCCTGGGCCTGTTCATACTGTTCTTTCAACTTCTCACACTCTGCTTGTAAGGAGTCGTAGAGAAGAACTGGAATAAAATCCTGGCTTCCTGAAGATTCCTCTTCATTTGCTTCTTCCTGCAAATATTCTAACTCCTGAACAGCATAAGGGAGATGTGATCGGTAATTGGTCACGATGGCTCTATGGTCGCTCTCTGCTTGAGCTAGCTGCTTCTGTTGTCTTTCCAGATTCTCCCATTCGGTGTCATAGAACTTTTTCATTGTTTTCATCTCTTGTACGAGACGGTAACTCAATTGTTCTAATTGTTGTCGTAATTTGAAATAAGTTTGAGTCCGAGCTCGGTGTTCTTCCGTCATGGATATGTCCGTAACTTGAACAGGCTCAGAATTTTCTGTCGAACTAGGTTGTCGTTGTTTGGTGGAGTTCTGTTCTGAAACTTTGTTCTTCTCTGGAGCATAAGCCTTTATGCATGCCTTCGTTTTTCCAACCTTCGTCGGCAAGTCCATTTCAGCCTTGTCTTTCATATTTGGGTTGGTCTTATCGTCATCCGTTTCAGAATCTGAGCTGATTGTCTGCACCGAGTCCTCACTCGTTATGGCTTTTAGATAGTGCCATTCCATGTCTATTTTCTTGATCCACTCCCGTCCTAGAAGTGGTGGTCCTCCCTCATGTAGTACGTATAAGTTCATTCTTGGGTGTTCTTTACCCCTATCTCTCACTTTGACTCTTATCTTTCCCATGGGGTATACTTTATGCCCCGTGTATGTCTGCAATACGAACTTGGTATCTCTTAAGGGTATATGTGAGAATAGCCAGTGGTAATCCCTTCGATTTATGACTGATAGAGCTGATCCAGTGTCCAACTCCATTTTCACTTGGATTCCAGCTATTTTTAGCATGACCCAGATAGTTTGTAGGTCAGCTTCCTTACTCACATTGTGAATTCTCAGACTACCCAGCTCCTGGCCGTTTGGGTCTGAGTCTGAATTCTGTTCGTCTGAACTCTTCTCAGCCACCTTGTGTACCTTGTTGTACTTTTCCTGTGATGGCTTCCTTTGGTTGTTGGTCCTTTGGTTGTTGGTCTTCTTCCCTGACCGGCATACCTTAGCTATGTGACCCAGTTTGCCACATTTCCTACATTCCTGGTTCTTAAACCAGCATTGGTTCTGGTCGTGTGTTGTCTTCCCACAACGATAGCATTTTGTTGTTGTCGAGGAAATTTGATCCACACTTAGTGCTGCTGTCTTTAGTTGCATTTCCGCAGTTCCCTTCGCTGCGGCTTCGTGCGATGCTGCAATAAGGACAGCCCTGTCAAGTGTAAGGTCGTTCTCTTCGAGTAGTCGCTTTTGCGTTCCTTCCTTTGCCAACCCGCACACGAACTTGTCTCGCAATGCCTCTGTCAGATTCCCTCCAAACTGGCAGTATTTCGCTAGTCTACGCAGTTCGACCAAGTATTCTGCGTTGCTTTCGTCTTTCCGTTGCGTTCTCGCATAGAATTTGAATCGTTCCGCCAACATCAATGGTGTAGGGTTCAAGTGGTCCTTCAGGACAGCCACAATATCATCGAAAGTCTGATCCGCCGGTTTAGCTGGTGCTAGTAGATGCTTCAAGAGCCCGTATGTCTTTGCGCCCATCGAGTTCAGCAAGGTTATAGCTTTGTCATCTTCTTCTATTTTATTGGCCTCACAATAGATCTCAATGCGTTCCACGTACGTGGCCCAGTCTTCTACCTCGGAATTAAAATCGTTGATGTTACCACGCTTAGGCATCTTCCTCTCTTTGGGAACAACACAAGTATTTCTTTAAATGATTCTTTCTTTCTTTTTTTTCTAAGATGGCGGTTTTCCCTCGAAAATGGCGGTTTCCCGCTCTTATCTTCTCTCCCCGCCCACTTCAATGGCGGTTTCCCGCTTCTGTCTTCTTCCCCCCTAATGGCGGCTTCCCGCGTTTCTTCCCTGGCGGGAGGGGTACACTTTCCCCACGGGCGACGGCCGCTGGCTTTCAGGTTCACAGCCTGCGCGTCGGCTTCAAGGCTTTCCCTTTTTTTTTAATTTTATGGCAGGGCGACCGGCTCTGGGTACCCCGTTGACGGCGAACAGGTTCAGCCGCTGGGCTGGCTCTCGCACAGTTCCCCTTGCTCGGCTCTGTCTCTCTCCCGCTCGCTCGGCTCTACCGGCACTGGGTACACCCCGTTGACGGAAGACAGTTCAGCCGCTGGACTGGCTCTCGCACAGTTCCCATTGCTCGGCTCTGCCTCTCTCCCGCTCGCTCGGCTCTACCGGCGCTGGTTACACCCCGTTGACGGAGGACAGATCAGCTGCTGGACTGGCTCTCGCGCAGTCTCTCTTGGTCGGCTCTGCCTCTCCCGCTCGCTCGGACCCCAATCACGCCTCCCAGCCCCTCGCAGTCCGGTGCTTCTCTCCCCGGCTGCGGCTGAGTTTCTCTCTTCCCGCGCCTACGCTCCCGGTCGCAGCGCTTCGTGGCTTCGGTCACCGCCCGGCTTTTCTCGTCAGTCGTGGTCTCTCACGACGCCGTTGGACCCGACTTTTTGTCCGGCTTCTTTTCCCCCTGGACCGTGGTCGAGTGCCCAGCCCTTATCCTCCGGCTATTCTTTTCACTTTCCCTTACTCACAGTCACCGTGGCAGAAGGGACAGTCAGTGCCTGTTGCTGATGGAAGTTTTTGTCGCTAAAGTCTTCCTCCTTTCTATTGCTGCAGCCTTGAGTTTTCTCCCAGCCGAATGACGAGGGCGGTTGCCTCTTTTCGACGCTCTTTCGTTGCTTGAAAATATTGTTGCCGCAGGGTACGATCGGACTCGTCGCCACTGTAAAGTCTGTGGGTTGTGCAGTTAATTACGACACAGACTTCAAGAGTAACATACAACAGGACTTTACTATTCGAAGGTCAGGGCGAATCTGCCCTATAAATCATGCCACAGCACTTATATACCGGTGTGGTCACCGTCGGTATTACCGTATACAGAAGCCAAACAAGTAGTGCCACACCTAAAATAGTTCTCTTAAAGGTGAACGGTTACATACAATAGTCTCTTAAAGGTAGACGGTTACATACACTACACTCACTCTTTCCTATCTCTGCAGTTCTGTCCATGCCCTCACTCCTTCCTATCTCTGTAGATCCATCCATGCCCTCACTCCTTCCTATCTCTGTAGATCCATCCATGCCCTCACTCCTTCCTATCTCTGTAGATCCATCCATGCCCTCACTCCTTCCTATCTCTGTAGATCCATCCATGCCCTCACTCCTTCCTATCTCTGTAGATCCATCCATGCCCTCACTCCTTCCTATCTCTGTAGATCCATCCATGCCCTCACTCTTTCCTATCTCTGTAGATCCATCCATGCCCTCACTCCTTCCTATCTCTGTAGATCCATCCATGCCCTCACTCTTTCCTATCTCTGTAGATCCATCCATGCCCTCACTCCTTCCTATCTCTGTAGATCCATCCATGCCCTCACTCCTTCCTATCTCTGTAGATCCATCCATGCCCTCACTCTTTCCTATCTCTGTAGATCCATCCATGCCCTTACTCTTTCCTACCTTTGCAGATCCATCCAATCCATCACTCTTTCCCGCCTCTGCAGCTTCCTTCACCCCTATGTTTCTGTTCACACCCTCAGCTCTTCTGACTGGCCGTCTTTGGATCTCCCATTATCTCTGATTTGCCGTCAGCTGCAGAACCTTCCTCCTTTTTGACTAGGGTTCCCGACCTTCCCGAAATGACCAGGCGTTTCCCAGAATAGGGGATTCCTATCCCGAGCGCTGCCTCCAGCATGCTGGGAGATGCGATTTAAATTTCCCGCAGCAGTGCGCCCACGTGGAAAACAGACACTTCTGTGAGTTACCGTAAATAATCACTGTTAGCCTGGCATCGGGAGTCAGAACGAGGTTAAACCGCATTCATTTTAAACAATCATTTTCCACAGAGTGTGTCACCGGCTGCTGCTCAGAGCCATCACCCGCGGAGAGCTGGGACCCGCCAGGCCAGGGGGTGTCAGGGATGAGGGGCCTGAAATCGCAGCGGGGCGGCCTCGAAATCATCGGGGCTCAAGTTAGAGGGAGAGGGAAACTGGAGAATGGGGGCTTGGGGGAGTTGGAGACTGCAGAATGGGGGATCAGGGGAGTTGGAGACTGCGGAATGGGGGATCAGGGGAGATGGAGTCTGCGGAATGGGGGATCAGGGGAGTTGGAGACTGCGGAATGGGGGATCAGGGGAGTTGGAGACTGCGGAATGGGGGATCAGGGGAGTTGGAGACTGCGGAATGGGGGATCAGGGGAGATGGAGTCTGCGGAATGGGGGATCAGGGGAGTTGGAGACTGCGGAATGGGGGATCAGGGGAGATGGAGTCTGGGGAATGGGAGCTTGGGTGAGAGGGACACTGGGCAATAGGGGCTCGGGGGGAGAGAGAGACTGGGGAGTGGGGTTGAGAGGGAGATGGGCAAATTGGGGCTCGGGGGGGAGAGTGAGAGACTGGGGAGTGGGGGTGAGAGGGAGACGGGCGAATTGGGACTCGGAGGAATTGGAAACGGGGAATGGATGCTCTTGGGAGAGATGGAGACTGGGGAATGAGGGCTCGGAGGGAGTTGGAGACTGGGGAATGGGAGCTTGAGGCAGGGATGGAGACTGGGGAATGGGAGCTTGAGGCAGGGATGGAGACTGGGGAATGGGAGCTTGAGGCAGGGATGGAGACTGGGGAATGGGAGCTTGGGGGGAGTTCGAGACTGGGGAATGGGAGCTTGAGGCAGGGATGGAGACTGGGGAACGGGCACAGGGGGAGTTGCGGAATTAGGAATGGGGGCTCGGGTGGAGTTGGGGAATTGGGGCTTGGTAGCTGGGGAATGAAGGCTCGGGGGAGAGATGGAGACTGGTGAATGGGGCTGGGGTGGTATTGATGGAGACGGGGCAATGGGGGGCTGGGAGTGGGAGAGATGGAGACTGGGGTTTGGGTTAGGGAGAGATGGAGAGAATGGTTTCCCCTGTACCCGCCCTCGGTTTCCCCTCTTCGCCTGCTCAGGGGTGGCCTCCTGGCCCTTAGAACTTCTCACACAACGGCTGCTGGCGCGAAACCACAAATAAAGATTCTCAACTACAGGAGATCCAACCTTCATAAGGTAAATCCATTAAGGTTTGTAAAAGTGATGTGATCTGGTGTCACGTGATCCGGTGTCATGTGGTCAGAACATCATGTGATCAAATCTCCAGGAATACCTCCAACTAAGTTGGCAACCCTACTTTTGACCCAAGACTATGGAATACTCTCCTTAAACCTCTCCACTTTCCTACCTCTCTTCCCTCCTTCAAAAGCCTCCTCAAAACTTACCTCTTTGATTTTGTCTTTAGTCATCACCTATAATTCTTCTCCCACCACTGCTTGATTTCTGTTTATTTTCACTTCTCAGCTGCTCTGAGACGCTCTATTACAGTAAAAGCACTAGATAAGTGCATATTGTTGTAAGTTGTTGATTCTACGATTCTTATGATCCTGTGAACTGTGTGGTATTCCTTACCCTTTTTGTTTGTGACTGTATTTGACAAAATGCATTTTCACAGCCATATTGCTTCTTTTTCAGCATGTGCCTCTCTACTCGTCCAATTGGACCAATTAGGCCAACACTGGGTTGCCCCAGTATCATCAACCCAAATCAAAATAAATCTAACAAAAATGCCCCCTTTTTAAAGGGATACAAACAATAAACACACAAATAATAAAAAAGCAAAGAAAACTTCTCAAATTAACAACAACAACAACTTGTATTTATATAGCGCCTTTAACATAGTAAAACATCCTTCACAGGAGTATTAAAAGACAAAACATTTGACACCAAGCCACATAAGGGGAAATTAGGGCAGATGACCAAAAGCTTGGTCTTAAGGAGCATCTTAAAGGAGGAAAGAGAAGTAGAGAGGTTTAGGGAGGAATTTCCAGAGCTTAGGGCCTTGGCAACAGACGGTGTGGCCACCAATGGTTGAGTGATTATAATCAGGGATGCTGAAGAGGACAGAATTAAAGGAGTGCAGATGTCTCGGGGGTTGTGGGGTTGGAGGAGATTACAGGAGGGGCAAGGCCACGGAGGGATTTTAAAACAAGGATGAGAATTTTGAAAGCGAGGCGTTGCTTAACCAGGAGCCAATGTAGGTCAGTGAGCACAGGGGTGATGGGCGAACGGGACTTGGTATGAATTTGGACACGGGCAGCCGAGGTTTGGATGACCTCAGGTTTACGTAGGGTAGAACGTGGAAGGCCAGCCAGGAGTGCGTTGGAATAGTCAAGTCTAGCATAACAAAGGCATGGATGAGGGTTTCAGCAGTGGATGAGCTGAGGCAAAGGTGGAGACAGGTGTTGTTACGGAGGAGGAAATAGGCGGTCTTAGTTATGCCGTGAATATGTGGTCGGAAGCTAATTTCAGGGTCAAATATGACACCAAGGTTGCAAACAGTGTGGTTCAGCCTCAGACAGGGAGAGGGGTGGAGTTGGTGGCTAGGGAACAGCGTTTGTGGTGGGGACTGAAAACAGTGGCTTCGGCCTTCCCAATATTTAATTGGAGAAAATTTCTGCTCATCCAGAACTGGATGTCGGACAAGCAGTCTGACAATTTAGAGACCGTGGAGGGGTTGAGAGAAGTGCGTGCTCCTTCTCCAGGGTGTCATCAGCGTGCATGTGGAAACTGACACTGTGTTTTCGGATGATGTCGCCAAGAGGCAACATGTAGATGAGAAATAGGAGGAGGCCAAGGATAGATCCTCGGGGGACACCAGAGGTAATGATACGGGAGTGGAAAGAGAAGTCATTGCAGGTGATTCTCTGGCTACGATTAGATAGATAAGAATGGAACCAGGCGAGAGCAGTCCCACCCAGCTGGACGATGGTGGAGAAGTGTTGGAGAAGGATGGAGCGGTCAACCGTGTCAAAGGCTGCAGACAAGTCAAGAAGGACGAGGAGGGATAGTTTACCTTTGTCACAGTCACAAAGGATGTCATTTGTGATTTGATGAGAGCCGTTTTGGTACTGTGGCAGGGGTGGAAACCTGAGTGGAGGGATTCAAACATGGAGTTATGGGAAAGATGGGCACAGAATTAAATAAGAATGTGATTCCCTGTATCTACTACACACTCCAATCCCTGTGGTACCCACCGGTTGCGGAAAGCCTCAAGTGTACCAGTGGGCACTGTGTGCTCCTTCTCCAGGATAGCATCTGCTTCTAATTCAGATTCATTCCCTGTAGATTCCAGTTTAACTTTTATCCTCCTCTCAGTGGAGCCACTGCACTACCACCACTGGAAGGAGGGTGTAATTGCAGTGCGGCAGGTTTATCCAGGCAGTTCCATTATAAATGCGAGCAGTACAACAAGGGCATAATTTCCATACATTACAACAGTGACTGCACTTCAAAAGTACTTAATTGGCTGTAAAGTACTTTGGGATGCCCTGAGGTCATGAAAGGAGCTAAATGTAAGTTCTTCTTCTTCTATAATGTATGACTTTAAAATGGGCACTGAATTATATCTGCATACCATGGCCCACATAACTCCTGGCCTGTATCCCCACTTCACTTGAAGACTACTCTTGGTTTTGACTCTCCATATGCAATTCCACAGGTGATCGACTAATACTAATAAAAATAGCTTTTACAATTACAGCTAGCACTGTCGTTTGGGATCCCAGGATTGTGTGTTGTTTTGTGCAGACTGATAAGTAGGGGTACTACCAGAATAAGTACAAGTACCATTCTTTAAGGAAAGCATAAAATGATGGATAGCCGGTCCAAACTAAAATCAGTGACCGGAAAATTTTGAATCTGTAATACATACATGTCTGTGCACACTTCCCGTCAACATTTACATCTATGCGCCATTGTCCAATTATCCATCAGCCTCTAACCCCATTTGAATGGAAGACTAGATTTAGTCATGACTTCCTGTGTACAATGCCACAGGAAATCAACTAGTTATTAAATACATTTTGTCAAAATGGTGGCAATATGCAACTGAATGTTGTTCCATCGTGGCAGATAGGGTGACACAGGGACCAAGCTTGAGTCTCCTTTAAGTATTCTTAAAATTGTGATGGTGCCACTTCAGCAAGCATATTCATTTTTTTAACCTAATTTTATCCATACATGACGTAACATGTGGCGCTGCTAATGCAGCAGAGTGGGTGGCTGCACAAATGCAGTTTTACAGTGCTGCAGAATGATAAAATCTAGCTAATAGTGTTTTGAGCTGAGAAGATCCATGATTTTGATCATTCCTGTTATGAAATTAAAAAAGAAATGTTTGGTACGCATTAAAGTGAGCGAATATATTCACTAAATACTCATTAAATATATTCAAGAAAGAGTTGGATATATTTCTTGAGGCTAAAGGGATCAAGGGATATGGGGAGAAGGCAGGGACAGGGTACTGAATTTGGATGATCAGCCATGATCTCATTGAATGGCGGAGCAGGCTCAAAGGGCCGAATGGCCTACTCCTGCTCCTATCTTCTATGTTTCTATGTAAGTTAGTTATGTGAAATGGAATTTTGGGTACACAGAGCCAGCATGAAGCACTCCCAAGTCAGTTATAGCAGTTAGCTGCATGGTTAGACGCAGAGAAAACTCACACTACTCTGCCCCAACTATGCACTTCAAATCCAACCTCCAGCGAGCAGCAGCAATGTCACAATTTTCATTTCCTATCCTATAGTCTTTCTGAGTTGCCAATTTAGTATCAAGTGGAGCCAAATTAGGGGCTGTTTTTAACCATGTTTATGTGTGAATTTTGTGCTCTTCAAGCTGTGGAATTTTTTGCACCTATTATCAGTAGCATGTATTTCCAGTTCAAGCTGTAGTACAAGTAGATGCAGAATAAAACTGCTTCTACTCTGTGTTCACAATATGCTGCAGCCTCAACCTAGTTTTATCAGTGTGACATTTTTTCATTTGCCACATGAGCCATTCGGAGTAAGATTGCTAATTTAGTGCCAATTCGGTGCAGTTTTGTGATGTCGTCCCATTACCATTAGGAATTGGACTGAGATGTGCCAGATATATTACAGCCAGCTGACAAAGAGGACTGTTATCTCATTCGTGTGGGCTCAATTTAAGCCCAAATCCTTTGTTTTCTGTCTGCAGGTGAGGAGTTCAAAGTAAAGGAAATGGTGTTGAGCTTGTGTGGGACCTTGGTTGGGCTGCACTTGCAGTGTTACATGCAGTTTTGGGCACCCCTTAGTGGGAGAGATGTAGAGACAATGAAGGAGGTGCAGTGTGGATTCCCTGTGGTATTCAGGACTTTGCAGCTATTGGGAGAGACTTGAGAGGTTGTAATTTTTTTATTGGAGCTTGGACCCTTGGGGGTGGCCTGGTAGAGGTCTTTGACACTGTGAAGGCTGCGGTGGGGTGAATTGTTTCCACAGATTGGTGGGGCAGTGGCAAGAGTGCAGTGCACAGACTTAAGATAGTCATGACAGGAGTTAGGAGATAGGTTGGATGAGGACTGGTTGGATTGTGGGGTTCTCTGCTTTGGACAAAATCCATGGACTATTTTGAAGGGGAAATTAATGGAGGGCTACTTGAGAATAGAGAATGTTGAATGGTGTGGGGAGTGAACAGCACAGTGAGGTTGGACTGAGTGGCTCATGTGGGGAAAAATACCGACATAAATTCGTTGGTCCAATTGGTCTGTTTCTGTACTGTAATGTTTCGTGGTTCTATGCAGGTGCATGTATAACAGACTGTCCACCACCTAGTCCGCTTCAGTCTTTTTGTGGACTATATTGCACATTTTATACTGGGTACCTCCTTCATCCCAGACTATTGCAATACATTCCCGATTTTTTTCTGTCCAATGTTGACCCTGATTGCAGCTGACCAGAAACATTAAATGCACTTTTGTGTAAATATAAAATCTTGCACATTACCTTAATGGTAAATGATCTGCGTACACGGGCAATTTAATTTGTAGGTTTCCTTTCATATAGTGGCAACAGAATCCACGACTCTTGACAACGTCTCTCTGAATTGAGTTTTGAAAGTCGCATTTTGTTGGATATCGGAATACAAATGTATTTATTAGTTCTACGACTTGATAAAAGGGGGAAAACTGAATTCACCCAGGAATACTGCAGCACCCTTAATACGACGTGTTAAGTTTATCAGTATGACCCTAATAGTGAGAATGTAACTTATGTTTCGGGGTAATACAGTATATTACTTTGCTTTCTTTCATCAGTGTTGTCGATAGAAAACAATGAAGCCAAGCTATAGATGAATTATCAATTACTGTACTATTGATTTTATTTTGTGTTATCTAAGCTCATCGAGTATTTTTCGAGGTAGTTGGGTTATTTATGCAGGCTGTCTACCCTGCTTTTTAAAAAAAAACACACAGATCATCTTGGATGAAACAGCTCGAGCGCTCTCCGGCAGCGAGCTTTCCCTGCCCTTTGTGAATGGTGCCGGCGCCGCAGCCCGGCTTGCCCCTCGCTGATTGGCCAGCGCGCTGTCACTCAGGGTGTTTTCCCGGGGATTTCCGCTCTCGCGCTCTGTGACTCGGAACACTTTGTAACAAAAAGAGCAAGCGGAGAACCGGGTGCTAGCGGGCGCGCGGCCTCTTGTCCAGCAGCTGCTGCAGCATTTAAACCCCTTCCCGCTCCTTCTCTTGTAGCCAGAGCAGGGCCGCTTCAAACCGACGCACTTTATAGTCAAATAACTGCAAAAAAACAACCAGGTCTGTCTTTATTTTATGTATGAACCTGGGTGTGTGTTTTTTTTATTTATATATATATATGTGAACCTGGGTGTGCGTGTGTGTATATAAACCTGGGGGTGAATATGTGCACATTATATCCTTTCCGGAGTCTTGGCCGTCTGTATTTTATTGGAGTTTCTCCCGGGGAAAGGGCAGCTGATGGTATGTCCCTTCGATTTTAATCTCAGCCTTTGGGTTTGATGGGGTTTTTTTTTGGTGTGGGGGTGGGAGAACAGAGAAGGTTATCCAATTGATTTTCCGCTGACATCCGAATTTGTGTCATGGAGGGCAAACGGGGGAGTTGGAATCTTATTTTATTTGTAGTTTGTGATGTTGTGACTTTTAACATTATATAAGGCCACACGTTATTTAAACCCCTTTTAGACTGGAAACGATAGACCCCCCCCCCCCCCCTTATTGGAATATGCTTAATTAGTGTTTCTTTGTTTATTTACACCAATAAAAGGTTAGTCGTAAAATATATTAGACAACATGTAATTGGTTGGTAATTACTTGGATGTTATGTCTCTTGAGTGCTTTCTGTAGTTAGCACTCACTCATCTTGTGTGATGGTAAGATAACCTACTGGCCCTGACTTGGGTCTCCCTTCTGTCGCTGATCCTGCCACTGCTCTGGGTTGAGCACTGTAAATTTACATAGCTGCCTTTCGTTTTCTTCTTGCAGAATTCCCGATAAGAAATCTACCCGGCAATGAAGAGCACTTTGTTCACTGGTTTTAATGAGTAACCTAAGCCTACAGACGATTCAGTTTACTGTGCGATGACGTTGAACTCGCAGTTTCCAAAAAGAATCGTCTGAACCTGTGATTTCGCAATGTTTGTAAATACAATTTAGGAAGAACAAAAAAGCGAGATTGTATTTGGTGGGAGGGTGTTACAGCGCAGGTTTGATCTTGTGTTGGAATTACAGGGTTGTTTAAACAGCGCTTCCTCAGTGAGGCCTGGAAGGACTCGCCAGTGCTTCCCCCCCATCATTTCTGTCCGCTTGCATGTCCAGCAATGGGAATGTTGGCTCCAGGGTCGCTGTAATTTCCATGTGTTGCATTTTTTTTTTACACAGGCCTGGTTTAAGTTTGCTGGAGCTGGCTAATCAAAGCAAGCCATGCGAGTTGTAAAAGTACGTACTTGTGCAGATATAGAAGGATGCCTGGCCAGCTGTGGAATATGATTTATTCTATTCAACAAGTGAGCTGCTGGCGACTTGGGGCCTGCCTCTTGCATCGGATACAAAACCTGTTTTGTGAATGGCCACGACCTATTCTTTTTATAGCACATTTATTAAATGGAGAATAAGGGCAGTTGGTTGAGGCCGTAATCTCATTGAAGGGTTCACGTTCTAGACAGGGGGAGGGATTTGCAATGCTCTTGTTATTTTTTTTTATAATGTACATGCTCTGCAATTCATGCAGGCTCGAGTCGCTGGTGATTTAACTGACCCCCCAAAATACCATGCGATGAATTATTTTAACAACCCTATTCCGTGGACACTCACCGAGCAGAAAGAAGGCTGTTGCTTTCTCGACGATATAAAGTCGCTGTGTTGGGATATAGGGGCAGCTGGTGAGTTCAGTGTCGAGGCAGGCTCGGTGGTTGTGGAGCAAGGAACAAAACAGCCAACATTTTCATCCTTTTGTTACAGTATCAATAATTTTAAAGAAATGGATGTTGTGGTAAGGATTGATTGACGGTTATAAATTGGTTGAAGGGAGGACAGGTTGAAAGACAGCCATCATTGTGTGATGACTCCTGCAAATTAGTGAGTCAAAAAACGTGGTGCAGGTAGTTCAGAAATAATCAACGCCAAATAACCAGTATACAGTCTGCCTATGATATAATATACCATGATTAAGGCTATCAGGGTGTAAAATTACAGTCTGCATACATTTTGTTTTAAAAATGTGTGCTTTTATAATTTTTATTAACTCGGACTATTATTCCATGTTTATATCTTGAAAGTTTATGGAGCATTTATTGAAGTTGAAAATTTGGGCCAAAAACAAACAATGTATTGTGCTTGAATTATTTGTTATCAAACTGCTGCAGTTTGGGAGGATTATTGGTGAATCCTTTCCTACTTTCTGTTCCTTCTATCCCATGTACCATTTAGGAGGTTGAAGGTAACCAGGTTTTGGATTTATTGGATTAATGTTTGTTACGTGTTAACCAGTTCACTAAAAATAATGTGCTGAGGAAATGAAGCTTGTTGGCGTATGAAAATGAATGGTTGTCACTTTGTGTCGCCTCTTTGTAAGGAAGTATCTGATCCAAAACATTGCAGGTAGGAATTTGTGACTTTGCACCACATGCCCTAGCATGTTAGGCAGTGCCATATTTTGGTTTACCAAATAAGTATGTAACAAAACTGACCACAAGTGAATTGGCTTACTAGTATCTTTTCCACTAGTAAATATTATGGGTTCTTGGCCTTGCTTCTAACTATATTAGTTCCTGATCATTTTGCATACCAGCATATACTGACATATCTAATACAAAACTAGAGGTAGTGCTATTGGCACCACAACGTGTAAAGGAGTGAACACACATTTTATATTAAAAGTTAAATAAATTTGCTGTGCTAAAATTGTGGGCCAAGCTACATGCACATATGGATACTTTCAAGTGAGTTTTTTTGAGCTGTAGACTCCCAGCTCTCTATCTCTTATACTTAACTGTGCTTACTTGGCTGCAGTTACTGGATATCAGCCTCCAGGTCTTTCAAGTATCTTTTCCCATCTGTTTTTCTCTCTTCCTCTCCAGAAGAAGTTGAATCATACTGTGAAATGGTTCTATGGATGCTAACAGTTCTCTGATCCAAGTGGTCATTCTTTATCAGTGAGCTTGGACAGTCAGTGTTAGTGAATGATTGAATCATGGGGAACGTCACAGTTGAGCATGTCCTCACTCTGTTCATGTGTGTACTTTCCAGTCCCTAAGTAGTTTTCCTGCTCCTACCTGCAGGGCACTAAAGTAAGTTGGAGCATTCCCAACCTGGCTCAGTATCACACATGATGGTGCATTTACTTTGAGCCACCAGGAGATTTCCTGTAAATAAACTATTAAATGTGAGAGTGGCTTGGGAATGATTCTTCTGTGTGTTTCTTCTGCAGTCTTCACTCAACAGTGAATAGTGTGGACGCAAACCCAAATCTCACTACCACGTGTTGTTACTTCACAATGGGACTCTTATTACTTAAACCTGTACTTTATGAACAATTAAAATCTAATACTTAGATGCTATACTTGCCTCATCTTTCATTGTTCTACTTGCTCAGTGTATTTTCAAGGTGATAGAAAGTCATTGGATAAGAAAAATGATGAGCAAATCAAATTGCAGGGGGGCAGCAGTGGTAGAGGAGATGCCACAGTAGCTGTTGCACTGGAGCTGATGCACTTGTTTCTGTGCTAATAGGTTGTGATTGTGTGTGAGAGAGTTTGTTTTTTGGCAGGTAACATGACACTGGAAAACCGTTTTTGGCAGGTAACTAGACACTGGCAAAGAGGAAGTGAGTATGGAGCCACAGTTATATATGCAGTTAAAGATCAAATGAAGAAGTAAATCGGATGCGCAGTGACTGGTCTTTATAGACTGGCAGTAGTCCCTGCTTCTCCCCCCTCCCTCTCCATCTGTTCCATGTGTATCCTTTTTTTGGTGTGGAAGCTATTTGGAGTTCCTACCAAATTTGAACTGGTGCTTTACGTGCCAAGTTGGAAGAAAACAAAATGCTGAATCCCAACATGAATTTTTAATTCCCACACTAGTTGTACTTAAGGTTATTCAGTTATGATTGCCCAACTTTGTACAGTATTTGAAAATTACGCACTTTTGACATCTTCAATCCACATTTGAAAATGACAAATGACAAAACTTCAGTAGCAGCTATGAGTTGTCCACCTTGTTGCTTTCTACGTCATAAAAATGAGCAAATTACCAGTGGGCAGAATTGATGTGTTTCATATCAAATTCAGTGATGGGAATTATCTTGGGACTAAAGTGCAAGATTTACAAAATTACCAGTTTTGAACTGTTTTTGTTTTGGGGGAGGATTGGTCACTTTTAAGAAAAGGGAAGAAAACTGAAAGGACATGCAGATTTGCTGATAGTGTAGCACGGAAACGACAGGCAACGCTTGTGCATTGAGCTTCATTTTTTTTCAAGAAGTTCTTGGTCTGAATTAAACCCATGTTAATTTGTCAAGTATCCACTAGATTGAAATGATTGAAATGATTAGAATTCCAACAAGAAATTTGCCATCCTGGCTCAATACCCATGATCCTGTAGATCCAGCATTTTCTGTTTTTTATTTCAGATTTCCAGCATCTGCATCAGTTTCCAAAAACATAAGTGCATCTTTAAGTAAACTTTAACAGCCCCAAGCTGTTTTTTGCTTTTGTATCCTGTGAAGTTTGTTGGTATTTAGAACGTGTATTTTCTCAGTGGTTTGCACTCCGATATTATTAAACTGTGAAGGATAATCGTTCAAATTCCTTTTAATCTCAACCAAAATAATGCTTTTGAAACTGTTGAGTTTTGGGAGCCTAATCATATATTTTGAAACATTGGTTAGATCAACTTTTAGTGCACACCACACCACAATATCAATAAATTACTGCAGGTTCTCCCTAAGGATATAGGCCTCTTCTGAAATTGTCACTGCCTCCTCAGTGAGTGAAGATACCCAGCAACCTTGTTTAGTGTCCTTGTTTGGTTGACATTTTGACAGGTTTTAGATGTCTACTCATTTTAAGTAGAGCAACAGCCTGTGTCCTGCAACCCTGCTTGGTTCAGTCAGATAATCTTTAGAAAGGACCCTATACAAGGAATCACTTTTGGAAACATTTTAACTTATCAACAAAATTGGGCAGCTCTTGGGGCTGTTAAAGTTTACTTAAAGATGCACTTATGTTTTTGGAAACTGATTGATATGAAATATTTTAGTCCACTTAATTTTTGGAGCTTTTAGCTACTGGGTGGGTCACTTAGCTGGAACATTGCACTGAAACAGAAATAGATTGTTATCTGGAGACTAGGGTTTGTATTTAGTCCAGAGAAAGGAAACTGAGACCTATGTCTGGTGCCTGCTACGGGTGATATCTGAATTAAGTTTGGTGTATCCTCTGGTAGTTGGAGGTCCATAGCATTCAGTGGCCTCTGATTTAGAGCTTCATTTGGTAGTCCAAGTTCTGAGAGGCCATCAGTTGTTGGGAAGAAAATTGACCGGTTGTTTGTGAGGAGCTTTGTTGGAGCAGTACATAGTAGCTTGGGTTGTGCTAAGATCCTGATTGAGAAAGTAAATGCTATTGTAGGGGGCTCAACTTTTTCAATGTTATGTTTGAGTCCACCCAAAAAATAAATGCTATCACAGGAGAATTATTGGAAGTATCCAGTAGGATTCACTAATTTCTGGTTTTTGTTGGAATGGTGTGATAAAATTACCTTAAATTGCATATTTTAATTAATTTCTTGATTTTTTATTTTACAGTTTTCTCCCTCCTACAGTTCTTCTGGTGCCTCACCCAACTGGGCATTCTTTATGTGTGAGTCTGGACAGTGAATGTTGGCAGGCTATTTAATCATGGAGGGCATCATGGCCAAGCCTGATCCTGTTCTCGCCTGATGCCCACATGTTTTCACAGCAGGGGGTGTTGGCTAGCATTGAAGAGCAGGAATCCTAGCATCCCTTGCCTTTCCCCACCCCCATCCTGGAAACACTGCTGGTAACTGTCGTGCTGCCCTAGCTGAGATCACCTACCAAAGCGTGGACCAGGGATTGAACCTGGAATCTTCCTGGTCTGTATGTCTCAGTACCACACCACATCGTGCATTCACCAACTGAGGTTTTTTGGGCAGATATAACAATTAAAATATAACAGTACCACAACTGCTACAATTACTCATGTAGCATCCATAGAAGTGAGATTTGAAGGTACTGCTTGAACCGGAGGAAAAAATGTTGTCCTTTCATAATGTCGATGCATGCTTGCTGACTTGGCACTTCAGTGCAGTGGTCTGTAAAGCATTGAAGATAAATATTTAAAATCCAAATTTGATTATGTATTAATTTCTATTTACTACAAACATTTGTAAAATATGTATCATTTCAATTTTTATTTTGGTGTGTGCATGGACAAGGTTCTCACCTGCTTCAGAAAGAACATTAGTTACCTAAGTCAGATAACTTGGTATTCTTGCTGAAGGCAGGGTATATAGAATGCTTTGTTCTGAGGACAAGTCAACTACTGTATTAGTTTTGATCTTCGGCAGTTAGCGAGTCTCTTTATGCTCTTGGGGGGGAAAAGTATGTGGTGCTCTGCCTGCAGTAAGTAGCTGATGGCGTAGCTGTTCATGTCTGGGGTATACATACCACTGTAAGTCTGTTTGCCTCCCACTTTCAAATAACAGTGACAGCAGTGAATGATTTAATAACTTATTTATATTTTATTTTGCAGGTCTTCAACAATTGAGTGTACCGTTGGGACGATCATCTTATACAAATGGTGGAATTTGTTTATTATTGTTGTCGCTACCAAGGAAGCTTTTGCGAATGGGATGAAAATAATGATTTTTGAATACTCTGCCAGTAATTGAACAACTTGAGCTGCTACGCTGATTTTATTCCAGATGATGCTTCCGCTGTGGAACTATACAGTCTGAAAGTGCATAACCGAGTACATACAGAAATTTGCCATAAACAGGAACTCGTTATGGAGAAAACTAAAGATAAAGATAAAATGGATGAAAGATCTAGAATGGCAAGGAGTGGTGGACGAAGTGCCCACAATTCTGGTGTTTTAATGGTTGGACCCAACTTCAGGGTTGGAAAAAAGATAGGATGTGGCAATTTTGGAGAACTTAGATTAGGTAAGACAGTGTTACATTACACAACTTTTTGATGTATTATATATAAAAAATCTGAATTTCTAGCATTTATTTAAATGTTGCAATTGCTTGGACTTCCAGTTTTCCAGATCACTTAAGTGTGTCCAGTTTAAAAAAAATAAAATAAATAAATAAATAAATAAATAAATTTTAAAAAAACTTGAAAATTGGGACATGGTTGAAAATTGTAAGATGATCACATCTGCTAAAGTAGTTGGATTGGCCACATTCTAGTTTTTGTCTTTTTGACAAAATGTGGGTTTTTATTTTTTGTCTTTACTGATGTTACAACGTAAACCCAGTGTTAAAGGATATACGTAGGCTTGAAAGTGTATCCGTGACAAAATATGTTTCCTGCATTGGTAAAAGATGATCTGTTCCTTTGCAAACAGGAGCTCCAGTGATGTAGGCCAAAAGCTTTAGCATGGGAAACCCATCCTAAACTTGGAGATTAGACAAGAATTAGTTGAGGAAATAGTGTTGCATGAGTTAGTAAATTCATTCCATGCAAACTGGATTAGTAAAATATTTCTTTCTGGTTTTCAAGGGCTTGAAGCAAGTAGAGCCTGAGCAGTGTTCATCCAGCTGAGCGAGCATGAAACTGTCCCAGATTATCTCTTGCTCGCACTGATTGTCTAGTCTTAGAAAATGGAGTGTCTGAAAGAAAGAACAAGAAAGAAAGACTTGCATTTATACAACGCCTTTCATGACCTCTGGGCTTTCTAAAGCACGAGGCAGCCAATGAAGCACTTTTGAAGTGTAGTCACTGTTGTAGTGTCGGAAATGTGGGAGCCACTTTGCGCACAGCAAAGTTCTGTAAACAGCAATGTGACAATGACCAGATAATCTGTTTGTGATGATGGTTCAGGGATAAATATTGCCCAGAACATCGAGGAGAACGCCACTGCTCTTCAAAATAGTGCCATCGGATGATTTCCGTCCACCCGAGGGGACAGATGGGGCCTCGTTTTAACATCTCATTCAAAAGACAGCACTTTCGACAGTGCAGCATTCCCTCAATATTGCATTGGAATGTCAGCCTAGACTTTGTACTCAAGTCTCTGGAGTGGGACGTGAATCCACAACCTTTTATCTCCGAGATCAGAGTGCTATCAATGAGCCACGGCAAAACTGTCCCTTGGGCCATACCTGGCCCAGGTGCTCTGGCAATCTGGTCATCAGGTTCAAGCACCTCAGTTCTTTTTGCCTTTTTATATTTCTTCCTTGTTGGTTTATCCTGTCTTAAATTTTGTGGGTTTAGAGTTTGAAAAGTACTGTTCTTGGTGCTGTTGCCTTATTGGTGGATAATTCCCAAATCAGAATACCAAGATCTGCTAATATCCTCCGTTTAAGATAAATTCAAACTATTGGGAGCATTGATTTAAACTTAAGGTGTCCAATCATGCGGTGGTGTGGGCAGGTAGCATATGGGGTAGCACAGTGTCGTTAAATGTCCAGAGCCTGATTTTCAATCGAACCGACATTGATGGGATGAAGGTTTGCTCTGTCTGCTGGTGGGAAGGGACCAATGTGAAATTAATGTTGGCAGTATCAACCTAATTACTTGTGGCTGTGGGCTCTCAGCCCCAGTCTTACAAAGGCCAAAAAGCCAATTGGTGTGGGAAATAGAAAATATCATGCTGGTGCTGTGCAGGGAAGACTGTACTTGTGAGGTTAGGCTAGTGTACTCGGGAAATTTTCTTTGCATCTTAACTTGTGCTACATCTGACCCAGGAGGCTAAGTTTGGATTACAATGCAGTTTTTAAACTGCTTATACTTCTCTTTTGTGGTTTGAACATAAGAACATGAGAAGTAGGAGCAGGAGTAGGCCATACGGCCCCTCGGGCCTGCTCCGCCATTCAATAGGATCATGGCTGATCCGAACCTAGACTCGCGTCCACTTCCCTGCCCGCTCCCCATAACCCCTTATTCCCTTATCAGCTAGGAAACTGTGTATCTCCGTTTTAAATTTATTTAATGTCGCAGCTTCCACAACACTCTGTGGCAGTAAATTCCATTGATTTACTACCCTCTGAGTGAAGAAGTTTCTCCTCATCTCAGTTTTGAAAGGGCAGCCCTTTATTCTAAGATTATGCCCCTTAGTTCTAGTCTCACCCATCAGTGGAAACATCCACCCAATCAAGCCCCCTCACAATCTAATATGTTTCGATAAGATCACCTCTCATTCTTCTGAATTCCAATGAGTAGAGGCCCAACCTACTCAACCTTTCCTCATAAGTCAACCCCCTCCTCTCCGGAATCAACCGAGTGAACCTTCTCTGAACTGCCTCGAGAGCAAGTATATCTTTTCTTAAATATGGAAACCAAAACTGTACGCAGTATTCCAGGTGTGGCCTCACCAGTACCCTGTATAACTGCAGCAAGACTTCCCTGCTTTTATACTCCATCCCCCTTGTAATAAAAGCCAAGATTCCATTGGCCTTCCTGATCACCTGCTGTACTTGCATACTAACCTTCTGTGTTTCATGCACCAGGACCCCCAGATCCCTTTGTACTGTAGCACTTTGCAGTTTCTCTCCATTTAGATAATAACTTGCTCTTTGATTTTTTCTGCCAAAGTGCATAACCTCACACTTTCCAACATTATATTGCATCTGCCAAATTTTTGCCCACTCACTTAGCCTGTCTGTCCTTTTGCAGGTTTTTTTATGTCCTCCTCACTCACTGCTTTCCCTCCTATCTTTGTATCGTCGGCAAACTTGGATACGTTGCACTCGGTCCCTTCCTCCAAATCGTTAATATAGATTGTAAAGAGTTGGGGTCCCAGCACTGACCCTTGCGGAACACCACTAGTTACAGATTGCCAACCAGAGAATGAACCATTTATCCCAACTCTCTGTTTTCTGTTAGATAGCCAATCTTCCACCCATGCCAGTATATTGCCCCCAATCCTGTGATTTTTTATCTTGTGCAGTAATCTTTTGTGTGGAACCTTGTCAAATGCCTTTTGGCAGTCCAAATCCACCACATCCACTGGTTCCCCTTTATCCACCCTGTTTGTTACGTCCTTAAAGAATTCGAGCAAATTTGTCAAACACGACTTCCCCTTCGTAAAACCATGCTGACTCTGTCCGATTAAATTATGCTTATCCAAATGTCCTATTGCTGCTTCCTTAATAATGGACTCCAACATTTTACCAACCACAGATGTTAGGCTAACTGGTCTATAGTTTCCAGCCTTTTGTCTGCCTCCCTTTTTTAAATAAGGGTGTTACATTAGCAGTTTTCCAATCTGCTGGGACCTTTCTTGAATCCAGGGAGTTTTGGAAAATTACCACCAATGCATCCACAATCCCTACCGCTACTTCTCTCAAGACCCTAGGATGTAAGCCATCAGGTCCAGGGGATTTATCCGCCTTTAGTCCCATTATCTTACCGAGTACCACCTCCTTAGTGATTTTAATCGTGTTTAGCTCCTCTCTCCAGCCGCGCCCTGCTGCGCCCCCCCCCCCCCCCCCCCGTAGCCCCCTGTTTGTCCAGTGTTGGGATATTTTTAGTGTCCTCTGCTGTAAAGACTGATACAAAATATTTGTTCAGCATTTCTGCCATCTCCATGTTCCCCACCACTAATTTCCCGGTCTCGTCCTCTAAGGGACCAACATTCACTTTAGCCACCCTTTTTCTTTTTATGTAGCTGTAGAAACTCTTGCCATCTGTTTTTATATTTTTTGCTAGTTTACTTTCATAATCTATCTTCCCTTTTCTTAATTAATCTTTTAGTTATTCTTTGCTGGCTTTTAAATGCTTCCCAATCTTCTATCCTCTCACTAGATTTGGCTACTTTATATGCCCTTGTTTTCAGTCGGATACTATCCTTTATTACTAAGCCACGGATGGCTATCTTTTACGCCCCTTTTTCCTCAGTGGAATATATTTATCTTGAAAGTTGTGAAATATCTCCTTGAATGTACACCACTGCTCATGTACCGTCTTACACTTGGATCTATTTTCCCAGTCCACTTTAGTCAACTCTGCTCTCATACCTTCATAGTCTCCTTTATTTAAGCTCAGTATGCTGGTTTGAAATCCAACTCTCTCACCCTCCAACTGAATTTGGAATTCAACCATGTTATGGTCACTCATTCCAAGGGGATCCTTTACTAGGACATTTTTTATTAATCCTGTCTTATTACACAGGACCAGACCCAAGATTGCCTGCCCCCTGGTTGGTTCAGTTACATACTGCTCAAGGAACCTGTCTCTAATGCACTCTCTGAACTCTTCCTCAAGGCTGTCCAGTCAATATGAAAGTTAAAATCCCCCATGATTATAGCTGTTCCCTTATTACAAGCCCCAACTATTTCCTGATTTATATTCCGACCAACAGAGTTGCAACTGTTAGGAGGCCAATAGACTACGCCCACTAGTGACTTTTTCCCCTTATTATTCCTTATCTCCACCCAAACTGTTTCACTATCCTGATCCTTTGACCCAATATCATTTCTCACTATTGCAGTGATTCCATCCTTGATTAACAGTCACCCCACCTCCCTTTCCTTCCTGTCTGTCCTTCCTAATTGTCAAATACCCCTGGATGTTTAGTTCCCAGTCATGGTCACCTTGCAGCCATGTTTCTGTAATGGCTACCAGATCATACTCGTGTAGTTATTTGTACCGTCAACTCATCTATTTTGTTACGAATGCTGCGTGCATTCAGATGAAGAACTTTTTAAAATATGTTTTGTGACAATTTAATCCTGCTTTTACTCCCTTTACTACTCTACCTTTTATCTTTATACATTCTGTCCCTTCCTGACACGTTCTGGTTTTTAATTCCCCCACTGCTACCTTGCTCTATTGCCTTCTCCGCTGACATTTTTATTTTTTGCTCCCTTGAAACCTCCCCCCCACTAATTAATTAGTTTAAAGCCCTCTCTACAGCCCTAGTTATTCGATTCACCAGGATTCTAGTCCCAGCAGTGGTCAAGTGAAGTCCGTCCCAACGGAACAGCTCTCTCCTGTCCCAGTACTGGTGCCAGTGTCCCAAGAAACAAAACCCATTTCTCCCACACCAGTCTTTGAGCCATGCATTTAACACTCTGATTTTATTTACCCTAGCCAAATTTGCTCGTGGCTCAGGTAGTAATCCAGAGATTATTACCCTTGTGGTTCTGCTTTTTAATTTGGCCCCTAGCTGCTCGTACTCCCTCAGCAGAACCTCTTTCCTTGTCCAATCTATGTCGTTGGTACCAACATGGACCACGACAACTGGATCCTCCCCCGCCCTCTCCAAGTTTCTCTCCAGCCCAGAGGAGATGTCCTTAACCCTGGCACCGGGCAGGCAACACAGCCTTCGGGACTCTCCCTCTCGGCTGCAAAGAACCCTATCTAATCCCCCTAATGATATTATCCCCTACCACTACAACATTTCTTTTAACTCCCCCCCCCCCCCCCCCCCTGTTTGTAATGTCGATCCCATCAGGTGATATTGCTCTTGTCTCTGAGTAGGTTTCTGAGTAAGGTATATGACCGCTGAGTATGCAAGATTTATTTCAGGCTGTTTCCTCAAATTCTGCAAAGATGTGGTAGTATGTTCTGACAATGATGTCTCTTTGTTGACTTGACAATCTAATTTAGTGGGTATAAATTCAAGATGATAGCATACCTTTGCTATGATAATTCTATTTATGTAAAGATTTGAACTAATGTGACATTGAAGGGCTGATCGAGTCTGCACTTTGAATGGCATGCTTTTTACCAATCTCAAATTCCTAATGCCAAACTTAAAAAAAAAAAAAATGCTGGATTTTTTAAATGTGCTCCTCGGTCAAATGCAATCATGGTATTTTTAAATCTAATTCAAAAGTTGTCCCCTTTTCTCCACTTCGCTAACAATTTTTGTTGTATATGCACTGTATAGAGCAAAGCTGTTCAAATCAGCAGGTAAGTAAAATAGCACAGGACTGAGATGAGGCAGTTCATTGCTATATTAGGAAAGGTGGAGGTTGGAGCAGAAATGTTTGATGGTATCCGCAATCTCTGGTAGGAAGAAATATCCTTCAAATGTTCTTGAAACCTCAAGAGAAAATTAAACATTTGACTAGGCCTTGTCAGTAAAATGGATTTTTGCTCTTCCTTTGATCAGGCTCCTCCTAAAGTGTGGAGAAGTTTAATCTCCTGTTTAGTTTATTATAATCCATCCTATTGCTACTACCCTGTTCTACAACAAGCGCAACCAGCATTTATATTGTGCCTTTAAAGTAGAAAAAATGTCTTGTGCTTCAGAGGTGCAGGGAAAAAAATGGGAATGGAAGCTCAGTTCAGGGTCAAATAGGGTGCTGAGGTTGCAAACAGTCTGGTTCAGCTTGAGACGGTGACTGAGGAGGGGTATGGAATTTGGGGCAATGGTACAGAGCTTGTGGCGGACGCTAAAGATGATAGTCTCAGTCTTCCCAATGTTTAACTCGAGTAAAATGCGGCTTATCCAAGACTAGATGTTGGATGAGCAGTCTGACAACAGGGAAGGATCGATGGAAATGATAGTGAGGTTGAGTAAGGGAAATGTGGATGCTGACCCCATCAATGCAGATTATGTTGCCAAGAGGCATTATGTAGATGAGGAAGATCAGGGGACCAAAATAGATGCTTGTGGGACCCTGGAGGTAAATGTTTGGGGGTGGGAAGAGAAGCCACTGCTGGAAGTGCTCTGGCTACAATCAAATAGCTAAGAGTGGAACTAAGCGAGGGCTGTCCCACTGCTAGATAATAGAGGAGGGATGTTCGAGGAGAATGGTGTAGTCGACTGTGTCAGAGGCTGCAGAGGGGGCAAAGAGGGATAATGCATTGCAATCACAGTCACATAATGTTATTTGTGACTTTGATTATGGCTATTTTGGCAGAGATGAAAATCTAATTGGAGCGTTTGGGAGGTGACAAAATATTGAAAGACTTTGGAGAAGAAAGGAAGATTGTAGATGGGGCAGTAGTTTGTAAGGATAGAGAGGTCAGTTGTTTTTTGAGGAGAGGGTGATGGCGGTGGATTTCAATGGGAGGGGGACAGTACTTGAGAAGGGACCATTTACAATGCAGTTGTTAATGGCTTGAGGGAGAGTGATTTCAAGGACGAGTGTTGAAGGAAGTGCGGTTGAAAGGTCGGGGGATATGGGTGATGAGGGGTACAAGTAAGTGGTTGCAGATGACCATGTCTGTGATGGAGATGGCAAGATTGAGGGGTTGCTGTGAATATGGATATGAGAGTTTTTATATGGAGGGAGAGGTTTAGCGAGGGCAGTAAAATTGGAGAAGTGGGTAAGCTGAACTGAGATGGAGATTGAAATTATTGAGGATCAAGAGTCGCTCAGTGCAGAGGGTGAGGGAGGATATCTTGGTGAGAAACTCTGGGTAGAGCTTTGTGTGTGGTAGACGATGAGGATTTTAATGCGGAGGCGAGAGGGGCAAGTTACTCAAAGGAGGTTAATGTTCCAGAGGAGTAGGGGAAGAGACCGAACTGTGATTTGGTGATCAGGGCCAGACCACCACTGCGGTGGTTTGGGCGGGGCAGGTGCTAAAAGTATATCCAGGCATGGTGGCTTCAGTGAAGGGAAAGATCTCGCTATTCATAAGCCAAGTTTCAGTAAAAGCCAGGACGTTGCAGTCATGCACAACAAGCTTGTGAATAGCAAGGCCTTTATGTGAACGGACATTCTGGAGGGAATTGCGGAAAGGGGCTGTGATTGATCCACCAGCGGAATTCGGCAGGGTCGTGGTGGATGCGGTTAATGGGATGGAAATGAAGTTGGCGAGTTTAGCCCCTCGCGTGCGTGCTGGGCGGGCAGGTCAGTGAGATGAAGATCGGGCGATCGGGGCTGCTCCTCGTAAGGATGAAGTAACTGGTGTCTCGATGGGCGCTCTGGAGAATGCGGAGAGGCACAGTGTAGCTGCAGGTTTCTGCTGGGGAATTTAAGCCTGGAATGGTGGTGGCAGAAGAATAGAAAGTGGGAGGAGTAGTGGTGGATTGGAGTATAGATGTGGGGGCAAAGTGCCCACGAGGGGAGGTGGCATGACTGGATGATGGGAAGGGGCAGAGGCAGGAGAGAATGTCCTGAGGGGCCAAGAGAAAAGAAGGGATATAGAAGTAATAGACTCTGGTCTGGAGTGTTTCAAGAATGTGCACGCGGATAGCCATTTCAATTAAACTATACGTTTTAAGTTTTTTATTATCCTGAGAAAGTTGTAAGTGAGTCAACTGGCACACTTCTGACTCCTGATATTAGCAGTTGCAAAGAACATTAGAACATAAAAAGCAGGAGTAGGCGATACGGCCCCTCGAGCCTGCTCCGCCATTCAGTAAGATCATAGCTGATCTTCGACCTCAATTCCACTTCCCTGCCCGATCCCCATAATCCCTTGATTACCTTGGTATCCAAAAATCTATCGATCTCAGCCTTGAATATATTTGCCGACTGAGCCTCCACAGCCCTCTGGGGTAGAGAATTCCAAAGATTCACCACCCTCTGAGTGAAGAAATTCCTCCTCATCTCAGTCCTAAATGGCTGACCTCTTATCCGGAGACTATGCCTCCTAGTTCTGGACTCTCCAGCCAGGGGAAACAACCTCTCAGCATCTACCTTGTCAATCTCCCTCAGAATCTTGTATGTTTCAATGAGATCACCTCTCATTCTTCTGAACTCGAGAGTATAGGCCCAATCTACTCAATCTCTCCTCATAGGACAACCCTCTCATCCCAGGAATAAATCTGGTGAACCTTCATTGCACCGCCTCTAAAGCAAGTATATCCTTCTTCGGAGACCAAAACTGTACACAATACTCCAGGTGTGGTCTCGCCAAAGCCCTGTACAATTGCAACAAGACTTCCTTACCCTTGTACTCCAACCCCCTTGCAGTAAAGGCCAACATGCTATTTGCCTTGCTAATTGCTTGCTGTATCTGCATGTTAACTTTCTGTGTTTCGTGTACAAGGACACCCAAAACACTCTGAGCACCAACATTTAATAGTTTCTGACCATTTATAAAAAAAAAAAAAAAAAAAATTCTGTTTTTCTATTCTTCCTACCAAAGTGAATAACCTCACATTTCCCCACATTATCATCCATTTGCTGCCTTTTTGCCCACTCAGTTAACTTGTCTATCACTCTGCAGACTGTGTCCTCCTCCCAGCTTACGTTCCCATCTAGCTTTGTATCGTCAGGAAACTTGAATACATTACATTTGGTCCCTTCATTCAAATCATTAATGTAAATTGTAAATAGCTTGAGGCCAAAGCACCAATCCTTGAGGCACCCCACTAATAACAGCCTGCCAACCTGAAAACTGCTCTCTCTTTTCAGTCCTTTAACCAATCCTCTATCCATACTAATATATATTACTCCCAACCCCATGAGCCCTTATCTTGTGCAGCAATCTTTCGTGTGGTACCCTATTGAATGCCTTTTGAAAATCCAAATATACTACATCCACTGGTTCCCCTTTAACTGGTTCTCAAAAAGCTCTAATAGATTTGCCAAACACAATTTCCCTTTTTTATAAAACCATGTTGACTCTGCCTAATCATATTATGCTTTTCTAAGTGCCCTGTTACCACTTCCTTAGTAATGGATTCCAGCATTTTCCTGACATCTGATGTCAGGCTAACTGGCCTGTAGTTCCTTGTTTTCTCTCTCCCGCCTTTCTTGAACAACAGGGTTACATTTGCTACCTTCCAATCCACGGGGGGCCGTTCCAGAATCTAGGGAATTTTGGAACTAATCCATCCACTGTCTCTGCAGCCACCTCTTAAAACCCTAGGTTGTAGGCCATCAGGTCCAGGGGATTTGTTGGCTTTTAGTTCCATTAATTTCTCCAATTTTTTTTTATACTAATATTAAATACTTTAAGTTCCTCACTCTCATTAGACCCTTGGTTCCCCACTATTTACGGTATGTTTTTTGTGTCTTATATTGTGGAGACAGATACAAAGTATTTGTTTAACGTCTCTGCCATTTCCTTATTCCCCATTGTAATTTCTTCTGTCTCGGCCTCTAAGGAATCCATGTTTACGTTCACTACTCTCTTCCATTTTAGATACTTATAGAAGCTCTTGCAATCTGTTTTTATATTTCTTGCTAGTTTACTCTCTATTTTCTCCCTTTTTATCAATTTTTTGGTCATCTTTTGCTGGTTTCCAAAGTTCTCTCAATACTCAGGTTAACTACTACTCTTGGCAACATTATAAGCCTCTTTTAACCTAATACTATCCTTAACCTCTTTAGTTAGCTACAGATGGATCACTTTACCATGGCGTTTTTATTTCTCAATGGAATGTATATTCATTGAGAATTATGAAATATTTCATTAAATGTTTGCTGTTGCTCATCTACCATCATCCCTCTTAATCTAATTTCCTAATCTACCGTAGCCAACTTGCTCCTCATACCTATGTAATTGGCGCTATTTAAGTTTAAGATGCTAGTTTTGGACTTAAGTGCGTCACTCTCGAACTCAGTGGGAAATTCTATCATATTGCGATACCTCTTCCCCAGAGGATCCCTTACTATTAGATTACTAAGTAACCCTGTCTCATTACATGAGACAAGATATAAAATAGCCTCTTCCCTAGTTGGTTCCACAACATATTGTTCTAGGAAACTGTCTCTCATGCATTCCATGAACTTGCCCTCCAAACTCTTTCCTCACTACTGTCCTTATGTCATTCTTTATTATCGGGGCTACTGCCTCTCTTTTTCCATTCTGCCTTTCTTTTTGAAACGCCAAATACCCGGGAATATTTAGTTCCCAACCTTCACCATGTAATCACATTGTTGACATGGCTATTTGATCAAACACATTTATCTCTATTTGTGCCATTCATTCATCTATTGTGTTACAAATGCTTCGTGCATTCAGATAAAGTGCCTTTAATTTTAACTTTTTAAATTATTTTTCCCTGCTTCGACCTTATTCACTGATGCACTTTTACTGTTAAACACTCTGTCCCTTCCTATCACACTCTGCTTATCTTTACCCAAATCACTACACTGCTCTATGGCCTTGAATTGTCTTTCTTTTTAGATTTCTAAATTTCCCCACACCTGAACCCCCCCTCCTCCAAACCTTTTTAGTTTAAAGCCCTATCTACAACCCTCGTTACTTGACTCGCCAGGACACTGGTCCCAACACAGTTCAAGTGGAGCTCGTCCCAACGGAACAGCTCCCTCTTTCCCCAGCACTGATGCCAGTGCCGCGTGAATCAAAACCCGTCTTCCACACCACTCTGAGCCTCGCATTCAACTCTCTGATCTGTTTGACCCTGAGCCAGTTTGCGCGTGGCTCACGTAGTAACCCAGAGATTATTGCATTTTGAGGTTTTGCTTATTAACTAGAATCCTAGCTATTCAAACTCCGTTAGCAGAACCTTATTCCTAGTTCTACCTATGTCATTGGTTCCTACGTAGACCACGACAACTGGATCCTTCCCCTCGCACTCCAGGTTCTTCTCCTGCCACGAGGAGCTATCCTGACCAGAAGATTTACTTGTAAACTTCACTCGGGAGAGAAGTGGTTGCATTTTGCATTGAAGCAGATCTGATTGTTAATGTATGCCTAACATATTTCAAGTTCTTATGTACTTCACTGTCAGTGCTATAACCTGTGCTCCATGATTGGAGGAAACTCAGTTTACAAATATGAAGCATGTGGTCACCATCCCTGACAAGGCCATTTCTGGCTGCTTCCTTATATCCACATTATCATATCTACTTTCCCTCCTCCTGCATCCAAGTTTGGGAAAGACACTTCGCCGCCCCCCCAGCCTACCCTCCCAACTTGCTTAAAATTGCATTTTATAACTTCCAGCCCTCAATTCTCCTCGACGCCCCGACTGATACTGATTTGCCTAACTGTTTCCTCAGCTCTATTTGCGATGCTTTCATCTCCAACAAAACATTAACTTTCTCCCATTATCCCTGTTTTCCCCCCCCCCCCCCCCCCCCACCCCCGATTCAGCCCCCAGCTCCCCTTTCTCAAGTCAAGTGCAAAAGCTCACCTAATCTTAGCCCTTCACTGCCTGGTCTACCCTACTAGTTAAATTCTCAAAAAACTCAAATCGATTTGTCAAACACGATTTCCCAATCAATGAATTGCTGCTTGCCAAAACAATCCACTATTCTAGGATTATAACTCCACACTCCTGAAAACATTTTCTCACCCTCCACATTCATCTCTAATGTCAAGTGCAAGGGTTTCACGGATTTCTTTACCTTGGCCCCTTAGACAAGCCTCCCCCGAGTCATCCTCCTTCCCTACCCCCCGTTCCTCTGTCTCTAATTTCTCACCTGTCTTTCCCCGACCCCCGCCAAGCTCATTTTGTCCATGAGGCCTCCCTCTTTCTCCTTGACTCAGTCCTACCAAATCCAACTGCCTTTCCTGGCTCTTCTGCTAGCTGACATTGGTTTCTTCTCATTTGGAATTATCTCCCTCCCTTTCAAATCTGCTGGCATCATACCCCTCGTCAAAATACCCACCCATGACCCATCTCTTCTTTTCTAATCTCCACTTCATCTCCAAAATTCTTTTCCTATCAAAGACCCTTGAATGCGCTGTTGCCGTCCAGCTCCATGCCCATGACGATTGCCCATCTGCCCCACACTTGCTGCTTGCCCCAAGTTAAAATCCAAGGCTGTCTTCTTTAAATCTCTTCATGGCCTCACCCCTCCCTACCTCCATAACCACATCTAGTCCTACAACCAATGTTCCCTGGAAGCTGCGCTTTGTTCTACGCGGCCTGTTTCTTTTAATGCGTGGTCCCTTTAAATTTCTGCTCATGCATGGTATTCACAATGTAAAAGCCAGTGACCTTTCAGATTACTGCGCGGCCATGTGCGCGCCCCTTCGCAGTAAAAATAACCTACAATCCTTCCCGAACACACACTTCCTGACTTCAAACTCGTGTATCCTTCCCATCCCTTTGCGCTGTCCTTAGCGGTTATGCTTTCAGTTGCCTAGGTCCCACTCTCTGGAATTCCATTCCCAAAACCCTCTGCTTCTCCACCTTGCTGTCCTCCTTTAAGACACTCAAAGCCCACCTCTCTGCTCAAGCCTTTTGACGCTCCTCAATATCTTTCTCTTTGGCTTGCTGTCTGTTTTTCTTTGTACCTCTGTGAAGCACCCTGGGACATTTTTCTATGTTAAAGGCACAACATAAATACAAGTTGTAGTTACAGAACCTTTTTTGACATTTCTTTTGTGGGGGAAGAATAAAGATTATTAAAATTCTTCATATATTGTTGGAATTTCAACTTAAATTTCCAAGTTAGAATTTTCTTCAAAGCCATTAAAATAATATCCTTATAAAATTATAAAATAACATTTAATTTTAATTAATGGTTCTGAAAACCTTGTGTTGGGTGAAGCTTATTGGTAACTGGCTGAAGATGGAATTTTAAATGTAACAGTTTGGTGCATTTTCTCCATTTTAATTGCATAACGTAGTACAAGTGTGTAAGCTGAGTCTTTTATCAAGCTAGGTAGGAAAACTGGTGTACTACACAGAACAAGGTGTGCCAATAGAAGTTCAAATCGGGCGCCAGCTATTGCTTGACTTCAGCTCTTTTTTGGGGGGGCGGGGGAGGTGACACAAGCTGAAAACAAACCGTTGTAAGGGGTAAAGAATAGTTAATGCCAAGCATTGCAACAACTCTTGAAAGATGACAAGCTAACAATCTCAGTACTATAATCTCCTCTCAATAAAAATAGAAACAAAAACCACAGGCATTTGCAAATAAAAGAAAACTTATTTACTTTGTGCTGCTTCAAACACTGCATAAATGAAACACTGTTCATGTTCACAATGAGATGTTTGCCTTTCCAGAATCTGTTTCAATATCAAACAGTCAGGCTTCGGCAACAACTACTTACATTTATATAGCACCTTTTAACATAGTAAAATGTCCCCAAGACGCTTCACAGGAGTGTAATCAGTCAAAATCAGACACCGAGACACATGAGCTATTAGGACAGCTGACCAAAAGCTTGCTCAGAGAGGTTTTAAGGAGCATCTTAAAGGAAAAGAGAGGGGTGGAGATGTTTAAGGAGGCATTTCCAGAGCTTGGGGCCTAGGCAGCTGAAGGCACAGCCTCCAATGGTGGGATGATGCACAAGAGGCCAGAATTAGAAGAGCACAGAGGTCTTGGAGAATTGTAGCGCTGGAGGAGGTTACAGCGATGGGGAGGGGCGAGACCATGGAGGGACTTGAACACCAGGAAGAGAATTAAAAATTCCAGGCATTGCTGGACCAGGAGCCAATATAGTTCATCGAGCACAGGGTTGTTGTGTGAACCTGTTTGAATATAGGCAGCAGAGTTTTGGGTGAGCTGAAGTGTGTGGAGGATGGAAGGTGGGAGACTGGCCAGGAGCGCATTGGAATAGTTGTCTGGAGGTAACAAAAACCTGCAGGAGGGTTTCAGCAGCAGATGGGCAGAGACAAGTGATATTATGGAGGTGGAAACAGGCAATGAATTTGGCACGCCTTGTTCTGTGTAATATAGCGCAGTAATGTTTTTCACTGGTGAAAACATGTCTCTGAGATTGGGTAATGTGCAGGCATCTTCCACCCTTTAAAATGAAGTTCGGGACCCGGAACATCAGGACCCTCATGGACAACCCCAACAGTGACAGACCGGAACGCCGTACACCCCACCCACCCACCCCTTCAACCACTGTCTGCCCCACCTGTGACGGAGACTGTAGGTCCCGCATTGGACTCATCAGTCACCTGAGAACTCCTTTTTAATGTGGAAGCAAGTCATTCTCTGTTCCGAGGGACTGCCTAAGGAGGTGTCCCAAAATATTGTAAATGGAGCTTTAGCCACTAGATGCTGTCCACTTTGTAGAAAAGGAGCAGATATAACTACAATTCAGTATACTTTTCCTTTTTCTGTTAAATGAACCAACAACCTGTTTATATCTGAAAGGTAAATATTTAGAATGTGCTTTTGTTTGGACTCAACAACAACACCTTGTATTTATGTAGCTTCACAGGAGTATTGCAAGACAAAAAAAAGTTGACACTGAGCCACATGATGAGAAATTAGGGCAGATAGCCAAAAGCTTGGTCAAAGAGGTAGGTTTTAAGGAGCATCTTAAAGGAGGATGGAGAGGTTTAAGGAGGGAATTCCAGAGCTTAGGGCCTTGGCAGCTGAAGGCTGCCCAGGTGGAGCAATTAAAATTGGGGATGCTCATGAGGGCAGAATTGGAGGAATGCAGATATCTCTGGATTGTGGGGCTGGAGGAGATTACAGAGATGGGGAGGGGCGAGGCCATGGAGGGATTTGAAAACCAGGATGAGAATTTTAAAATCGAGGCTTTGCTTAACCGGGAGCCAATGTAGGTCAGCGAGCACAGGGGTGATGGGCAAAAGGGACTTGGTGCGAGTTAGGACACGGGCAGCTGAATTTTGCATGACCTCAAGTTTATGTAGGGTAGAACGTGGGAGGCCAGCCAGTAGTGCGTTGAAACAGTCAAGTCTAGAAGTAACAAAGGCATGGATGATGGTTTCAGCAGCAGTTGAGCTGAGGCAAGGGCGGAGACGGGCGATGTTACGGAGGTGGAAATAGGTGGTCTTGGTTATGCTGCGGATATGTGGCCGGAAGCTCATTTCAGGGTCAAATATGACACCAAGGTTGGAATAGTCTGGTTCAACCACAGATCGATGTTAGTGAGAGGGATGGAGTCAGTGGCAAGAGAACCGAGTTTGTGACAGGAACTGAAGACAGTGGCTTCGGTCTTCCCAATATTTAATTGGAGAAAATTTCTGCTCATCCAGTACTGGATGTTGGACATGCAGTCGGACAATTTGGAGACTGTGGAAGATGTCTAGAGAAGTGGTAGTGAGATAGAGCTGGGTGTCGTCGGCGTACATGTGGAAACTGATGCTGTGTTTTCGGATGATGTCACCGAGGGGCTGCATGTAGATGGGAAATAGGGGGTCAAGGATCGATCCTTGGGGGACACCAGAGGCAACGATGCGGCAGAGGGAAGAGAAAGCATTGCAGGTGACATCCCCTTACTTTGTTAGCAAAAATCTGTTGGACATTAGTCAACCTTAAATCAATAAACATGTCACGTTGAGTATTGGCACAGTTTTGGAGTTTGTTACCTAATGGCAAGAAACACGAGTCTGATGAGAGTTTGATCCTCAATGCTGTCTATTCATTAATTTTAATAGTACAGAAAATAATTCTGCACCTCACCTGCTGGAAAGCCTGGTGTTGGGAGGGGGTTCTTGTATCGAAGTGATGGAGTCACTCCTTCCAACACTTTATCTCCTTTTCAAGTTCTGTGAATTTCACCCCTTCCCCACCCTCCCCAACTTCATTACCTGCATTCCTTACTTGCTGTAGAGTACAATTTCAAAGGTTATAGCTGAGTTCTTGTCCAACTAATTATTCTTCACGTGTGTCTAGGCAGTGAGTGTCAGCAGATCATTCAGCTGTGGTTGGCATCAGAGTTGAGTCTGGCCCTGTACCTTGCAGGGTTTTGACTTTTCGCTCTTGCCCAAGTTCCCTGCCCTGGATTGCCGAGCTCAATCGTACCATTGGTTGAAATTGAGTTAGCAAAGATGAATTACATACCTTCCACAGTGGCAGTATACTTGCCAATGGAACCATAGAGAAACTTTCTCTAAGTGTATGTTGTTTACCCTTGAAGACTTCTTAGGAAAGCACTTCATACTCACTTATTTTGGCTTGTGGGCTGTGCACAGAACATGTTCTAAAATTTTAAGTGGTGTGTGTGTGGCACATGTCTACGTCTGTCTGGTATTTCCATCATTTGTTCTAATTTATGTAATTCCAATGTGAATAAAATAGAGTACTTCTTTCAAACAAAAAGCAAATTATGTTGCAACATAATGGCCTGGAAATTCATGATGGCCACAAAAGCTGCCGGTGCCATCGCGACCAGGTGTTAACGGTGACTAATTAACATTAGCCCAGCCCTTAACTCCCCGTGCAACACCATCCTGGTGGCGTTGGTCCCAGCAGGAGGCTCCAATGTAACGTGGCCGAAACGTCGTTGCAGCTAGAACAGCCTCTCTGACAGCGAGGCTGTGATTTCAGAAAGCACTGTCGGTTTCTTAATGGGGCAATGCCTTCTGGAAATGAAAAAAATAAAAATGATGTAAAAAAATAGGCCGTTTTTAGCCCTTGCAGCTCAACTGCCTTCTGGAAAAAAAATTGACATTAAAAAGAATTCCCAAATGGTAGTCTTCAGCTCTTAAAGCTGAATTCCCTTTCGCACCTTAAAAAAAAACAATGGGCGAAATGCTTCAGTACCAATACAAATGGCTCAGCAATCAGGGAAGGGGTACCCAGGTTCACTCGCACAGCACTCCAGCTTTATGCAGGAGGTCAACACTGCAAGAGAGGTTCTCTACCACCTGCCCTTATGACTTTGGTTTTATCCACTTCGGCCTTCCCAGCAGTCTGCTTAGTCTGAACCAGATGGTGTACTTGATCCTGAGCTGTCCTTACCTCTCCACTGTTGCCAAGACACCTTTTTTTGAAATATTGCCTGTCATGTCTATGGGAGTGAATTTCTAGAGGTTCACCTGCTTGTCCATCATAACTTAAGCAGAAGAGAACCCTACAAAAACAGTGTTAACACTGACATTGGTAGAAGAGCCATGTTAAACCCAAAAAACAAAGTTATGGCAACTGAGAGGGTGAAATCTCATAAATTCACTCCCTCTATCGCTGTTACTGAAACCCTAATCCATGTTTTTAATCGCCTCCAGAAACGATTTATTTAATTATTTGTTTGTGCTGGCTTTTCACTTCCACTCTTCACAAACTCCAATTGTTTCCTCTCTCGTACAAAGTCTTGCATACTCATTGCATCTTGAGTTCAACTCAGTGTTTTCTAGCACAGCCACCGTAAGATCTTTATCCTTGGTTTTTAAATCCTTTAATGCCCCACAGCATCCTGTCTGACTATCTCCTTCAGCCATATTCCCCACTTGCACACACCACTTATCTACACTGCTCATTTCTTGCTCTCTTCTCACGATTCGTGATTTCCCTTTATACTTGTGCCCTAAACTTTGGATCTCTGGCGTCAGCTGTGGCTTAATTGGCTGCACTTTCGGAGTTGCCATCTTTTGGATGAGACGTTAAACCGAGGCCTCAACACTACAACAGTGACTACGCGTCAAAGGTATATAATTGGCTGTAAAGCGCTTTGGGACATCCTGAGGTCATAAAAGGCCCTACACAAATGCAAGTCTTTTTTCTGTCCCAAAATCTGCTTTCTTGATTAAATCTCTTTTCAAAGGCCTCACTTCTTTGCTGCTTTCGGTCCACATGCCCAATGTTTCCCATCTCTTGCTTGGCAGCATCCTTGCCCTTATAAAGGAATGTCTGAGAGTGCCTTATGTGAGGATACTATGCAAATGAAGTAATTGAACTGCAAATCATTTTCAATCTAGTTGCTGGTGGCAAGGTATTTCATTAAAAAGTGGTAAATGGGGCAGGTACCATGGTAGAGCAGAAACTTACTTTGTGAATTAAAAGAAAGAACAAATTTGCATTTATACAGCACCTTTCATGACCTGAGGCCGCCCCAAAGTGCTTTGCAGCCAATTAATCATTTTTGAAGTGTCGCACTGTTGCAATGTGGGGAAATGTTACCAATTAATCGTCTCCTCCTCCTGATTCATGTCTGGACTTGCTCGCTCCTGCTGTCGTACCAGGCTGATAAGCTCACAGTCTCTCAGGATTTTCCATAGGGCCTGTCGAGGCATCTGTGAGTGACTGGGTCCTTATGAGTAGAAACCCCAACTGCCCTATCTTCATCTCTCTCCAACCTTCCCACCAAGCATGCCTGCTGAAGACTTTACACTTTACACCTAATCCCAGCCTATCACCATCTCGTCTAGCTTCTAATCTCTTTTTACTTCTCTTGTTTCTTTTATTCTTTTGTCTGATCGCAGCCCTGCCTCCGATCCAGTTTCTTTTCTTTCCAGTTTTGAAGAAGGGTCCAACCCGAAACGTCAACTCAAATTTCTCTCCACGGATGTTGCCTGACCTGAGTTTTTCCAGCATTTTCTGTTGTTATTCCTGCTGAAGACTAATCTTGCCTCTTTCCCATACCGCTCATCCCACCCACCCACCACTGCCACCTTGGACTGTGTGTGCCAGCAATCATCGTCCATCTCTGCATGTCCGTTCATTGTGAACAAGGTCAGTGCCATCCACAATCTAATTGTGGGCTAGTGCATTAACATCTTCTTTTGATAGAAACTTGGCTCACTGGTGTTGACACCTTGCTCCTTAATGTAGCTTTCCTGTCTAACTAGATTTTCCACCACCTGCCCTTCCCAAATCACAGTGGTGGTTGTGTCCCTAATCACCAAATCACATCTTCGTGTCTCCCCCTAGTTTTCTGGTTCCTTCTCCTTTGAGTACCTCACCTTGTTGTAACCCTCTCGCCTCTTTTTTAAATTCTCATTCTCTACTGGCGCCAAGCACCACCCAGAATCTCACCAGTACATCCTGTTTCTTTTCCTTGGTCTCTGCATTGAGCGACTGTTCTTCATCAGTGATTTCAATCTCCATCTCAATTGACCTTGTCTCCTCTCTTCTGATTTCACTGCACTCCTGTCCTCCCTAAACCTCTCCCTCCATATAAACTCTTACCCTTATTCACAGGCACTCCCTTGATCTTGCCTTAAAAAAAAAATTCATTCACTGGATGTGGGCGTTGCCGGCAATGCCAACATTTTTTGTCCATCCCTAATTGCCCCTGAGAAGGTGGCGGTGAGACACCTTGAACCGCTGCAGTCTGTGTGGTGAAGGTACTCCCACTGTGCTGTTATGGAGGGAGTTCCAAGATATTGACCCAGCGAAGATGAAGGAACAGCAATACACTTCCAAGTCAGGATGGTGTGATTTTGAATGGAATTTGGAGGTGGTGGTGTTCTCATACGCCTGCTGCCCTTGTCCTTCTAGGTGGTAGAGGTCATGGGTTTGTGTGGTGCTGTCGAAGAGGTCTTCGTGAGTTGCTGTTGTTGTGTATGTACCTTTAAGAGAAGAACTGATTCTATACTGCAGTACCGGCAGTGACCACCCCTGTATATAAAGCCATAGCAGGCTTCTGTACGTCAGTCTTAAGTTACCCTCTGTTCAGTAAATACCTGTTATCATTGGTCTCCTGCAGTCCGTGTATTATTTATACTCGGACACTACATTGGTGACGAACAGGTTCGAACTCACCTGCAGTACTGCATCACCTCACGGGGATCTTTCCCTGAGAAGAAGCTTTTGGAGGTCAAAGTCAGAACAACAGGCGTCGACCGTGGGCAACCGCCCAAGGATCCATCGGAGTTCGGAGAGTTGCAGGAGAGGCTGTGGAGAGCTGGGCTTGGCTCCCCAGTCAAGGTGTTCCAGCAAATCTTGCTGGTAGCAGGTAGTGCGGTGACCCTTCCGGACTGCGGCGGGCTCGAGCTCGTTCGAGCGGCTCTGCAAAGGGGCCGTGCAGCATCGTCTGGAGGAAAAAGAGAGAGAGAGAGAGAGAGAGAGTGGAGTGCACAGGGCGCGGTCGGTGCTCAAGAACCGGGCAGCGTAGCAAAAATAAAACAAGGGGAAGGAAAAGTGAGACACGCCGAAGCCGCGGGTTGCCACCATTACCCTGCAGAACGCTAGGAGCAGCAAGGGGAAGAAGGAAAAGCGCGGGAGGCGCCATTTTAAATCGCCCAAGATGCCAAAAAGTGGCAGTATCACTGCTTTCGACAACGACGTAGAAGAGTGGACCATGTATGTGTAAATAATTGAAGTGTACCGCAAGGCAAATGAGGTGGCCGATGGAAAGAAGGTGTCGGTATTATTAAATTTGATGGGCGCGAGAACGTACGGCCTATTGCGGAATTTAATTACCCCAGCTAAACCAATGGAGAAAAGCTTTGAGGAGATTGTTAATATCTTACAGGAACACCTAAACCCTACACCGCTGCTGATAGCAGAAAGATTCAAGTTCCATAAAAGAAACCAGCACAAAGATGAGAGCAATGCTGACTATCTTACGGAATTACGCAAGTTATCGAAGCACTGCCAGTTCGGAGCAGGACTGGCAGACACCTTGCGGGATAAGTTTGTCTGCGGGCTTCAGTGAAGGAACCCAGAAACGACTACTTTCAGAAAAGGACCTGACGCTAGAACAGGCTTTCAGCGTGGCAGTATCCTACGAAGCAGCAGCACGGGGAGCTGCGGAAATACAACAGAAACCACAGGAATACCGCGCTAACGAAATGGCGTATGGAGCAGAAAAGTGCTATCGCTGCGGCAGAACAACCCATGATCAGAAGGATTGCTGGTTTAAGGACAAAGTATGCAGGCAATGTGGGGAAAATGGGACACCTAGCAAGAGTCTGCAGGTCGGGAAAGAAAACCAACACTACAAGAACTACTAAGGAAAAGTACAAGAAAGTAAAGAAATTGACCGACAGTAGTTCGGAAGATCAGGAGAGTGATCAGGACTCCGGGAGCAGGCGACTAAGTTGTCTAAAGTTACACAACATGATCGCAAAGGAGGATCACCGAACCATTTGGGTCACCCTCACGATAGCAGGGTCCCCAGTAAAGATGGAATTGGACACAGGATCAGCCCTAACTGTCAAATATTAGCGAGACTATGAGCGGCTATTCTCTCTCATACCCTTGAAGGACACGTCCATTGTATTGAAGACATACACGGGGCAAAAAGTCTACCCCAGAGGAAAAGTAAGGGTGCCAGTTGAATACAACGGCAAGGAAACACAGAAACTGTATCTATATATACTACCAGATGGAGGACCACCATTATTGGGACGTGAATGGATCCGAAAAATACAATTGGATTGGCATTCCATTCAGGCGCTAACTGACAGATAAAAAGGATGATGATGTCACACCTGGACAACTGTCAAAAATTCTAACTGACGCAAAAGAGGTGTTCCAACAAGGACTTTAAAAGGAGTAACGGCAATGATAAAAATTGAAAATAACGCAAACCCAAAATTTTTTAAGGCCAGACCGGTACCTTACGCGATCCGCCCAGCCGTTGAAGCAGAGCTGGAGAGTCTGGAGCGTTCGGGTGTGCTGTCCAAGGTGGACTGGAGCGAGTGGGCCACACCCATCGTTCCTGCAATGAAGAAATCATTGAGCAGCACGCCTGGGGAACCGAAGAAGGTTCGCATCTGTGGGGACTTCAAGGTAACTGTGAACCCAGTCCTGCACACAGTACAATATCCACTTCCACGGATAGAAGATATTTTCGCCTCACTATCTGGAGGGAAACGCTTTACAAAGATTGATCTGGCCCAAGCGTATCTACAAATGGAGGTGGAAGAAGCATCTAGGAAATACCTCACGATAAACACTCACAAAGGCCTTTACCAGTACAATCGACTGGTATTCGGGGTAGCATCAGCCCCGGCTATTTGGCAGAGGGCGATGGAACAAGTCCTGCAAGGGATCCCGGGGACCTAGTGTTATTTGGGCGACATCCTGGTTACGGGCGAAAATGATAGTGAACACCTTGCCAACCTGGAGCAGGTGCTCACTAGATTACAGGAATATGGGCTACGAGCCAAATGCGAGTTCTTCAGGAGACAAATCTCGTATTGTGGCCACGTGATTGATGAGGAAGGGTTGCATAAGTCGCCGGACAAGATTGAGGCAGTAGTCAAGGCTCCAGCACCGGAAAATGTTTCGCAAGTGAGGTCGTTCCTTGGGTTGGTGAACTACTACCATAAGTTCTTGCCGAATTTATCTACAATTCTGCACCCACTGAACGCCCTACTGCAAACTGGAGTAACATGGAAATGGGATGATGAATGTAAGCGTGCCTTTCAGAAATGTAAATGCCTAATCACTTCAAAAGAAGTATTGGCCCACTACAATCCAACACTACCGATTCGGTTAGCATGTGATGCGGCTCCCTGCGGCATCGGAGCGGTGCTGTCACACAAATTCCTTGACGGTTCAGAGAGGCCACCTTTGCGTCGCGCTCGTTAATCTCAGCCGAGCGTAACTACGCCCAGATTGACAGGGAGGCCCTCAGCCTGGTGTGGGGGGTGAAGAAGTTCAATCACTATCTGCACGGGCAGAAATTCACCTTACTGACTGATCATCAGCCCCTGGTCTCCATTTTTAACCCAAAGAAGGGCGTTCCGGTGATGACGGCTGCAAAGATGGTCACTTTTTCTAGGGGCACATCAATACGACATAGAGTACAAGGGTACGAAACAGCATGGAAATGCTGATGGGCTGTCGCGCCTGCCGTTGCCTACGGTGGAGGAAGCGCCTACGGTGGAGGAAGCACCTGCAGTGGACCCTGTTGAGATATTCCATTCAACCATAGTCGAATGTCTACCTGTTACAAACTCAAGTATAGAGAAGGAAACCCGAAATGACCCGACACACTCTCGGGTCTATGATTTAACGGTGAAGGGATGGCCAGCACATGGCGACTCACTGCCAGCATTCTCGCCAAGGAGAGAACAGCTGTCGGTGTGCCGGGGGACCTTGATGTGTGGATCCCGAGTGGTAATTCCACCCAAGTTGAGAGAGTGCTCAATGAGCTTCATGAGGGTCATCTAGGAGGGGTAAAAATTAAGAGCCTAGCCAGGGCGTTTGTGTGGTGGCCGGGAATCGATAAAGAAATCGAGGATATGACCAAGAGATGCACAGGATGCCAGAAGGTCCAAAATGCTCCACCACAGGCCCCGCTACATCCATGGGAGTGGCCCTCATCTTCATGGCAATGGGTACACATTGATTTTGCTGGTCCATTTATGGACCCAATGTTCCTAATCGCTGTGGACGCCCATTCGAAATGGCCAGAGGTCATCAAAATGTCCTCCACCACCACGGAGAAAACTATTGCAGTCCTACGGACCATCTTCGCCAGGAATGGCTTGCCAGAACAGATTTGCTCCGACAATGGGCCACAGTTTGTGTCCGAGGATTTCCGGAGGTTTCTGAGGAATAATGGGGTGAAACATTACACATCTGCCCCATATCATCCAGCCACAAATGGATTGGCTGAGAGGTTTGTTCAGACCTTTAAAAAGGCCATAAAGGCAATGCATAATGACAACATACCACTACAACACAAGGTGGATAAATTCTTGTTTGCTTACCGGAATGTGACACATGCAGTCACCAACCAAGCTCCAGCCATAATGTTCTTCAACCGAAGGCTAAGATGTCGCCTGGATTTGCTCAAACCAAGCATAAGACGAGATGTTGAGGATAAGCAGTTCCAGCACATCAATGAGAAGCCAACCAGGAGCTTCAAGACAGGGCAACCAGTCTTGGCCCGCGACTACCGAACAGAAAAATGGCAGCCAGGAACGATATGCACACAGCAGGGACCACTAATGTACACAGTGGACGTCGGAGAGAGCATCGTGAGACGCCATGCTGACCAGATTCTAGAGTCACAGGAACAAGCCAAACCCATACCACGAGCAGGTGCACCTGGTAATCAACCCGAAGTACAGATTGCGTCACCCTCAGAGAAGCAGTGGTATTGGAAGCTGACGAACCAACCAATGACAATGAGCCAGAATCGACTCCGCCGCAAGAACAGGATACTCGAGAAAGGCGCTATCCAGACAGGATCAGGAAGCCTCCTCAAAGACTGAACTTATAAATCAAATGAAATAATCATTTATATAGTACAGAGAAAATTGTAATTGTAATTAGTTATTCAGTTGTTAAATGAATGTTATGTACTGTTTATCTAAAAGGGGAGGAATTGTTGTGTATGTGCCTTTGAGAAGAACTGATTCTATACTGCAGTACTGGCAGTGACCACCCCTGTATATAAAGCCATAGCAGGCTTCTGTACTTCAGTTTAAGCTTACCCTCTGTTCAGTAAATACCTGTTATTATTCTCCTGCAGTCCATGTATTATTTATACTCCGGCACTACAGCTGCAGTGCCTCTTGTAGATGATACACACTGCAGCCATGGTACGCTGGTGGTGGAGGGAGTGAATGTTTAAGGTGGTGGATGGGGTGCCAGTCAAGCGGGTTGCTTTGTCCTGGATGGTGTCGAGCTTCTTGAGTGTTATTGGAGCTGCACTCATCCAGGCTAGTGGAGAGTATGCTATCACACTCTTGACTTGTGCCTTGTAGATGGTGGAAAGGCTTTGGGGAGTCAGGAGGTGAGTCACTCGCCACGGGATATCCAGCTTCTGACCTGCTCTTGCAGCCACAGTATTTATGTGGCCGGTGCAGTTAAATTTCTGGTCAATGGTGACCCCCCCATTTGTTGATGGTTGGGGATTTGACAATGGTAATGCCATTGAATGTCAAGGAGAGGTGGTTAGACTCTCTCTTGTTGGAGATAGTCATGCCAGGCACATGTGTGGTGAGAAGAAGAACATAAGAATTGGGAGCAGGAGTAGTCCATACGGCCCTTTGAGCCTGCTCTGCCATTCAATAAGATCATGTCTGACCTTTGACCTCAACTCCACTTTCCTGCTCGATCCCCTTATCCCTTGATTCCCCTAGAGTCCAAATATCTTTGTCTCAGCCTTGAATGTATTCAACGACTCGGCATCCACAGCCCTTTGGGGTAGGGAATTCCAAAGATTCACAACCCTCTGAGCGAAGAAATTCCTCCTTATCTCAGTCTCAAGATGTCGGCCATTTAAGACTATGTCCCCTAGTTCTGGACTCTCCAGCCAGGGGAAACAACCTCTCAGCATCTACCCTGTCAATCCCCCTCAGAATCTTATGTTTCAATGAGATCATTCTTCTGAATTCCAGCGAGTTTAGGCCCAAATCTGCTCAATCTCTCCTCATAGGACAATCCTCTCATCCCAGGTATCAATCTAGTGAACCTTCGTTGCACCATCTCTAAGGCATGTATGTTTTTTCTCATGAGACCAAAACTGCACAGTATTCCAATATGGTCTCGCCAACGCCCTGTACAGTTGTAACAGGACTTCCCTACGTTTATACTCCATTCCCTTTGTAATAAAGGCCAACATTTCATTTGTCTTCCTAATTGCTAGCTGCAGCTGCATGATAACTTTGTGTTTCCTGTACGAGGACACCCATATCTCTCTGAACACCAACAGTTAATAGTTTCTCACCATTTAAAAAATATTCTGTTTTTCTATTCTTCCTACCAAAGTGCATAACCCCACATTTCCTCAAATTATACTCCATCTGCCACCTTATTGCCCACTCACTTAACCTGTCTATATCCCTTTGCAAGGCTCTTTGTATCCTCCTCACAGCCTACTTTCTCATCTAGCTTTGTATCTTCAGCAAACTTTGAGTGTTACTTGCCACTTATCAGCCCAAGCCTGAATGTCATCCAGGTCTTGCTGCATGCGAGCATGGACTGCTTCATTATCTGAGGAGTTGCGAATGGAACTGAACAGTGTGCAATCATCAGCGAACAGCTCCACTTCTGACCTTATGATGGAGGGGAGGTCATTGATGAAGCAATGGAAGATGGTTGGGCCGAGGACACTGCCCTGAGGAACTCTGCAGCGATATCCTGGGGCTGAGATGATTGGCCTCCAACAACAAATTGCTAATAGCCTCTCTACTCCCATTGTCTCTGTCAGGGAAAAGGCCATCTTCAACCACTTCCTTATATCCCTCACAGCCCTCTTCATCCTTCCAACCCCACTTCCTTCTGCCCTAGAAAACATTATTCCTCCAAGTCACTTGGAATTCCAGTTTTGAGCTGCCAACTGCCTTGCCTTTGGCCCTGCATTTGCCATTATAGTTCTGCAGCTATTAATCTACTTAAATCACTCGCACTCTTCCATCTTTGCTGCCCTTGTCCCAGTCAAACCTTTATTCTCTCCCATCCTGGTTGTTTCTCCTGGTATGACCCACATCTAGGCTCCCTGAAGTCCAAGGGGTGCAGACTTGAGTGTATCTGGTGCACAACTGGTCTAGCCATGTATCACCAAATCTGGCAAGACCACTTTAAGTGCCATCGGGCTTCACTCTCCTCGGCCAAAACTGCTCACTACTCTAGTGGCAGCCTGTAGATCAAAGATGACCCTAGCTTCTTTTCTCCACTCGGAACTGTTTCCTTAAATCCCGTTACCACTTTCACCCTCGTCTCTAACAATGTGCAAGTTGGATGTTGGAATCTTTCCTACCAGGCTTTTGGACGTGCTAGAGCACTGAAAAAGCCCTAATCAAAGTCACAAATGATATTGTCTGTGACTGACCATGGTGTAGAATCCCTCCTTGACCTCTGCAGCTTTAGACACGATCGACTATAGCATCCTCCTCCATTGTCCAGCTACACTGGCTCCCAGTCCCTCCATGCCTTCAATTTAAAATTCTCATCTTTGTATTTAAATCCCTCACCCCTCCCTATCTATGCAACTCCCTCCAGTACTACAACCCCCAGAACTCTGCATTTCTCCGATTCTGCCATCTTGAGCACCCTTTGCTCCACCATTGACAGCCATGCCTTCAACCATCTATGCACTACACTCCGGAATATTCTCCCTAAACCTTTATGCTGCTCCATCATCCTCTCCTCCTTTAATGCCTCCCCCTTTGACCAATCCTTTGGTCACCTGTAATATCTTTTTGTCTAATTAAGACTCCTTGAAAAGCCTTGGGACATTTTTGCCTGTAGCATTTTTGCCTGTAAAAGCTACTTTCTAAATGCAAGTAATTGTTGCTTTTAACTTACTTAGCAATGTGCTTTCCCTACCTGCTTAGTTTATGACTAATTTTGCACCAGTCCGCTTGCTTTTTTTAAAATCGAATTTCCCTTGGAATGCAGGCAGGCCAGTCTTCTCCCTGAGCATCAGACCGGTCACTCGGGGGTTACGTGGGAACAGATTGGTGGAGACCATCTGATTGTGCAGCCTTCATTTTTTTCCACATCCCTTTTGTGGGGAGGTGCCTTGCATCAACTCAACACCTACAGCAGGAATTAAGCAGTGAGCGATTGAGCCTGCATCTTAATCTGATCATTTTTATTTCACCAGAAAGAGACAGCATGTGTTACAATATGGGAACAGCTGGTGATATAGTGCATGATGAATTCAGTTCTGATTTCAGAAAGCTGCAATATAATTTCGGAGAGCCCAGCCACAGTATCTCATGAGCAATGATATATGTTTATCCTTTTTCGTATACCAGTAGACCTCCTGTGGAATTGCTCAAAGTTCCATGGATTAGGCTCCACTCTATATTTGTTGTTGCTGCTAGACAGTGCTTAGCCTGTTGTGATGGAAAGTAGTGTTCTTGCATTCTCTTGGCTTACTCCTTCTACCTGAAAATCTTCCTTTTCCTTCTTAACTCATTCCCTGTTTTCTATTTCTGATATTTTAGTTGATAATTACTCTTGCTTCCCCCTTCCTCTCCTCTCTCTTCTTCCCCCCCCCCCCCCCCCCCCCGCCCAACTATGTTATGATTTCATTTCATGAGCAGTGGTACTTTGCTCTTCCTATCCCGCTCTACTTTCTGTTGCCTTCTGAGTTTAGTTCAGGGTAGGGTTGCAAAGGGGTGGAAAGTTTCCTGTAAATTTCCGGAAATTTTCCACGGGAAGTTTAGCTTGGGGAATTTTGCCCAAAAAAGCACATGCTAGCATAATATTGTTTTTTTTTGTATTTTTTTTTCCACAGGTCGCTCTTAAAATTACTAACCGAGATGGAATCTTAATTATTAAGGAATTTCTTAATCAATATACGTTTATCTTCTTACTTGGCTTGTTTTAATAATTACAAGTTTTGTGTGTGACTGTGAACAAATGTGTCCTGATTGAGTGGATGAGCGATTAGCTCCCTCTATTTGTAATATTTGCATATCGAATTGTGATTGGCCTGCAGGCATCTGTAAGACTGCTATAGTTTTTAAGATCCAGGTTAGGGGTCCTGAGGGAAGTCATTTTGTTTTCTGCTGATGTTGTGATGATGCAGTAAGTAAGTCAGACTTTATACCAAATAAACCAGTTACTTGTTGAACTCTGTTGTCCTTCAATTTAAAATATACAAAATAATACACTATTGGTGATGTAGCGTTGTGTGTGTACAGGTCATGCTTCCATCACATGGAGCATCAGCAAAAATGTACTCACCCTGTTGCAATCGTGCTGATCGACCGCAGTTCGACAGAGATGAATGCCCTTTATTTCTCTGCATAGAACAATGCCACGTTTACCGTCGGATGTGTGGAAGCATTTTACCCCAGGCATTAAAGATGGAAAGACTGTGTACATGTGCAAACACTGTAGAAAGCCATATGTAAAGAATGCCACAAAGATGCAGCAGCATTTATCCAAATGCAACAACTTCACTCAAAGCTCACAGCAGTCAGCCCAGAGTTCCTCTGCTTCCATTCAAGAAGATGATGGTTCTCATTCAGCATCAGGCTCCTTATCAGCAACTCCTGGCCCACTTGGAAGGTTCTTTGATACAATGGATAACCATAGCCAGAAGAATGCAGATGAGTGCCTTGCTCGAGCTGTATATGCAACAGGCTCACCCCTCATGCTCACAGCCAATGTGTACTGGAAGAGATTTTTCAATGTTATTCGCCCTGCATACTGTCCTCCCACCAGACATGCTTTGTCTACTTATTTGCTGGAGGCTGAGTATAACAGAGTCCAAGGAAAGCTCAAAGAAACGATAGCGATGGCAGACTGTGGTGCAGTTATCTCAGATGGGTGGTCAAATGTACGAGGGGAGGGCATCATAAACTACATCGTCTCCACTCCTCTCCCAGTGTTCTTCAAGAGCACAGACACGAAGGACAACAGACACACAGGCACATACATTGCTGATGAGCTGAAAGCGGTCATCAACGATCTTGGATCACAAAAGGTCTTTGCAGTAGTTACTGACAATGCTGCGAGTATGATGGCTGCTTGGGCTCAGGTGGAGGAGGCCTACCCTCATATTACGTCTATTGGGTGCGCAGCTCATGGGCTTAACCTGCTCCTCAAGGACATCATGGGTTTGAGAACCATGGAAACACTGTACAAGAGAGCCAAGCAAGTTGTTAAGTATGTCAGGGGAAAACGGGTAGTTGCAGCAACCTACAACTCCAAGCAAATGACAAAGAACAAGAACACCACACTGAAGCTGCCCAACAACACTAGATGGGGTGGTGTTGTCATAATGTACAACAGCCTTCTGGAGGGTAAGGAGTTGCTGCAAGAAATGGCAATATCCCAGTCTGGGGATATGGAAACCACCATCAAGAAAATACTGCTGGATGTGGTGTTTTGGGAGAGTGGTTAGCAGTCTTAAACTACTCTCACCAGTAGCATCTGCAATTGCTCAGATTGAAGGAGATGACGCTGTCTTGTCAGATGTTCTCAGGCTTTTTACTGATTTAAAAGAACAAATCAGCATTGCCCTACCCACATCCCTGCTGCTCAAAGCAGAGGAGAAGGCAATTGTTCAATTCATACAGACGCGTCAAGAATTTTGTGTCAAGCCGATTCATGCTGCAGCATACATGCTGGACCCAAAGCATGTTGGGAGACCAATACATTCTGGAGAACAGATCAACAGCGCTTAGTGTGATTTCTACCCTCGCACCATCTCAATCTGGATGTGGGCAAAGTTCTGGGAAGTCTGGCAAAGTTCTCTACCAAGCAAGGTCTTTGGAATGGGGATGGGATATGGGAATCATGCAAGCATATCAGTGCACATACCTGGTGGAAGGGACTTTGTGCATCTGAGGCCCTGTCACCTATTGCATCGGTGATACTCCAAATCCCACCTTCATCAGCGGCCTCTGAACGAAACTGGTCACTTTTGGGAATACGCATATAAAGGTGCGCAACAGGCTGACTAACGAGAGTGGAGAAACGGGTGGCTATCCGGGCGAACCTACAACTTATTGAGCCAGATACAGAAGTGTCCACCACACAGCTAGACACTGACACGGAGGAGGAAATGGACACGTCAGAGTCAGAGAATCAGGAGGAGCAATGAGGAGTAGAAGACTCAGAAGACTCGAGTAGAAGACTCAACGGGACAAAATAAGGACAAATTACAGGCTAAATAAGCTGACGCTCTTTTTATTTTAGATGGGTCTTTTTTGTGGGGGTTCAATAAAGTTCAAAATTATAACCTAAATAAAGTTTTGAAAGCCTGTTTTTATTTGTATGGAACAGTATGTCTATTTTGACGACAAAGATAATATAAGGGTCAGAGACAAAAACCATCAGTGTGCAAAAAAATTCAAAATACCCGAAAATTCCCATGGAAAGTTTCCTCTTTTAAAAATTCCCAGAATTTTGCAACCCTAATGCTGCTCAGGGAGGAAAAAAAAGTTCTCCCTGTGGGCTACTTTTTAGCCCATGCTGTGCAGAGGCTCTCTGGAGTTAGATGCTCAGTTTGTGGATGCATGGGGGGAAAAAAAGACTTGCATTTATATAGCGCCTTTCACGACCTCAGGATGTCCCAAAGTGCTTTACAGCCAATGAAGTACTATTGAAGTGTAGTCACTGTTGTAATGTATGAAACGCACAGCAAGCTCCCACAAACAGCAATGTGATGATGACCAGACAATCTGCTTTTTTTTGTTATGTTGATTGGAAGAACTCCCCTGCTCCTCTTCGAAATAGTTCCATGGGATCTTTTACGTCCACCCGAGAGAGTAGATCGAGCCTCGGTTTAACGTCTCATTTGAAAGACGGCACCTCCAACATTGCAGCATATCTCATGACTGCACTGGAGTGTCAGGCTAGATTTTTGTGCTCCAGTCTCAGACTGACTAGTTTATGCATGCATTGGACCTTTCTTGTGGGAATTGTAGTCTTGTTTGTTATACAGATCAAGCTGCTTCTGAAAGTGGGATTCAGCTGGCACGGAGGTGAGGAGGAATGCAGGTTTGTCCAAGGCGCAAAAGGGCATTCTGCTGTTTGCGGTGGTGTGAAGGGGAATTGTTGGAGTCAAGCTTATGAACAATTTTGCCACTTCATTTTATATTGGGTGTTTTATTGATGTGATTATAAATATTATTTTTCTTAGTTTATGGAGGAGAGGTTGGATGTGTTTTTTGTCTGATGTGATCATGTACTTTTTTTGGTGGAATATGATTGGGTCTCATAGGATTTTGTGTAGTTGGTCAATAACCAACTTGGAGTGAGAAAAATACAGTCTTAAACACGAACCTAATAAGGAAAAATGAAATTGTAGACAACCAAATCAACATACCTGACCAATGCAAGTAACTGTTTGAGGATGAATAAATTTCTTGGTTATTTTCAGTGAAGTAATTGATTTGGAATCTTGGTGTACTTAAGTGAGTATCAGCGTCACACAGAATGAGATTGTGTTCCTCTAGATTATTGTAGGAAATATTGTACAATTCTTAAGTGTTTTGGAAGAATAGCCAATCTTTTACAATATTCCATAATATTTGAGTGGAAGTGGCAGAAAAGATTTTTGAACTTTGGCTTACTGGGGCATATTGGAGGTAATGTGCAATGATGAGAGTTCTTCATCTTTTATCAGTAATTATAATATGAAAAGCCTGTATGATCCTTTTCTGTAACTGGAGCACCTTCAAGGTTTCAAGTTTCAGCGCATATGTTCAGCTTTGTTCCAGTGCTGTACGTACACTGTTGCAGGGCTTGGCATCTGTTCTCTTCGTTGGCAACGGGTTCAAAAATGCTTAGTGCTTCATTCATGTTGCGGTCTAGTTAACGTATTTTAAGGAAGAAGTGTAATCACCAGAACCATCAGTGCCACATGGAATCTGATGGAGAGGGTGCCAAGATGCAACACTTTATGTTCCTAATAAAATGCTGATGGAGCAAAATCCAAGCTTTTCAGTTGCACTGAGTGCTCGTGTTCCAGAGAATCATTTAAACTGAAAGTTAAAATATGTTTCGTAGCACCTTGGACATCATAAACAATGGCCAAGGATACTCCATGGGGAACTAGAATACAGAATTTATCCTGAATATTTTCCATGCAAATGAAGTTAGTTCTGTAGTTTATGACTCTCTGTAATCTGTTTAATTGCCAATCTTAATGAAGTGTTGAGTAAATTGTACTAAATGAGTGAAAAATGCTTGATAACTTTTTTTTGCATGGATGTTTGCACACATTTCCTATGTGCTGAGTTCCTGATCTCAGTTGGCCAGTCAGAAGTACCTGTTGAGAGGATAGGATTGGTGGTTAAGGCATCTCTGGTTATATCTGCATCCAGGACATGGGCTTAGCATGGAGAAGGAAAAAGCTAGAAAATAGTTGGTACAGGGCCTGAAAGAAAATGAATCGGATAGCTCGATGGGTAGAATTACTTTCTCCTGTTCCTTGTTCATTTTTTAAATTGTTTACTTGAATTTTCATTCACTATATTATAGTTGAATGCATGAGGCCAGAGTGCCTATAAGAAGAGAAATGGTGACTGCTGGAAATCTGAAATAAAAACAGGAAGTGCAGCAAATGCACAACAGGTAGCTGAGCATCTGAAAGAAAAAAAGTAGGTTAATGCTTCTCATTTCCTCAGGTTCTAATAAAGGATTGCACCCAAAACATGTAAATCTTTCTCTTTCAAATGTGTGAGCTAATGTGCATTTCCAATTTATCCTGTTTTTATTTATAAATCAAGTGATTGCTCTTTATTTAGGACAAATAATTTGTCTCCGGTACTGTACATTGGAGAGGGGTGCTTTCTGATGTTGTGCCAAGTCTTCAGGGTTGATTTACTAGATTAGGCACAAATGTTTATTTGTAATAATTCCTTGTTTTTTTTTGTTTCCCCATCAAAACTAAAGTGAAGGCTAGAACTGGGGGGCAAATCTTAAGTGTAAAAAATTCTGCCTACATCAGCATTTAGAACGTCAACTATAAGTATAAAAGTTATACAAAACCTGAGATTGGAAGAATTTTTTTTTTCCAACAATGTGAGGCTCCCAGCTGAAGCAGAAATTCATAATTTCAAAAATTGCTGGTTCAGTATCTGTTAGAATGATTGAGGGTTGTAAGAATAACTACATATAGAGTTGATTGAATGCTGTGCGCAACACAATTGTTATCCAGCTGCTGGGGCTATGCAAATATGCCAAAAATGTCAACTGAGGATGTATAAAGTATGATGTAAAGTTAGACAACCACTTTCAGAAATTCCACAGGATATTTCCTTTGCAGATTAAATGGGTTGGGTAGAATCTGTGATAGAACAGATTTTACATAGTCTGTGGAAGAACCTGCCTCCTTTTTGTTCTTAAATCCTGTTGTGATCTTTTAAGTAATTTTAAGAACTTGATTCTTGGGGTGCATTTATACCGGTGCATTATACTGTAACTTCAGCATTGCTATGGCATGGTTTCCATTTTGCAGTGACACTGAAGTTGCAGTATAAATCCGATGCTGAATCCTTACCTGACTTCTGTCTCTGACTGCTAGCTACAGTATAAATACATCTTAAGCAACTCCGTCCTGATCACGTTTACTAGTCCTAATAACCTCACACACAGTCTTGCTCTGCTTAGAATTAGTGTGTGAATTCCTACAGAGGTTATCAGTTGATTTAAAAAAAAGACTCTAAAGTAGCTATGTTGAATCTATTTGTATAAAAGTATTGGATGTGTCTGTTGCACTCCACTCGTTGCACTTTAGAATGTCAGAACTACATACACATATATATATATATATAAATAAATCGGTACATCTGTCTGTCATTGCGTCTGTCGGGTATGCGCTCGAAAGTTACAGGGCGTACCTACGCGCGCGTTACCTCCAAAGAAAGCTTACGCTTCTGAGACGGTTTTAAGCGTATTTACGTTTCGGCCGGGCTAAAATCGCGCCCGCGGTATCCGAAAAACCTTCAACACTCCGCTCATTAGCATCTCCTTATCCGCTCATTAGCGACAGAGTGACCTCGAGGTTGACCAATCGTACGGCGGCTTGCTGCCGCGTGCGGCCGGGCCAATCGGTGCGTGTGTTGGCGGGCCTTATCGTTCTGAACCGAGGTGAGTCGCCGCCATCTTGATTCCAAACTTTTCCTTTTTCCCGCTTTCTGCGTCTTTTAAAAGCAACGTTTTTTTTAAACACATTGTTTAAAAAAAAAAAAAAAAAAAAAAATGATTTAGAAACTAATTAACTTATCTAATCTCATTAATTTTCCTACCTTTCCCCGTTTTTCCAGGTAGGCCTCGAAGCCTCGGCTTCTCCTCCGCACCTACGCCCGAGCTAGGCACCTCCCGGCCCCACTCAAAGGCTGCAGGGGCCGGCCTCAGCCCAGCGCCGCTACCTTACTAAAGCGTGCGCGCGCAGCAGGAGCTGAGACGCGGCGTGTCTCTCTGGCTCAGCCGGGGGGCGGGGCTTGCTGAGCGTCAAGCGTCACCCTGGCAACCGGCCGTCTCGCACAGCCGCAATCGGCGGTCTTCACCGCGGGGCGGGGGGGGGGGCGGCGGCGGCAACAGCTGCCGAAGTAGAAACTGTTTCGGAATCTGGTAAACCACTCCTATTAAATCCACGTGACTCCCTTTCATCCGGAACTGCCGAAACCACGGTCGCAGGCCGATCAAAAAGAGCATAAGAATCCGAACTTCTCTGAGCCAAATCCAATGTAGAGGCTTGCTCAAAAGCACTCTTAAGATCCAAAGTCTTATTTTCTAATAACCGCTGACGAATTGATCTAGACAATAATCCATTAATAAATGCATCCCGTACCGACTCTTCCTTATGTTCTTCTGCAGACACGGCCTTATAATTACAGTTAGCACCAAGGCGCCGGAGTGCTTGTAAATAAGCATCCAAGGATTCTCCCGCCTGCTGCCTACGGGCAGATAAAAGGTGACGTGCAAATCTCATTTTTGGGTTTAACAAAAAAAATTTCCAACGTAGCAATAGCCAATTCGTAAGTTTCACAGTCCAAAATATACTTATACACATCCGGAGCAATGTAGTTGATTAGTATATCCAACTTATTCAGAGATTGCTGATCCAACACGCCCAAAGTTTTTAAATGTACAATACCAATGTTTCCATTGATCATCCACTCCTGCAGAATTAGGGTCAGCATTAAATCGTTCCGGTCGAAGATATCGTTCCATTATAGCAAAAGGTTAATAAATTGAAATAAAGAGTAGCTTGCCTTTCAAAAGCTAGGCTTTATTAACCTTAAAAAACCAGCAGTACATGTTAAGCACCCAGTCTCAACCAAACTGTAGAGAACTGAATTTAAGATGGCCACCACAGGTCACATGGAATCAACTAACCAATAAGTTTACAGCATATATCTCAAGGCAGGAAAACAGGCAACCAATTACAATGCTTCTTATAAAACAAGAATAATCACCACAGTGATGAACTGCCTTCTTGAACTGCTGCAGTCCCTGTGGTGAAGATACTCCCATAGTGCTGTTAGGGAGAAAGTTCCAGGATTTTGACCCAGCGATGATGAAGGAACGGTGATATATTTCCAAACGGGAAACTGTTCAACCTCCGTCGCCTCCAGTCCAGATCCAAGGTCATCCCATCCTCTGTCGTCGAATTACAGTATGCAGACGACGCCTGTGTCTGCGCTCACTCGGAGTTCGAACTCCAAACCATCGTCAACACCTTCACCGAAGCGTATGGAAGCATAGGCCTTGCACTAAACATCCGTAAGACAAAGGTCCTCTACCAACCTGCCCCGCCACACCGTACTGCCCCCCCCGCCCCCCCCCCCCCCCCCCCCAACCCCGATTATCAAAATCCACGACAAAGCCTTGGACAACGTGGACCACTTTCCATATCTCGGGAGCCTGCTGTCAACAAGGGCAGACGTCGCTGACTAAGTCCAACACCGCCTTCAGTGTGCCAGTGCAGCCTTCAGTCGCCTGAGGAAGAGAATGTTTGAAGACCAGGACCTTAAACCCGGCACTAAGCTCATGGTCTACAGAGCAGCAGGACATGGACCATGTACAGCAGGCACCTCAAAGCACTGGAGAGGTACCACCAACGCTGCCTCCGCAAGATCCTGCAAATCCATTGGCAGCATAGGCGCACCAACGTCAGTGTTCTTGCTCAGGCCAACATCCCCAGCATCGAAGCTTTGACCACGCTCGATCAGCTCCGGTGGACGGGTCACATTGTCCGCATGCCCAATACGAGACTCCCAAAACAAGCGTACTACTCTGAGCTCCGGCATAGCAAGAGAGCCCCAGGTGGGCAGAGGAAATGCTTCAAGGACACCCTCAAAGCCTCCTTGAAAAAGTGTAACATCCCCACCGACACCTGGGAATCCCTGGCCCAAGACTGCACAAAGTGGCGGAGAAGCATCCGGGAAGGCGTCAAACACCTCGAGTCTCTTCGCTGGGAGCAAGCGGAGGCAGCACAAGGAGCGCATGTCAACCCAAGCACCCCATCCACCCACCCGCCTCTTCAACCACCGTCTGCCCCACCTGTGACAGACTGTAGGTCCCGCATTGGACTCATCAGTCACCTGTGAACTCATTTTTAATGTGGAAGCAAGTCATCCTCAGTTCTGAGGGACTGCCTAAGAAGAAGATATTTCCAAGTCAGCATGGTGTGTAACTTGGAGGTGCTGGTGTTCTCATGTGCCTGCTGCCCTTGTCCTTCTAGGTGGTAGAGGTCGTGGGTTTGGGAGGTGCTGTCGAAAAAGCCTTGGCAAGTTGCTGCAGTGCATCTTGTAGATTCCATGTGTTCTCATTTTTATTAGCCGTCTCATGTGGAACCTTATCGAACACGTTCTGGATATATATCATCCATGGACACTCCCTTATCTACCACGTTCGTTACCTCCTCAAAATTCAACTAGGTTCGTTAGACATTACCTACCCTTTACAAATCTATGCTGGCTGTCTCTGATCCAATTGTTTTTTAATTGATTCCAAGGTTTTTGCTTCTATTCTTTCTGAGAGTCCAGTCCACATGTTAGTCACTCTATGTGAAGAAGAACTTCCTGATATCAGTGCTATGAATTTAAACCTTTGACCCTTTGTTCTACTCTCAGTTTAATTTAAAATAATTTTCCAGATATACCTGACCTATGCTGTTTGCAATCTTGTGTACCTCTGAGATCACCACTCGGACATCTCTGCTATCCAGGCTGAAAAGCCAAAATTTTCCTGCTCTTTGCTCATAACTGAGATCTTTAAGACTAGGTGTCAATCTTGTGACTCTTCTCTGCCTCCAGTGCTTGAATGCCTCCTCTGTATCTCGGTGACCAGAACTGGACACAGTACTCGAGGTGTGGTCTCCACATAGCCCTGTATAGTTCGGTTATGACTACCTCTGACTTGTATTCTACTGTTTGGGCTATTTAGTTCAACATTCGATTGGCTTCAATTTCGTGCTGTTTTCATCTGACCTGGAGGTGAAAATTTACAAGCGTCTTCCAAATTGTAAGCTTTCCTCAGTAACAGCAATGAAAGTCTAATTGACCTTTAACTTCTGCTTATGTGTAGCAGTTAGATATTGTGGTCTGAAAAGGGACTGATCAGATTAAACATATATAACTGAAATACGGTTGCTTTGTTTTGATATTTGGTTCATGATTAGCTGGTAATGGTACCTTCCCCAATGGCTGGAATACAGGGGCAATGAGCTCATAACAACTTTGCTAGCCCATGTGGGCATTTTGAGCCAAGTACACCCCAAGCACATGCCCATCTCTGGTGGTAAATCAATCTTATGTTGCTGTCAGAGGCTGTGCCCATTACTCAGAGAAGCAGTTTGTGTGAGCGTTTCCAGCAACAGCAGTGTGACTTGATTTACGCTGCTCATTAGCAACATAATTTCAGCACTAGTTACCTCTCCAGAAATTGGAGCCTCTATTATAGTCTCAAAGCATTTTTTAACATAATCATATAAATATCACCCATTCTGACTGAAGCCATTGTTTTCTGTCCCCGCCACAAACTCCGTTCCCTAGCCACTGACTCCATCCCTCTCCCTAACATCTGTCTGAGGCTGAACCACACTGTTCGCAACCTTGATGTCATATTTGACCCTGAAATGAGCTTCCGACCACACATCCGCAGCATAACAAAATCACCTATTTCCACCTCCGTAACATCGCCCATCTCCGCCCCTGCCTCAGCTCATCTGCTGTTGAAACCCTTATCTGCCTTTGTTACCTCTAGACTTGACTATTCCAACGCACTCCTGGCTGGCCTCCCACATTCCACTCTACGTAAACCTGAGGTCATCCAAAACTCGGCTGCCCATGTCCTAACTCGCAGCAAGTCCCGTTCGCCCATCACCCCTGTGCTCGCTGGCCTACATTGGCTCCCGGTTAAGCAGCGCCTCGATCTCAAAATTCTCATCCTTGTTTTCAAATCCCTCCATGGTCTCGCCACTTCCTATTTCTGTAATCTCCTTCAGCCCCACAGCCCCCTGAGATATCTGCGCTCCTCTAATTTTGCCCTCTTGAGCATCCCTGATTATAATCACTCAACCATTGGTGGCCGTGCCTCCTGTTCACTAGGCCCTAAGCTCTGGAATTCCCTGCCAAAAATGTCTGCCGCGCTACCTCTCTTTCCTCTTAATATGCTCCTTAAAACCTACCTCTTTGACCAAGCTTTTGGTCATCTGCCCTAATTTATTCTTGTGTGGATCGGTGTCAAATTTTGTGTTAAAATACTCCTGTGCAGTGCCTAGGGACATTTTATTATGTTAAAGGCACTATATAAATACAAGTTGTTGTTGTTAAATGTAAAATCCATTCAAGATTTTCAGTTGAAGGTGGCATTCTATGTGGTTTTATTAACGATGTCACCACTCGATTCCTGATCCACACCCAAAAGGAATCCAGCCAAAAAGAATATATTTTCAATGTGGCTGTTGAGGAATTTTAAATGCTGTGCAACAAAGTAGTCATTGGTCTTTAATGGATTTTTAAAAATTACCCTGGAAAGGAGAGGGAGGAGGTGGAAATTTTCCCCAAATATATTGAGCAATTTCAAACCAATTTTTATAATAAAATTGTCGAGCGGGTCGATACATTCCATTTTAAAATGTGTTTAAAAGGTCAGTATGTCATACCATCTCACTGGGAAAACTCATTATACAAGTGTCAACATTTACTTGCAGTACAAGTTCCACCTATATTCTGTGATTGGCATTCATAATTGTAAAGCACCTGCCACGTAACGTTGACTACTATCTGAATTTCAAGGCTCAAAGTCGCCAGCCTTTAATTATATGACTTGTCTTGAAGCCCATCTCCTGTCTTATTCAAGCTATTTTCGCTTCCAGACTCCACTATTCCAATGCTCTGTAAACATCAGCTCATCTAAAACCTTGCTGGCAGTATCCTATCCTGCACCAAGTCCCATCATCTATCCTGTAGGATTCGCAAAATTTCCACATTCTCCCAAGGTTATTAATAAAAGGGACCCTATGGACAATTTAAAAAGGGTACCCAAAGATGGCGTCCGCACCTCGTGACCAAAAGCCTGTAAGATTTTAAAAGCTTGGACTCTGCAGCACAGAACAAGCAGCTTTGGGAAATCGAAACTTAAAATGCATTTCTGTGAAAAGGACACTTGTGTTTGAAGGGCTAGACAGCTAAGCAAACATTGAATATGCATTTTCGTCAAATTGGAACAGATCAACCCAGTTAGGCCTAAGCATGAGTCCATTAGTTTGTCCGCATAAATAATCGGCAACAGCTTAAGGAACGGACAGGCCGATCAAAATGCATTAATGACAATACAGCCCGGACATCAGGCCATTAGGTGCGATAAACGACCATCTAAAACTAGTTATTTTAGATTGGTACAATCATTTAAAACAGCCCGCCAAAAGTGAAACAATGTACTGACCTGATTTGGCGCGCAGATAAGGGCCATCGAAAGGAGTATAACTGTAGGCCCTTGGTAGCAATCGCTCTCTTCTGACTGACCTCTCGTCGGGCCTTGGGCTGCTGCCGCCCGCACTCTTGCCCTGGCCTCGTGGCGGGTTCTCTTCTCACTCCCCGCATTGGTTTTTCAGCAGTCAAGGACATCCGTACCAATTGCGGGTGGGGGAGGAGACCCGTGTCCAAAGTCACCCAGGACACCCGGGCCATGAGAGGGCAGATGAAACGAGGCGAAACGAACCGAGACGAAGAGTAAGGTAGGCCCGACAAAGAGCAGAGAAGGGCAGCAGAAGACTCATTAAGACCGAGCGCTGAGTTATAAGCTGACGCTTGGGGAAGAAAATATCTGAGGACAGTGAGACTAAGTTGGCTAGTTGAACACTGCGAGTGAACTGGCGTAAAACGCAGGTGTCCACGCCATAACTAATATACCGACGTTCAAAGAATGGGTAGGAAAATCTAAGCAGTGAAAACTGCCAACCGTCTCGCTGACTCAACATTACCGCCGACGACCGCCCGAGGGAGAAGAGAACCCATCGCAACGACGACGGTAGCTGAGGAGAAGAAAGGTGTGTCGCAGCAGCAGCTCCAGCACCGCGCCCTGAGACCACGTGGCGATGGAGTACCCCAAAGGACAAGAGACCAGACCTCAAAACTCGCAATTGCTAAAACAACAGGCTGTGCTTTGGATTGGTGAGCATGAATTCCTGGCCCCTCATAGCTTAATCTAGCTAGGTATAGGGGTGGGATAAGGATAAGGGGATTGTTAAAGTAGTTGTTTTTCCCCTCTGTGCCATGTGTTCCCCATTCCCTGTACAAGTATAATTATAGTGTTATATGCCTGTAATTGTTCTCTACCAGTAATTTTTTCATAAGACTGTGTTTTCGTTTCTGTTTTAATAAAAATCTTGGTTTTCTTACACCGAACCACCTGTCTACTCAAGTCTTTCTGTATCGCCGCCTGTACCTAAGTCCGGTGTCTAGAACCCAGGGGCGTGGGAGCGATTCGAACCGCTCACAGGCAGTCGGGCATAACTGACTGGGCGCACCCGCCACCCCCTACAATCCCTTCTGCCCTTGACTCCTAGTCACCCAAAGTCTCCAATTTAAAATTCTCATCCTCGTGTTTGAATCCTTTCATGGCCTTTCCCCTTCCTATCTGTCGCCTCCAGCCCTACACCGCCCGCCCCCCACCACCCCGAACTCTTCATTCCTCCGACACTGGCCTCTGTGCAGCACCCCTTCCACACCCACCTTTCACCCCACTATAGGTGACCGTGTCTACAGCTGTCCACACTTTGTAATTCCCTCCCTAAATACCTTCAAGACTGGATTGACTAGAAGGAAAATGAGATGAAGGGATATGGGAACAGGGTGGGTAAATGTTATCTGTGCTATTTGCTTGCGTGGAGTGTAAATGCCGACACGGACTGTTTGGGCCGAATGGCCGATATCTGTATTGTAACTTGAATGTATTTCTATGAAGTCCAGGTAAATCCATGGTATTAGTGAAAGAAAGAACGAACTTGCATTTATATAGTGACTTTCATGACCTCTGGGCGTCCCAAAGTGTTTTACAGCTAGTGTAGATGAAGGAGCTGGTCTGATGAACAGTTGTAGGGAGATGAGGACTACACAAGAAGCAGCAGGAACAGGAGCTTGAGCAACCAGTGCAATCCTGTCCAGCGAAGGGTGATGGAGGAGTTCTGTAGGACGAGCGGAGCAGAGTGGAGTCAGCTGCCGTGGAAACCAAGTGGCTGGCAGCAAAGTCTAGATCATTCAGCAGCATGGGAACCAGCAGGATTGGTTCAGAGCAAGCTCAATGTAGAGTGAAAAGTTCCATAGGAGGAGCAGAGACTGAGCATGCAGGAGAATGTGGACAAGTGCGAAGTTATCCACCTTGGGTGCAGGAACAGGAGGGCAAATTATTATTTAAATGGCAATAGATTGGGAGAGGGGGAAGTACAGAGAGACCTGGGTGTTCTTGTACACCAGTCACTGAAGGCGAGCATGCAGGTGCAACAGGCGGTCAAGAAGGCAAACGGTATGCTGGCCTTCATAGCAAAAGGGTTAGAATACAGGAACAGGGATACCTTGCTGCAGCTGTACAGGGCACTGGTGAGACCACACCTCGAGTACTGTGTACAGTTTTGGTCGCCTCATCTGAGGAAGGATGTTCTTGCCATGGAGGGGGTGCAGCGGCGATTCACCAGGCTGATACCAGGAATGGCGGGAATGACCTATGAGGAGAGACTATGTAGTTTAGGGATGTACACACTGGAGTTTAGAAGATTGAGAGGGGACCTCATAGAAGTGTATAAAATTCTGACAGGTCTAGACAGACTGGATGCAGAAGGAATGTTTCCCTTGGCGGGTGAGAACAGAACTAGAGGACATAATTTAAGGATAAGGGCTAAACCATTTAGGACAGAGATGAGGGGGAATTTCTTCACTCAGAGAGTGGTGAACCTGTGGAACTCATTGCCACAGAGGGCAGTGTACGCCAGCTCATTAAATATATTTAAGAGGGAATTAGATATATTTCTACGGGCAAAAGGGGTTAAGGGTTACGGAGAGAAGGCGGGGACGGGATACTGAATTAAAGGATCAGCCATGATCTCATCGAATGGCGGAGCAGGCACGAAGGGCCGAATGGCCTACTCCTGCTCCTATCTTCTATGTATCTATCTATGTATCTATGTAGAAGGCCAGTCTAAAGCAGGGGTGGAGGTCACAGTAAAGCCCAGAAGCCAGTGGAAAAAATTAAATTTTGCCAAGGAGAAAGTGGATTTCTGTTCAGGACCCAACACAGCAGCAGAATAAAGCTGAGAAACCAGCAATGCATTCTTTCCCCTCTTTTTTTTTCTCTCCTCCTTTCTGTTCCTCCCCCGCCCCCGATCTCTCTCTCTCTCTCTCTCTCTCTCTCTCTCTCTCTCTCTCTCTCTCTCTCTCTCTCTTTCCTGCCCTCTAACTGTACTTGAACGGAATACTGAACTTAGTCTTGATTGCCCCTTTTGCAACACTATGTAAGATGGACTAGTACTTAAAATAACTCTTGTCTGCAACAAATTGTTTTAATTAGTAGAAATTTATTCTAAGTAAGTTTGTTGGTGATGATCTGCACCTTTTCCCCTAAGAACTTGTTCGCCTATATGGAATCTTGGGATGTTCTGAAGAGAGCTGCAAGTGTGGGCATGTGGAGGCTTGCACCGGCTACTTGCCTGTTCATGCATAGTGGTGCTTTTGAGCAATCCAAGCACCTAGCATTATCCAGCTGACACAAGTTTAGATTAGCTTTTGACTTGAAGGGCCAAGGTAACTCACCCTGGAAGGTATAAAAGGTTCTCATTTTAAGAGTATGATGAAAGGAAGGGAAATGGGGCTAAGTGGATAGGTCTTACAGATGATACACAGGTGTCCCGAGCCAAATGACTGCCTTCTGTGCTGTAGACATCTATCATTTTGGTTGCGGCGTGCATGATTTGTTCTTGTTATGCAATGTATCGTGGGATGCTGCTGACTACAGGTGTTACACTTAAGCTGACTGTTACTCTACCTTTGAATCTCTACCTTGATTTGGTTTTGGTGTCAACACTTTTTTTTAGGGTGCTTTGGATTTGGTGACTATGCTAGGATTTATGTATCCCATTTTTACCATTATGGCCATTTAGGAGTGAGATGAGAAATTTCTCCACTCAAAGGGTTGTGAATCTTTGGAATTCTCTACCCGAGAGCTGTGGATGCTCAGTCGTTGAGTAAATTCAAGACAGAGAGCGATAGATTTTTTGGATCCTAACGGACTCGAGGGATTTGGGGATAGTGCGGGAAGGTGGAGTTGAGGTGGATCAGCCATGATCTTATTGAATGGCAAAGCAGGCTCGAAGATCCAGTCTGGGACAGATAATAGAGAAACATTTCAAATCATTTAGATTAAAATGATCATGTGTGATGTGACAAGATCATGATATTTGTGAAGTTTGTTGGAATTTGCTAATCACTTAAAATTTTGTTTTAACTTTCCATGCCAAATTTCAGATCAAGTGTGATAAATTGCCACAAGATTAGGTCAACTCTAGATGATTATGGAACAGAAGGAGGCCATTTGACTTTTTTTTGTGATGTTGATTGAGGGATAAATATTGGCCAGGATACCTTGGATAACTCCTGCTCTTCTTCAAAATGGTGCCACATGATCTTTTATGTCCACCTGAGAGAGCAGACGGGGCAATAGTTTAGCGTTTCATCCGAAAGACGGCACCCCCAACATTGCAGCACTCTCTCAACACTGCACTGGAGTGTCAGCCTAGATTTTTTGTGCTCAAGTGTCTGGATTGGGACTTGAAAACCCACAACCTTCTGACTCGGAGGCAAGAGTGCTACCCACTGAGCCATGGCCGACAGCCGTGCCCTGTGACAAATCATTCTGTGCTCCCAACAAGGTGCATCTAAAGAAATTTATTCTAACTTCTCTCCTCATTCTCTTAGTGAGGCTTCTAAATTGATAACCCTTGATACTGATTCTCCAACCAGATGCAATAGTCTTTCCCTATTCTTATCAACACCCTTCATCATTTTAAAAACCTCTATTATATTTCTTGGCCTTCGCTGCTCCAGTGAAAATAATCTCCATATCTCAAGTTAAAATAAAGACGGCCATTTGATCTAATTTTCCCAGAACTACAGTGCTGCTGTCTATCCATAAGCATTTAGCTGTGTTTTCCATGAGTACAGGAGCTTCAGCCACTGTTCCTAGCACCCTTCAGCTGTTGATTGCCCTCTGACCGCTGTCCTAAATTTGCCCTTCCAACCCTGAACTTGTACCCATTTGCCCTGCTGTCGAGATGTATTTGAAAGTATTGTTCTGGGTTTTATAATTTTTTTCTAAGTTTAAGAGCCCATGCTTATTCAGTTGTTCATCATAGTGCTTCCCTCATAATATATTAGATATGGCTAGTGATGAGTCAGCTAAAACTCCATTATCTGTCAAGTTCATGCTTACCCAAGGAAAAACCCATGTTTTTTTTTACTTCAAATTAATTTATTCATACTGAACTTCATTTGCCACTGATCAGCCCATGTGCAAACTCTGTCTGGCTCTCTCTCTCTAAGATTTTATCTGCTTCGTAAGAGTGCACATCAGTTCCTCCCTCCACCTCCCAGCTTGGTGATATTGTGAATTTAACTATCTTGCTTTGAGAGTTCTATTCCAGGTTATACATGCATATCTGGAGCAAAAGGGTTCTCGGCACTAACCCCTTGGCACCACATTCAATAGCTACCCCTATTGTGATCAAATTCTCCCGACAGCTGCCACCTGTTTCTTTCTCTTCAGTGATTTATTCATTTGCATACATATCTTGCCATTGATGCCCACTGAATTTAGCTGGTAAAGGAACATATTGTGTAGTTTTTAATCAGAGGGCATTTGGAAGTTGAGTTGCGCTGGGGCTCGGGTTGATTTTCATGTACTGCTCTTAGTTCTAAATGTTTAAGTATTGATGTGAATTTTGCCAGTATGATGTGTGCTAATGTCCCTCAACTGTTGAGTCTGCCTGTTTGCACAATTATTCATAGCTGTAAGTGCAGATTTAGACGGGCACAGATAATACACTAGTAGTGGAGAGGAAAATTGCACGTAGTTGAAATTTAAAGGGATGCGGACAATTAAAGGAAAGTGCCCAAATAAGGGATAGAAATTCTTTCATCCTTTGGATAGGCTCAAAAGGCACTTCAACCCATTGGAAACCTTTACCAAGGGTGAAGAAATAATAGACAAAAATGAAGGGAAAAGAAACCTGAAGCTTCTGAGACAAGCGCTGGCGTGGTCCAGCACCTATTTGACTTCTGCTGAAGTGAGGTGATGGTCTTGTTTGCCACTCTACAGCACTAGTTCTGTAAGTTAGCACTGTAGAATGTCCAGAAGAAGCGCGCTTGAGTCAGCGGTTAGCCAGTATTGTCACTGGCTGTGTCAACTTCATGGTGCATGATAGCAGCAGAGTTAGCAGCTCTGCATTTGGCCCCTTGCTAATGCGGACTTTAGAGATAGTTCCTCATAGTCATTACCAGGTAGGTGCGATAATACCTTCAAATACAGCTGGTGGTATCTCAGCAAGTGTGCTCAGTTAGGCTAATAATCACCCTGGCATGCCGCCTTTCATGCAGCACCATGTAAATAAAGCATGACGTACTACTGTGATTGGGGTGCTTCTGAAGAACTATTCAGTTAATCAGGCTTTCTATCTGTGCCATCAGGCCTGCTGTCATAATCTATTTTGGGAGTTAGAGGTTCCACACGTACTAATCATCTGCCCAAGGCGGGGTATGTGCACAACTGTCCATAAATGCAGGTCTGAGGATACTGGTGGGTGAGCAAAAAACACATTTGATGCAGCTTGACCTACCTGCCCAACCCTCTGTCGATCCTCCTCTTCCTCCTTGAGCAAGCTCTCATATATGAGCATTTCCCATTGGGAAATTGATTGGTGGCACGGACAGAGGTGGCATTAAGTAGATGGTAATTACTATCTGAGAGCAAATATTGAGCAATTCAACTTTCTAAAAACCATTTGATTCACTTGCTGCCTTTTTATCTGTCGGTCCCCTTTTCGCTCAGGCTGATAGAGCTGCAGCCTTGTCGGCCTCTGGAGACCGAGGCCTACACAGCAAAGTCATTGAGGGCTAGATTGGAGGCAGAGGAGGCACTACAAAGTCTGGATGGAATACAAGAATGTGTTCAAGACAGCAAAAGGCTGGTTTCCATTCTGTACAGTGGGTGTGTTGAAGGAGATCCTCAGCTGTCACGAAGCCTTGTTATGTCTGCATCATACCAATTGGCTCTGGATACACACCACCAGAGACCAATTAAAAATGAAAGCAGCAAAAATGTTGATTAATGCCAGGGAGTAATTCTATGAAGAAGTGCTCATCATTGATGGTACTTGCCCTGTACGTATACTTACCAACCGTTCTCTTTAACTGTGTTTCAAATGTTTTAAATGAAATGGTAATAGTGACACTGGGCCTAAAGACATTTAAAATCACGTAAAACCTAATATACTAACATCAAGTTTTCTTTTTCAATGTTAATATAGCAAAAGATACATTGTGTTATGAGGCGTTCAATAAAGTGTAAGAGGGCATGTGAAATTTTCATGCCATTACGTACTTGAATGGAGGGGGAGTGGGAGAGACCCGCAGTACAATTACAGATTGACAAATTGTGTCTTTCCAAACGTGGAGAGCATTTTGAACAATACAACATGAGGATGAAATACCAGAAATGAAAAGGTGGTTGCTGGAGGTGGTAGTGGTGGCAGTAATTGAAGGTGATGAATTGAGAGCATTGCACAAGAAGTGTATTATACAATACTGAAACGTATTGGTTTCAGTGTGAGTGATTTTTTGTTGTTATAAATATACACAATATAAACAACAACTACTAAATTCCCCATCCGTCAGCTCAACAGCGATGATGGGACTGAATATAGATTGATACTAATAGTAAAATAAACAGACTGTCAACACTAAATACTTTGTATTGGACACATCCCACAGTCAATGTTCACTTTACTTTCAGATTAATTTCAGTGGGATAAATTGCAACTATTTAAACCTGGGAGGTGGTCTGAAAGGAACAGTTTTAAGTCTTAAAATTTGAGCTGATAATTTTTTGTAAATAGTTTAAGTAACTTCCACTTAATCTTGTGTAAAGGAAACTTCACAACTCTGTGTAAGGAAGTTCCTCTTGCTTTCTGTTCCAAATCACTTGCATTTAATCTTGTATCTAATGGCCTCTCGTTCTTGATCCCTTAGCTACTAGAAATGGTCTGCTTCTATCTACCTTGTCCTGGTACTTGTCTTTCATAATTTAAAACATTGGTCATATTGCCCCATAATCTGTGTTCTTAGGGGAAAAACTCCCCAATTTTTTCTCATATATTTCTTTGTATTTGTATTTCTTCATACCAGGCAGCATTCTAGATCTGCATGATACCCTTTCCAAAGCCTCGATATCCTTCCTATAGTATGGAGCCCAGTATTGCACACAGAATTCTAACTGAAGTCTTATTCAGACTTTATCTAGGCTCATCATTACCTCTTGACTTTTATATTCTATACCTAATGTGATTAAACCTAGAATTCCAATAGCTTTTTTTTTACAGCTTTATCAACCCGCGGTGCTGCTGTCACTGTTCTGTGAACCTGCACCTCCAAATCCCTTTGCTGTTCCACAGCAAGCGTATTCAGTGTAATTCTTGCTGTTGTTTTACCCGAATGTATCACCTGACAATTACTAACGCTGTGTTCCAGCTTCTGCTTTTTGCCCATTCCCCCATGTTGCAGTTTCATTTGGTCTTCTAAGGAATAAGCTAATTGGCCCCTAATTACCCAGATTAACGCTGTCTCTATTTGTAAAAATGCGTATGACATGGCCCACTCCAGCCATCTGACACACATCCACGCTCAATAGAACCTTGAAATATAATTTCTAGGGCTTCAGCAATTTTCTCCCTTACCTACCTCTGGATCCTAGAATATAATTTGTTGGGCCTGGTACTTGTCTTTCTTTAGCTGAATTAACTTATCCAAAGTTTTCCTTTTATCCATCATAACATTGCTCATCTGGCTCTCGACCACTTTAGGATTCACCTTTTCTCCAATATCCTTCTCTTTAGTAAAGGCTGATATGAAGTAATTATTAATTGCCACCATTTTTTGATCATGATCTACAAATTGACAATCTTTTCATGGGTCCTAGTTTGGTTTTGACAATTCTCTTTTTACTGACATACTTGTAAAATACTTTGCTATTCCTTTTGATTATTTTTGAACTTTTTTCTTTCCTACTCCACCTTTAGCTTTCTTTATCCTACTCAACCTTTTTTTTGTATTTTCATATTTTCCTTTTGGTTTTTCATTATTACAGTATTATTGTTATAGCCCTCTTCAATTTTTTAATTTTTTCTAAGCGCTTCAATTATCCATGGCATCCTGAAATTAGGGGTAATTTCCTTTTTTAATGGAATGTACTTATTCTGTACATTTGTGATCTCTTAACACAAATATTCTACTGTTGCTCTGCGGTCATGTGTACCAATTTCTCCTTTCACTTTCCCCTCAGCTGGCCCACTCCTATTCTCTCTCCAATCTGCCCTAATCCAATCTGGTGCACTAGTTTTTGTACTGACTGTTTTCCTTTCTCGTTGAATCTTAAACTTTCTATTGTGGTCACTACTCCCAAGATACTTCGCCACATTACACTCATCTACCTGATCTATTTCATTACTCATAACCAAATCTAGCAATACTACTGCCTTTATAAGGTCTGCTAACCTACTGCTAGAGGCAGGGTAGATATTTTACGATTTCCATTCGTTCCCTTTTCTCCATATGCTCCCTTGAGCTGATAATTAAAATCTCCCAGAGCAAAAAAATTGTTACTACTCTCATCTCTCTAATCTGATTGCAGATTTTCTACCTACAATTTAGAGGTCTGTTATACGCTACTACTAATGTAACAAACACTTTTTTATCTTTTGAGGTCCAAACATATTGACTGTCTGTACCACTTCCTTGTCTACATCAGCCCCCTCTACAGCATGTATTCCTTCTTTTGCCAATATTCCGCCTCCTCCAATACAGTTTTTATCCTTAAATATATTGTACTCCAATGCATTTATTTTCCATTCTTGTCTAGTTTAGTATGTTAATGCTATTAATTTTAGATCTTCCTATAAAAGGATTGCTTCCAGTTTTCCCACTTTATTTCCCACGCTTTGTGCAGTCTAATGCAGGCATGTTGATCTATTTTTATGCTTTTTCTAATCGCTACTGCTTTTCATACTTTGTGTGTTGTCTAAGGTAACCCCTATCTTTACTTCCATCTTTTCCCTGTTTATAAGTAGTCCATCTGATTTTATTCTTCTACTCTATCTCTCTCTCGCTAAATTGATTATCCTTTCATCTTTTTCTCCCTTCAGTATGAGCTGATCCTGGTTGTTTTAATTTTCCCAGGCCCCCTCCCTTCCTAGTTTAACTACTTCATTACTTCCCTATTTAACCATTATGCTAATACTTCAACACCATCCCTGTTCAGATGTAGCCCATCCTTGTGGAGTAGCTCCCATCTTTCCCAGAACTAATACCAATTTCCAACAAAGAGGCATATCTCTTCCTAACACCAATCCTTGAACCATGCATTGATTTCCATAATCTACCTGTCCTTCCTTTTTCTAGCACATGGCTAAGGAATTAATCATGAGATTACTACCGGTGAAGTCCTGCTCCTAAACTTGTTCCCTAATCTCCTAAATTCACTGCAGAATTTAAAGCCTTTCTTTACCTACATCATTGGCTCCCACATGGACCTTGATGACTGACTGATTGATTGATTGCTTTCCCTCCCCCTGCAAAATCTTTACCAGTCAATATGATATATCCCTTACCCTAGCACCTGGAGGAAATAAAGCATCTCGGACAGTCGGTCTGAACTGCAAAAGATTGCATCAGCCCCTCTAACTATTGAACCCCTATCGCTACTGAATTTCTAACTCTTATTAATCTGTTTCCCCCTTGAGTTTGTTGGTGTCATTGATATTTGTTTGACGGCCCTGCCCAGAATCATCTTTGTCCCCACAGGAAGTTGGAGCTTCGAATCCATTTGAGAGCATAAGTTGCTCTGGATGCTCTTGCTCTAACCTTTCCTTCCTGCCTTTCCTCACCTCTCAGATAGTTATTCATCTTTCCTCTTCCACTGCCTGCTCCCTGTCTTTCATTGGTGTGATTACCCTTTCAAACGCTTACCCCAAAAACATTTCCAGCTCCCTTATGTGTCAGATTGTCTCCATCTTCTCAAGTTGTGAGGTTTCGAGCTCAAGCAATGTGAGTTTGGTGACACTTTCCACTGATGTGTTTGCTCAAGTCAGCATCTGTTGCTCAAAACTCTCTCACCTTGCGGGAATGACACTTCACTGCCTCTTCCATTTATAGATTCAGTTAGCTTCTTCGCCTTGAAAGTTTATATTGTTTATGTATAATATTAGTGAGTCTATTTAAAATCTTTTTCCCCTCTACACATTACTCCCACTTCATTTTAGATGTCCTTACTTTTGCACTGTTCCCACCTTGCTCCGTTGCTAGCTCGCTCTGTGTTCTTGGCTGAGATAGTTGTCCCATCGCAATCATATTCCTTAAAACAGCAAAATATCACAACTGAATTTTGAATCCTGACTGGGATGGCAGGAATGACGTATGATGGGATGGCAGGAATGACGTATGAGGAGAGATTGGGTCAATTGGGCTTATACTCGCTGGAGTTTAGAAGAATGAGAGGGGATCTCATTGAAACTTATAAAATTCTGACAGGACTGGACAGACTAGATGCAGAAGGATGTTCCCAATGGCCGGGGAGTCCAGAACCAGGGGTCACAGTCTAAGGATAAGGGGTAAGCCATTTAGGACTGAGATGAGGAGGAATTTCTTCACCCAGAGAGTGGTGAACCTGTGGAATTTTCTACCACAGAAGGCAGTAGAGGCCAATTCATTAACTATATACAAGAAGGAGTTTGATATATTTCTTGAGGCTAAAGGGATCAAGGGATATGGGGAGAAGGCAGGGACAGGGTACTGAGTTTGGATGATCAGTCATGATCTCATTGAATGGCGGAGCAGGCTCGAGGGGCCGAATGGCCTACTCCTGCTCCTATCTTCTATGTTTTCTTACAGTACATTTGACTTTGTCAGGCATAGTAAGTTGGCTGTAGAACAGCTTGTTTTTTAAAACTACATAGCATTTTAGGAGTGTACATTAAAGAAAATACTAGTTGATCACTTCTGTTCATGAACAACATTTTTCAAAGAATATTTTTCTCTTCTTGTAACTGTTTCTTTACTTTTCAACTCTTCTGTTTTCTCTTGCGCCTGCTTGCTCTCGCACTTTTTTTCTTCTTTCTCGCCCTCTTTTTTACTTGTGCCTCTCCCCTCATTTTGCTCCAGCATTGTTGGCTCTTTTAGCAGTCTAGACCCCATACTCTGGAACTCTCACCCTAAATACCTTTGCCTCCTTTAAGCCAATCGCTAAAACTCTCCCCTTTTGACCAAACTTTTGATCACCTCTCCTAATGTCTCCTTCTTTGATTCAATGTCCATTTTTTCCCCTTGCTCCTCTGTTAAATGCCTTAAGATGTTCTGTGTTAAAGATGCTATTTAAATGCAAATTGCTGTCTCTTGAGTGTTTGGTTGTCTCTCTGTCGCTTGCTGCTCTTGTGCTCTCCGTCTCACACTTGCTCATGCTCTCTCTCTCTCTGTCTCTCCTCTGTCACTTGCTTATTTTATCTGTCTCTCTCGCTCACATTTTTTCTGTCTCTCATTGTCTTTGTGTTTCTTCCCCCACCCCCAATCCTCACTGACTGGTGTGTCTGCCTTCTGTTCTTATCTGACTGCCCTTATAAAGAGAGTATGCTAGAAACATTTATGATGGCTTTTCTTTCTCTTGTATGGGTCAGCCTGGAGGGACAAGGGAGAGGTTAAAGCTTCATTTTACCGTTGGTTTCACAAGAGACTCTAGAATCACCCTCCACCTTTTCTGCATAAATATACTTGATCAATAGATTTACAGAACGCATTCACATTTAGCTTTTCTGGCAATACTTTATAGTGTTTTATAAATGCACTAAATTAGTCATTATTTTGCTGGTATCCTTTTAAAATAGGTGCAGTTGTTTAGCAGCAACATTAAAGAATGCACAGTTTTTGATTTAATGGCCAAAATAATTGTGTTCACAATACTGCACTGTCAAATCACCAGATTAAAGATATCTAATTGTTTTTCTCTTTCTTCAAGGTAAAAACTTGTACACAAATGAATATGTGGCAATTAAACTGGTAAGTCAGTAACTGTTCCTGTTCTTTTGCTGTTGTAGTGAATTGGACCCAAAGTAATTCTTATTTGACTGTTAGTGCACATTATTGGAAGAAATCTAAGATTTGTGATGGTTATGTTTAAAAGGCAAAGTATTCAAGATGTCCAGATGAAATGTCAGTGTTATCTACAGAGATTTTGCTTTAATATTTATTCATAAGATGGTGGTGGGGAAGTAGTTTCGATATGAAGCAGTTTTTTTTAACCGCACTCTAAGCTCGGTATTCGGACAAAGTTTTTTGTGTCAAGACGTGAGATCTGTTTCTTTTCTGTGGCATTTTAAATCTCTCAATTGTTGGTAGCCACTCTGCTGATATCACCAATGAAGACAGTCAAGGAGCAGTTTCACTTGAATTTGTGCATTTTGGTATCCAGCACCCGAACAGATGCCAATCTGGAGAGATCTAAGCTGGTAGATTCAATACTGTGGTGTACCAAACTAGCGTGCCCCATTGGATTGATTTACTGAGTTTTTGAACATGGGCAAGTCTGGATATCAGTGGTGCTGTTTGCTGCTGATCCTTTGTAGTTGATGCCCGAATGGCACACCCCCATTGAAGTTAGTATTTCCTACAGATAGGAAATATTACTTTGATTTTCTTTTTCCAAAATACCTCACTGAGATGTGTGTTAAATTACAAGTATTTCCCCTACTTCATGGTAATATCCTCATATCTGGATAAGATAAAATTTTCTTGACTGTTAATAATGGTTCACGTTTAACATGGATTGGGCACTGCAGGTGCACGAGAAATGGTGAACTGAGACTGCATTGTTGCAGCAAAGTTTGAAGTATTTGTTTCATTTAATTAAAAGATCAGATTGAATTTGATCGATTGGTTTGATTACTTAGAGTTGTTCCTTTGTTCAGAATTTAAAAAATGTTTTTCATAAGTTCGCCACAATGTTTTGTATCTTCCTGGATATCCATCGCCCCTGTGCTCGCTGACCTACATTGGCTCCCTGTCTGGCAACACCTTGATTTTAAAATTCTCACCCTTGTTTTCAAATTCCTCCATGGCCTTCCCCCTCCCTATCTTGGTAACCTCCTCTAGCCCTACAATCCCCCGAGATATCTACACTTCTCCAATTCTGGCCTCTTGCGCATCCCCGATTTAATCGCTGCATCATTAGCAGCCGTGCCTTCAGCTGCCTCAGTCCTAAGGTCTGGAATTCCCTCCCTAAAACTCTCCTCCTCTCTAGCTCTCCCACCTCCTTTTAAAATGCTCCTTAAAACCTACCTCTGACCAAGCTTTTGGTCACCTGTCCAAATATCTCCTCCTTGGCTTGCTGTCAAATTTTGTCTGAATGCTCCTGTGAAGTGCTTTGGGGCGTTGCACTACGGCACTGTATAAATGCAAGTTGTTATTGTTGTGGTTTAAAAAAAAAATTGAATATATATGTATGAAGTATTGCGCTTGTCTGGGAAATTCTTCATCAGAGTTCACCAGAAGTGTTGATTTTGATAATTAAGGGCTAAAAGCAAGGATCCGATGAGCATTGAAGGTTTTTTTCCCCCCCAAAGAGATTGCAAGAACCAAATTAAAAGTCTCAGAAGTGAATCCTGCTACACAGTGAATGAAGATTCAAACCAGAGCACAAGAACAGGCTGAATTTCCTAGGCAGTGGCAAAACTTCTGAAATTAAGATTCTTAAGTAATGCAGACTTGATCTGTGACAGTTTTTCTTGTGTATGTTATTTTTAATATAATCATTATTGTTGTGCTACATATTACTTGTGTAAATTACGATATTTTCTTTTGCCTACAAACCTTTGGCCTGCGTGGTAACATCTGCGATCTTGAATAGAATTTGGTAGTGCAAGTCCAAAAGTGTGATTTGGGGTAATTGTCAGCCCCATTTGGTTTGCAAAGACAGAGTGTAGAAAAAGTACAGCTTCCAGATTGTCACAGGAAGTGAGTGCAAAAGACAAAACTGAAGCATTTGCAACCAGAAGTGTCGAGTGGCTGATCCATATCGGCCTCTTACTGAGGTGCCCACCATCACAGAAGCCAGTCTTCAGCCAATTCGATTCACTCCACATGATATCAAGAAACTGCTGAGTGCACTGGATACAGCAAAGGCTATGGGCCCTGACAACATCCTGGCTGTCGTGCTGAAGACTTGTGCTCCAGAACTAGCCGTGCCTCTAGCCAAGCTGTTCCAGTACACCTACAACACTGGCATCTATCCGACAATGTGGCAAACTGCCCAGGTACGTCTGGCCAATTACCGCCCCATCAGTCTACTCTCAATCATCAGCAAAGTGATGGAAGGTGTCATCGACAGTGTTATCAAGCGGCACTGACTCGCCAATAACCTACTCACTGATGCCCAGTTTGGGTTCCGCCAAGACCACTCGACTCCGACCTCATTACAGCCTTGGTCCAAACATGGAAAAAGAGTTGAATTCCAGAAGTGAGGTGAGAGTGACTGCCCTTGACATCAAGGCAGCATTTGACCGAGTGTGGCATCAAGGAGCCCTAGTCAAACTGAAGTCAATGGGAATTGGGGGTGGGGGGGGGGGGAACTCTCAACTGGCTAGAGTCATACCTAGCACAAAGGAAGATGGATGTGGTGGTTGGAGGTCAATCATCACAGCCCCAGAACATCGCTGCAGGAGTTCCTCAGGGCAGTGTCCTAGGCCCAACCATCTTCAGCTGCTTCATCAGTGACCTTCCCTCCAACATAAGGTCAGAAATAGGGATGTTCGCTGATGACTGCAGTGTTCAATGCCATTCGCAACTCCTCAGATAATGAAGCAGTCCATGCCCGCATGCAACAAGACCTGGACAACGTTCAGGCTTGGGCTGATAAGTGGCAGGTAACATTCGTGCCACACAAGTGCCAGGCAATGACTATCTCCAGCAAGCGAGAGTCTAACCACCGCCCCTTGACATTCAATGGCATTACCATTGCCGAATCCCCCACCATCAACATCCTGGGGGGTCACCATTGACCAGAAACTTAACTAGACCAGCCACATAAATACTGTGGCAACAAGAGCAGGTCAGAGGCTAGGTATTCTGCGGCAACTGTCTCGCCTCCTGACTCCCCAAAGCCTTCAAGGAGTGTGATGGAGTACTCTCCACTTGCCTGGATGAGTGCAGCTCTAACAACACTCAAGAAGCTCAACACCATTCAGGACAAAGCAGCCCGCTTGATTGGCACCCCATCCACCACCTTAAACATTCACTCCCTCCACCACTGGTGCACCATGGCTGCAGTGTGTACCATCTACAAGATGCACTGCAGCAACTCGCTAAGGCTTCTTTGGCAACACCTCCCAAACCCGTGACCTCTGCCACCTAGAAGGACAAGGGCAGCAGGCGCATGGGAACACCACCACCTCCAGGTTCCCCTCCAAGCCACACACCATCCTGTCTAGCAAGTATATCGCTTCTTTCATCAGTGCTGGGTCAAAATCCTGGAACTCCCTCCCTAACAGCACTGTGGGAGTACCTTCACCACACGGACTGCAGCGGTTCAAGAAGGTGGCTCACCACCACCTTCTCAAAGGCAGTTAGGCATGGGCAATAAATGCTGGCCTTGCCAGTGACGCCCACATTCCATGAACGAATTTAAAAAAAAAAAAGGAAAATTATTCTTACAGGAACCTTTATTGGACTGAGTAGATAGTTCAAAAAATCCAAAACTAAAATATTCACATTGAATCACGATCAACCTGGATTCGGTACAATCACCTGTGCATAACTTAGACAGCAACTTCTGTTTGGTACCATCATTCCTTCCTCCATTCATACACATCTAAGATGAATGGGGTGAATAGCTAAAAGTGCTGAATCCATTAAAACTGAGACTTGCACATCTGCTTGTTAAGGGGGTGCAGGCAGGTGGGAGGGCTAACTATTAAGGAGGGGTAGTTAGGAGTGGGTGACTGAGTACAAAGTAGTCAAACGGAATTTGATCTGTGATTTAAATAACCCTACATAAGCTAACCTAGTAGGAGAACGTTGGTTGCTGGTAAAACATTTTAATTTGAAGTGTGCATCATGAATATTAGCAAGAATGTACAGCCTTGAACATTTTGCAGGGGTAACATAAGACGTAGGAGCAGGAGTAGGTCATTTGGCCCCTCGAGCCTGCTCTGCCATTCAATAAGATCATGGCTGATCTGATCTTGGCCTCAACTCCACTTCCCTGCCCGCTCCCCATAACCCTTGACTCCCTTACCTTTCAAAAATCTGTCTATCTCCACCTTTAAATACATTCAATGACCCAGCCTCCACAGCTCTCTGGGGAAGAGAATTCCAAAGATTCACGACCCTCTGAGAGAAGAAATTCCTCCTCATTTCCGATTTAAAAGGGTTTCCCCTTATTCTGAAATGATGCCCCCTAGTTCTAGATTCCCCCACGAGGGGAAACATCCCCTCTGCATGTACCCTGTCAAGCCCCTTCAGAATCTTATATAAGTTTCAATAAGATCCCCCCCCTCATTCTTCTAAACTCCAATGAGTATAGGCTCAACCTTTCTTAAGACAACCCCTTCATTGTTGGTGTTGGAACCTATATTCAAGGTTGAGGTAACCTTTGTACTAATACTTAAGTGGTGTATCTTGTGAAGTATATGGAGCTGTTTGCCAGCTGAATACTGTGAATGTGATGGTTGCAACCTTACTATCTCTTAAAGGAACATTGAATGGTTAGAGTTCGGGTCAAATTGTGACAAACTGTGCATTTTTTTTGATATTTTGCTTTTGCATTGCAACATCGAGCAGGAAATAACTTGCATTTATATATTGCCTTTCACAACCTCACAGCATCCCAAAGTGCTTCACAGCCAAAGAGTGTGGCTGAGCGGAGATATGAAATTACTTTTGATGTATCTAAATAAAATTCAATACAATTTAATGCTTGGGCCCCGAACCGGGCCAAAACTTGGATAAATCGAGATAGTCAATTTGTTGATGTATGATGTGTCAAGATTTCACTGTTAAAGCTCACTGTTCTGCTTGTGGTAAACTGGGCAGCTGTTGCTTCCACGGTGCTTTCTGTGTGTGTGTGCCTAGGAGTTTGAAATGTTATACCTGGTAATAGATACACTTCAATTTAATGCCTTCAGTGACTGGTGCCAATTTAAAGCCTCAGCGTGTTATACAGAGCTAAGGAAAATCTTGTGCAGTGCTCTCGGTACTGTACTGTTATGAAATAGGGTAAATGTGATTGCCTTGTTTTTTTGACAACTTTATCAATGAGCAAACCTTCAAAACAAATATCAGGTGCACTAAGTTGACAGTGGGCGCAACATCCAGTTCTAATTGGATCTACTGGCACAGTTTGAATATTTCAAAATCAGTCACATAGCTTGAACCAAAATACAAATTTCAGATGCTTGGTTCAATACTGCATATTATTGTGTGCAAACTGTACCTCTTGCAGGGATAAGTGCATCCTACCAACACTGACCTCCGCAAAATGAAGGACAATGAGGTGGCAACTGACTGCTCTCTCTCTAATCCCTGCTGAGTCTAGTTTATATACACACAGTAATAAACTATTATGTATAATCTGCTCTGCTAAAATATCTATCCTTAATACAGTGTGCCACTCGATTTATTAAAACAAAAATGAGCTGCATTGTGGTCAAAGCTACTTGTGAAATATTTTCTGTTTCATAGCCTCTTGTGGGGTATTCTTGGTGCAATCTAGTACTGCAAATAGGAGCTGGGAAGCAAAAGAAAGAACTGTTCAATTTGTCATGGTGCTAATAGTATTAAATTGAACAGGAAAGCTTAAACAATTCCATGTACAGATGTGTCTACTTTGAGGTTGAACATAGCAGCATTTACTGAAAACAACAACTTGCTTTTTTTTAGCACCTTTAACGTATTAAAACTTCCCAAGACGCTAGGTCTTTTATAAGTCACTGCATTTCACTGAAGTTTTCTGAGGCTCATTGATGCAACATAAGTGCAAATATTATCCACGTTTACTAGAATGTCCCTTTCTTGCATGTTTAAATTAATGTATCTTTTTTTAAATTTAGGAACCTATGAAGTCCAGAGCACCACAACTTCACTTGGAGTATAGGTTCTACAAACAGCTGGGATCTGGAGGTAAATGTAGATATAATACTCTAATCGTCTCAAAATCTTGCTACAGGAAACTTTCTGGTATCCGGCACTGACTGGACTGAGCTGGTGCCGTACCATCAAAACTGCCGTAGAAACCAGCGCTAATGTTAAAACATACGGAGCTTTTGAGCTCCGTGTGAATCAACAAACCCTGTTGCTTAGCAACAGCTTCAAAACAGTCGGCCGCAGCTTAAAAGCGTCTCTGTAGCTAAGCAACAGCTTCAGCTAGACCTTGCAGAGCCTGACTGGGGGAAAAAAAAGCAACGAGAAGTAAAAAAAACTTATAGGAAACGGCTCCTGAATTTTGCCGGTAGATAGAGCTTTCTGGACATTTAACCTCCGGTTAAACGAAAGTTTCCTGTAATTTGTTTGAGTGTTCCTGAAGAGTTTCGGTGACTTTTTTTTGTGGAAAATTGTGGTGACTACTGTGTGTGAGATTTGATGAGAGGCAATTAGAGGGTTTGTTTTAATCTAAATTTGTGCTTGAAGAGTTGTAGTTTTTTTTTAAATGGTTCTTCACTCAGATTGATAGAGAGTTACAAAGTGTTTTGTATAAGTGTGGTCTTTCTGTTTGGTTTGGTGAAAATATTGCAGATCCAGTTGACCACTGTTTAGAAAACTAGTGTTAAAAGTGCATGTAATATAGTAACAGTATTGTCTGTCATATAGTCCTCATGTGTCACCTATGGCTCAGTTGGTAGCACACTCGCCTCTAGGTCAGAAGGTTGTGGGTTCAAGTCCCACTCCAGGGACTTGTGCACATAAAGCTAGGTTGACACTCCAGTGCAGTGCTGAGGGAGTGCTGCACTGTTGGAGGTGCCATCATTCAGATGAGACGTTAAACCGATGCCCCGTCTGCACTCTCGGGTGGATGTTAAAGATCCCAAGGCACTATTTCGAAGAAGAGCAGGGGAGTTATCCCCGGTGTCTTGGCCAATATTTATCCCTCATTCCACATAACAGATTATCTGTCAATATCACATTGTTGTTTGTGGGAGCTTGCTGTGTGTAAATTGGCTGCCGCGTTTCCCACATTGCAGCAGTGACTACACTCCAAAAGTACTTAATTGGCTGTAAAGTGCTTTGAGATATCCAGTGGTCGTGAAAGGTGCTATATAAATGCAAGTCTCTTTTTCACCACCTATAGCGGGTGCATTGATGCTAACGCGATTTGCCCGCTACATGGATTGAGTGGTTTACATGATCAAAAAGTTCTGATGCTAATTAAACCTTAAAATGGACAAAAACAATTATTTCAAGAGAACCTGCGCATAATGACATTGAGACTTGGCACAGAAAAGGTATACTCTGATTTAATCTGTATTGTTTGTTTGCTGTATCTTCTTTCGCAATGGTTGCCTGTAAGAACAGCAAGGCAGTAGCAGAGGAACTTGAACTCCACTGTAGGGGTAGCAGATGACAAAACTAATACCAAAGATAAAAATTGTCTACTGGAAAAAGATGGTTGGATTAGCTGTACCTGAATTGCTTAGTTATTTATTTGGAAGTACACCTTAACGAAGTGCAAACTACTTACTGAACACCAGTGTCTGCTTGATATAGCCAGCACGCTTAAAAAGCTGTAAGGAGTGACTTTGTAATTGACAATAATGGGAATTGGTTAGCGAGATTTGCCTGATTTTTAAACATGGGCAGTTTAAGGGGTGGGGACTGTATGATTGAGCAAATAACATTACTGATTGGTCTTGCATAATTGTGTGATGGTGTGGACCCATCGGATCTCAAAACTGGCCCAAGTTGAATACAAAATCCCACTGTTCAGATTGCTGGGGAGGGGAGAAAAATTCGGACAGTTTTTGGCTGCCATAATGGCTTTCCATTACCCAGCCCCAGGTATTTTGCCTACTCTGTTCAGTCTGTACTCCCTCCTGAATCAGCTCGGGTTTCTGCTCCACTCCTTCTTTGGCCCACCTTGGGTGTTTGACTCCTCTCCATCCCTTTGCTTTTGAGGCCAATGTTGGAAGCTCCATCTGTGCTCCATTCCTTCCGTTCCTTCCATTTGAGGGCCTGCCTGGGGGTACTCCAACTCCACTCCCTTCTCCCTTGCAGTAATTTTAAGAGTGGTCCTGCTCTTGTCATGTTTGCGTTCCACTTCTTGTGTTGGGGGTACTGACGGGTTCTGTTGTAGACCTGGAAGGAGATTTTTAAATGCGCGTACAGGCCTCCTCAACTTAGAGACCGGTAGATCAGCTGAATTGCTGACTAATGCTCCTGCTGCTTGTAACAGTTGGAACTGTGAAGCAGCAGTATAAGTGCTCAGAAAATCAGTTGATCTGCCAGTCCTGATGTTGACTATGCTTGTGCCTATTCAACGTGCACTGCCCCTTTACAGCAGCAACACTATGCATCCCTGATTCAGAAGCTTGCAAACCTTTCTATACCCCCAAAATACAAAGAGGCCAGCACCACTTTCATCTACCCACTTCTCTTTCACCTCTGGATTTCAAACCCTGCTCTGCTTAACCCCCTCTCCTCCCCTACCTCAGATTCACTCTTTAGGACCTGCAGTTTGCTTTTACTTGCTCAACTTTGTTCCCTCAGATCCCAAGAGTTCCCAACTCTTTACAATCTATATTAACGATTTGGAGGAAGGGACCGAGTGCAACGTATCCAAGTTTGCCGACGATACAAAGATGGGAGGGAAAGCAGTGAGTGAGGAGGACATAAAAAAACCTGCAAAAGGACATAGACAGGCTAAGTGAGTGGGCAAAAATTTGGCAGATGGAATATAATGTTGGAAAGTGTGAGGTTATGCACTTTGGCAGAAAAAAATCAAAGAGCAAGTTCTTATCTAAATGGAGAGAAACTGCAAAGTGCTACAGTACAAAGGGATCTGGGGGTCCTGGTGCATGCAACACAGAAGGTTAGAATGCAGGTACAGCAGGTGATCAGGAAGGCCAATGGAATCTTGGCTTTTATTGCAAGGGGAATGGAGTATAAAAGCAGGGAAGTCTTGCTGCAGTTATACAGGGTACTGGTGAGGCCACACCTAGAATACGGCATACAGTTTTGGTTTCCATATTTAAGAAAAGATATACTTGCTCTCTAGGCAGTTCAGAGAAGGTTCACTCGGTTGATTCCGGAGATGAGGGGGTTGACTTATGAAGAAAGGTTGAGTAGGTTGGGACTCTACTCATTGGAATTCAGAAGAATGAGAGGTGATCTTATCGAAACATATAAGATTGTGAGGGGGCTTGATCGGGTGGATGCGGTGAGGATGTTTCCACTGATGGGTGAGGCTAGAACTAGGGGGCATAATCTTAGAATAAGGGGCTGCCCTTTCAAAACTGAGATGAGGAAAAACTTCTTCACTCAGAGGGTAATAAATCTATGGAATTTACTGCCTCAGAGTTATGGAAGCTGCGACATTAAATAAATTTAAAACGGAGATAGACAGTTTCCTAGCTGATAAGGGAATAAGGGGTTACGGGGAGAGGGCAGGGAAGTGGACGTGAGTCTAAGTTCGGATCAGCCATGATCCTATTGAATGGCGGAGCAGGCCCGAGGGGCCGTATGGCCTACTCCTGCTCCTACTTCTTATGTTGTTCTTATCATCCCCCCCCTCCCCCAGGACCCCAGCTCTCTCCCAGGCCCATGCCTTTAGTTTATGCTGTTGAGGTTCTTGAATGTGCCAGTATTGGTCAGCTGTATGCTGCTTTTCTGACCAGAACCTGGTGTTTCCCTCCCAAACTCCAACCCCTAGCTTGTCTTATACTAGCATGTGCTGTAGCAACTCGACTGCCTGTGTCTAACCAGGATGGATCACTCCCTTCGACCACGTTCATTTTGATTCTCGTATTGCTTTAAAAAAAAATTAAAAAAAATATTCCTGGGATGTGGGCGTCGCTGGCAAGGCCAGCTTTTATTGCCCATCCCTAGTTGCCCCTGAGATGGTGGTGGTGAGCCTTCTTGAACCACTGCAGTCTGCATGTTGAAGGTACTCTCACAGTGCTGTTAGGGAGAGAGTTCCAGGATTTTGACCCAGTGACAATGAAGGAATGGTGATATACTTCCAAGTCAGGATGGTGTGTGACTTGGAGGGGAACTTGGAGGTGATGGTGTTCCCATGTCTTTGTCTTTCTAGGTGGTAGAGGTTGCGGGCTTGGGAGGTGCTTAAGCCTTTTAAAAGGAAGATGCAAATTCAGGAAAGGAACTTTAATGGGCATATAGACACAAACATGCAGAAGGGAGAGGCGACAGGAAGAATTGGAAATCGAGAGTGAGATAACGATCCAAGTGTGAAAGCAATCCAAAGACAGTGAGAGACAAATTAAGACATAGTAGGAAACATAATTAGGACTGGGAGAAAAGCGGAGCGAATTCCAGGAAGAGAGACTATTTTTGTGCATTTTCAGTGCCATGCAAAATAAATTAATAAGAAGACTACATTGTAAACATTGACACATTTCCTGTCTGATCAATACGTAGCAACTATCAGTTGGTGCAGAAAGAATATGAAAATAGGAAGTGACTGGTAACATTTCTGGAAATTCTGGAGGTCAGCATATTGAAATTGTAGCAATAAACCATTGCTTTGTAAAATTTTGAAATTTACCCATTTTAAGAAAGACAAACTTGTATTTATATAGCACCTTTCACGACCACCGGACATCTCGAAGCACTTTACAGCCAATTAAGTACTTTTGGAGTGTAGTCACTCTTGTAATGTGGGAAACGCGGCAGCCAGTTTGCGCACAGCAAGCTCCCGCAAACAGCAATGTGATAATGACCAGACAATCTGTTTTTTGTGATGTTGATCGAGGGATAAATATCCCCAGGACACCGGGGATAACTCTCCTGCCCTTTTTTGAAATAATGCCATGGGATCTTTTATGTCCACCTGAGAGAGCAGACGGGGCCTCGGATTAACATCTCATCTGAAAGATGGCACCTCCGACAGTGCAGCACTCCCTCAGCACTGCACTGGAGTGTCAACCTAGATTTATGTGCTCAAGTCCCTGGAGTGGGACTCGGAGGCAAGTGTGCTACCCACTGAGCCGCAGCTGATACGTAAGACCATTTGTAGTGGCGCTTCTTAGTTTCCAAACAGGCAGCCACTGAGCTGTGGGGCTTTTAACAACGAGTAGACGCGTGTCGAAATAAAACGTTCCCAAACGTAGCTTTGTCTTTTAAACTGTTTACTATAACACTTAACAAACGGAATTACAAAGCAAACACGTATAAACGAACACGGTCAAAAACTGTATTGCTCCAAACCTCACAACTTCTGCCTCCTTCAGCCACGTGCAGTTTAAACTGTAAAATGGCTGCACACCATGTGTGGCTTAGGGACTGTACCATTGTGGCAAGAATGAAGGGGGTGTCTCGGACTATACTACTGGAGCAAGAAAATAGGGGGTTTCTTAATACAATAAGTCGGTCAGGTAAATTAACTATTATGCCATTTAACCACTATTTTAAAGTATTTTCTTAAGCTTTCATGGCTCTTACATTCCGGCCCCTAATTGACTAGGCACATGAAGCATATCAATTACTCAAACATTAAGAGCCATAAACTAATGAGTTCAACATATTTACAATATAAGTGTCCACTTTTTTCGTTCAGGAACCTTTCACGCTGCTTCTTGTAGCAGGCAGAGCTTTGTGATCGGTCTTTCCAGGGTACTGGTCTTGGTTTGCAAACGAACGCGACGAACGACGCCTCTGGAGTCTGGCATGGTCTTAATTATTTTTCCCATCAACCAAGAATTTCTAGGGGCTGAATCGTCCACGATTAAGACAATGTCTCCGACAATGAAGTTCCTCTTTATTTTGGACCATTTTTGACGCTCCTGTAGCAGAGGTAAGTATTCTCTTGTCCATCTGGTCCAGAAAAGGTCTGACATATACTGAACTTGCCTCCACTTCCGACGGGCATACAGATCTTCCTTTTTGAAGACTCCCGGGGGCATGGCTGGCTGTGTTTTCAACAACAACAGGTGGTTCGGAGTCAGGGCTTCAAGGTCATTGGGATCATCTGATGTCTTAGTTATCGGTCGGTCATTAATGATGGCTTCGACCTCGCACAGAACGGTTTGGAGTCCCTCGTCGTCAAGCGCTTGCTGCTTCAGTACAGAACTGAGTAGTTTTCTTACGGTGCGTATCTGTCTTTCCCAGACACCTCCGTGGTGGGATGCAGCCGGAGGATTGAAGATCCACTTAATCCCTGTTTGCATCATGGCTTCCTGTATTTTAAGCTGATTCCAACCTTCAATAGCTTCCCGTAGTTCTCTCTCCGCTCCGACGAAATTAGTGCCATTATCAGAACGCATAATGGACACCTGTCCTCTTCTACAGACAAAGCGCCGCAAGGCGTTAATACAGGAATCCGTGTCAAGCGTGTGTGCCACCTCAATATGAACTGCCCTGATGGTCAAACAAGTGAAAAGCACACCATATCTCTTGACAAGGCTCCGTCCTCGCTTTACCTCGAAAGGCCCGAAATAGTCCACCCCTACGTTTGTAAATGGGGGCTTGTCTGGTAACAAACGGTCTTCAGGCAGGTCTGCCATTTTCTGCTCCCCAGCTCTAGCGTGTAACCGTCTGCAAACAATGCATTCAGAGAGTATTTTTCTTATTACGGAATTAGCTCCTGGAATCCAGTATCTTTGTCTTAGCTTCGCAAGCACGTGATTCCTCCCACTGTGTCCAATACTCTGGTGTATATGCTGAAGAATGAGAGTAGCAACCCGGAGGTCCTTAGAAAGGATAGCAGGATGCTTGGCCTCCTCTGGCATAGCAGATTTGTTTAGTCTCCCTCCCACCCTCAGTACTCCATCTTGCAGTGTAGGGTCCAGCTTGTAGATATGACTACCTTTCTTGATTGGAGTATTTCGCTGTAGAGCTTCGATTTCTTCTGGGTATCTTTGTCTTTGACTGAAGCGAACTATCTCCTTCTCAGCCTTGGCCAAATCCTCCACGGTCAATGAATTCTTGCCCAATGTGGTCTTGTGCTGATGCATATACTGCTGTAGAAGCATTCTCTGCTTATCGGGGTTACTTTCAGACTGACTGATAGTGGCTCGGTACTCTTTTCTCTTACCGCTCAGGTGTAGCAGCAACTCTTTCAACCTTAGAAACCATGCAACTGCTTTCCTCAACTGGTGCCATCCTGAGAAATGGTTAACAAGCTTGTTCACTGTGTCAAAGTTCTCTTTCGTATTTATGAGATTTACTGTGACTGATCTCTTGACTTCGACGTTGTCTTCAGCAATCTGACTTGGCATATCTGGTCTTTCTGGCCATGATCTCTCTGTTTCCAGCAGATAACTTGGGCCTTGTATCCAAGTTTCACTCCTCATGAAGTTTTCAGCCTTCAATCCCCGTGAGGCTTGATCTGCTGGGTTTAATGAGGTGTTTACATACCTCCATTGGGATGGTTGTGTAGCTTCTCTAATGGATGAGATTCTGTTTGCTACGAAGGTCTTGAAGCGTATCTTCTCATTCTCTATATACTTCAGCACCGTCGTGCTATCCGTCCAGAAGACAGATTCTTCTAATGGGAGCTGTAACTCTTTCCGCATCACCTGGTCAACTTTAACTGCAACAACCGCTGCCGTCAATTCCAGTCTCGGGATGGTGACCTGCTTCAGCGGAGCCACCCTGGATTTCCCCATGAGGAAGGCACAATGTTTCTGGCCCTGTTGATTTGTCAGCAAGAGGTAAGTAGCCGTGCCATAGCCGTCCTCACTGGCGTCCGAGAAATGATGTAGTTGAGCCGTCTTTGTAACTCCAAAACTCGCGGGCTTGATGCACCTACTGACGTTGAAGCTAGAAAGTTGTTGCAAATCTGTCAACCATCTGTGCCATCTCTGAGCTTGACCTTCTGGGATATCTTCATCCCACCCTCTCTTGTCTCTACACAGCTCTCATAGCATCAGCTTCACCGGCAGAATGAGTGGTGCCAGGAATCCGAGAGGGTCGTAGATGGAACTGACCACGGAGAGAATCCCTCGTCTTGTGGATGGTCTTTCGTTCACCATTATCCTGAAGTTGAACGTGTCTGACTCAATGCACCATTGTACACCAAGAGCTCTCTCGATAGGAAGGACATCGTGGCTCAGGTCCAGATCTTTGACTTCAGTGGCTCTTTCCTTTTCTGGGATAGAAGCTGGAACTGCTCTGCTGTTGCTTATCCACTTAGTCAGATGGAATCCTCCATTCGAACAGAGTTCTAAGGTCTCTTGACAGTGCAATGGCATCGTCTTCTGTTGACATGGACTTCAGACAGTCATCGACATAAAAGTTTCTGAAGATTGTCTCCACAGCCTCTGATGGTGCTTTGCCTTTGCCATCTTCTGCAGTTTTTCTGAGAGCGTAGCTTGCACAGCTGGGAGATGATGTGGCTCCGAACAAGTGTACGGCCATTCTACATTCCACCATCGCTTGACTAACGTCGCCATCTGGCCACCAAAGGAAACGCAGAAGATCAGCATCTTCACCAGGGATTCTGACTTGGTAGAACATTGATTCTATGTCTGCCATCATGGCAACGAGCTCTTGTCTAAACCTAGTCAAGACGCCAATGAGGGTATTAGTAAGATCAGGACCTTGAAGCAGCTGGTCATTCAGTGAAGTTCCTCCTGAATGAGGCGGCGCAGTCAAACACTACCCGAATCTTTTTCTTCTTTGGGTGATACACACCGTGATGAGGAATGTACCAGACCCTTCCATCGTCTCTGTTCAACTGTTCCTCGGGCACTTTTACAGCATAGCCTTTCGCTATGATGTTTCTCATGAAGCCTTTGTAGTCTTCGTGAAAGTCGGGGTTCTTGTTCAGCTTTCTCTTTAGACTGATGGCGCGTTGTTCTGCTATGCAGCGATTGTTCGGCATCTTCGCGGTCTGTCTTCTCAGTGGCAAACCAATGTGATAGTGGCCATCAATGAACTGTGTAGACCTTGTCATCAAATCCATGAACTGACGGTCTTCTTGTGACATCTCTGTCCTTTCCTCACAGCTGCGTTCTGAGAAGTCTGCGTTGAACTGCTGTATCAACAGCTCTTCAATGCTTGCGATAGAGATGCGATTAACTGACGTTTTGTCGTTCCTCCTTGTTTGACTTGTTGCCATCATCTCTCCTTACCGGTCCATTGACTACCCATCCAAGGGCTGTCCTGACGGCGTAGGGTCCGTCATCCTTGCTGTTTATCACCTGCCATGGTTCCATAGTTTTGTAGGCATTGGTTCCAATTAATAGGCCAATTTCTGCTTCAATGTATGGGCGACGCACCTTTTCTAGGTAAGGCCATCTATCCACATCCTTCTGCAGGGCTAAGTTCCCTATTTTAACAGGAATCTCCCTCTGTGTGAAAACATTAGGCAGGTCTATGAAGTCCTTCTCTTCAAGTCCACACACTTCTAAGTCTGACAGGATATAACTTTGCATTGACTTCTCATGACCCATGGTGCGTAATAGGATTTCTGTTCTTCTGCCTCTAACGTTCAGCTGTTGCATGAGTGATTCTGTGCAGAACGTTGCTGAGCTACCTGGATCCATGAAGGCGTAGGTCTCCACAAGCTTCTCGCTCCTCTTAGACTTGATCTTTACTGGTATGATGGCAAGAATACAGTCACTGTCACCGGCCCCAGTGAGTCCACAAGTTTCTGGTTCTAGCGACACCAGAGCACTTGAAACAACCTTCTCGTCGGTATTGTTTTCTTCACTCTTCTTAGAGACTTGTTCTTCTTTATGGATATGCAGCAGACTGGGATGTTTCCGAGTGCACTCTCTGCATGTTGTTCTTTGCTTACAGTTTCTACTCAGGTGCCCCTGAGAGAGACATCCAAAACATAGGCCGTTGTACTTCAGGAATTCGATTCTGTCCTTATGTGGCTGTGCTTTGATGTCGCTGCAGAAATCCAATGTATGATTCTTCTGGCAGAATAAGCATGGCTTCTGAAAGGCATTAGCAGACGTCACTGTGCTGCTCTTTTTGGGAGATGAGTTCTGGGGCCTTTCTTCCTCGGCCTGGGTGACGATAGTTGCAAAGCTGCTTCCCCTGGAACCACCTTTCCTGAGAGTCTTTGATTCAACAGGCTTGGCTTTCACTCTTCCATCGGTGGTCGGGCTGACATCCTGGATGTTTCCAAACAATGGGTCCCTAGCAATTTTAGCCTGTTTGTCTATGAAATTCACTAAGTCTGCAAACCTGGCTCTACTTTTCCGTCTCTCCATTATCTCAAAGGCTGTTCTTCTCCATTGTTCTCTCATCCTGTAAGGAAGCTTAGAGATGATGATTCTCATAGTCGTAGGATTGTCCATCTCTTCCATGAATTCAACATCCTCCATGGTGTTGCGACATCCTATGAGGAAAAGAACATATGCGTTCAATGCCTCTCCGTCCTCTGATCTGTGGCCACTTGGTAGCCTTTTCAATATATGCAGTGGCTATCTTCAGCTCGTTACCATAGTGCTCCTGCAGCAACTTCCTGGCTTCTATGTATCCCCGGTCCGGTCTCATGTGTTCACAGCTTCTGACCAGGTCTTGTGGTTTACCACTGGTGTACTGTCCCAGGTAGTACAACTTATCGCTGCTGCTCTCTGTTTTGGAGTCAATGGCTTGTTCAAAGGATCTGATGGGCTTATACTTGAGTGGGTCGCCTTGGAACACTGGTATGTCTCTTTGAGGGAGTTGAAACAGATTCTGTTGTTTTACAAGCATCTCTGTAATTTCGTTCTGACGTTGCATCACTCGGTATAGGCTTCTCCCTGTGTCTTCAGGCCTCTGGTGGTCATCAGCAGGGTCTAGTCTAGACTGTCTGACGTCTGGGGTAGCATCACGTGCTCCTGTTAGTGGAGAGGCCACTCTTCCACGCTGTAATGCCAGGGGATTGCCTTCGGACTCTCTTGTAACTCTTGAAGGTGCCCTGGATCCAACTCTGTGACAACATTGACTGGCAGTATTCGCTCCCGCCATCCCGTGAGCCTTCATAATCTTCGTACGCACTCAACCTGGCGTCTGAGACCGCGATAGCTGTTTTTATCTCCAGCTGTTCTTTCTTTGCCTGCACTTGGGCCTGCAGCTGGGACTGTTGGGCCTCTTGGACCTGCAGTTGGGCCTCTTCCCGTTCAAGAGCTTGCTTCTCCGCTAAAGATGCTGCGCGCGCCATCAATGCTGCCCATTCAACCTCCGCTCTCATGCGTCGCGACGAGCTTGTGGTAGAAGCGACTGACCTGCGTCCAGAAACAGAGCTACCTTCTTTTCGATTTTTGCTCGGTCTGGCTGAAGTCTCTGAAATGCTATCGTCTGGTCCGACTTCATCGTCAACTTTATCTTTCTCTACTGTATCAGCATCTTGACGAATCTTTAACATCCACTGTTCCGTGGCCTTGATATAGTCCTTAATGCTGGTTGATTTAAGATCAAACCAGTTGTGCTGATCAGCGTTTCCCTCTTCTTCAGACAGAAGTGCTAATACATCTTCATTGAGTACATTAAATTCTTCATGCAGCTTGGAGAAATCGTAATACATTATGTCTTCAGCTTTCTTAATATTAGCATTATCTTCCATGAGACGATCAATTATCTTCATTTTTCCAGTTATCTGAGCTAATTTAGCCTTCCTTGCACCTATGCTTCTATGTAATTTCTCTTCCATTGCCTTTGGGGTGAGCTTTATTTCCCTCTTTTGGCCAGCAATCCTTCTGGCTGGGGGAAGCTCCTGGCTCCGTAAGGCCTCGGCCATTTTACCTGCAGCTCTTACTTGCTTTGTTCATTCTATTGAGAAGCTAAATAACAGTCACTGTACCTTCGCTTTCTTATATTGTCGTCTGGCTCCGTGACCATTCGTGTATACATTCGCCGACGATTCCGTCCTTTCCTTCTTAGGGAGCTAGTTTTTGACTAATGTAGTGGCGCTTCTTAGTTTCCAAACAGGCAGCCACTGAGCTGTGGGGCTTTTAACAACGAGTAGACGCGTGTCGAAATAAAACGTTCCCAAACGTAGCTTTGTCTTTTAAACTGTTTACTATAACACTTAACAAACGGAATTACAAAGCAAACACGTATAAACGAACACGGTCAAAAACTGTATTGCTCCAAACCTCACAACTTCTGCCTCCTTCAGCCACGTGCAGTTTAAACTGTAAAATGGCTGCACACCATGTGTGGCTTAGGGACTGTACCATTGTGGCAAGAATGAAGGGGGTGTCTCGGACTATACTACTGGAGCAAGAAAATAGGGGGTTTCTTAATACAATAAGTCGGTCAGGTAAATTAACTGTATTATGCCATTTAACCACTATTTTAAAGTATTTTCTTAAGATTTCATGGCTCTTACACCATTCTCCACAGCACATTAACTATCCAGGGTTAAAACAGATCCAGTTTGGTCCAAAGATTAATGGTTATATTTTTCTTACCCATTTATTGAAAGTGGACTGCAGCAAAATTGCTAGTTGTGTACAAACAAGCAGTCTTTATCTTTTCAGCTGAGTTTCACCTCCATGTCCAGGCTTTTTCAGTTGTCTGCAAACATTGATGATGGCAGAAGGAAGCCAGGCTTGATCCCTGTGACAACTATATGCAGAGCAAACTGCTAACTTACTATAGCCAGCGCTGTAATTGGTGGAATTGCTGCAGTAGAAATTGGGTAGATAGCTCCTGAAGTAATATTCATGAACTAAAATTAAAAAATAAATAGAACTGGAATCTTCAGACTTGTACCTTATTTAAACCAACATGGATTTTTTTGGGGCTACAAATTGCCGTATCTTGGAATTTTCTTAAAATTTCCCCCCTCGCTACCCAGAAAAAGCCCAAATACTGCAGAATCAAATGAGAAACAATGGGCTTCCTTTTAGCAGTTTCAATCAGACAAGCAATAATTTTCCCTATTACGAGGACTCTGGTGTCCTAACTACATACAAGACACTCCCAGCTTCCACTGTTGCTTACTGGCCTCTGTGGAGAATCTCTCTGCCACTGGATGCTTGCCATCTGTTGGTTAACGTGTTCATGCAATCGCGGATCTGATTAAGTGAAGAAGTTTCAAATGACTTGACACTAGTTCTTCCTGTTGATTACATATTCTATCCAGTCAGTGTCATTTACATTTTCTGTTTTTTACCATGGATATGCAAATACAAAAATCTTGTTTTTGTTTAAAAATAGTAAATATTTATGTGCATCAAAAAAGGCAATCTTACAGGTTCTGCAAGTAGCTGAAGTGATGTTACATCCTTTATGATGCAAGAAATGTGCCTGGAAAAATTGTATTTCAAAAGTTTTGATTGGACACTGAACCTCATGGGTTAATTACTATTTCTAAAAGGTTACCTGGAATATTGATTTATACCTGTAAAACCCTGACAAATCTGTTGCTTTAGTTTTCAATACATGGGGCTTCTCTTGCAGAAAGGTTCAACCAAAAGTGCAAAAAAATTGAAACTGAGGTAAGGCACAGTGTTATTAAGGCGGGTGGGAGTGGCCATGAGTCCTCAACATTGACACCGGACCCCATGAAGTCTCATGGCTTCAGGGCAAGGAAACCTCCTGCTGATAACCACCTACCGCCCTCCCTCAGCTGATGAATCTGTAATCCTCCATGTTGAACAACATTTGTGGCAAACCTTTAAAGAAATATTCCAAAATTCTCAACGAATATACATTCCAGTAAGTAATAAAACTCTATGGGAAAAGTGATCCATCCATGGCTAGCTAAAGAAGTTAAGGATAGTACTAGATTAAAAGAAGAGGCGTATAATGTTGTGAAGAATAGTAGTAACCCTACTTGGGAGAACTTTTAAAAACTAGCAAAGGATGACCAAAAAATTGATAAAAAGGGAGAAAACAGAATGAGAGTAAAGTAGCAAGAAATATAAAAACAGATTGTAAGAGCTTGTACAAGTATGTAAAAAGGAAGAGTAGCAAAAGTAAGCATTGGTCCCTTAGAGGCTGAGACAGGAGAAATTATAATGGGGAATAAAGAAATGGCAGAGACTTTAAACAAATATTTTGTATTTGTCTTCACAGTAGAAGACACTAAAAACATACTGTAAATAGTGGGGAACCAAGGGTCTAATGAGAGTGAGGAACTTAAAGTATTTAGTATTAGTGAAGAAAAAGTACTGGAGAAATTAATGGGACCAAAAGCCGACAAATCCCCTGGACCTGATGGCCTACAACCTAGGGTTTTAAGAGGTGGCTGCAGAGACAGTGGATTGATTGGTTTTGATCTTCCAGAATTCCCTAGATTATAGAACGGTCCTCGTGGATTGGAAGGTAGCAAATGTAACCCCGCTGTTCAAGAAAGGAGGGAGAAAAAATGGGGAACTGCAGGCCAGTTAGCCTGACATCAGTTGTCGGGAAAATGCTGGAATCTTCTATTAAGGAAGTTGGAACAGGGCACTTAGATTAGGCAGAGTCAACATGGGTTTATGAAAGGGAAATTGTGTTTGACAAATTTATTAGAGTTTTTGAGAATGTAACTAGCAGGGTAGATAAAGGGGAACCAGTGGATGTAGTATATTTGGATTTTCAAAAGGCATTCGATAAAGTGCCACATAAAAGATTGTTACACAAGATGAGGACTCACCGGGGTTGGGGGTAATATTAGCATGGATAGAGGATTGGTTAAAGGACTGAAAATGGAGAGTAGGGATAAACTGGTCATTTTCCAGTTGGCAGGCTGTTATTAGTGGGGTGCTGCAAGGATTGGTACTTGGGCATCAGCTATTTACAATCTATATTAATGACCTTCGATGAAGGGACTGAGTGCAATGTATCCAAGTTTGCTGACAATACAAAGATAGGTGGGAAAGTAAGCTGTGAGGAGAACAGTCTGTAAAGGAATATAGACAGGTTAAGTGAGTGGGCAATAATGTGGGGAAATGTGAGGTTATTCACTTTGGTAGGAAGAATAGAAAAACAGAATATTTTTTAAATGGTGAGAAACTATTAAATGTTGGTGCTCCGAGAGATTTAGGTGTCCTCGTACAGGAAGCACAAAGTTAGCCTGCAGGTACAGCAAGCAATTAGGAAGGCAAATTGCATGTTGGCCTTTATTGCAAGGGGGTTGGAGTACAAGAGTTAGGAAGTCTTGCTACAATTGTATAGGGCCTTGGTGAGACCACACCTGGAGCACTGTGCACAGTTTTGGTCTCCTTATCTAAGGAAGGATATACTTGCCTTAGAGGCGGTGCAATGAAGGTTCACTAGATTGATTCCTGGGATGAGAGGGCTCTCGTATGAGGAGAGTTTGAGTAGATTGGGCCGATACTCTGGAGTTTAGAAGAATGAGAGATGGGCTGATTGAAACATACAAGATTCTGAGGGGGATTGACAGTTGATGCTGAGTGGTTGTTTCCCCTGGCTGGAGTGTCTACAACCAGGGGCATAGGCTCAAGATAAGAGCCGGCCCTTTAAGACTGAGATGAGGTGGAAATTCTTCAGAGGGTTGTGAATCTTTGGAATTCTCTACCCCAGAGGGCTGTGGATGCTGAATCGCTGAGTATATTCAAGGCTGCGATAGATAGATTTTTGGACTCTCTGGCAATCAAGGGATATGGAGATTGGGCGGGAAGTTCAGGCGAAGATCAACCATGATCTTATTGAACAGTGGAGAAGGCTTGAGGGGCCAAATGGCCTACTCCTGCTCCTAATTCTTATTTGGAGGAAGCTTTGAGGGAAGCAAGGGCACAGAATGTACTTTGAGTAGAGGACTTCAATGTTCACCACAAAGAGTGGCTCAGTAGCTGGCTGAGTTGCTGCCAGACTGCGCCTGCAACCTACGTGACCTTGCCCTCACCAGCCTACCTGTTGGAGACATGTCTGACCATGATAACACTGGCAGGAGTGATCACTGTACAGTCCTTGTGTAGGCTAAGTCTCCACAATGAGGACATCTGCATCATGTAGTGTAGCATTACTACTGTGCTAAGTGGGACAGACTATGATCAATCTAGCAGCCCAAAACTGGGCATCTCTAAAGTTCAGTGAGCCATCAACAGCATGATTATACACCACCACAATCTGTTACTTCATGGCCCGGCACATCGCACAACCTGATTTAATAGGGAGTGGAGTGGAAAAGGATGTGTTGAGTAGCACCAAGCATACCTTAGAATGAGGTGCCAACTTATTGAAGCTACTGCTGCACATGTTAAACAACAAAAGTAGCAGGCTATCCCCATCCTCAACCATGGTGGAGCCCAGCACATGAATGGAAGAGCCAAGGCTAAAGTGTTTGCAAACATCTTCAGCCTAAAGTACTGATGCGCTATCAATTACTCATAAAAGACTGAGAGTTAGAAGAGTAACTAAAGGCTTTTATTAACAACAGAATGGAGGTCTGCCTCGCGTGGTCGACCGGTCCATGATACTAAGGGCTGGGGAGCAGTCACCTTTATACTAGGACCTGTGGGAGGAGTCAGCCGAGGCATGTCCAGGCATGTACACAGTGGAATACAAACAGGACAAACAGGAATACAAACAGTGGTTTACCACATTCACCCCTTGTTTAAAATTGAGTCCGGCGGGGTGAAGTGTATTAAAAGTTAGTGTATTGGAGTCTCTCCGGAGGTCTTGTCTGCCGCTGTGATCTGCGTGGCGACGGCAGGGGTAGTGAAGTTTCCGGCGTCGAGTCCAGCATAGGCTGTGGCACAGGCGTGTCGTCCTCGTAGATGTCGAGCGGGTCGCGGGGCCCAGGCCTGCCGTCTGCTGGGGCTGGATATCGGATCGTGGGGGGGGTGGTAGTGGGTAGTGGGTTACTGCGGCCCCCGAGGGTGCAAGGTCTCTTATGGAGACACTGTCCTCCCGCCCGTCCGGGTATGCGATGTAAGCATACTGGGGGTTGGCGTGGAGGAGGTCGACCCTCTCGACCAGGGGGTCCGTTTTATGGGTCCTCACGTGTCTTCTCAGTAGGACCGGCCCTGGGGACGTCAGCCATGGCGGTAGCGATGTCCCCAATGTGGACTTCCTTGGGAAGACAAACATTTTCTCGTGAGGGGTGGCGTTAGTGGCAGTGCAGAGCAGTGACCGAATAGAGTGGAGCGCATCGGGGAGCACATCCTGCCAGCGGGAGGTCAGAAGGCCCCTAGACTTTAAGGCTAGCAGGACGGCCTTCCAAACTGTCGCATTTCCTCTTTCCACCTGTCCGTTCCCCCGGGGGTTGTAACTGGTGGTCCTGCTTGTGGCAATACCCCTAGTTAGCAGGTACTGACGGAGTTCGTCGCTCATAAACGATGAGCCCCGGTCGCTATGGATATAGCTGGGGAAGCCGAACAGGGTGAAGAGGTTGTTCAGACATTTAATGACCGTGGCACTGGTCATGTCCGGGCAGGGGAAGGCGAACGGGAAACGGGAGTACTCATCAATAATATTGAGGAAGTACACATTGCGGTCGGAGGAGGGGAGAGGCCCTTTAAAATCGACGCTCAGGCGCTCGAAGGGGCGAGTGGCTTTTATCAGGTGGGCCCTGTCTGGTCTATAAAAGTGCGGTTTGCACTCAGCGCAGACTTGGCAGTTCCTGGTCATGGTCCTGACCTCCTCAATAGAGTAAGGCAGGTTGCGGGCCTTGATGAAGTGGAAGAACCTGGTGACCCCCGGGTGGCAGAGGTCATTGTGGAGGGCCCGCAGTCTATCGATCTGCGCGCTGGCGCAGGTGCCACGCGATAGCGCATCCGGGGGTTCATTTTGCTTCCCGGGCCGGTACAAGATCTCGTAGTTGTAGGTGGAAAGTTCGATTCTCCACCTCAAGATCTTGTCATTTTTGATTTTGCCCCTCTGCTTGTTGTTAAACATAAAAGCAACTGAACGCTGGTCAGTGAGCAGGGTAAATCGTTTTCCGGCCAGGTAGTGCCTCCAATGACGCACAGCCTCCACAATCGCCTGGGCCTCCTTCTCAACAGCGGAGTGTCTGGTCTCCGGGCCTTGGAGGGTTCGTGAAAAGAAGGCCACGGGTGTCCCCGCCTGATTAAGGGTAGCGGCCAGGGCAAAGTCAGACGCGTCGCTTTCCACCTGGAAGGGGATGGATTCGTCCACTGCGTGCATGGTGGCTTTGGCAATGTCCTCCTTGATACGGTGGAAGGCTAAGCGGGCCTCTGCCGTCAAGGGAAAAGAGGTGGACTTGATCAGCGGACGGGCCTTGTCCGCATAGTAGGGGACCCACTGGGCGTAATAGGAGAAAAACCCTAGGCACCTCTTCAGGGCCTTGAGGCAGTGGAAGTTCCATAAGGGGACGCATCCGGTCGGGGTCGGGGCCGATGACTCCGTGTTCCACAACACAGCCAAGGATGGCGAGGCGGTTTGTGCGGAATATGCACTTCTCCTTGTTATATGTCAGGTTTAGGAGTTGGGCGGTGCGGAGGAATTTTTCGAGGTTTGCGTCATGGTCCTGCAAGTCATGGCCGCAGATGGTCACATTGTCCAGATATGGGAAAGTGGCCTGCAACGCATTTTGATCTACCATCCGGTCCATCTCCCTTTGGAAGACGGAGACCCCGTTGGTGACGCCAAAGGGAACCCTAAGGAAGTGATAGAGGCGGCCGTTTGCCTCAAAGGCAGTGTACTGGCGGTCCTCAGGGCGGATGGGGAGCTGGTGGTACGCTGATTTCAGGTCAATGGTCGAGAAGACGCGGTACTGCGCGATCTGGTTGACCATATCAGCTATACGGGGGAGTGGGTAGGCGTCCAGCAGGGTGTAGCGATTTATTGTCTGGCTGTAGTCGATGACCAGGCGCTGCTTCTCGCCGGTCTTAACGACCACAACCTGGGCTCGCCAGGGGCTGGTGCTGCCCTCAATAATCCCTTCTTTCAGGAGCCGCTCCACTTCGGTTTTAATGAAAACCCTGTCCCCGGCACTGTATCGCCTGCTCTTTGTGGCGATGGGCTTACAGTCGGGGGTGAGGTTAGCAAACAGTGGTGGGGGGGGTGACTCTGAGTGTGGAGAGGTTGCACCTGGTGCGCGGCGGGCAGTTTGGAAGCTGCTGGCTGCGGACTGTGAGTGGGGGTAGGGGTCCACCGTACGCCATCGTAACACTTTTAAGGTGGCACTGAAAATCTAACCCCAGCAGGACGGCAGCGCAGAGGTCAGGCAGGACCAGAAGTTTAAAATGATCGTACACGGTCCCGTCTACTACGAGTGTCACCACGCAGTAGCCGCCGATGTCCGCCGACTGGGACTCGGAGGCCATAGAAATCCGCTGTTGCGCAGGCAGGACTGGGAGAGAGCAACGCCGCACCGTGTCGGGGTGGATGAAGCTCTCCGTGCTCCCAGAGTCAAAAAGGCAGATTGTATCGTGACCATTTACCTTAATGTCCATTGTGGAACTGGCCAGTTGGTGCGGTCTCGCTTGGTCCAGTGTAACGGATGCCAGCGTAGGGGTCGGTGTGTCGCTGCGGGTATCAGATGAGGCGGTGTCGGGGGCCTGCTGCGTCCCGGCTGTCGTCCAAGATGGCGGCGTCCATGATCCCCATGTGGCTGGAGGCGTCCAAAATGGCTGCTGTACCGGTGATTCGCACATGGCCGGGGAGGTCCAAGATGGCGGCCCGCATGGCCCACACGCGGCGCTGCTGGGGTTCGGGGTGGCTTTGGCCCTGCAGACGCTAGCGTAGTGTCCCTTCTTCCCGCAGCCCGAGCAGATCGCGTTTTTCGCCGGGCAGCGCGCTCTGGGGTGTTTTGCCTGGCCACAGAAGTAGCATTTCTGGCCTTGGGGCACTGCTGTCTGGCCTTGGGACACTGCTGCGGTAGTTGGGCCGTTGTTGGGGTGTGGCTGGGGTGGCACGGCGCTATGAGGCGGTCCTACCGTGTCCCAGGCTGTCATTCCCCGCGGCGTCCACGGTGCAGAGGAGTAGGCATCCATGCCCTGGTAGGCTGCATCCAACGATAGTGCGAGTTCAGAGGCCTTGTTGAGGTCGAGGTTACTCTGCTCCAACAGTCGCTGTCGGGTGTAATTGGATCTGTGGCCCGCTACAAAAGCATCCCGGATAAGTTCCTCTGTGTACACGGCGGCCTTTACATCCTTACAACCACAGGCCCGGCCAAGCACAGACAGTGCCTGAAGGTATTCCACGGTCGATTCCCCAGGTTGTTGTTTACGACTCCCCAGGAGGTGCCTGGCGTACACTTCGTTCACTGGGCGCGTGTACTGGTCCTTGAGGAGCTTGATAGCGTCCGCGTACGAGGTCGCGTCTTGGATGACCGAGTACACTCGGTGGTTCACTTTGGAGGTCAGGACATCCAGTTTGTCCTCGTCCGATTTGATTGCTTCGGAGGCGGTCAGGAATTTTTCGAAACACTTAAGCCAGTGAGTAAACTTGGTGGATGAGTCCGCCTCCCGATGATCTAAGTCCAGGCATGCTGGTGTGAGGATCTTCTCCATTATAAAAATGTTGTTAATAAAATTGATGCGCTATCAATTACTCATAAAAGACTGAGAGTTAGAGTAACTAAAGGCTTTTATTAACAACAGAATGGAGGTCTGCCTCGCGTGGTCGACCGGTCCATGATACTAAGGGCTGGGGAGCAGTCACCTTTATACTAGGACCTGTGGGAGGAGTCAGCCGAGGCATGTCCAGGCATGTACACAGTGGAATACAAACAGGACAAACAGGAATACAAACAGTGGTTTACCACAAGTACCAAGTAGGCAATCCTACTCTGCCTCTTTTTGAGGTCCCCGTTAATAGATGCTAGTGGACAGCCAATTTGGTTTACTTCATATGATCTTAAGAAGTGGCTAAGTGTACTGGTAACATTCTAGCTGTAGTGCTTAAGACTGCTGCAGCAGAGCTAGCAGCTCCTTCCCCCATCAGCCAATCTGTTCCACTACAGCTATGACGCTGACATCTATCCGACAACGTGGAAGATTGCTCAGCTATGTCCAATCCTCAAAAAACAGGATAAATCTAACATCGCTAAATGCCAGCCTGTTAGCCTCCTCACAATCATCAGTAAAATGATGGAAGGAATCATCAATTGTGTCATCAAGTGTACCTACCCAACAATAACCTGCTTGCTGATGCTCACTTTAGGTTCTTCCAGAATCACTTGGCACCAGACCTCATCACAACCTTGATTCAGACATGGATGCAAGAGCTGAATGCCAGTGGAGATGTGAAAGTAGCTACCCTTGACACCAATGCAGCATTTGACTGAGAATGGCACCAAAGAGCCCCAGCAAAACTGAGGTCAATGGAGAAAGGGAACCCTCCAATGCCTGATAGCACACTGACAAAATGGTGTACATGCACTGGAGTTTAAAACTGCAAGAAAAAAAAATGATTGATTAATTTATTTGATAAATGTGAAACTTTACATAGGAATCCAAAATTTGAAAAAATGGGAGATACAAAAAACTACCAAATGAAATATACATGACAGTTACCGTGACGTGTTATCAACAGTCCCTTTGAGAAGACAGTAATATAAAAGATCAGTCAGCATGATACCATTTGATTTTTTGATCATTGGTTTGTGAAATATGTCAGGAGGCAGGGGAAGAGTGGGAACTGGCAAAAATTAGAGGGATCACACATTTTTCTGTCCAAAAATGGAGTCGGGGATTTCTCGGGAGCCTTTTGGCCCTAACTTTCTCTCTCATTTGCCAATACCATCTTGTTTGGGGGGGGGGGGGGGAAATCGGGTCCATGGAGAGCTGAAGTGCTTTGATGTATTTTATTTTGAATAATAGCTGGCAATTTACTTTACAGAAGCTATAATTATGGCTGGTGTGGGAATGAAAAAATTCACACTTAAATAATAGGAAATGCTCTTTTAAGGTTATATGGCAGAATAAAATCAGTGCACCTGTAATGGGAGTGCTCCATGTTGATATTGGTTGACAGAGCTGGAAAAAATGTTCCACTCTATAGTATTAACATTTTTAACCTTGCTGAGCCCAAAAGAATCACTACTCTAAAAACAAATCTTGAGGACTCTCTATGGGCTGTATATTCCGATGCCTACGGATGTGTATGCGCTGTGTGCACGCCCGTAGGGACGTCAGAAATGCCGGTTTCAGGCATGCGAAGCGCATGCACTGAAAACCGGCATTTCCGATCTGTCAAGAATGCTCTTGACAGATCGGACGCCTGCCCTGGAGAAGGGTCTCTGCAGGCGGATAGTTCCGCTTTCTGGAAAACCCCCGCCTGCAGAAAACCCTTAGAAATCTTACGCCTGGTAAAAGCAGGGGTAAGGCCTGCTTTTACCAGCATAAGATTTGAAAAAAAGTTAAATGAATGAATTTTTAAATTTTTTTTTATCATTTAAAAAATACTTCAAGAAAAGGTAAGTTTATTTTTAGCCCTGTAAAAAAAAAAAACTTTAGTTTTTTCAAAAAATAAATTTTTGTTTAAAATATTTAATTTATTGTAATTTCAACTCATTTTAAAAATGTGTGATGTTTTTTTAAAATTTATTTAATGTTTTAGTGTTTTGGGGGTGATCTCCCTTCATACACTTGACAGATAGACCTGTCAAATATATGAAGGGAGATTCCCTCCTTTGATTGGCTCCCCATGGCCCACGTGATCCCAGGGTCGCTTGCGAACCGCCTGCGTCTCTGGGATATGTGGGCCCTGCACATTTCAAATGGGAGAGGCCCAGGAGCTGAAGTGTCCGGACCTTGGGAGCCCTCTGGTAAGTCCGGAGATTTTTTCCGATCGGAGGCCTCTGCACGCAGGAAGCCTCCGATCGGAAAATATAGCCCTATTTCTTTATGTACCAGAATATCATGAATTCAGTACATGCATTATACAATTCAAGTGGAACTATTAATGTTCGCCCCGTGTAAGCACGAGATGCAACACGTGCCCTTTTACCTCCTCCCTTCCCACTGTTCAGGGCCCCAAACACCCCTTCCAAGTGAAACAGCGATTTACTTGTACTACAGGTAGACTATCCTTTATCCGAAAACCTCGGGACCAGCCGAGTTTCGGATAAAGGAGAATTTCGGATTTCGGAAGGTGGGTCAGCAGGGGTCCGCGGGGGGGTCGGCGGGGGGTCGTGCGCACGACTTACGCTGACGCTCAGCGTAAGTCAGTCGGGGTCGGCGGGGGTCGGGGCCGGCGCCGGCGGGGTACGCTGGGGGGGGGGGGGTCGGCGGTTGTCGGGGCCGGCGGGGTCCGCGGGGGGGGGGTCGGCGGTTGTCGGGGCCGGCGGGGTCGGCAGTTGTCGGGGCCGGCGGGGGGGTCGGCGGTTGTCGGGGCCGGCGGGGTCCGCGGGGGGGTCGGGGCTGTCGGGGCCGGCGGGGTCCGCGGGGGGGTCGGCGGTTGTCGGGGCCGGCGGGGGGTCGTGCGCGCGACTTACCCTTTATCCGAACTTCCAAAACTGGAACCCTCTAAAAACCAAAGGTTTTTTCGTTCGTACGCACGACTTACGCTGAACGAAAAAACCTTCGGTTTTTAGAGGGTTTCGGTTTTCGGAAGTCTGGATAAAGGGTAGTCTACCTGTACTTGCAATTTAGTATACTGTATTCGCTGCTCACGATGTGGTGTCCTCTACATTGGGGAGACCAAACGCAGATTGGGTGACCGCTTTGCGGAACACCTCCGTTCAGTCTGTAAGGGTGACCTGAGCTTCCGGTCACCTGTCACTTTAATTCACCGCTTCACTCCCACTCTGATCTCTCTGTCCTCGGCCTATTACACTGTTCCAATGAAGCTCAATGCAAGCTCGAGGAACAGCACCTCCTCTTTCGATTAGGCACTTTAAAGCCTTCTGGCCTCAACATTGAGTTCAACAATTTCAAACTATAACCCCTGCCCCCATTTTTCATGCTGTATGATTTTGCCATTCCCATTTGCAACATTTTATCTTTCCTGCCTCTTACAAAAGCACAGTATGTTCCTTCAATTTCTTCCACCCCTCCTGTCTCTGCACCTGCTTAATATCTGTTACATCTCCAGCTTTTTCCAGTTCTGATGAAGGGTCCCAGACCTGAAACGTTAACTCTGTTTCTCTCCACGGATGCTGCCTAGCCTGCTGAGTTTTTCCAGTGTTTTCTGTTTTTTCAGATTTCCAGCATTCGCAGTATTTTGCTATTATATGGAACTATTAATGTCTTTGATCTTAGTCAAAAATGTTATTTTTTCTGTGGTAATGAGAAATTTTTTTGCTTCATGAATGACTTATATTCACAAGGAATAGTCAGGAGAATTTAATCTGATCACAGCATTTTTTTGTTCACTGCTGCCTTTTTGGTTCCATCTCAGCAGCATAATCAGTGTAGATCATAATTTTATTATCTTTCCATGCAATTTTCTTATGCAACCTTGCTGCCTTTAGTATGGCTTCACTATGAGTATGCTGCTGTATCTTGCAGCAAAAAATAGTTTTGCAGGCAGTCAGAAGTGTGGCTGTTTTTGGGGTGGTGGGAGGGGAGTATCTGAGGTACCCTTTCCATTTTAATGATCTGAGAGATTTAGGGGGAAAAACTGGGTTGCTTTGTGTCTCCCTTTAGCACCCTAAGAGGGCGCCAGCGGGGCGCAAAGCAACTAGCGCCCGGGTGCGGCGTCGCCCACGCCTCCCGCAAAATTCAGCGGGTGGTTAGCGGCGGCGCTAACCGGTAGTGCCCCGCGGCGCTGTGCTGCTGGCGATGACGTTGTCGCCGTGTGTAGCGCTCCGGCCGCGATCTTCGGGAGTGCCCTCGGACTTGCCGCCGGACACTATGTCCGACGGGGTCAGGGGGGCCTACTTGCAGCCGGGGTGGCACAATTTAAAGGCAAGGTGTGGGGCGGACATTTTAGTTGCTGGCTGCCTGCCAGCACCTGCTTGCGCTCCCGTCCCCGACCTCCTGAATGGCCCCCCCAGCGGAGTGCCGGCTGCACTCCAAGAGCCTGGCACTTCTCTTGAGTGCCGGGCTCTTTTGCCAGCACTCCCGATCCCCGGGGGCCCGGCTGGGCCCTGGGTCGCGCTGCGCAAGGCCCTTCCCCTTTTAAGAAGGGGTGGAAGGCCTGCAATACCGCGGCACATAGCGCCGCGATATTGACTCTCAGCGCCCCAAGGGGGATGCGGGGCGCTTCCAGTAGTGCTACTCAATTTTTAGCCCTTAATCCCTGGCAGGTTGTAGGCTTATTCTTCGACTGCTAGATAGTTTTGGTCAGGAACACACTTCAGGTTGGCCAGTTAATTTTATATTGTGTCTTTAGTGATTTCCCCCCCCCCCCCCCCCCCCACAGATCCTTCAGTTCACTCTTGTACTGTATTACTATGCTCACCTTGAACTCTTTATTTGCAATTTGTCTGCTCGTTGATTTACTTAAGCAACTTTTCCTGCCGAGAAAGCCTAGGTGGGCAAACTCTGTTTAGGAATTCCAAGCTGGGACGAGAGCTCGCCTATTCCGTAGACCTGATCTCCACAAGTGTGCAGAGAATTTGCAGAGCTGCTCACCTTGACTTTTGCCCTAACATGATGCATGTCATTTCTTTAACTATGTATTTGAGTAGACAGTACTTTCCTGCAGAAGGCCAAAAGCTGCAGCTGGCTGAAGGAGCTGAGAGGAGCTCCCTTATCGATTAATAAAGCTGAGATTCAGCTACTTTAAAGGCAAAAGGAGGGAACAAGTGCATTTTCTGAGAGCTTTTACTCTTTTTTTTTTCTTTAATCTACCTGGGATATGTACCACCTGCATCTTAAGAGCATTTTGTGATTTGATGCCAAGCATCTGTCAGTGCTGTTTTGTACTAGTCTGCAGTGAAGTGAAGTAGTGTATGGAACCTTGATTCCAGCATACTGCACACTCCGGAAAAAGTTACTGTTTTTCCTTTTGGCTGAACAGGTGGCAAAACGCATATCGACATTTACATTACCTATGTTTCAATGAGAGATGTAGCACTGATCTTTTATATACTGTTTTGAAGTAGTCTTCAGTGTTTTTTAAATTGACTGACTTACATCCTTTAGTATTGCATGGTTTTAACAGATCAACTTGTTTAACTCGCTACCAAATCCAGGTGTTCAAAGATGGTTGTCAAATATTTCTGCAATGCTGTAAGTGTTAGGAATGTAACTGAAGTTTATGAAGGTTTTGCTAACCTCTTTGAGAGCATTCTTATGTGGTTTCTGTTTGGTGTGCTGTTGGTAAGTAAGGTCCAATACATGCACATCAACAGAGCTGCTTTTAGCAGCAAACTATAACAAGATTTCACATACAGTAGCTGCGCAGTCATTGGCCCAAGGCCAAGGGAGGAGTATTGGTTAGACCAGAGAGAGAGAGCTCTTTTTTTCACTCAGTTCTGAACTCATTGTTTTACTCTTGAAACAAAATGGTTTGCACTGAAGAGAATAGCTGTCTTTAACTAGCTAGAGTTATATGCTTGGCTTGTACACTTGCTCTTCATCGCTGAACCTCTCTCATTTGCATTTTTAATTGCGTGGCTAGAAACAGGAGAGGGATTTGTTCAAAAGCAAAATACTTCGGATGCTGGAAATCTGAAATAAAAACAAAATGCTGGAAATACTCAACAGGCCAGGCAGCATCTGTGGAGAGAGAAACAGTTAAGGTTTCAGGTCGATGACCCTTCGTCAGAACTGGAAAAAGCTGGAGATCGAACATGTTTTTAAGCAAGTGTAGTGCAGGGAAAGGGGGCGGGGAGGAAAGAACAGTAGGGAAGGTCTGTGATGGGGTGGAAGACAGGAGAGATTAAGAGACATAAAGAGATGGTGCAAGGCAAAATGAGGGGTTTGTTGCCTTATTATCAATTTGGAAAACTGCTAATGTAAAACACCCTTATTTAAAAAGGGTAGTAGGCAGAAGGCTGGAAACTATAGACCGGTTAGCCTAACATCTGTGGTTGGTAAAATTTTGGAGTCCATTATTAAGGAGACAGTAACGGGACATTTGGATAAACATAATTTAATAGGACAAACTCAGCATGGTTTCATGAAGGGGAAGTCATGTTTGACAAATTTGCTGGAGTTCTTTGAGGAAGTAACATACAGGGTGGATAAAGGGGAACCAGTGGACGTAGTGTATTCAGACTTCCAAAAGGCATTTGACAAGGTGCCACACAAGATTATTGCTCAAGATTAAAAATCACGGGATTGGGGGTAATATTCTGGCGTGGGTGGAGAATTGGCTCTCTAACAGAAAGCAGAGAGTTGGGATAAATGGTTCATTCTCAGACTGGCAACTAGTGGTGTTCCGCAGGGGTCAGTGCTGGGTCCCCAACTCTTTACAATCTATATTAACAATTTGGAGGAGGGGACCGAGCGTAACATATCAAAGTTTGCAGATGATACAAAGATGGGACGGAAAGTAGTGAGTGAGGAGGACATAAAAAACCTGCAAAGGGACATAGACAGGCTAAGTAAGTGGGCAGAGATTTGGCAGATGGAATACAATACTGGAAAGTGTGAGGTTATGCACTTTGGCAGGAAAAATCATAGAGCAAGTTATTATCTTAATGGCAAGAAACTGGAAAGTACTGTAGTACAAAGGGATCTGGGGGTCCTGGTGCACGAAACTCAAAAAGTTAGTATGCAGGTGCAGCAAGTGATCAAGAAGGCCAATGGAATGTTGGCTTTTATTGCTAGGGGGATAGAATATAAAAACAGGGAGGTATTGCTGCAGTTGTACAAGGTATTGGTGAGACCGCACCTGGAATACTGCATACAGTTTTGGTGTCCATACTTAAGAAAAGACATACTTGCTCTCGAGTCAGTACAAAGAAGGTTCACTCGGTTAATCCCGGGGATGAGGGGATGGACATATGAGGAGAGGTTGAGTAGATTGGGACTCTACTCATTGGAGTTCAGAAGAATGAGAGGCGATCTTATTGAAACATATAAGATTGTGAAGGGGCTTGATCGGGTGGATGCGGTGAGGATGTTCCCAATGATGGGTGAAACTAGAACTAGGGGGCATAATCTTAAAATAAGGGGCTGCTCTTTCAAAACTGAGATGAGGAGAGACTTCTTCACTCAGAGGGTGGTAGGTTTGTGGAATTTGCTGCCCCAGAAAGCTGTGGAAGCTACATCATTAAATAAATTTAAAACAGAAATAGATAGTTTCCTAGAAGTAAAAGGAATTAAGGGTTACGGGGAGCAGGCAGGAAGTTGGACATGAGTCTAGGTTCGGATTGGTCATGGCCCTGTGGGTAGTGGAGTGGGCCCAGGGGCCGTGTTGCCTGGTTCTGCTCCTACTTCTTGTGTTCTAATTCTGTGTTAGATTTCAGGAGATGGTTTTATTCCTGTTCCTGGCTGGGTTGGAGATCGCCTTTACAGAAGGTAAGTACTGTAGAAAATATAGGGACAGAGTGATCTCCTGGACGAGTTTCGATTGCCTTGATGGGTCGGAGAGGAATTTCCCAGATTTTTTTCTCCCAGATTGGCCATTGGGTTTTTTATCTGGTTTTTCGCCTCTCCCGGGAGATCACATGGGTTCGGGTGGATGGAGAGTGATAGAAGATTTGAGGTTAGGATCAGATCAGCCATGATCTTATTGAATGGTGGAGCGGGCTCGAAGGGCTGCTTGGCCTACTCCTGCTCCTATTTCTTATGTTCTTATGTTCTGTGAAGAGTGAATGGTCCCCTTCGTATCATTAATGCGCTATTGACTACTATGCTGCCACAGATAGCAGACAAGTATCTGACAGTACTCTTGCAAAGTTGAGGTGAATTATAACGGTTGCCCCCAGAGGCCATAACATAAACCTTGCTGACAGAACTAAAGATACCGGGGGAGAAATTCAGTTGTTTGCGCCACCTGTTAGCGCCTTAAGAGGGTGATAAGTGGGGCGCGAGACGGCTAGCGCCCGGGCACGGCGAGATTGAGTGGACATTTAGCGGCAGCGCAAAACCGCAACGCCCGCTCAGCTGCACGCGCAGCTCCTGACGTCATTTCATGGTGCAACGCCCTTGGGGCGCCCCGAACCGGAAATTCAGTGGCGCCCCCCTTTCTGCCTGGTGCTCCCAGCGACTGGTTGACTGGAACGGTTCCCAGTCGCTGGGGGGGTGATATTTAAAGGTGCTCTTCCTGGCTTCTTTGTGGTAGCCATTTTTGGACCACTCCTGTGTGAGAGAGAGAGAGATTTGCAGAGAGACAAAGGGAGAGAGCTTTCTGCATTGAGTCAGCGCTCAGAGTTACTTTTGGCTTGGGCCCAGAACTTGGTAGTTGGTTTGCTTTTTCACTGGCATAACCTTGAGTGGCCACATACTATGGGGGCTGCAATGGGTGGAAACGTTGGGCTTCTCCATTACATTGAGAGGGCTCCGATGCGCAGGGTGTGGCTGCAATCCAAGATCGAACCTCCCCTTTAAGAGCTGACCGGCGCCAGCGTGTCTGCGTGCAATCGCTAACCGGCCGCATCTGCGCTGCGCCCGCCCTCGGTGGTAGCGCCTCGCTTCTCCGGCTTAGCGCCTTAAGACAGTTGTGCAGCGCCTGTTTTAGCGCTCCAAGCACCTCCTGGGGCGAAGCAGGTCAATTTAGCAGTAGGTGGTGATAATTTGCGCTGGGCGCTAAATTTCGTGCCCGCTCGAGTATTACGCCCCAAACGTGGCGATACTGAATTTCTCCCCCACCATCTTTTGTTACCACGGATGCAGTTTATCACTCATGAGTTTTTTGATGAGCTAACCGGGAGGGTGGATGAAGGCCATGCAGTTGATGTTGTGTATTTGAACTTACAAAAAGTTTGATAAAGTACCACATAGGCTTGTCAACAAAATTGAAGCCCATGGGATAAAAGGGGCAGTAGCAGCATGGATACAAAATTGGCTAAGGGATAGAAAACAGAGTTGTGGTGAATGGCTGTTTTTCAGGCTGGAGGGAGGGATACAGTGGAGTTCCCCCAAGGTTCAGTATTTGGACCATGCTGTTTTTGATGTACATTAATGACTTGAACTTAGGGGTACAGGGCACAATTTCAATTTGCAGATGACACGAAACTTGGAAATGTAAACAGTGAGCAAGATAGTAATAGACTTCAAGAAGACATAGACAGGTTGGTGTAATGGCCGGACACATGTTCGATGAAATTCAGTGCAGAAAAGTGTGAGGTGATTCATTTTGGAAGAATGAGGAGAGATCATACACACTAAATGGTACAATTTTGAAGGGGGGTGCAAGACGAGAGAGACCTGGAGGTGTTTGTGCACAAATCTTTGAAGGTGACAGGACAGGTTACCAGAGCAGTTAATAAAGCATTTGGAATCCTGGGCTTTATAAATAGAGGCTATGGGCTGGATTTTCAGTGTGGGCGGGCTGGGGCGTGTCTGGTGGAAATCATGTCAGGACCCCGACTACTAATTGAAGTGTTGAAAAAGTTGGATTTTCCCCTAATTGGGTAATTGATTTCCTGCTTGTGGGAACACCTGGCCCAATGAGTCTTTTCATACAGAAAGTCGCCTCCGATGACATCATCAATGTTGCTGGATTTAAGACCTGCAAGCAGCCTTGCTTCCTCTGGAGACTGCAAAGGCTCTGCAAATTGTATGAAGGTGTTGATTTCCTGACAATGTCCACGATCAAGCAAAAGTGTGCTCCTCTATTTGATGAGCCCTCCCTCCAAGCTCTGGTGCACGGAGCCAGATGTAATAAGGAGGTGCTGTTCCCTTCCTCGGAGAAAAAAGCCACCCCAGCAGTCAAAAGCTGTGTGGCTGCTAGTGGCCCAGGAGGTCAACCCCATTTCGCTGAGCCGCAGAACCTGGCTACAATGCAGGAAAAGGTTTCATGATCTTCTCCGCACAGGAAAAGTGAGTATGACTTTCCCATCACCCTCAATCTGATCCCTATCACCTCTCCTCACCAGCACTCTGCTTTGCCAACCTCTTCCTCCACATGCCACTTGACACTTACATCCCTGCACCCTTACCCATTCCCTCTCTCTCGAAGGTCACATTCTCTTAACTATTCAACCATGCAGCTCACACACTCCCTATCACTGTGATGCCATGATAACAACTTTCAACACACAGGGAGGGTCCTTTGTATCCTTCTAAGTATCTATGCTATGGATTCTCTACACTCACTCCTTCATTCTCACTCAAGCTCCACTTGTCTCCCTCATTGCAGGAAAAGAGAGCCCACAATAAAAGGGAAAGAGCCATGACAGGAGGAGGGCCACCCTCAGTAGCCCAGCTCACCGCCTGGGAGGAGGCGGCCCTGGAAATCGCCGGGATCGAGGAGGATTCCCAAGTGGGAGACGGACAGATAGGCGCATCGCAGCAAGCTGGTGATGGAATAGTTTGGCATCTCATTGACATTGCGTGAGTCACTGATAATGAATCTGATGCTCTAACAGATTGACTTATTATCATCTGCACTATTCAATGTTCATGTAACCTTGACCTCACATCTCTAACTCTTTCCTTTACTCCCCCACAGGACCATCGAAAGCCTCCGTCCCCACTGTCCAGGAGGAAGAGCCTGAGCTTCCAGACTCCTCAGAGGAAGCTGCAGCCTCAGCAGAATTCAGCGCACCCAGCACCAGCGCAGACACTCGCACCTCGGTGGGACCTTCGCGAGATAGAGTATTGTTGGCACCTGGTGTATCACAGTTCATAAGTGAGCATCAGCAGATGGTGGAGACAGGGACAACAGTGGAGAGTCCTCGTCGGAGGGCGGAGGACTCTGCCAGCTCGGTTCAGCTGCATGTCGACCCTGTGCCTCCGGGTCCATCCAGAACGAGAGCGGTACAGGAACTCCAGGAGTCTCTGGCAGGTTTTGTCTCCAGGGCCGCTGCAAGTGTTGAGTGAATGGAGGAGTCCATCGCAAACATGAGCAGAGCCTTTGTGGAGGCATTGGCGCATGAACGCATCACCATGGAAAGGATGGCAACCTCTGTGGAAAGGATGGCGACAGTAGAGGAGAGGATGGCTATGGCCATGGAGGAGCGGAAAGGATGGCTACAGTAGAGGAGAGGATGGCTATGGCCATGGAGGAGCTAAGTCGCCAGAGTGTTGAAAACATGGTCATTGTTCAGAATAGACTGGCATCTCTTGAGGAGCGATGGTCAGCTACTGAGCATAGAAACCAGACCTTCATGGAAGTCCTCTGGAGTAGGGCACCCAGTGCAGAAACGGGTCCTCATGGCCCCCCTGAAGTGCAGCAAGGTACTGTCAAGCCACTTGCTAGCTCTGAAGTGGGGCTGACCCATGAGAGGGATGTTGGTGGCAGACAACAAGGAAGTGGGGGCTCCTCTCCAAGCTCGCGGGAGCAGCGAGGAGGAGCTCGGGAGAAAACCCGGCGACCAGCGAGGCCCGAGACCAGTCGGGAGCAGTGAGTCGGAGCCCGGTATAAAAACCGGAGAGAGGCGAGGCATACCAACTCAGCAGCGGGGAGAGAGGTAAAAAGTAATCAGTGTGTGACGTCACCAGGGAGCAGGTAGGTGATTGGTTGGTGAGTATTTCTCTTTTTTCAATACAAGCTTAAATTCTGTGGTGTTAAATTTCTGTGGTGTAGTGGGGATAGTTGGTAAATAAAGCGCCCTAGAGCATACCTGTAACTGGGGTATTGAATAAATTTTTAAAGAAATTAAAGGGGTAAGTCATGGCAGGAGAGTTCAGACCCGTGCTCTGCTCCTCCTGCTCTATGTGGGAAGTCGGGGATGCTGCCAGTGTCCCTGATGACCATGTGTGCGGGAAATGCATCCAGCTGCAGCTACTTGTAGACCGCATTGCGGCGCTCGAGCTGCGGGTGGATGAATTTTGGAGCATGCGCGATGCTGAAAGGCTCGTGGATAACACGTTTAGCGAGTTGTGCACGCCTCAGGGTAGGGCAGCACAGGGGGTGACCATCAGGCGGAGCAACAAAGGCAGGCAGGTAGTGCAGGGAACCCCTGCGGACATCCCCCTTTCAAACAAGTATACCGCTTTGGATACTGTTGAGGGGGATGACTCACCAGGGGAAGGCAGCAGCGGCCAACTTCCTGGCACTGGGGGTGCTCCTGCTGCCCAGGAAGGGGGGAAAAAGAGTGGGAGAGCAATAGTGGTAGGGGATTCTATAGTAAGGGGAACAGGATAGGCGTTTCTGTGGCCGTAGACGTGAATCCAGGATGGTTTGTTGCCTCCCTGGTGCCAGGGTCAAGGATATCACTGAGCGGCTGCAGGGCATTCTGGAGGGGGAGGGAGAACAGCCAGTGGTCGTGGTCCACATTGGTACCAACGACATAGGTAAAAAGAGGGATGAGGTCCTGCAGCAAGAATTTAGGGAGCTAGGTGAAGGATTAAGGAGCAGGACCTCAAAGGTTGTAATCTCTGGATTACTCCCGGTGCCACGTGCTAGTAAGTATAGGAATAGGAAGATAGAACAGATGAATGCGTGGCTAAAGGGATGGTGCAAGGGGGAGGGCTTTAGTTTCCTGGATCACTGGGTCTGCTTCTGGGAAAGGTGGGACTTGTCCAAGTCGGACGGTTTACACCTGAACCAGGGGGGAACCAATATCCTTGCGGGGAGGTTTGCTAGCACTGCTGGGGAGGGTTTAAACTAACTTGGCAGGGGGTTGGGGTACAGAGTGGAGCTATAGTAGGGGGTGATTTACGGCCAAATACAGAGGGGAAAAACAAGTCAGCTGGGAAGGCAGAGCAAATATGTGAAGGCAAAAGAGAATATGGCAGGGCTGGAAGGCATTTATTTTAATGCAAGGAGTCTTGCAAATAAGGTGGACGAACTGAAGTTGTTGTTGAACACATGGGAGTACGATATTGTTGCTATCACGGAGACATGGTTGAGGGAGGGTCAGGACTGGCAGCTCAATATTCCGGGGTATAGAATCTTCAGGCGAGACAGAGGGGGGTGTAAAAGGGGAGGGGGTGTTGCAATATTAATTAAGGAGTCAATTACTGCTGTAAGGAGGGATGATATATTAGCGGGTTCCTCTAATGAGGCCATATGGGTAGAACTTAAAAACAAAAAGGGGGCAAGCACTTTGCTGGGAGTGTACTATAGGCCCCCAAACAGTCAGGGGGAGATAGAGGAACAGATATGTAGGCAAATCTCTGAGAAGTGCGAAAATAATAGGGTAATAATAGTGGGGGATTTCAACTTCCCCAATATAAATTGGGACAGTCAGAGTGTGAAAGGCTTAGAGGGTGCAGAATTCTTAAAGTGCATCCAGGAGAGCTTTTTGAGCCAACATGTAGAAAGTCCTACAAGAGAGGGGGCGGTACTGGACCTAATTCTGGGGAATGTAGCCGGGCAAGTGGTGGAAGTGTCAGTAGGAGAGCATTTTGGCGACAGTGACCATAATTCGGTGAGATTTAAGGTGGTCATGGAAAAAGACAAAGACGGCCCGGAAATAAGGGTTCTAAATTGGGGGAAGGCCGATTTTAATATGATAAGGCAGGATCTGGCCAAAGTGGACTGGGAGCAGCTGCTTATAGGAAAATCCACATCAAAACAGTGGGAGACTTTCAGAAGGGAAATAGAGAGAGTACAACGCCAACATGTTCCTGTAAAGGTCAAGGGTGGGACCAACAAGCAAAGGGAACCTTGGATGACAAGGGATATACAAAAATGCATTAGAAATAAGAGGGGGGCTTTTGGCAGTTACAAAAGACTAAAGACAGAAGAAGCCCTAGAGGAGTATAAAAAGTGCAGGGGCATACTTAAAAAAGAAATTAGGAGGGCGAGGAGGGGCCATGAAATAACACTGGCGAGCAAAATAAAGGAAAATCCTAAGATGTTTTATAAGTATATTAAGGGCAAGAGGATAACCAGGGAAATGGTAGGGCCCATTAGGGACCAAAGTGGCAATCTGTGTGTAGAGCCAGAGGATGTAGGCGGGGTTTTAAATGAATTTTTTGCATCTGTGTTCACTATGGAGAAAGACGATGCAGACATAGAAATCGGGCAAGGGGACTGTGACATACTTGAACATATTAGCATCGAGAGGGAGGAGGTGCTAGCGGTTTTAGCGGGCCAAAAAGTGGATAAATCCCCAAGCCCGGACGAGATGTATCCCAGGCTGCTGTGGGAGGCAAGGGAGGAGATTGCAGGGGCTCTGACACTAATTTTCAGAACCTCTCTGGCCACAGGGGATGTACCAGAGGACTGGAGAACAGCTAACGTAGTACCATTATTCAAGAAGGGTAGCCGGGATAAACCAGGGAATTACAGGCCAGTGAGTCTAACATCTGTGGTGGGGAAATTATTGGAAAAAATTCTGAGGGACAAAATTAATCTCCACTTGGAGAGGCAAGGATTAATCGGGGATAGTCAGCATGGCTTTGTCAAGGGTAAATCATGTCTAACAAATCTGATCGAATTTTTCGAGTGGGTGACTAGTGGGGTGGATGAGGGAAATGCTGTGGATGTGGTTTACATGGACTTCAGTAAAGCTTTTGACAAAGTCCCGCATAGGAGACTGGTCAAGAAGGTAAGAGCCCATGGGATCCAGGGTGCCTTGGCGCGTTGGATCCTAAACTGGCTGAGTGGCAGGAGGCAGAGGGTGATGGTCGAAGGTTGCTTTTGTGACTGGAAGCCTGTGTCCAGTGGGGTACCTCAGGGATCGGTGCTGGGTCCCTTATTGTTTGTGATCTACATAAATGATTTGGATGAAAATGTAAAAGGTATGATCAGTAAGTTCGCAGATGACACGAAAATTGGTGGGGTGGTAAATTGCGAGGAGGAAAGCCTCCGGCTACAGGACGATATAAACGGGTTGGTCAGATGGGCGGAAAAGTGGCAAATGGAATTTAACCCTGAAAAGTGCGAGGTGATGCATTTTGGACGGACAAATAAGGCAAGGGAATACACAATGAGTGGTAGGACCCTAGGAAGTACAGAGGGTCAGAGGGACCTTGGTGTACATGTACATAGATCCCTGAAGGCAGCGGAGCAGGTAGATAAGGTGGTTAAAAAGGCATATGGGATACTTGCCTTCATTAGCCGAGGCATAGAATATAAGAGCAGGGAGGTTATGATGGAGCTGTACAAAACGCTGGTGAGGCCACAGCTGGAGTACTGTGTGCAGTTCTGGTCGCCTCACTATAGGAAGGATGTGATTGCTTTGGAGAGGGTGCAGAGAAGATTCACCAGGATGTTACCTGGGATGGAGCGCCTCAGCTATGAAGAGAGGCTGGACAGGCTGGAGTTGTTTTCCTTGGAGCAGAGAAGGCTGAGGGGGGACCTGATTGAGGTGTACAAAATAATGAGGGGCATAGATAGGGTAGATAAAGAGGAACTTTTCCCCTTAGTGGGGGGGTCAATAACAAGGGGGCATAGATTCAGGGTAAGGGGCAGGAGATTTAGAGGGGATTTGAGGAGGAACTTTTTCACCCAGAGGGTGGTTGGAGTCTGGAACTCAATGCCTGAAAGGGTGGTGGAGGCAGGAACCCTCACAACATTCAAGAAGCATTTGGATGAGCACTTGAAATGCCATTGCATACAAGGCTATGGACCAAATGCTGGAAAATGGGATTAGACTGGACAGGGATGGATGGGCGGCGCAGACACGATGGGCCGAAGGGCCTCTTTCTGTGCTGTAAAACTCTATGACTCTATGACTCTCTCAAACGACCATGCTACTGCAAAGCCCTTGGTCAGAGCCCCACCAAAGTCCTCACCCAACTGAGATGGGCACCTCATCCCCTGCACAGCCGCAGGAGCAGCAGACTGTTGCCGAGCCCTCACGGGTTCGCAACCCCAGAGGACGGCCGCCAAAGGTGTTGAGACAGGAGCAGCAAGAAAGTGAGCAAGGGGCCTCCACATCTGCTGAAGCCACAGGGGAAGCACCATGTAGGAGCATGCATAAGAGGAAGATAATGCACAAGTAGTCACTTGGGTGTTATGTTGTGTTTATTTTTGAAATGCCACCAGTTGCTTGTTATAAAAAATTCTGATGGCAAACTGTTGAAGTTGTGGCAAATGGGACTTCCACATTGAGGGCTTGGAGCGACTTGCAATTGTCAATATGGTGGTCAGAGTGATAGGAATCCACAGGTTCTTGTCCATTGTTGATGCTCTGGTAAGAAGGTGCGAGGCAAAAGTGTTTTGATTGTACAGGCTAAGCAAATGTGACCAATATGAGTGGGTCCCTTGCATCCCGGGCAGCAATATGGACGCGCTCTGGCGAATTCTGGCCTGTCATCTTCAGGTGGGTGACTAGCAGCTTGATGCTGTTGCTGTTGCTCATGGTTCTGCTGCTGCCGCGGTTGGTCTTCATCCGAACCTGATGTCCAGGAGGAAAGGAATTAAATGGTTGCCATGCTTCTATATGCCTTAGTTGAGGAAGCACTTAGTCAAGGTGGGGAGAGGGATTTCCCAGGAGGTCACACTGGAGATGGGTGTCAGGCTCCAAACTTCCACAACACTGAGTATGCCTGCTAAAAGTTCCCCCAGACCTGAAACAACAAAGTTCTGCCACCTGCAAATGATCATTGGTGAAAACTCCTTTGTAATGGTGGAGCTGCAGCTGTTCGTAAGCAATCCACTTGTGAGGCCGCCAGCATTACCTGCCGTGTTCCAGAGGAGGTGTGAGGGATGGGGGGAATGACTAAAAATCGGAAAGGCCTCAAAATGGGATTATAGAGGCTATTAAGTGGCTAAGGGCCTTAAGGGCCTATCCCACCTCTGAGGTGGGATGGAAAGGGGGTCACAAAACACGCTTTTGGGAAAATTGCTCGGAGGTGGGATCGGGCCCGCCTGCCATTTTTGGTGATTTTAACAACTCGCGCCTCCAATCCCCTCCTCAGGCCTGGCAAAATCAAACCCATAGAGTACAAAAGACAGGAAGTTATGCTAAACCTATAGAAAACACTAGTTCGGCCCCAGCTGGAGAATCGTCTAATTCTGAGCACCGCACTTTAGGAAGGACGTGAAGGCTTTGGAGAGGGTACAGAAGAGATTTACTAGAATGGTTCCAGGGTTGAGGGATTAGAGTTAAGTGGATAGACTGGAGAAGCTGGGGTTGTTCTCCTTAGAGCAGAGAAGGCTAAGAGAAGATTTGACAGAGATGGTTAAAATCATGAAGGATTTCGATAGAGTAAATAAAGAGAAACGGTTTCCAATGGCTGAAGGGTTGATAACCAAAGGGTGCAGATTTAAGGTGACTGGCAGAAGAACCAGAGGGAACATGAGGGAAAAACTTTTTTACGCAGCAAGTGGTTACGATTTGGAATACACTGCCTAATAGGTTGGTGAATACAGATTCAATAGTAGCTTTCAAAGGGGAATTGGATAAATACTTGTAGGAGAAAAAATTGCAGGGATATGGGGAAAGAGCAGGAGAGTGGGACTAACTGGATTGCTCTTCGAAAGAGCCGGCACAGACTTGGGCTGAATGGCCTCCTTCTGTGCTATTCTGATTCTATGATTTGCCTGTATGGGCTTTCCACAGCCATTGGAGAAGGTGTAACAGTCAGGAATGACATTTAGATGTGACTTCAAAACAATTTGGGTTTTTGCACATGGGTCCATTTTAACACTACATTAAACTATTTGTGTGCACTAGTTTTCATGTCTGGTCATTAAGCATCACCTGGGCGAAGCACAAAAAGGAAAATCATACATGGAGCACCTGTCATTGGGCCTGCTCAATGTTTCTTCCATTATAGGCGTGCAATCCCCATTCTATTTTCCTCTGCTCAGTCCAGGTGATGTTCAACTCCTAGGCATTAAAGACGGAAATCTTCCCCATACCTGCACGGACTTGTGGATTATTATCAAACTTGAGTGATTTCCTCCATTCATTTTCTGAGTTTCTTTCTGGAAATGGGCCTGTTTGGAGCCATCTACATTGGATCACACGTCTGTAAACATTCTGTACTTGAACTGGTCACCTCACTAATTTCAAAATGCCAAATTTAATGAGAAACATTAAATCTGTGATCCAGCTGCACTGCTATAACTATGGCAGAGAGGGACTTTCTCTGGGCTTGACAATTAAATGAAACACACGTGCCAGTAATTGGGCCTGCTTGGGGGATGGGTGGAAATTGTGGCATTGTCCAGCTGCTGGAAAACGATGTCAGCAGGTATGGCTGAAGAAAGGAGACATTGGAAGAAAATATGTTCCCTTTCCAGTAAGACCCCTTTCCTTGCTCCTAACAGATCACATTACTTCAAGCAGGCATGGTTGTGGGAAACAGATGTGGGACTGATGGGTGTTTTAGCTGATGATATCACCTCACCTGTTCGGCCTTCTTCGATGACTTCAATTTCCCCGCTCTCTTTAGGAAACTCCTGCAGAGAGTAAACAAGTCCTGCTCCAGGAAGCCGTGAGCACAGAGGAAATTTGGGGTCTAATGTTGTTTAGTGAATCAAAGCCCTCCCTACCTAATGTGTTTATGTGCCCATAATCATGATGTGACAACAATCAATTCGACCTTGTTTAATTTTAGACTTGAGACCTATTTCTTTCTTCCCCAAGGTGTTGAATGTGTTTAAAAACATGCATTAAACATTCTAGTTGTCCCATACCAAAAATGCCATTTGCTCGTGCAAATAGGGTGCAATTTTAATAACCCTGAACACAAAACCAAGTTCTTGAATAATTGTGAGTTTGTAGTTTAGTTTATGGTGAGTTGAATTCTGTAAATACATACAAGATTGCCATAAATGTTCTGATACCAATGTTTAGCATAGGACAGTGAGTCAGTGGTGAATATTATGTTTAAGTGCATGTACTGACTGGCATATCCTTCCATCATCGAAAATACTTCATTCTGGTTTAGTTGCAGATTTTTAAAAAAGTTTAGACCCTAAATGACTTGTACATAAGATTTTATTAAATGTGCTCAAGTTGTTTCAAATCTTTGGAAGATAAAGAAGGTTAGAAGACAGTTATTGTGAAACATTCTATTCAAATTAATGCAACAGCATGCCCAATAATTAAGACAGACAAGGGGATCATAGAGGTTTTGTTCTGTTTATTTTCAAATTGACTCATGGCTGGGCTTTCTGATTTTGGGGGTTTTATTTTTCCAGAATTTAGATCAAAAAAGGTCAGGAGAAATGAGCTGCAAGCAATTTGAGCCTGAATAAAAATAAGAGCTTGTGATCAGAACACATTTCAGGGCTTGGTCAGCAAAAATGCTTTGGGAAGACCAATTCAGTAATAGTGAATCTCACTTCTGTATAAGTAGCCCCCCCCCCTCAGTCTCATTCTGACAATCCAGTACTTTTTTCACCTCGCAACTCTTGATTAAAATGCTGACTATATTTAATTTTTAAATCTGACACTGGAAAGAAAAAGTGCCAAATTGTTTGCTTACTAACACGCTCACTCGAGTTAAATAATGAAACAATTAATTGGTAGGTAGATGCGAGTGGTTTGACTGCTGTCCAGATTTTTTAGCCAGTGCAGTTAAGTCCCCCTGTGGTTCCTTCTTTATTCCCTCAATGCCACTCCCTTATTTGCTGGTATTCATCTTCAGCCTGAAACACGACTGTACAACCCACTCCTGCCATGCAACCACCACCACCACCTCCTACTCTCATACCCTTCAATATTCCTCTATCTATTCAGCTATCTAAATTTGATTTAAAAAACATTAGGAACACTGCTTCAACAATGGGTGAAAGACGAATAAAAACAGAGGGGGACAGCATTAGAGAATGACAGAGGGATGGTTGCAGAGCAACGACAACATTAAAAAAAATTGTATGTGAGCTTTACTACAGGAGATTGTCTAATTTTTGAAATAAGTCTGCTGTTCTTCTGAGGTTATTAAATTTTTTTATTAATTTTCATTATCAACAAAGACAATGATCCCATCCCATATGTCTAGCTTTGGACTTGGCCAATATAGCAGCCTCAGTGGGTGTTATGTCTTTCCTCCCTCTTTCCTTTGCTAGCTTGGAGCAGGAACAGTCTGAGAAATTATGCACTCTGAGACTGCCTCGGCCAATAGGGTCCTTGAAGCTGGTTTGAAGCACTCACTTAAGGGACACAACAGCCAAGTGTGCCGCCAGGCCCAATTTGTTCAGAGAAAAGAAGACAAGTGACCTGGACCTTCTCTGCCACTCTTTCTCTCTTTTTCCCCCCCCCCCCCCCCCCAAAATCACAGCGACAAATGGGCAGTAGACTTGTTCACTCATTGCATGGCTCAATTCACACAAGGTATGTTCTGCGGGGGAGGGGTTAGATGCCTCAAGTGTAAATCCTACCCCCATGCCATGTAATTTGCCAATATTCGCAGAGAAGGCAAGAGGGGTTTCTGCTATTTTCCATTGTAGCAAAACTTCTGTGTGTTTTATTTTGCATGGGGGGATGTGTATATAATATCTATATGACATATTAAAAGTTTTGCTTCGGTGTGCAACTTTTTCCATTTATAAGTTCCTATTTCCACATTTTTAATGGGAACTGCCTATGTAAACTTGTCACGCTATCATGACACACTTCCTCCAGTGGTGTTGTTGAATCGCCGCCACTGGTGAGGGTGTAATTGCAGAATGTCATGGTTAGCTAAGTTTTTTTTCCCCATTATAAATGTCGATGTAGCAGTTTATAATAAAAATAGAGCATGAAGGAGCTAGACGAGTAGGGAATGGATGAAGACTCAGTGGATGCTACAGCGATGGCTTCCCCAGGCTCTAAATGGCTTCTTAAGCCTCCAATGTGGCTGGCAGGAAACTCATGCACAGTATAGGCTGGAAATGTGCAGCCTGACATTGGTAAAGGCCCAAACAAATTGGCGTACCCATATGCAAATAAGGGGCCAAATGCCTGTTTAGGGTCCCCAGTGTAAGATCAGTTTTGCCTGACTCAGCCAGCGGCAGTGCAGGCTGCACTCGGGAAAACTAGGCCGCAACCAACAAGTAAGGTTGAAAAATATACTTGCCTGAATGTGGAGTCGGGAGGAGCAGGAGTGTTCCTAAAAACCTCAAATAAAAACAATGCGATTCATTGTTGCTGCAGCTACCAATTACCTTCCGCTCCTGTCCCCCCCCCCCCCCCACCCCTGGCTACTGATCCACCACTCCCCCCTAATCACCCACCACAGCTACCGATTCTGCCTCCCCACTCCCCTGGACACTGCTACCTCCTGACCCGGTCTCCCCACTTTCTGAGGGCCTCTGCTAGCATTGCAGTGGCCCAATCATCAAACACGCTTCGCCGAGCGCGCTGCCTCTTATTCCCTGCAGCTTGCCCGCTTCATGGAAGTGCAGTCCGATGGCCAATATCGGAGGAGGCTCGGGCCTCACCATTCAGGCGCAAGGCTAGCGCCCTGCGTCCCCCGTGCACCCATAAATTGGCGTTCTCTAGTATTGTCCGTTTGGCCGTACCTGGCAAGATGCCACCAACCATCTGCGCAGGCCCTGGCAAACCCACCTGGGAATGAGTGTGGTAAACTGCCTTCTCAGAGTCTGGGTTAACAAAGGTGAAGAGGCCGAGCTCTGCCATCTGCTACAATGACACCAGCAGCTAACATGCAGTTCAGAATTTGCACGGCTGAAGGGACAGTAACAGTCAACTGTGGCCTGAAACTTGGCTGCACCTTTTTGTCGGCATGCTGCAGTGCTGATCGATGGGATGGTACTGTCGGGGGACAAAGAGAAATACCCTCTTCACAAGCATCTCCTGAAGCACCACCTCGGCTTCAGCAGCCATCAAAGCAGAGGCCAAATTTTGGGCAACATCGCCATTTGTCTGCAGACTCATGCCTGCACCTACAGGTTCCTTTCCCTTCATCCTGGCCAGCCATTTCATAATCTCACACCTCTTCAGCCTTGGCAAAGTTTGCTGATGGGTTGAAATGCATTTTAATGCTCACCAGAAGCTGTCTAAACGTTCACCTTCCTTGTGACATTTCCCTTTAGTTGTCCTCATCCCTTTAAATTTGATTAACATGAAATTTTCATGTCTTAACTGTGGTGTCATTCCTAGACCCAGAGTAGTTTGCATCTGGAGTTATTAATTGTTGAGCAAATAAGGTTAGACTCAAACATTTAAAGTCATTAGCACTTTGGGGTGGGGGGGGGGGGAGAGAGAGGGGGGAGAGAGGGGGAGAGAGAGAGAGAGAGAGTGAGCGAGAGAGCTGGAAGGGGTGCAGAGAAATGTAATTTGTGCCAGTTTCCAGTGCGAAATGGGCGACTGACTTCCAGTGACTGAGTAAGTCAAATTGTGTTTGGTGGTTTTCATTGTGCTTGTTACTTGACAATTGTCTACAAAAAGCAGGACAAATCCAATCCAGCCAATTACCGTCCCATAAGTCTACTCGATCATCAGCAAAGTGATGGAAGGTGTCGTTGACACTGCTATCAAGCGGCACTTACCAATAACCTGCTCACTTATGCCCAGTTTGGGTTCTGCCAGGACCACTTGGTTCCAGACCTCGTTACAGCCTTGGTCCAAACATGGACAAAGCAGCTGAATTCCAGAGGTGATGTGAGAGTGACTGCCCTTGATATCAAGGCAGCATTTGAACAAGCATGGCATCAAGGAGCCCCAGTAAAATTGAAGTCAATGGGAACCAGGGGGAAAGCTCTCCACTGGCTGGAGTCATACCTAGCACAAAGGAAATGGTTGTAGTTGTTGGAGGTCAGTCATCTCAGGCCAAAAACATCGCTGCAGGAGTTCCTCAGGGCAGTGTCCTAGGCCCAACCATCTTCAGCTGCTTCATCAATGACCTTCCCTCCATCATAAGGTAAGAAGTGGGGATGTTCGCTGATGATTGCACCGTGTTCAGTTCCATTCGCAACTCCTCAGATAATGAAGCAGTCCATGCCCGAATGCAGCAAGACCTGGATGACATTCAGGCTTGGGCTGATAAGTGGCAAGTAACATTCGTGCCACACAAGTGCCAGGCAATGACTATCTCCAATAAGTGAGAATCTAACCACTGCCCCTTGACATTCAACAGCAAATCCCCCACCATCAACATCCTGGGGGTCACCATTGACCAGAAAGTTCACTGGATCACACACACAAATACTGTGGCTACAAGAGCAGGTCAGAGGCTAGGTATTCTGTGGCGAGTGTCTCACCTCCTCACTCCCCAAAGCCTTTCCACCATCTACAATGCACAAATAAGGAGTGTGATGGAATACTCTCCACTTGCCTGGAAGAGTGCAGCTCCAACACCACTCAAGAAGCTCGACACCATCCAGGACAAAGCAGCCTTCTTTACTGTCACCCCATCCACCACCTTAAACATTCACTCCCTCCACCATAGGTGTACCGTGGCTGCAGTGTGTACCATCTACAAGATGCAATGCAGCAACTTGCCAAGGCTTCTTCAGCAGCACCTCCCAAACCCACAACCTCTACCACCTAGAAGGACAAGGGTAGCAGGCGCATGGGAACTCCACCACTTCCAGTTTCCCTCCAAGTCACACACCATCCTGACTTGGAAATATATCGCCGTTCCTTCATCGTCACTGGGTCAAAATCCTGGAACTCCCTCCCTAACAGCACTGTGGGAGTACCTTCACCACACAGATTGCAACGGTTCAAGGAGGCGGCTCACCACCACCTTCTCAAGAGCCTTTGTTACTACAGGGTTATAGCCTATGAAACCCAGGCAGAGAGGACAGTAGGAGTATGTTTGTTTGTGAGTGTGCTAGGCCGATGTAGCAGAGCCTGGTCTCCAATCGTCTTGGATCCCCTTGCCATTGGACCAAGACCTTGCTCTGTTAAGCCCGTGTGGTAGCTGGTGTGCAATGACTACCCCACGTTAAAATAATTCACGCACCGGCATCTTCCACCCTCTTAAAATGAAGTTCGGGACCTGGAACATCAGGACCCTCATGGACAACCCCAACCCCAACAGTGACCGAAACTGTAGGTCCCGCATTGGACTCATCAGTCACCTGAGAACTCATTTTTAGTGTGGCAGCAAGTCATCCTCGGTTCCGAGGGACTGCCTAAGAAGAAGAACTAGTAGGGAAGAAAATGAAAACTTAAGTATATCCACAAAACAAAAACTTAATTGGGCCAAGTCATATGTATTTGCTATCTTTCCTCAGTCATTGCTTTATGATGGTTAATCTGTGCAATGCCTCGTTTTTAAAATTCTCACCTTGTTTTCAGATCCCACTATGGCCTCGCCCCTCCCTATCTCTCTCATCTCCTGCAGCCCCACAACCCCCTGAGATTTCTGCGCTCCTCCAATTCTGCCCTCTTGAGCATCCCTGATTTTAATTGCTCAAGCTTTGGAATTCCCTGCCTGAACCTCTCCGCCTTGCTACCCCTCTTTTCTCCTTTAAGAAGCTCCTTAAAACCTACCTCATTGACCAAGCTCTGCCCTAATTTCTCCTTTATGTGGCTCAATGTCAACGCTTGTTTTGCAACACTCCTGTGAAGTGCATTGGGACATTTTAATACGTTAAGGGCACTATATAAATATTTGTAGTTGCAGTTGTCGTCTTAAGTGCAGTGTAAACACAAAGTTTGGAATTATTCTCGTTAAACCTTTCTGGGGTTTATTTTCTTCCTCAAAGTGAGTCAGACAAGTAGTCAGTCTGTAATGGCGGACACCGTGGGGTTGAGCTTAATCTCCACCCTCCCATGATGGACAGGAGAGAGTGGCGGGGTGGGGTGGGTGTAGTGTCCGCGTATCAATAACACACTGACTGCAGGAGAACGGTAATAACAGGTGTTTACTGAACAGAGGGTATGCTGGAACTGAAGGTACAGAAGCCTGCTACGGCTTTATATACAGGTGTGGTCACTGCCGGTACCACAGTATAAAAACAGTTCTCTCTTAAAGGTACATACACAACAATTCCTCCCCTTTTAGATAAACAGTACATAACATTCATTTAACAATTAAATAATAACTAATTACAATTACAATTTTCTCTGTACTATATACATCAGCTGAAGTAATCATTTATAAATTCAGTCTTTGAGGAGGCTTCCTGATCCTGTCTGGACAGCGCCTTTCTCGAGTATCCTGTTCTTGCGGCGGAGTCGATTCTGGCTCATTGTCATTCGTTGGTTCGTCAGCTTCCAATACCACTGATTCTGAGGTAGACGCAATCTGTACTTCGGGTTCATTACCAGGTGCGCATGCTCGTGGTATGGGTTTGACTTGTTCCTGTGACTCTAGAATCTGGTCAGCATGGCGTCTCACGATGCTCTCTCCAACGTCCACTGTGTACATTAGTGGTCCCTGCTGTGTGCATATCATTCTTGGCTGCCATTTTTCTGTTCGGTAGTCGCGGGCCAAGACTGGTTGCCCTACCTTGAAGCTCCTGGTTGGCATCTCATTGATGTGCTGGAATTGCTTATCCTCAACATCTCGTCTTATGTTTGGTTTGAGCAAATCCAGGCGACATCTTAACCTTCGGTTAAAGAACATTATGGCTGGAGCTTGGTTGGTGACTGCATGTGTCGCATTCTGGTAAGCAAACAAGAAATTATCCACCTTGTGTTGTGGTATGTTGTCGTTATACATCGCCTTTATTGCTTTTTTAAAGGTCTGAACAAACCTCTCAGCCAATCCATTTGTGGCTGGATGATATGGGGCAGATGTGTAATGCTTTACCCCATTATTCCCCAAAAACCTCCGGAAATCCTCGGACACAAACTGTGGTCCGTTGCCGGAGCAAATGTGTTCTGGCAAGCCATTCCTTGATGATGGTCCGTAGGACTGCAATAGTTTTCTCCGTGGTGGTGGAGGACATTTTGATGACCTCTGGCCATTTCGAATGTGCATCCACGGCGATTAAAAACATTGAGTCCATAAATGACCAGCAAAATCAATGTGTACCCGTTGCCATGGAGATGAGGGCCACTCCCATGGGTGTAGCGGGGCCTGTGGTGGAGCGTTTTGGACTTTCTGGCATCCTGTGCATCTCTTGGTCATTTCCTCGATTTCTTTATCGATTCCCGGCCACCACACAAAAGCCCTGGCTAGGCTCTTAATTTTTACCCCTCCCAGATGACCCTCATGAAGCTCATTGAGCACTCTATCTCTCAACTTGGGTGGAATTACCACTCGGGATCCACACATCAAGGTCCCCTGGCACACTGACAGCTGTTCTCTCCTTGGCGAGAATGCTGGCAAAAGTGAGTCGCCATGTGCTGGCCATCCCTTCACCGTCAAATCATAGACCCGAGAGAGTGTCGGGTCATTTCGGGTTTCCTTCTCTATACTTGAGTTTGTAACAGGTAGACATTCGACTATAGTTGAATGGAATATCTCAACAGGGTCCACTGCAGGTGCTTCCTCCACCGTAGGCAACGGCAGGCGCGACAGCCCATCAGCATTTCCATGCTGTTTCGTACCCTTGTACTCTATGTCGTATTGATGTGCCCCTAGAAAAAGGGACCATCTTTGCAGCCGTTGCGCCGTCATCACCGGAACGCCCTTCTTTGGGTTAAAAATGGAGACCAGAGGCTGATGATCAGTCAGTAGGGTGAATTTCTGCCCGTGCAGATAGTGATTGAACTTCTTCACCCCCCACCCCAGGCTGAGGGCCTCCCTGTCAATCTGGGCGTAGTTACGCTCGGCTGAGGTTAACGAGCGCGACGCAAAGGCTATTGGCCTCTCTGAACCGTCAAGGAATTTGTGTGACAGCACCGCTCCAATGCCGTAGGGAGACGCACCACATGCCAACCGAATCGGTAGTGTTGGATTGTAGTGGGCCAATACTTCTTTTGAAGTGATTAGGCATTTACATTTCTGAAAGGCACGCTTACACTCATCACTCCATTTCCATGCTACTCCAGTTTGCAGCAGGGCGTTCAGTGGGTGCAAAATTGTAGATAAATTTGGCAAGAACTTATGGTAGTAGTTCACCAACCCGAGGAACGACCTCAGTTGCGACACATTTTCCGGTGCTGGAGCCTTGACTACTGCCTCAATCTTGTCTGGGGACTTATGCAACCCCTCTTGTTTCCTGAAAAACTCGCATTTGGGGCGGTTGGCTCGTAGCCCATATTCTTGTAATCTAGTGAGCACCTGCTCCAGGTTGGCAAGGTGTTCACTGTCATTTTTGCACGTAACCAGGATGTCGTCCAAATAACACTGGGTCCCCGGGATCCCTCGCAGGACTTGTTCCATCGCCCTCTGCCAAATAGCCGGAGCTGATGCTACCCCGAATACCAGTCGATTGTACTGGTAAAGACCTTTGTGAGTGTTTATCGTGAGGTATTTCCTAGATGCTTCTTCCACCTCCATTTGTAGATACGCTTGGGCCAGATCAATTTTCGTAAAGCGTTTCCCTCCAGATAGTGAGGCGAAAATATCTTCTATCCGCGGAAGTGGATATTGTACTGTGTGCAGGACTGGGTTCACAGTTACCTTAAAGTCCCCACAGATATGAACCTTCTTCGGTTCCCCAGGCGTGCTGCTCAATGATTTCTTCATTACAGGAACGATGGGTGTGGCCCACTCGCTCCAGTCCACCGTGGACAGCACACCCGAACGCTCCAGACTCTCCAGCTCTGCTTCGACGGCTGGGCGGATCGCATACGGTACTGGTCTGGCCTTAAAAAATTTTGGGTTTGCATTATTTTCAATTTTTATCGTTGCCGTTACGCCTTTGAGTCCCAAGTCCTTGCTGGAACACCTCTTTAGCGTCAGTTAGAATTTTTGACAGTCGTCCAGGTGTGACGTCGTCATCCTTTTTGTCAGCCACAGTTAGCGCCTGAATGGAATGCCAATCCAATTGTATTTTTCGGATCCATTCACGTCCCAATAATGGTGGTCCTCCATCTTGTAGTATATATAGATACAGTTTCTGTGTTTCCTTGCCGTTGTATTTAACGGGCACCCTTATTTTTCCTCTTGGGGGTAGACTTTTTGCCCCGTATATGTCTTCAATACAATGGATGTGTCCTTCAAGGGTATGTGTGAGAATAGCCGCTCGTAGTCTCGTCGATTCATGACTGTTAGGGCTGATTCTGTGTCCAATTCCATCTTTACTTGGGACCCTGCTATCACGAGGGTGACCCAAATGGTTCGGTGATCCTCCTTTGTGATCACGTTGTGTAACTTTAGACAACTTAGTCTCCTGCTCCCGGAGTCATTATCACTCTCCTGATCTTCTGAACTACTGTCTGTCATTTTTTTTACTTTCTTGTACTTTTCCTTAGTAGTTCTTTTAGTGTTGGTTTTCTTTCCCGACCTGCAGACTCGTGCTATGTGTCCCACTTTTCCACATTGCATGCATACTTTGTCCTTAAACCAGCAATCCTTCTGGTCATGGGTTGTTCTGCCGCAGCGATAGCACTTTTCTGCTTCATATGCCATTTCGTTGGTGCTATGTTCTTGCGGTTTCTGTTGTATTTCCGCAGCTCCCCGTGCTGCTGCTTCGTTGGATACTGCCACGCTGAAAGCCTTTTCTAGCGTAAGGTCCTTTTCCAAAAGTAGTCGTTTCTGGGTTCCTTCACTCTGGAGCCCACAGACAAACTTATCTCTTAAGGTATCTGCCAGTCCTGCTCCGAACTGGCAGTGCTTCGATAACTCGTGTAGTTCCGTAAGATAGTCAGCATTACTCTCATCTTTGTGCTGGTTTCTTTTATGGAACTTGAATCTTTCTGTTATCAGCCGCGGTGTAGGGTTTAGATGTTCCTGTAAGATATTGAAAATCTCTTCAAAGCTTTTCTCCATTGGTTTAGCTGGGGTAATTAAATTCCACAATAGGCCGTACGTTCTCGCGCCCATCAAATTTAATAATACTGACGCCTTCTTTTCATCGGCCACCTCATTTGCCTTGCAGTACACTTCAATTCTTTCCACATACGTGGTCTAGTCTTCTACTTCATTGTCGAAAGCAGTGATACTGCCACCCTTCGGCATCTTGGGTGGTTTAAAATGGCGCCTCCAGCACTTTTCCTTCTTCCCCAATGGATTAAAATGGCGCCTCCTGCGCTTTTCCTTCTTCCCCCTGCTGCCAGTGCTGCTCCTAGCATTCTAAATAGTAATGGCGGCGCCCCGCGGCTTCTGCGCGTCTTTCTTTCTTTTGTTAATCAATTTCCTTCGTTTTATTCTTCTTCGCTGTCCACTGCGCGTCTCTTTTCCTTCCCCTCTTTTTATTTTCTTTAACGCTGCCCGGCTCTTGAGCACTGACCGTGCCCTGTGCGCTCCACCCTCTCTCTTTTCCTTCCCGACGACGCTGCACGGCCCCCTTGCAGAGCCGCTCGATCGAGCTCTAGCCCGCCGCAGTCCGGAAGGGTCAGCGCACTACCTGCTACCAGCACGATTTGCTGGAACACCTTGACTGGGGAGCCAAGCCCAGCTCTCCACAGCTTCCCCTGCGATTCACTGAACTCCGATGGATCACTGGGCGGTTGCCCCCGGTCGACGCCCGTTGCTCTGGCTTCGACCTCCAAGAAACTTCTTTTCAGGGATGGATCCCCGTGAGGTGATGCAGTACTGCAGGTGAGTTCGAACCTGCTCGTCGCCACTGTAGTTTCCGCGTATCAATTGATGTGCCTCAATGAATCCGAGACTCGACGTTAACGGAGCAAAGCAAGGCTTTTATTAACTCAGAAAGTAATACACATTGGAGAAGTGTCTCTCATCCAGAGATCTGCTGTACTGCTGTGAGACACGCTGGGGCTTGCTTAAGTAGGGGCCAGGTATGGGCGGAGCCCTACACACAATACAATACAGGTAAGGAAATGAAACTGAAACTAAACTAAACACAGAGAATACAGTGCCTGATGAATGGCATATTTCATCACATTCGCCCCTTCTACAGATTTAGTCTGTTCGGGGGTTTGATAGTCCTCTGTGACCGACGTAGCTGTTGTGGTGCCACGGGTGTCGGCTGGGTGTCCCCGGTGGCCTTCTGGGTCGCTGCCGGGGGCGCCGCCAGGGTTGTTGAAGGGGTAGTTGGTGGGGGCACCGTTGGTCGATGTTCTTCCGGGGGTGGTGAAAGGATAGTGGGTGGGTAAGAATTGCTGTGATCGTTGTTGCTGTTGTTGTCGTGGTTGTTGTCGTTACCGGCTGGGCGACGTCTTTTATGGACACGGTGTCCTCCCTTCTGTCGGCGTGCCGGACATACGCGTATTGGGGGTTGGCGTGGAGTAGGTGCACTGACTCCACGAGGGGGTCCGTCTTGTGGCCCCTCACATGCCTTCGTACAAATACCGGACCTGGGGTGGAGAGCCATGACGGCATGGATACGCCTGAGGTGGATTTCCGGGGAAAGACAAACATTCGTTCATGAGGCGTGGCATTAGTGGCAGTGCACAATAGCGACCGTATCGAATGGAGCACATCTGGGAGGACTTCCTGCCAGCGGGAGATAGGGAGGCCCTTGGTCCTTAGAGCTAGAGTGACTGCTTTCCATACTGTCCCGTTCTCTCGCTCCACCTGGCCGTTACCCTGGGGGTTGTAGCTGGTGGTACAGCTCGTGGCGATCCCCCGGACAGCATGTACTGGCGTAACTCTTCACTCATGAAGGACGCCCCCATATCCGTATGGATGTAGCTCGGCATACCGAACAGGCAGAACAGGCTGTTGAGGCATTTAATGACCGCCAGTGGCGCTGGTCATGTCTGGGCAGGGGAAGGCGAATGGGAAACGGGAGTATTCATCCACAATGTTCAGGAAGTAAACATTGCGGTCGACTGACGGGAGGGGGCCCTTGAAATCTAAGCTGAGCCGCTCAAAGGGCCGTGTAGCTTTGATTAAGTGGGCTCTATCTGGGCGGTAGAACCGAGGCTTGCACTCAGCGCAAATGCGGCAGTTCCTGGTCAGAGACCGAACTTCCTCAATCGAGTAGGGTAAGTTGCGGGACTTTATGAAGTGGAACAGCCGTGTGACCCCTGGGTGGCAGAGGTCATTCTGGAGGGTCTGCAGCCGATCCCCGGTGGTGCTGGCACACATCCCTCGTGAGAGGGCGTCGGGGGATTCGTTAAGGGCCCCTGGCCGGTAAATGATGTCATACTCGAAGGTGGAGAGCTCGATCCGCCACCTAAGAATCTTATCATTTTTAATCTTCCCCCTCTATTATTGAACATAAACGCTACCGACCGCTGGTCGGTAAGTAGGGTGAAGCGTTTGCCGGCTAGGTAGTGCCGCCAGTGGCGCACTGCCTCCACAATGGCTTGGGCCTCCTTTTCCACGGAGGAGTGTCTGATCTCGGGCCCTTGGAGGGTCCTCGAGAAGAAAGCTACGGGCCGCCCCGCCTGGTTGAGGGTGGCCGCCAAGGCAAAGTCAGACGCATCACTTTCCACTTGAAAGGGAGTGTTCTCGTCCACTGCCTGTAGCGTGGCCCGCTCGATATCCCGCTTAATGCTTTTGAAGGCGGCGTGGGCCTCAGCAGAGAGCGGAAAAGAGGATGCTTTCAAGAGGGGGCGGGCTTTGTCGGAGTAGTTGGGGACCCATTGGGCATAATAAGAAAATAACCCCAGGCACCTTTTCAGGGCTTTGGGAGTGTTGGGCAGGGGGAGCTCCCGTAGGGGGCGCAATCGGTCGGGGTCTGGTCCGATTTCCCCATTCTCCACCACGCTGCCTAGTATGCAGAGGCACGTGGTGTTGAAAACGCACTTGTCCTCGTTGTAAGTGAGGTTGAGTTTTTGTGCGGTTTTCCGGAACCTCTCGAGGTTCGAGTCGTGATCCTGCTGGTTGTGACTGCAGATGGTGACGTTGTCGAGGTAGGGGAAGGTTGCCTGCAAGTGGTGGTCATCGACCATGCGGTCCATCTCCCTCTGGAAGACCGAGACCCCATTCGTTACCCCAAAGGGGACTCTGAGGAATTGGTAGAGGCGTCCGTTCGCCTCGAAGGCGGTGTACGGGCGGTTCTCTGGTCTGATAGGGAGCTGGTGGTATGCTGACTTGAGGTCGATGGTGGAGAACACCCGGTATTGGGCGATTTGGTTCACCATCTCGGATATGCGGGGTAGCGGGTAGGCGTCTAGCTGGGTGTATAGATTAACCGTCTGGCTATAATCTATCACCATCCGCTTCTTCTCGCTACCCCTCACCACCACCACTTGGGCGCGCCACGGGCTGTTGCTGCGTTCGATAATGCGCTCCTTCAGGAGACTGTCTACCTCGGTCGCGATAAACCGCCTGTCCTCCCAGCTGTACCTCCTGCTTTTGGTCGCTATTGGCCGGCAGTTGGGAGTAAGGTTCGCGAATAGCGAAGGCGGCTTTACCTTCAGGGTAGCCAGACCGCGCACACAGGGAATACAGTGCCTGATGAATGGCATATTTCATCACATCAATAACACACGGACTGCAGGAGAACGGTAATAACAGGTGTTTACTGAACAGAGGGTATGCTGGAACTGAAAGTACAGAAGCCTGCTACGGCTTTATATACAGGTGTGGTCACTGCCGGTACTACAGTATAAAAACAGTTCTCTCTTAAAGGTACATACACAACAAGTGGGGGGGTGTTAAAAGTACAAAATTACGCAACTTGACCCCAACCCGCTACGTATGTGCCTGCCGCCATTTTTACAGTGGTAGGTTGCGTGCTGTGCATGTGTCCTGCTGTCATGAGTTGGGAGCCTGATTTAAATTTAATGCTGGCCGGCCGGGTTTCCCAGAGCTCGGGGAAACCCAGTCGCACAATGGAGATGGGAGCAGCCGAATCAAGCGGGTAAGTGCTTTTTATAACACTGCCTGTGAACCAGGAGGAGCAGGAGTGCTCCCTGCAGCCGCTTTAGCAAATCTGCTGATTGCCGCTCTCCTCGCTGCTGCGATCAGACGACTTCCCCCCCCCCCCCGCAACCCCCCCACAACAAACCAACGACTTGAGCGTCCCACCCCACCGCGATCAGCACCCCACCCACAACAAACCAGCGACCTGAGCGTCCCACCCCGCGATCAGCCCCCCCCCCACAACAACCAAACCATCCGAGCGTCCCACCCCACGATCAGCCCCCCCACAACAAACCATCGACCCGAGCGTCCCACCCCGCGATCAGCCCCCCCACACCAAACCATTGACCCGAGCATCCCCCCCCGCCGCGATCAGCACCCCCACAACAAACCACTGACCCGAGCGTCCCACCCCGCGTTCAGCCCCCCCACAACAACCAAACCGTCGACCCGAGCGTCCCACCCCACGATCAGCCCCCCCCCACAACAAACCACCGACCCGAGCGTCCCACCCCACGATTAGCCCCCCCACAACAACCAAACCACCGACCCGAGCGCCCCCCCGCCGCGATCAGCCCCCCCCACAACAAACCACCGACCCGAGCGTCCCACCCCGCGATCAGCCCCCCCACACCAAACCATTGACCCGAGCATCCCCCCCCGCCGCGATCAGCACCCCCACAACAAACCACTGACCCGAGCGTCCCACCCCGCGTTCAGCCCCCCCACAACAACCAAACCGTCGACCCGAGCGTCCCACCCCGCGATCAGCCCCCCCCACAACAAACCACCGACCCGAGCGTCCCACCCCACGATTAGCCCCCCCACAACAACCAAACCACCGACCCGAGCGCCCCCCCGCCGCGATCAGCCCCCCCACAACAAACCACCGACCCGAGCGTCCCACCCCGCGATCAGCCCCCCCACAATGACCAAACCACCGATCCGAGCGCCCCCCCCCCCCGCGATCAGCCCCCCACAACAACTAAACCACCGACCCGAGCATCCCACCCCGCGATCAGCCCCCCCCCCACAACAACCAAACCACCCGAGCGTCCCCCCCCACCAAACCATCGACCCGAGCGTTCCCCCCCCCCCCGTGATCAGCCCCCCCCCCCACAACAAACCACCGACCCGAGCGTCCCACCCCGCGATCAGCCGACTCTCTCCCTTAAGAATACATATAATGAGGTCCTGCCATTTAAATTTGGCAGGACCTCCACGTTCCCGGGTTATCAGGGTTTCCCACCCACACCTGCGATTTCCCTCTCCCCGTGAATATCCGGGCCTGTGTGTCAGACCTGAGCTTGCTTCCTGTTGTTGTAGACCGAGTATTTTATAATTGTTATAACCTGTCAAAGGCCTTGGTCATCTCTTCATTGACTGCTACATAGGAGAAGATGACACATCACACGTCCAGCAGCCATAACAATTAGTCAGCCTGTGTTAGTAAAAGCTCACATCAGTTTGGATGCCTACATCTGAAGCCGACCTTTAGGACAAACCGTAATAGCCTTTTCTGAATTTTCCTACGTTACTTTTATATTTGATTTAAACTCATTGTTTGTATGTATGAATTGTGCATTACTAACTCGTGCCTTACGACGTTTATATATACTTCAAAATTTAGCTTGGTGAGTCAACTCGCTAATATAAGCATTGGTGTTCTCATCCTTTGATGCGCTATCAATTACTCAAAAGACTGAGGTTAAGCGAGTAACTAACAAACTTTTATTAACAAGAGAATGAAGGTGTGCCTCGAGTGGTCGACCAGTCCAGAATACAGAGGGACTGTGGAGCAGTCACCTTTATACCTGGACTCGTGGGAGGAGTCAGCCGAGGCATGTACAGACATGTACACAGTGGGATACAAACACACCCACAGGCAGGTATAACAGTGGTTTACCACATTCACCCCTTGTTTAAAAATGAGTCTGGCGGGGTGAAGTGTATTAAAAGTTTGTGTATTGGAGTCTCTCCGGAGGTCTTGTCTGCCGCTGTGATCGACGTGGCGACGGCAGGGGTAGTGAAGCTTCCGGCGTCGAGTCCCGCGTAGGCTGGGGCACTGGTGTGTAGTCCTCGTGGGTGTCGAGCGGGTCGCGGGGCCCAGGCATGCCGTCTGCTGGGGTTGGATATTGGATCGTGGGGGGGGGGTGGTAGTGGGTAGTGGGTTACTGGGGCCCCCGAGGGTGCGAGGTCTCGTATGGAGACTGTGTCCTCCCGCCCGTCCGGGTACGCAATGTAAGCATACTGGGGGTTGGCGTGGAGGAGGTCGACCCTCTCGACCAGGGGGTCCGTTTTATGGGTTCTCACATGTCTTCTCAGGAGGACCGGCCCTGGGGACGTCAGCCATGGCGGTAGCGATGTCCCCGATGTGGACTTCCTTGGGAAGACAAACATTTTCTCATGAGGGGTGGCGTTTGTGGCAGTGCAGAGCAGTGACCGAATAGAGTGGAGTGCATCGGGGAGCACATCCTGCCAGCGGGAGGTCAGAAGGCCCCTAGACTTTAAGGCTAGCAGGGCGGCCTTCCAAACTGTCGCATTCTCTCTTTCCACCTGTCCGTTCCCCCGGGGGTTGTAACTGGTGGTCCTGTTTGTGGCAATACCCCTAGCGAGCAGGTACTGATGGAGTTCGTCGCTCATAAACGATGAGCCCCGGTCGCTATGGATATAGCTGGGGAAACCGAACAGGGTGAAGAGGTCGTTCAGACATTTAATGACCGTGGCACTGGTCATGTCCTGGCAGGGGATGGCGAACGGGAAACGGGAGTACTCATCAATAATGTTGAGGAAGTACACATTGCGGTCGGAGGAGGGGAGAGGCCCTTTAAAATCAACGCTCAGGCGCTCGAAGGGGCGAGTGGCTTTTATCAGGTGAGCCCTGTCTGGTCTATAAAAGTGCGGTTTGCACTCAGCGCAGACTTGGCAGTTCCTGGTCATGGTCCTGACCTCCTCAATGGAGTAAGGCAGGTTACGGGCCTTGATGAAGTGGAAGAACCTGGTGACCCCCGGGTGGCAGAGGTCATTGTGGAGGGCCCGTAGTCTATCGATCTGCACGCTGGCGCAGGTGCCACGCGATAGAGCATCCGGGGGTTCATTGAGCTTCCCGGGCCGGTACAAGATCTCGTAGTTGTAGGTGGAAAGTTCGATTCTCCACCTCAAGATCTTGTCGTTTTTGATTTTGCCCCTCTGCTTGTTGTTAAACATAAAAGCAACTGAATGCTGGTCAGTGAGCAGGGTAAATCGTTTTCCGGCCAGGTAGTGCCTCCAATGACGCACAGCCTCCACAATAGCCTGGGCCTCCTTCTCAACAGCGGAGTGTCTGGTCTCCGGGCCCTGGAGGGTTCGTGAAAAGAAGGCCACGGGTCTCCCCGCCTGATTAAGGGTAGCGGCCAGGGCAAAGTCGGACGCGTCGCTTTCCACCTGGAAGGGGATGGATTCGTCCACTGCGTGCATGGTGGCTTTGGCAATGTCTTCCTTGATATGGTGGAAGGCTAAGCGGGCCTCTGCCGTCGAGGGAAAAGAGGTGGACTTGATCAACGGACGGGCCTTGTCCGCATAGTAGTGGACCCACTGGGCGTAATAGGAGAAAAACCCTAGGCACCTCTTCAGGGCCTTGAGGCAGTGGGGCAGTGGGAGTTCCATAAGGGGACGCATCCGGTCGGGGTCGGGACCGATGACTCCGTGTTCCACAACACAGCCAAGGATGGCGAGGCGGGTTGTGCGGAATATGCACTTCTCCTTGTTATACGTCAGGTTCAGGAGTTGGGCGGTGCAGAGGAATTTTTCGAGGTTTGTGTCATGGTCCTGCAAGTCACGGCCGCAGATGGTCACATTGTCCAGATATGGGAAAGTGGCCTGCAACGCATTTTGATCGACCATCCGGTCCATCTCCCTTTGGAAGACGGAGACCCCGTTGGTGACGCCAAAGGGAACCCTAAGGAAGTGGTAGAGGCGGCCGTTTGCCTCAAAGGCAGTATACTGGCGGTCCTCAGGGCGGATAGGGAGCTGGTGGTACGCTGATTTCAGGTCAATGGTCGAGAAGACGCGGTACTGCGCGATCTGGTTGACCATATCAGCTATGCGGGGGAGTGGGTAAGCGTCCAGCAGGGTGTAGCGATTTATAGTCTGGCTGTAGTCGATGACCAGGCGCTGCTTCTCGCCGGTCTTAACGACCACAACCTGGGCTCGCCAGGGGCTGGTGCTGCCCTCAATAATCCCCTCCTTCAGGAGCCGCTCCACTTCAGTTTTAATGAAAACCCTGTCCCCGGCACTGTATCGCCTGCTCTTTGTGGCGATGGGCTTACAGTCGGGGGTGAGGTTAGCAAACAGTGGTGGGGGGGGTGACTCTGAGTGTGGAGAGGTTGCACCTGGTGCGCGGCGGGCAGTTTGGAAGCTGCTGGCTGCGGACTGTGAGTGGGGGGAGGGGTCCACTGTACGCCATCGTAACACTTTTAAGGTGGCACTGAAAATCTAACCCCAGTAGAACGGCAGCGCAGAGGTGGGGCAGGACCAGAAGTTTAAAATTATCGTACACAGTCCCATCTACTAAGAGTGTCACCACGCAGTAGCCGCCAATGTCCGCCGACTGGGACGGGGAGGCCCAAGATGGCGGCCCGCACGGCCCACACGCGGCGCTGCTGGGGTTCGGGGTGGCTTTGGCCCTGCAGACGCTGGCGTAGTGTCCCTTCTTCCCGCAGCCCGAGCAGATCGCATTTTTCGCCGGGCAGCGCGCTCTGGGGTGTTTGGCCTGGCCACAGAAGTAGCATTTCTGGCCTTGGGACACTGCTGCGGTAGTTGGGCCGTTGCTGGGATGTGGCTGGGGTGGCACGGCGCTGTGAGACGGTCCTACCGTGTCCCAGGCTGTCGTTCCCCGCGGCGTCCACGGTGCAGAGGAGTAGGCATCCATGCCCCGGTAGGCTGCGTCCAATGATAGTGCAAGTTCAGAGGCCTTTTTGAGGTCGAGGTCACTCTGCTCCAACAGTCGCTGTCTGGTGTAATTGGACCTGTGGCCCGCCACAAAAGCGTCCCGGATAAGTTCCTCTGTGCACACGGCGGCCTTTACATCCTTACAACCACAGGCCCGGCCAAGCACAGACAGTGCCTGAAGGTATTCCTCGGTCGATTCCCCAGGTTGTTGTTTACGACTCCCCAGGAGGTGCCTGGCGTACACCTCGTTCACTGGGCGCGTGTACTAGTCCTTGAGGAGCTTGAGAGCAGCCGTGTACGAGGTCGCGTCCTGGATGACCGAGTACGCTCGGTGGTTCACTTTGGAGATCAGGACATACAGTTTGTCCTCATCCGATTTGACCGTTGCAGCGGAGGCGATCAGGAATTTGTCAAAGCACTTAAGCCAGTGAGCAAACTTGGTGGATGCGTCCGCCTCCCGATGGTCTAAGTCCAGGCATGCTGGTGTGAGGATCTTCTCCATTATAAAAAATCTTGTTAATAAAATTGATACGCTATCAATTACTCAAAAGACTGAGGTTAAGCGAGTAACTAACAGGCTTTTATTAACAAGAGAATGAAGGTGTGCCTCGAGTGGTCGACCAGTCCAGAATACAGAGGGACTGTGGAGCAGTCATCTTTATACCTGGACTTGTGGGAGGAGTCAGCCGAGGCATGTACAGACATGTACACAGTGGGATACAAACACACCCACAGGCAGGTATAACAGTGGTTTACCACATCCTTTAACTAGATTATCATGCTATTTTGAGTCCCAGAACGTGTTGCTATAATTTTTCAGTTGATTTGGTATTGATGCTTCAAATATTGATTGGTCTTTTCTAGTACTGCACTTGCTGCCTGCAGTTTACTTATGTTTTTTGGTTGTATTCTTTTTGTACATTTTCTTGTATGTGCATACAGCAAGAAACATGTCAAAACAATGAATTGTTTTTAAAATGGGAATTGCTTTTAAAATGGTATATTTCTGAACTTTTATTAATCTGATGCTATGTGTGTGTGTGTGTGTGTGTATTTTTTTGATGGGTTATAACAATTCTAAAATACTTGTTCTGTCTCATTGCTTCTCCTCTTACGACTTGTTTGTTCAGTTCTTGTCTCTTTTATTATCTTGACTTGATTTTATTTAGATGCTTTTACTTCATTCCGGTGGCATCACCTCTTCATGTGGGGTTTTGCGGAGTCAAACTATGGGAGTCAAGACCCATTTTTTTCCATGGGTCTCCCAATCTGCTGCCAGAACTAAGACCTCCACTTCTGGCCTACTGGACAGACTGACCCGATTCAGTGCATCAGTATGCTGAGCTTATGTTGTAAAACTGCATTATGATGCTGAATGCGTGACGTACTGGGCCAGCTCAGTACTGTATCTATTCCTGGATCTGTTCTTTGTTTTAAATTGAGGATTAATTAAACAGGAATAAAATCTGTATTATCCTTTGCATCCAGTGTCCTATATATCTGTCGCAGGCTGATTCCTAAAACGGAGATTAGGAGCAGGTCTGTCTTCTGCATGTGCCATTCATGCTGGCGTGGCATTATGGTTACTGGTGTTCGTCTGAAACCTTTACATTGGTTCACACTTTGCTTCTCCCTCTCCAATTTTCTCCTTTCCTAAAGTTGGTGATTCATGGTGAGATACTGCCAACAGCTCTCTGATACCTTGTCAATGGGTTGTATTTTGCAGCCACTACGAGTGCGTACGAGATGCCCGCGCACCCGTAAAGGCCTCGCAAGTTCTGGGTTTAGGCATGCGCTGCGCATGCGCTAAAACCTGGAACTTGCGATCTGTCAATTTTCTTGACAGATGTTCCGTATCCCCGGGAGAAAAGGGCATCCGTGGGTGAAGAGTTGTGCTATTTGCCCAACTTCTGCCCAGCGAATGCCTGTGAAATTCTTATGCCTGGTAAAAGCAGGCATAAGGCCTGCTTTTAACAGCGTAAGAGTTTAAAAAAAACGCACAATTTTTCTTCAATAATTTATACATTTAAAAACCTGTGAAATAAGCTAAGTTTATTTTTAGCCTCTTTAAAACATGTAAATTTATTTTTCAAAAAATTACATTTTTGTTTTAAATAATATATAAATATAAAAATTAAATGCCATGTTAATTAATTTTAAATGTTATTTTTTTATTTCTTTATTTGAAGTGTAGAGGTTTTTTTTGGGTATTCCCATTCATATTTATACCGCCTGCCCCCCTGGGATATGTGGGCCTCTGCGCATGTCTACGCATAGAGGCCCACAAGTGCGAGTCTCCGTGGATCCTGAGGCAGAAGGTAAGTTCGTAGATTTTTTTTTTTTGCCGGTTGGAAGCATCCGCCTGCGGGGAAGTCTCCGACCGCAAATTCAGGCCCCAAGTGAACATTCTTCATGTGAGCCTAGACAGTGAATATTGTCAAGTTATTTGACAATGGAGGAAGGGTAACATTATTCAGCCTAGTCATGTTTACATTGGCATCCATGTGTCCCCACCTTTTAGAGTGATCGCGGAGTCCAATCTGAGCAGCAGTCATGGTTGTTTTCTTTTTAAACCAGCCAACTGCACTTCACTTACAAGTAAAATTTTTATTGAGTTTTTTTGAAATTCCACTTATACCCAGTGTTTGCTTTGAAGATATTTGTCGTGGACAGTTGAAGGTTTTTTATGTTGAAGAAGCAAAATTTCCAGTAACTGCAAATAAATTGCTAGCTGTGTGAAATTACTTGCATTAACATTAGTACCTTTTGATTAAGTGTTTCTGTAAGCCATAAAGCTTTGCATATCTTAATGTTAGAGATCAAGCAAGATGTTCGTCTCCAAGGGTACTCGTCTTCCGCTAAACAAAGTTTGTGAATCTCTGTCTTGACTGGCATTTACAGTTCTTCCTACTTCTTGGCTAAGTTTTGTCAGTGCTGGATGGGTTTATACCATTCTGTACCAAAGTCTTTGGCAGGTTAGCTGTGGTAGTGATTGCAAGTGGGCATTTCTTCTTTCGTGATTGAGGTGGATAGTGTGATGGGTAGGGACAAGGGGAAATATATCTATTAAACTCAATATATTTATCAGTTTTAGTTATGGTATTTAAAGAAATAAATAAAACAAACATGCATTATATAGAATTACAGATACATTAACAGCACAGAAACAGGCCATTTGGCCCAACTGGTTCATGCGGGGTTTTATGCTCCCCAGGGGCCTCCTCCCACCCCTCTTCATCTTCCCCTATTAACATCTCTTTCTATTCCTTTCTCCCTCCATGTAGTTATCTAGCTTCCCCTTAAATACTCTCCTCAATCTTTACAACCTCAGGATGCCCAAAGCGTTTTATAGCCAATCTTCACACCTATTTTAATGTATTGAACTCCACCGTATGTAATTGTGAGGCATTAAGTGCATTGACATGTCCTTTTAATATATAGATAACATTCATGAAGTCTTCTCTTTTTTTATTAGCTACTCTATTACCTGTACTACATCTAGATTAAGGTTGCATTGTTGAAACGGATTCTTTTGCCCTCAATCTGGTTCAGTACAAACACTGAGTCGAATACTGGTTGAGTTCAACAGTTGTTTTATTCTGTTGTCCCGGGAGACTTACTCTGATACAGCACAGTTCTGACTCCAGCAGAGTCTCGACAGGTTCCACCAGAGCAAGTAAGTTACAAAGCAAAAAGGCCAAATACTTATACACTTTCTTGACAATCCATCACATGACTGCGGTCTGACTGCTCTTAAGCTAGTTACAAGGTTAACGTGATCAATTCTTACAATATGCAAGTGACTCAGCGATGTCGACATTTCACCACCATTTTAGGCTGACAGGATCCTCCATTTTAGATTGACAGGGTCCTTGGCCATGCGAAGCGAGTTGTTACCCTATTTTTGCATTCTATATCCTCATTCCCCCCTTTTATCATTCCATGATAACCATCTAAGGTACCCAGTGATTCTGGGCTTCATCCTACTGGTCCATCTCTATCTTATTGAGTCTATTATACTCCTCCTCCATTAATTCCTTCTCAACTTGCTCCTTTACCATCTCACTCGCTTCACCCTCTATATTTAGTAATTCAATTTCTTCTTCTGATGATTTCCTTTTTTAATAGTCCATTACAGAAGTCCCATTTAGTCACGTTCCAGGATCCGAAAGCTTTAAGATTCTTGTCTTTGCACTGGAGAATATCTCTTCGGCACATTTCTTCAGTCGATTGAACGCTCCGCCCGCGAGCAGGATAACGCTCAGAAGCAGTAATAAAGTCCTCATCTTGATTCTTGGTGATCAATCAATGCTACTTATTAACTATTAATCTGGAAAACAAAGTGCTTACACAAGATCAAAAGCTAAAAACTTAAAACTAAAATTTTAAAAATTAAAAATTAAAATCGTATAATAAGTATAATAAGAGTAGGATTTCAGCAGGCCAAAACAATCCAAACGCAACACCAGACCTCGTAAAACTGCAGTCACCTCTATCAAGGCCGAGCACGAGTTCTGTAGTCTCTTATCAATGGCTGATCAATCAAAATAAAATTAATGATTGTTCGTAAAATCTACTATATACTGTACTGATTTACTGATTATCTCCCCCCCTTTTGATTGGTTTCTCCAATCAATTTACAATGGTGGAAATGCACCCATGCGCTTCTTCCCTCGACCTTAGCTGCAGTCGGGGTTGTTAGTAAGACCTGATATGGACCTTCCCACCTTGGATCTAGACTTTTACGAGTCCAGTTCTTAACCATCACATACGAACCTGGTTCAATTTTTAGAGAACCAGATAAGTCAGGAAGTTCACCATATGCAGCACGGACCTGTGAATGCAGCCCGCGCAAAACCTTAGTAAGAGCCAAGACATAGGTCGTCATTTCTTCAGTCATATGGTGAAAATGCACCGTTGTAGAAGCATTTTGGTTCCAGGGAGTCTTGAGTGGTCTACCATAGATAATCTCAGCAGGTGTAAGTCGTGCTTTACCCGCTGGTGTGGTGCGGATCTGAAAGAGAGCCACAGGAAGCAATTTCAACCAAGTGCAGCCGGTTTCGGCTACCAGTTTAGCAAGTTTGTTCTTCAGAGTCTGATTGGTTCTTTCGACAAGTCCTGCAGCCTGTGGTCGATAAGCACAATGCAATTGCTGATGAATGTTCAACTGGGTACAAAGTTCCTTGTTCACTTGGGCAGTGAAGTGAGGACCGTTGTCAGAACTTAACCGAGTTGGAATACCATACCGAGGTATGATCTCTCTCAGCAATACCTTAACAACAGTAGAGGCTTTATTGTCTGTGGTTGGATATGCCTCAATCCATTTACTAAATACATCTACAATGACAAGTACATATTTGTAACACTGACATCTTTCCAACTCAATGTAGTCCATTTGCAGGGTCTCAAAGGGACCCTCAGGCAAAGGGGTTTTTCCCCATTCGCAAGGCACTCTCTTTCCAGGGTTGTGTTGTTGACAAATCAGGCATCGATCGCTAATGTTCTGTGCTATTGCTTGAAGCCTTGGATGCCACCAAGTACTTAGAAGCAAATCACCCACTGCCCTGACACCACAATGAGTTGCAAAGTATACACATTCAATAACCCATAAAGCTAGCTCATCAGACATGCAAGTCTGTTCCGCGGGAGTAGTCCAGAGTTTTGATAAAGGGTTATATACACATCCCAATTCTCTCCACAAATGCTTATCACTATCAGGAGCGTCCTCCTGCAACTTAATCACCTCTTGGATGGTTGGCATTAGTTTTTCCGAGGTAGACTGATTCTTTTTGGAATTTTTAGTCTGCCTCATCATTCGGGGCACAATCATTTGGTGACTCCTAGAAGCATTTTTGGCCGCCTCATCAGCGCGGCGGTTTCCTATATCTACCGGGTTTTGGCCAGTGGTATGGGCAAAGCATTTAATCACAGCTATCTGTTTGGGGAGTAAAAGGGCTTGCAAGAGATCTGAGACTAACTGACGGTGAGAGATTGGGCTGCCCGAAGAGGTCAGAAAACCTCTATTTTTCCACAATTGTCCAAAGTCGTGAACTACTCCAAAGGCATATCTAGAGTCTGTATATACATTAATTCGTAATCCTTCTCCCAAAGTACAAGCTCGTATGAGTGCAAACAGTTCGGCTTGCTAGGCAGAAAAAGGGGATTCAAAGGCTGCTGATTCTAAGGTGACACCTTCCTGATTCACAATTGCATAACCAGAAATTCGTTTTCCCTTCTCATCAATTGAAGAACTGCCATCTGTATACATAATCACGGATTCCTTTTTGTATGTTACTCGGAGTGCTTCCGTCATCGCGTACTGAGATACTTGTCCTTGAAAGCCGGATAAGCTTTGAGTTTCTTTCGATTTGGGGCGATTAAGGTCTGATTGAACAGATGACATAGCGGCCCCTGTATCGACCAAAAAGGGATACCATTGATCTTGAATCTGAAGCATTAATAGGGGTTCTCGATCTGGTTGTAACATGTTGTAACATGTGGAAACGGATTGGTTTGGGAGAAATCAGTGTATGTTCCCCTTTCTCGACCTCCTTGCCAACCGCCTCTATTTCCTCGGGTCTGACCTCCCCTTTCTTGTCGTCTGGCCGGACACTCCTTACTCCAGTGGCCAGGCTGACTACAATTGAAGCATAGACCTTGTCCTTGTCCTCTGCCCCTTCCTCTTCCCCCATAATTTTGTCGTGGGGGCGCATAAGGTGGGCCATAAGCAGGAGCGTCGGGTCCAGTTGGGTGATTGTAATACCCATAGTTTTGGGAGTCTACCCATCCTGGAACACAATACTGGGGTTCCGTTTGATATCCTGTTAGGTCTGGCCCTACTTTTGGCTGTATGGGCACGTCCTCTCGCTTCATTACATATTCCGCCTTGACCTTAACGTGGGGTTGACTTTCTGCACTTTTACTTTCTTTCCAGTAATATTTCGCAGCTCTAGTCATTTGAGTCGGGCTGTTTTCTGCCCAGTTCATATTATTGGTTTTAATGGCTGTCGCCACAGCAGCCGGAAGACAGTTCATCAGAATGGCGCAGAATTGGGGTGAATTGGCTCCTCCTTGATAATTGGTGTCCCCCGACTGTCCCTGATAAACCTCACAGAATCTCTCCAAAAATTCCTCAGGTCCCTCATCTTTCTTTGGCTTAGTATCTAGGACATTAGATATATTGATAGGTTTTTGGAGTGTAGCATTGAGTGCTGCAAGCATGTGTCGCTCCCTATCAGCCGTGAGGACGTGGGCGGTCTCTAAAGCGGCATGATTGGGGTGAGTCAGGTGTTCCAAAAATCTATTGTGTTCGGAAGGAGTTAAAACTTGTTGAATCAAAGCCCATAGATCTCGGGAGTCTGCATTGTATACCTGTATCGTGGTTCGAAGAAAGTCCACAAACCGAGCGGGCGCCTTTTTCCTGTCTGGCATACCGGTTAGGATAGCCATTATCTCATTAGGTTTCCAAGGGAAAAATACATCTATGGTGGGGTTGGCTGCGGCAGCCGCTGCATTCGGGTTTGGCATTGTTCTTACCGGCAGATTTCTGGGCGTTCGTTTTGGTTTAGTAAGGCTAATTTCGGGTTCTGAGTCGGAACTGTTTAAGGGTGAAAGGTTGTCTTCAGAATCAGTAAGGTCACTACATGAGTCAGTGTCATCTGCTTTTGCTGGTTTATGTTGTACTAATTGTCTGGGTCTACGTTTCTTCTTCTGCCAATTCGGACTAGGGGTATTCCCCGGTTTCACGTCTTTCTTGGGATTTGTTGGATCTTTCGATCGGGTTCGACAAGCAACAGGGTCTACATAAACATCAGAAGTCGGCATGATTGGGGAGTGACTTGGGACAGTAAGGGAGGGTGTCGGTGGACTGGTAACGGACGTAATAGGGATCAAACCAGTCGGATTTGCAAGAGGTTGGTCGGGATAAATGTTATTATATTGGGGTGGCTGAGGAGGTGGCGCGGTAGGAGTTCTAATTGTCCAATTGTTTAAGTCCTCATCTGTTCCGTCTCCCTCTTTCAACCTAAGGCCAACCATTGAACTACGTAGTTCATTTTTACCCTTTTTATCTGGCGCCATTTCAGATTTTGACCTTTTCTCATGTGCACATTCTTTCTTAAGTATTTCAATGGGTTTAGGATTTCCTCCTTCGGTTAACTTTATTCCTAATTTAACAGCATTTTCTTGCCAGCTGGCTAATAGGGAACTGTCTTTAATTTCTTGGCAGTACTGTCGCCAGAGTCCAATTAGTTTCTTAGTCTTACTTCCCATGTTCTTTTTCCAAATCATTTCTTGAGCTTGTTTAACTGTTTCTAAACTTTTGGGACCCCCTAGTGGCCATTGTTCGCTGCCTAACTTTTTATTTAAACCCCCTGAGAGTTGTCTCAATTGTTGGGCTTTGTCCGGGTATTTGTCACATAATGTTTGTAGGGCACTGCCCTCGTCACTCGTTGTGTCTAGGTAATTACCCATGGTTCTCTTACACTAAGGGTTCCTTTTCAGGATTCGAGTTACATTTTACACGTGTCTCATATATTTCACGGATACCGGCACACAAAACTAAACACTACAATACAATAAGTACAATACTTAGACCAAACAAAAACACAGTGAGTCGTCTATATTCATCAAATAGTAATTTTAGCCTCTGTCACCGCCTGGTACAGGTATTCTTAAACTAATTATTCTACTTATACGACCCTTATCTTGCACTCCCTGAGTACAAGTTGCTATAGCTCTAGAGTCCCCGACTCTCTCTTTTTACTTTCTTTCAAGTATTCTTTTTCTCTTTCTCTAAAATCACTACTTATCTACTTTTTAGTCCAATCGGAGCCTGAGTGGACCAAGTGAAATACGAGGCCGGCGCGTTACCCGACTTGGATACTTATTTCCTAAATTTACACAGTATTCGCCAGATTGACCCAGATCTCGTCGGGACACCACACAAGAATTAGCGAGTGGCAAAACTTTTATCGGACTTACGGATCAGAGGAAAACCGAAGTGGTAAATTTAAACATACTCACTCCGGGGGCCCATTTCCTCCTCTCACGTCCAAAACTAGTTCGGCTCTTAATTTCGCGAATTCTCGGTGATCGTCATGTTGAGATCCCACTTCTGACACCAAATGTTGAAACGGATTCTTTTGCCCTCAATCTGGTTCAGTACAAACACTGAGTCGAATACTGGTTGAGTTCAACAGTTGTTTTATTCTGTTGTCCCGGGAGACTTACTCTGATACAGCACAGTTCTGACTCCAGCAGAGTCTCGACAGGTTCCACCAGAGCAAGTAAGTTACAAAGCAAAAAGGCCAAATACTTATACACTTTCTTGACAATCCATCACATGACTGCGGTCTGACTGCTCTTAAGCTAGTTACAAGGTTAACGTGATCAATTCTTACAATATGCAAGTGACTCAGCGATGTCGACATTTCACCACCATTTTAGGCTGACAGGATCCTCCATTTTAGATTGACAGGGTCCTTGGCCATGCGAAGCGAGTTGTTACCCTATTTTTGCATTCTATATCCTCAGCATCACAATATTTTAGTGCTCCACAGAAAGCTCTGAAATACTGTACTGTACTTGATGCAAGAGTGACCATTTGCAGTTGATTTTGAGTATAAAGAGAAACTGATTCTTCAGCCTCTTCCATCTTTCCCTTCAAAAACACAAATGAATGTTTTGTACAGTTTGAATTCATGTACTTTTTAAGAATTTTGACTGCTTTGCAAGATGTACCAGTTACTAGAAATTAGTAGCTCTGTACTAATTTCTAATTGAAAGTACATTTTATTCTCTGAGCAAACTGCAAATTCTTATCCTGAGTGAGGATTACAAATGTGGGCTCAAAATAAAAGTGAAAATGATTTTTTACACATTTTCCTTGCATCAATGACTATAATATATGATCGACTAACCTCTATTTGCCTTTTTTTTGCCGTGTAGAGCCTGCATTTTAGCTTTAACACAAGTCTATTTTACTTCGGATGTGCTTTTTCCATTTTAACTTTCTTTTAAACTGCACTGGTCACAGTTTCCGCAATATAATGATTTGAGTAAATCGTTCTTTATTACTAAAAAATGGAAACATTTAGTAACTTTGGTGCTTTTGAGTCCTGAAAGTGTTCGAGGTATTTTAAGGGAGATGATTTCAGGAACATGTGATGTGGCCTTATAGATTGTAGTAAGTTGCTGCTAATTACTCTTGAACTAACGAATATTTTACTTGACTGAGTTTTAGAACTTACCTTTAGCGACTGGCGCTGCTCTCTCCCTTTTACATTTGGCGTTGGGTGTAGGTCTTTGTAGATATCCTACGGTATGGGGTACAGTAGTGTAGTGGTTACATTACTGAGGCCTGGATTGATAATCTAGAGAACGTGAATTCAAATCCCACCATGGCACTTTGAGAATTTGAGTTTAGTTCAAAAGAAGATATGGACAAAATGAAAAAACTGGTACCAGTAAAAGTGATCATAATACTTTTATCAGATTGTTGTAAAAGCCCAACTGGTTCACTGATGTCCTTTTAGGGAAGGAAGCATGCCGTCCTTGTCAGGTTTGGCTTGTATGTGACTCCAGCCCCAAACCAACGTGGTTGACTCTTAACTGTCCTCTGAAATGGCTTAGCAAACCACTCCAGCGGCGACCACATCCAGAGAATTTAAAAAAAAAAATCTTGTGCTCCTCTGTGAAGACCTAGAGTGCAAAAGTGTAGGAACTGATCCTCATCATTGCTTTATTCTAGGGAGCGAGTAGCATAAGCCTCTGGACACTCAGTGGCTGAGTAGACCTAGAGGTATGCAAAACAGAAAGTCTGGTTTGATTGCAGATCTGTGCCGAGTTAACTGATCTCAGACAGGGTGTAAGTTGGCATCTATTCCTGAGCTGATCAGTTGAAAATAAGTCAGCTTGGATTCACCCTCTTGATCATTAGAAATTGCACTTGTGTAGGTATTAGGCTTGATGGTAATGACCGAGGCTCACACTTGAAGAATGATGACTTTGTCAATTATCAGAAGGCCAGTGTGTGTGGTCTTGTTTCTGCAGACTGTAAGTATAACCCCTTTTGCTTACTCCACCTCTTCTGGAGTCACTACCTTCAGCAGACGAGAGGAAAGCAACAGGAGCATGAAATACTCCTGTACTGATCTCCTAGCTTTTAGTGCCAAATGTTTATTGTTATAAACTATAATAACTTGGTTATTTTAGTGAAGTTTTTCATTCTGAATGAACTGATTTCATGTATGCAGTTCCTGAGTAGAGTGGCGGGATTAATTTGGGTGTCCAGCTATGCATGATGGTATTTCTGTTGGCGGAGAACAATAAAAGTTGCCTGGTTGGCAGCTCTGGGCTGTTGCCACCAAACGGCAAATAGAAAACTGTCAGGTTCTTCTTACAAGCAGCTGTGGTCACAAGTCTGATGTGTAGTAAAAATCTTCCTTTAGTACTGTACTGCTGAGCAACCCAAGCAAATATGGTCTATTAAATTAAAATTCTTGAAGGCCATACAATTTGTCCTTTGCAGATTATACTTCTGTGGTGGATCATGAGGGGCATAACTGGAGAAGTTTTTCCCAGGGGTGCAGTACGTTTGATTGTCTTAAGACTCATTTTAGCCCTTAAGGAAAAAAAATAAATGGACTCCATGTTCTTTCAATTGCTGCAGTGAAATGGTGCTGTAACGGTGCATTCTTGTGACTTTAAAAAGCAAACCTGATGCAAATGGGCAGCCACCGTACAAATTTGGAGCCATTCCTGGGGGCAAGTCTGGGCTGGGGTGGGGTAGTTGAACTAAATGGTGTGCTTGATTTAGTTAGTAATGCAATGTTGGGATTAATGTGTGTATCAAGCTGCCAATAGTGTAACTGTTTGCACTGAATGGGTTATTACATGTTTACCGTTCATAACACATTTAAGACTATTGAGTGGTGATGCAGGTTTATGTACACAGATCTGGTAAATCCCTACAGCTTGTGGGGACTGTACATAAGCTGTTCTTGCAAACTTGCCTTTATTCCTGTTTTCACCTTGCGATCCTATTTGACGCAGATCTTATGAAAATGAGAAGCAAGTCTAATAATTTCTGGTGGAAAAATGAAGTCCCCAACCTGAGTGGTCTTTAGGTTAATTTGTCAGAAATAACAATTGCCGTGTTGAAGATACAAAGCTCCTTTTTTACAAATTGAGTATCCTAACACGTGAATTATGTTGCAGCTGGATCATGTGGTTACTTAATTAGCCCCTTCACTCACAGCTGTTGTCTTCATTTTGGCATAAAGAAGTCCCCTTTGTCCCTTTGTCTATTGCAGTGATATTCTACGTCCCTACTGATTGTACAAAGTCAGACTGACATTTGTTTTGAAAACATTTTCCTCTTGGCGATTTTGGGCAAGTCTGCTGTGGCTAAGTGAGTTGTGTTGGGGTTGAAATGATTGCATGCCAGATTGTGAAATTAATTTCTTCGAGCTGAGGCAGCCGCAGGATGTTATTTATGAATGGCCCACTATTATATTTTGTAATTTTATTTGGTCAAAAATCAAAGGGGAACAGGTGATGGAATACAGAGTTGCAGTTTGGAGTAGCGTTCGATTCAAACCATTTGGCTGTTACAGTTTAGTTTCTTTTTCCTCTTTGTTGCAGGTGCACAGCATCTGCCTTCAAGCTTTTGTCGCATCATTAGTTCAAAGTTTTTTAATACCTAAATTGAAAAGAAAGATTTCAGTGAGGTTTTCTGTTGTGTGATGTGTGAATAGTTAACCCAGTATGTTGATTTTGTGTAATATAACAGGATTTTGTAATCTATCATTTCTGAGGACAGATTAGGAGGTGGCCGAGAAGGATTGTCCACTCTGTACTCTTAACTGAAGATGGTTGCAAAATGCTTCAGCCTTGTCTTTTGCACTCACGTGCTGGGCACCGCCATCACCGAGGAGGGGAATGATCATGGAGTCACCACCTCCTCCTGTTAGTTGCTTAATTATCCACCACCATTTGTCACTGGATGTGGCAGGATTGCAGAGATTTAGTCTGATCCGTTGCTTGTGGTTGCTTATCGCTACCTATTGCATGTTGCTTTTGCTGTTTAGCATGTATTTAGTCCTGTGTTGTAGTTTCACCAGGTTGGTACCTCATTTTCACGGATGCCTGGTGCTGCTCCTGCTCCTACACTTTTCATTTGAACCATGGTTGGTCACCTGGCACATTACAATGGAAGGTGTTCAGTGTGAAGACGGGACTTTGTCTTCACGAGGACTGTACGATGGTCACTCCTACCAGTGCTGTCATTGATAGCAATCTACCTGTCGCAGATGCGTCTGAGGACGAGGCCAAGTAGGTTATTCCCTTGTGTTGGTGTTCTCACTACCTGCCGCAAGCCCAGTCACTCATAAAATGCACGTTCAAATCTCCACATGGCAGATTGCGAGTTTGAACTCCGTTGTAATTCCACCAGCAGATCAGATGGATCACCATTTACATGTTCAGCGCAAGATCTGCTTGTCTGGAGTGAATGGTACTGTAGAAAAGCAAAAACCTTTTCAGCCAACAGGTACTTTATGTTTGAAGTGTCACTTAATTGAACCATTACACTGCTGGTGACTAAACTGTTGGCCACTGTCAGCTGTTCATTGATGGTAAATTTCTGTGTGACACCCGGAATTGGTTGTTTGAATCAGATTCTGACATTGCAACTTTCTTGGTATTGGCTTCTAAAGGTCATAACTTTTAGTAGTCACTGTACAATGCTGGGAGGATCTGTGTTCCATGCCACAGCTCATCCCAGCACGGAGGTGGACTATAACCAATAACTCAAACGGCTATATCATTACTAATTGTGTGAGAACCTCGGGGCTCTAAGAAGATTACAACATTTGAAATAAATACCATTGAAACTCCTCACTTGCTTATCTTTTTGTAATATGCTGTAGATATAATTGAAGATCCTGCTCTGTTTCAGCTGATCCTACAGATTATGTGGGTTGTACCTGAGCAATTTTGACCAGTCCTTCGGTGGTTGATCTAATGTGGCTCTGCTATATTATACATGCAAATAAATGTGTTTGAGCCTCCACTATAGTTATAGATTTTCAGTGTGTAACCATTTGGAATACGCTCCTAAAAAGTGCATTGACTGACAAACAAGGCAGCATACATTGCATTTGGTGTCAATCATCAAATGGAGTCATTGTGCCTGTTCTTCTTGTCAATTGGTGATCCAGTATATGACTAAAAATTCATATAAGCATGTATACAGTTGCACAGATGAGAAATGCACAAGACTGACTTGTGTAGCAAAGGAACAGCTGGCTCTGCCAGATGTACATACTTAAAAAAAAAAGCTTTCCTGCCCTGATAGATTGATCACGATAGGCTTGTTCTGATAAAATGCGCAGCGACTTCTGTCTGCAGCAAACTTGAACAGAGCTGGTGGAACACTGAGCTGTTGTAGCATGTGGTCACCATATTCTAAAAAGAATATAGAGGCACTGGAGAGGGTGCAGAGAAGATTTACAAGGATGATACCAGAAATGCGAGGGTATACACATCAGGAAAGGATGAACAAGCTGGATCTCTCTTTCTCTTGATAAAAGAAGGCTGAGGGGTGACCTATTAGAGGTCTTTAAAATTATGAAAAATGTTGATAAAGTGGATACAGAGAGAACGTTTCCACTTGTAGGGAAGAGCATAACTAGAGGCCATCAATATAAGATCGTCGCCAAGAAATCCAAAGGGAATTCAGAAGAAACTTCTTTACCCAAAGAGTGGTGAGGATGTGGAACTCGCTACCACAAGGAGTGGTTGAAGCATAAAGTATAGGAGCATTTAAGGGGAGGCTGGACAAGCATACGAGGGAGAAGGGAATAGAGGGTTACGCTGATAGATTTAGATGAGGAAAGACGGGAGAAGGCTCGTGTGGAGTATAAACGCCGGCATGGACTGGTTGGGCCGAATGACCTGTTTCTGTGCCGTATATAATCCTATGTAAATCAGGAGCCATTGCTGTGTTCCATTGGGAAATGGACCTAACTACTTAAGAGGTGTGTGCTGTAAGAACCAAGCCCTCGGCCTAGTATTGAGCTTGTTTTTCAAGTGCACTGTTATTTTTGCTGTACATTTATCACTAGTCTAAAGCTAAGTTCATGTTGCACAGAAAAATGATTTGACTTCCGTATGCTGAACTTTAATCTTAATGTGTTATGACCCTGTTTCTGTTGGCAGCAGTGCAGGGTATTGGTCAATTAATGTAAATGCAATGTAAATTAAATGAGATTTGCTGGGATAGAGTGAATAAATACTTAGCTTACAACCACCCATACAATTTATTTTCAAAACGAAGTCCTAAAACTGAGGTTTGTAGTACATATTATAGGGGGGCAGGGGGTTGTTTCATTGTAATTTTCAATTGAAATGACATCTTTAATATAATTGGCAAACTAAACTTCAAGTCCAAGTGTAGATGGAATGTAATTTTTGCAGTGTATAGACACCTTTTTATATTGCTTCTGTTTTTCGTGTTCCTTCTGTGTGTCATTCTCTTTTTTTTACTTGCACTTGGGAGTCAGTGGAAATGGCTCTGCTGAGGAATGCAGAGACTCGGTTACCAAATCAGTGGAAATGCAGGGACCGTTCCCTCATTTTTATTTTCATGAAACTGACTCCCTCAATCCAATGGCATGTTTATAGGCTCAGATTTTTGTGTCTTTGGGTCAGTTCTTATGTCTCGATCCGTCTGGTATTGAATCTGGCATTTCAGTGACATGGCAAAACTGTAAATTGAGTCGAGTTTGACATAACTGCAATACTAATTTTTGTATGGTTTGGTTTAAATTTGGTGCAAGAGCAGATATCCCTGTAGGTCTCACCATTTATACTTTGGAGTGTAGCCAAAAGTGTGACAACTGCATGTCTGCTGTCAACTGTACTCCTATGTAAAAGTGGCTTATGGCATGATCAGATGAGATTATTTTTAATCTATTACAAGACCATAAGGTTATATTCATGACAATCGTGGTCTTTCTTCACTCATGTTTGTATGATACGTATTTTTGCAAATCTCTTGTGGCATTGTCCATGGTGAGTTGCTATGCTGTTTCAAAAGAATAGGGGTATTATCAACAAAGTGTGCTGGGGAGAGTGTAATAGTAAATGTATGTGATTTCTCTTGTGTGCACTTAAGCAGCCCATCTCAACTCCTCATGCCCTCTCTCCTCTAAGTTCACTGCCATCTCATGTGGCCTTTCTAATCCCATTGTGTCAATCACAGACCATCATCGCTAAATTTGGCTGGGCCGCATAAAGCCCTGTCGGGAACTGCTCATTAGCCCAGGAGATTTCTGGGATGCAGAGATAACCCGGATTCTCTCTTCCACTACAAACAGTCTTCTGAAGGCCTTCTCCCTTGCCCGCTCCACCCACCCCCCCAACAACAAATGCGAGGAGCTCATGGACTTCTTTGTCACTAAGATTGAGACCTATTGTTCAGCTGCCTCTACTGGTTCCCCTCCCTTACCCTAGCCCTGAACTCTCATGTTTCTCTCCCATCTCCCCACATACCTTTTCCGAGCTCATCCTGTTTATAAGATCCACCTACTGCTCCCTCAACCCTATTCTCTCAAAACTACTGACCACCCAACTTCTCTTCCTGGCCCCCATGTTAGCTGATATTGTTAACCATTCTTTCTACTCAGTTACTGTCCTGCTCCTCTTTAAATCTGTCGTCCTCTCTATTTCTCATCTACATACTGGCCCATGGTGACATCATCCGAAAACACAACGCAGGTTCCACAGGCACGCGGACGACACCCAGCTGCACCTCACCACCACTACCACCACCACTCTCAACCCCTCACACTGTCGCATTGCTTTTCTGACATCTAATCCCGGATGAGCAGAAATTTCCTTGAACTAAATATTGGGAAGACTGAAGCTACTGTCTTTGGTCCATGCCACAAACACTGTTCCCTAGCCACCGACTCCAATCCTCTCCCTGGCCACTGTCTGAGGCTGAACCAGACCATTCACCAACTTTTCGTCCTATTTGACCTTGAAATGAGCTTCCAACCACCTATCTGTTCCATCACCGAGACCGCCTACTTCCACCTACTTAACTTCTCCCGTCTCCACCCGCCTCAGCTCATATGCTGCTGAAACCCTTATCCATGCCTTTTGTTACCTTCTAAACTTGACTATTCCATTGCTCTCCTAGCCATCCTCCCATCTTCCAACCTCCACAAACTTGAGCTCATCATCAACTCTGCTGCCTGTATCCTAACTTGCACCAAGTCCTGTTCACCATCACCCCTAAGCTCGCTGACCTGCTTTGGCTCCTGGTCTGGCAAATCCTTGATTTTAAAATTCGCTATCTCTGTAACCTCCTCCAGCCCAACAACCCTCCAATCTTTGCGCTCCTCCAATTTAAAAAGTAAAATTTGTTCCTGGGATGTGGGCAGCATTTATTGCCCATCCCGAATTGCTCTTAAGGTGGTGGTGAGCCACCATTTTGAACCGCTGCAATCCGTGTGATGAAGGTACTCCAACAGTGCTTTTAGGGAGGGAGTTCCAGGATTTTGACCCAGTGACGATGAAGGATCGGTGATATACTTCCAAGTCAGGATGGTGTGTGACTTGGAGGTGAACTTGCAGTTGATGGTGTTCCCATGCGCCTGTTGCCCTTGTCCTTTTTAGGTGGTGGAGGTCGCTGGTTTGGGAGGTGCTGTCGAAAAAGCCTTTGTGCATTGCTGCAATGCATCTTGTAGTGGGTAGGTACACATTGCAGCCATGATGCAGGAAGGAGGGTGTGAATGTTTAAGGTGGTGGATGGTGTGTCAATCAAGCAGGCTACTTTGTCCTGGGTGGTGTCGAGCTTCTTGAGTGTTGCTGGAGCTGCACTCCAGGCAAGTGGAGAGTATTCCATCACACCACTGACTTGTGCCTTGTAGATGGTGGAAAGGCTTTGGGGAGTCAGGAGGTGAATCACTCGATGCAGAATGTGATTCTCGAATTGGAACATTCAGAAAGCAGAAAATAATCACCCAATTAGAAAGCAGAAGAACAATCCTATAGATACAACCAATCAACAAAGAAATTAAACATCACCCACACAAATACAAAAAAAAAATCTATATTTTATATATTAAGCCAAGTATGTTGGAGCTAAATCAGGAACATCAGTAAATGTAAAAAAGTTTACTTCCATACTGGCATGCCAACTCTGTCAATACCTTTTATCGCAGTCTACATGCCAAACAATATAACAAAGTCCACATTAGTAATTGTGCTTGCTGACTAAAATTAAATAAAACAAGCTGCATTATGATTATTATACACATGATTGTCTTTAATAGCTGCTAAAATATGCAGTCTATTTGATCAGCACATGGAACAAATCCATCAGTGTTTGTGGAAAACCAAATTTATGCAATCTGTCCTCCTAATTTAACCCTCTGAGCCCCAGTATTATTCTGGTGAATCTGGTGCACCCCCTCCAAGGCCATACATCCTTCCTCAAGTGCATTGCCCAAAACTGAAAGTAGTGCAAATGGCAACTGCAGCATCACTTCCTCCCCTTTGTATTCCAGCCCCTTTAGATAAAGACCAACATTGCATTAGTCTTTTTGATTGCTGTTGTAGCTTTTAATGATTTGTGTACTTGGACTCTACATCTTTTTGCTCCTCTACAGTTTTGAGTTCCTCACCATTTAGAAAATATTCTGATTTATCTTTCTTTGGTCCAAAGTGGATGACCTCACAATTGCCCACATTAAACACCATTTGTCATAGTTTTGCCTACTCACTTAATCTGTCCCTGTCCTTTTGCAACTTCCTGCTCCCATCTGCACTACTTGCTGTCCTTCCTAATTTAGTGTCATCTGCAAACTTTGAAATACAACTCTCGATTCCTTCATCTAAGTCATTAATAAATATTGTGAAAATTTGAGGTCCCAGAACAGATCCCTGGAGAACACCACTTGTCATATCCTGCCAATCTGACTACATACCCTTTAACCCCACTCTCTCTCTCCTACATCCAAACCAAGTCAAAAGGCTACTTCCAATTCCTTATGGCCTAATTTTTGCCAGTAATTTTTAAAAAATTCATTCATGGGATGTGGGCACTGCTGGCAAGGCCAGCACTTGTTGCCCATCTCTAATTGCCCTTTAGAAGGTGGCGGTGAGCTGTCTTCTTGAACCGCTGCAGTCTGTGAGGTGAAGGCACTCCCACAGTGTTGTTGGGGAGAGAGTTCCAGGATTTTGACCCAGCGGCGATGAAGGAACAGCGATATACTTCCAAGTCAGGTTGGTGTGTGATTGGAGGGAAACATGCAGGTGGTGGCGTTCCCATGCGCCTGTTGTCCTTGTCCTTCTAGGTGGTAGAGGTCGTGGGTTTAGGAGGTGCTGCTGTAGAGTCTTGGCGAGTTGCTGCAATGTATCTTGTAGATGGTACACACTGCAGCCATGGTGCGCCGGTGGTGGAGGGAGTGAATGTTTAAGGTGGTGGATGGGATGACAATCAAGTGGGCTGCTTTGTCCTGGATGGTGTCGAGCTTCTTGAATGTTGTTAGAGCTGTACTCATCCAGGCAACTGGAGAGTGTTCCATCACACTCCTGACTTGTGCCTTGTCGATAGTGGAAAGGCTTTGGGGAGTCAGAAGGTGAGTCACTTGATGCAGAATACCCAGCCTCTAACCTCTTATAGCCACAGTATTTATATGGCTGGTCCAGTTAAGTTTCTGGTCAATGGCAACCCCCAGGATGTTGATGGTGAGTGATTCGGTGATGGTAAACCCATTGAATGTCAAGGGGAGATGGTTATACTCTCTCTTGTTGGAATAGTCATTGCCTGGCACTTGTGTGGCGCAAATGTTACTTGCCACTTATCAGCCCAAGCCTGAATGTTGTCCAGGTCTTGCTGCATGTGGGCACGGACTGCTTCATTATCAAAGGAGTTGCGAATACAACTGAACACAGTGCAATCATCAGCGAATGTCGCCACTTCTGACCTTGTGATGGAGGGAAGGTCATTGATGAAGCAGCTGAAGATGGTTGGGCCTAGGACACTGCTCTGAGGAACTCTTGCAGTGATGTCCTGGGGCTGAGATGATTGGCCTCCAACAACCACAACCATCTTCCTTTGTGCTAGGTACGATACCAGCTAGTGGAGAGTTTTCCCCCTGATTCCCATTGACTTCAATTTTACGAGGATTCCTTGATGCCACACTCTGTTAAATGCTGCCTTGATGTTGTGGGCGGTCGCTCTTGCCTCACCTCCAGAATTCAGCTCTTTTGTCCATGTTTGGACCAAGGCTGTAATGATGTCTGGAGCCGAGTGGTCTTGGCGGAACCCAAACTGAGCATTTGTGAGCAGTTTATTGGTGAGTGAGTGCTGCTTAATAGCACTGTTGATGACACCGTCTATCACATTGCTGATGATTGAGAGCAGGCTGATGGGACAGTAATTGGCTGGATTGGATTTATCCTGCTTTTTGTGGGCAGGACAAACCGGGGCAATTTTCCACTTTGTCAGGTAGATGCCAGTGTTGTAGCTGTACTGGGACAGCTTGGCTAGTGGCACGGCTAGTTCTGGAGCACAAGTCTTCAGCACTACAGTCAGGATGTTGTCGGGGCCCATAGCCTTTGCTGTATCCAGTGCGCTTAGCCGTTTCTTGATATTACATGAAGTGAATCTAATTGACTGAATACTGGTTTCTGTGATGGTGATGACCTCAGGAGGAGGCCGAAATGGATCATCCACTTGGCACTCTGGCTGAAGATGGTTGCAAACGCTTCAGCCTTGACTTTTGCTGGGCTCTGCCATCATTGAGGATGGGGATATTCATGGAGTCTCCTCCTCCCATTAGTTGTTTAATTGCCCACCACCATTCACAACTGGATGTGACAGGACTGCAGAGCTTTGATCTGATCCATTGGTAGTGGGATCGCTTAGCTCTGTCTGTAGCATGCTGCTTTTGCTGTTTAGCATGCATGTAGTCCTGTGTTGTCACTTCACCAGGTTGGCCCTCATTTTTAGGTATGCCTGGTGCTGCTCCTGGCATGCTCTTCTACAATCTTCATTTGAACCAGGGTTGGTCCCCTGGCTTCATGGCAATGGTAGAGTGAGGGACATACCGGGCGATGAGGTTACAGATTATGGTGGAATACAATTCTGCTGCTGCTGATGGCCCACAGTGCCTCATGGATGCCCAATTTTGAGCTGCTAGATCTGTTCTGAATCTATCCCACTTAGCACGGTGGTAGTGCCACACAACACGATGGAGGGTGTCCTCAGTGTGAAGATGGGACTTCATCTCCACAAGGACTGTGCGGTGATCACTGCTACCAATGCTATCATGGCCAGATAAATCTGCGACAGGTAGATTGGTGAGTATGAGGTCAATTGGGTTTTCCCTCGTGTTGGTTCTCTCGTCATCTGCCACAGGCCCAGACTTGCAGCTATGTGCTTCAGGACTTGGCCAGCTCGATCAGTAGTGGTGCGACCGAGCCACCCTTGTTGATGGACGTTGAACCTAATAGCTTAATGAATAAGGTCAGAGCATGTGGAGTCGGGGTCATGTAGTAGAATGGATAGCTAGCTGGTGGCAATACAGAAAGCAGAGAGTAGGGGTAAAGGGTAGCTATTCAGAGTGGCAGAAGGTGGGAAGTGGTGTTCCACAAGGATCAGTGCTGGGGCCACTGTTGTTCACAATTTATATTAACGATTTAGACTTTGGAATCAATAACGCAATTTCTAAATTTGCGGACGACACCAAATTCGGGAGGGGGGTCAGGTGGGGTGGGGGATAATCATTACTCGAGGACTGCAACAAATTACAAGAAGACATTAATAAACTTGCAGAATGGGCATATAATTGGCAAATGAATTTCAACATAGCTAAGTGTGAGGTTAGTACACTTTGGTAAGAAAAGTAAAGAGGTCACATATTACTTGGAGAAGAATCTGAATGGGGTAGATGAGCAAAGGAATCTGGGAGTACAAATCACAAAGTAGCAATGCATGTTAATAAGGCCATTTAAAAAAAAAAAAAAACAAGCACTAGGATTTATTTCAAGAGGGATAGAATTGAAAAGCAGAGAAGTTATGCTAAGCTTGTATTGAACCTTGGTTAGACCGCACTTGGAGTACTGTGTACAGTTCTAGTCGCCACATTATAAAAAGGATATCTCACTGGAGAGGGTGCAGAGAAGATCTACAAGGATGATACCAGGAATGCGAGGTTATACCTATCAGGAAAGGATGAACTGGTTGGGCTGAATGACCTGTTGCTCTGCCGTATATTTTATCTAATTCTGTGTCTGGTGCTGAGGGCTCCACAATTTTAGTCAATGCCAGGACTCGCCAACATAGGACTGTGCTGGCACCAAGGATTACTTTAACATCCCTCTGTGCTGAGTTTATTGGCATTGACTGGTGCTGAGTTCTATGTCAGTCAAAAGTATACTACATCTGATTCCTCCTAGGAGATAACTATTAAGCATGGGACTTGCATAAGACAGTTACAGTACATCTCAGCTCAGAGACCCTGAAACCAGTCCGGTCTTACACTCGTAAGATCCCTTGCTACCCCATTTCCTACAGAAACTCCTGTCTGAAACTTCCAAACACTCCCTTGTCAAATGAGAAGTCAGCAAATCCTCCTCCCTGCCCCTTCCACATTCATCTCTTGCAACAAATGAGAGTTCGTGGATTTCTTCACCAAGTCTATACTGTTAGTGAAGCTACCTGTGCTACTTCCCCATCCCTCTCCCATAGTGCTGAGAACTTTTGTCTTTCTCCAGTTTCTCTGCCATCTCTTTTCCATGACCAAGCGTATCTCGTCCATGAGCCCTACCTCCTAATCTCTCAATCCGATTTCTACTGAATTTCTGACCAGTAAAATTAGCTTCCTGACCACGCTATGGTAGCTGACGTTGTAAATAGTTCCACATCTTTAGGCACCGTACCCATCCTTTTTTAATGTTACCGTCACTCTCACCTTAATCCCTCTGTCCCTAGCTAGCTAGAGTTCATCTCCAAGCTTCTTGAATGTGTTTCTGCCTGCCAGTTCCGTGTCCATCTCTCCCGCAACTGCATGTTTGAATTTTTCCAATCCAGCTTCTAATCTTGCCACAGCACCAACAGTCACAATGATGTTCTCTTTGGCTATGGTGCATTGCCCCTCTTTGTCTTCCTCAACCTCTCTGCAGTTTTCAACATAGTTGATCACGTCATCCATTACAACATCTAGGTCTTGGTTGAGTCTTTTTGGAAGAAATATAACTATCAGCAACATTTGAGAACACCAAAGCCATTGTCTTCATCCACTGCTACAAACTCTGTTCCCTCACTACCGACTCCCCAGCCACCATCTGAGGTTGAAGCAGTATGTTTGCAATCTCAGCATCCTGTTTGACCCCGAGCTACATTTATGACCCCATTTCACAACTACCTTGCTGACCAATTCTGTCACTATTTGTCTGATCACAACCCATCATAATTTTCAAGCCCTCTGTTTGATCACCCATTAACCTATTTTTCAGTGAAAAAAGCTAACTACTTAAGTCTCTCTTAACTGTAGTGCTCCTTCACTAGCACTAGTCTAGCAAAGTTGTGCTGTACCTTTTCCACTGCTTTTTTATCCTTCCTATAACTGGGTGCTGTAAACAGTCTGGTGCAAGTTCAACACTACTTCCTTGTTTTTATATTCTACCCTCTAAATAAAAAAACAAGAAGTCAGTTAGTTGGTTTTTGAAATAAAGAGTAGATTTGCCTTTCTAAATCTAGGCTTTATTAACCTTAAAAACCCAGCAGCACATCTTCAACACCCAGTCCCAACCAAGGCTGTAGAGAACTGAATTTAAGATGGCCACCACAAATCACATGACATCAACTACCAATGAGTTTACAGCATATATCTCAAGGCAGGAAACAGGCAACCAATTACAACGCTTCTTACGAAACAAGAATAATCACCACATTCCCCCCTCCTTTTAAAACATACTCCAACCTAGGTAGCCTTTACAATTTACAATTAATTATTTATAACTAAAATAATACAAATATAATATTTCAACAATTTTAAAACATTACTATCAAATTATTTTAAAAGTCCATTTTCAATCGGTCGACCGGATATCTTGTTCGTGTCGACCTTCTTAACCTTGGTGAAATTCCTTGCCCTCCCACACCAGGAGACACGGAAGTATCTTCTGCAGGAAGGCTATCCATATCCCGATTTATCACCGGTTTCCGGATTGGAAATCCCATCAGAAGGTAAACTGAGACGGTCATGAACATCCATCGAGGGCCGACTAATAGAATTATAATTATCTGCAATAGGATTGGAAGTATTCGTAGTATCTGTGACGACATCCACATTATCTGAATCATGACTATTGTTAATATCCTCAGAAGAGGGCTGGCCACCACAAGGAGCCAAGTCTTTAATTGAAACAGTACTTTCTTTCCCATCTTGGAATCGAATATGAGCATATTGGGAATTTGCCTCCAACAGTTCCACCTCCTCCACTAAAGGATCATATTTTGACAATCTAACATGGCGTCGAAGCAGCACAGGTCCCTGCATAGTAAGCCATGAAGGTACCGAATATCCCGTAGTAGATCTCCGCGGATAGTTAAAGAGCCTTTCATGGGGGGTCACATTAGTAGCCGTTGAAAGCAATGATCTAATGGAATGCAGGGCATCAGGCAATACCATTTCCCACTGTGTATTCTTAAGGTTCCGGGATGTCAAAGCCAACATAACTGCCTTCCAGATAACCCCATTATATCATTCACACTGTCCATTACCCTGGGGATTATACGGGGTACTTCTACTAGTAGAGATTCCCCGACTCTGGAGGTATTCCTTCAACTGGGAAGACATAAAAGAACTTCCCTGATCCGAATGGATATACGCAGGCATCCCAAAGATGACAAAAAGTTGAGTCAGACATTTGATAACTGTAGCAGCGGATACATCTGCGCAAGGAAAAGCAAAAGGGAACCTTGAAAACTCATCCACAACAGTAAATATATATCGATTCTGAGTCGTTGAAGGAAGAGGCCCCTTAAAATCAACGCTCAAACGTTCAAAAGGAGAAGTCGCCTTTATAAGATGAGCTCGTTGAGGCTTAAAGAAATTCGGTTTACACCGAGCACAGATAGAACATGATGAAGTCATCCGCTTGACGTCTTCAACTGAAAAGGGCAAATTCTTACTGCGTACGAAGTGTATCATCCTCGTAACACCAGGATGGCACAAAGCATTATGAAGATTAATAAGCGTATCTCCGTGAATCACAGAACAATAAGCCCTCAACAGCGCATCAGCAGCAACATTATCCTTCCCCGGACGGTAAACTATATCAAAATGGTAGCATGCCAACTCAATCCTCCACCTCATTATTTTATCATTCTTGATCTTTCCAAAATGTTTGACATCAAACATAAAGGACACAGATTTTTGGTCAGTTACCAACGTAAAATGTCGCCCCGATAAATAATGTCTCCATTTACGCAGTGCTTCTACTATTGCATACGCCTCTTTCTCTATTGAGGAGTGTCTTTTCTCACTATTGTTCAAAGTACGTGAGAAAAAGGCCACAGGTCTTCCATTTTGGTTCAGAGTAGCCCCAATTGCAAAATCGGAAGCGTCCGTCTCAATCACAAAGGGAACCTGCTCATCAATAGAATGCACAACTGCTCCAAGGATATCCTTTTTGAAATTATCAAAACACGTCCTGGCCTCCCATGATGGAGGATATGTCGTAACCCGAATAAGGGGCCGGATCTTCTGCGAAAAGTTTGCAATCCAATTAGAATAATAAGAAAACAGTCCAACAACTCGTTGCAAAGCCTTAGAAAATTAGTAGGACAAGGTAAATCAATCAATGGTCGCAGGCATTCTGGATCTGGTTTAATCTTGTTTCCCGAGTTAATATACCCCAGTAGATTTACCTCAGTGGTCGAAAAGATACACTTTTCTCTTTATTGAAAGTTAAACCAACTTTTTCTGCAGCTTGAAGGAATCTTTCTAAATTAGAATCATGCTCCACCCTTGATTTGCCACACACCGTGATGTCATCTAAATATGAAAAGGTGTCAGAGAGAGAGTTATCACTTATAAAAGCATCCATTGCCCGTTGAAAACAGGCAACACCATTAGTAACACCAAATGGTACTCGGCAAAACTGATACAGCTTTCCACCAGCCTCAAAGGCCGTATATGGTTGATCCCTCTTAACGATAGGAATCTGATGATAAGCACCCTTTAGGTCAATAGTGCTAAAAACCTTATACTGAGATACTTTGTTGATAAGCTCATCAATCTTAGGCAAAGGGTACGCATCTAATTGAGTATACCTATTAATAGTTTGAGAGTAGTCTATCACCATTCGTTTCTTATGTCTCTCGTTAGTGGTGACAACTACTTGTGCCCGCCAGGGCAAACAACTAGGTTCAATGATTCCTTCCAATAAAAGACGTTGAACTTCAGAATTAATAAATTCTTTATCCTGACTGCTATACCTTCTTGACTTGGTAGCAATTGGCTTACAATCCAGCATCAAATTGGAAAAAAGTGATAATGGAGAAATGAATAAAGAAGTTAATCCACAAATAGATAAAGGTGGCTTAGTTCCTCCAAAAGAAAGACTGAGAGACTCGTGTAATTGAAGCACATCATGACCAATCAAAATATCCGCACAGAGATTAGGTAAAACAGATAGGCGTATATCAGTATACGTATTACCTAGAAGAATTAATTTCACAAGGCAACAACCAGCTACTTGTGAGGTGAGAGTCGTCTGAGCCATACACACCTGATAAGTAACAGGCAAAATTTTCAAACGCTTCTCCTTCACAAACTGAAGACTTATAAAACTCTCGGTACTGCCCGTATCTATAAGGGCCTTCACTTCTAACCCATTAACTTGGGCCATAACTATAGCTTTGTTTAGGCCATGAGCAAAGGTAGCAGAAACTGATGCAATAAACGCCCTACCTAAAGGCTGAATAGTCGCAGAGGAGGCAATTGATTTACAAACACGTGCATAATGACCTCTCTTGCCGCATTTACTACACACAGCCTCCCAAGCAGGACACTTCAGACGAGGGTGCCGGGCGTTCCCACAAAAATAACACTTCTGAATCCTAGAGGCAACAGCAGCCGAAGTAGAAACTGTTTCAGAATCTGGTAAACCACTCCTATTAAGTCCACATAATTCCTTTTCATCCAGAACTGCCGAAACCACAGTCGCAGGCCGATTAAAAAGAGCGTAAGAATCCGAACTTCTCTGAGCCAAATCCAATGTAGAGGCTTGCTCAAAAGCACTCTTGAGATCCAAAGTCTTATTTTCTAATAACCGCTGACGAATTGATCTAGACAGTAATCCATTAATAAAAGCATCCCATACTGATTCTTCCTTATATTCTTCTGCCGACACGGCCTTCTAATTACAGTTAGCACCAAGGCACCGAAGTGCTTGTAAATAAGCATCCAAAGATTCTCCCACCTGCTGCCTATGGGCAGATAGAAGGTGACGTGCAAATACCTCATTCTTTGGTTTAACAAAAATCTTTTCCAATGTAGCAATAGCCAATTCGTAAGTTTCACAGTCCAAGATATACTTATACACATCCGGAGCAATGTAGTTGATCAGTATATTCAACTTATTTAGAGACTCTTGATCCAACACACCCAAAAAGTTTTTAAATGTACGATACCAGTGTTTCCATTTATCATCCACTCCTGCAGAATTAGGGTCAGCATTAAATCGTTCCGGTTGAAGATATCGCTCCATTCTAACAAAAGGTTAATAAATTGAAATAAAGAGTAGATTTGCCTTTCTAAATCTAGGCTTTATTAACCTTAAAAACCCAGCAGCACATCTTCAACACCCAGTCCCAACCAAGGCTGTAGAGAACTGAATTTAAGATGGCCACCACAAATCACATGACATCAACTACCAATGAGTTTACAGCATATATCTCAAGGCAGGAAACAGGCAACCAATTACAACGCTTCTTACGAAACAAGAATAATCACCACAGTTTTTAAAAAATAGTTTTATCTTATCTACTTGCACAGTCACTTTAGTGATCTGTGCCCACACACCAACATCCCTCTGTTGCTTTGTTTTACTATTTAAGGTATATTTCTCTGTTCACACTTGTAACATTTGTTACTGCGCATTTGTCTACAGTGAACTGCATCTGTTATCAAACTGCTCATCCAGCCTATTCTGTGCTTGTGGAGTCTTTTACAATCCTTATCACAATTTGCTTTGCCATCCTTCAGACCGAGGTGGGGCACTGCCTGCAGGAATTTGGAGAAGCATCACTATTAATATATGGTTCCAAGAGACTATTGGAGAAAGCTATTCTCTCCATTTCAAAACATCCCTTATCATGGGTTAATAGGAAGAGTGGTTGAGGCCAGGACACTTAGACTAATTTGAGAGACAACTAGACGCTGTAAGAATGAGATCAAATGGACTTGAAGACCTTTCTTCATCCAAACCTGCCTGATACTGCCGCATAAACTGGAAAGGTCTTGGGTTCAAACTCTGGTCTATGCTTCGTTGGCTGATCTCGACTGAAGCAGAAGTAGGGATGTAACAATAGCAAGACTAAAGCCATAGGCCTAGAAATTCAGTGGGCTGTGCCACCCGTTGGCGCCCAAAGAGGGCACTTAGTGGGTTTTGCGCCACTGGCCACGCCTCCCGCTAAATTTAGCGGGGCGCTAATGGCGGCGCTAGCCGTTAGCGCTGCACCGCCACCGATGACGTAATCGGTGTGCGCAGCACCCTGCAACCGCCCCGATCACCAAATTTGGTAGCGCCCCCTGCTTTAACGCCGGTCACAATTTGCGACTGGTTCAGGGGGGCCTACCTGCGGCGGTAGAGGCGCTGAGGTGCGCGGCGGCCATTTGTTTCGCTGGCCGCCTGCCAGCAGCTCTTCGCACCGCCGTCCCCGGCCTCCTGAGCCCCCCCCCCCCCGCGTTGTGCCGGCTGTGTTCCAAGAGCCCGGCACTTCTCCTCGGTGCCGGGCTCTTTTGCCGGCACTCGCGATCGCCGATCGCGCTGCAGCAGGCCCCTCCCCTTTAAGAAGGGGAGGAAGGCCTGCAGTACCGCAGCGCGCCGTGGCGCTGCGGCACGTTGCGCTGCGATTTTCAGTTGCAGCGCCTCAAGAGGGATGCGGGGCGCCTCGAGTAGCGCCGTGCTTCCGTTTGGAACGCTGAAACTGAATTCCTGGTGGGTGCTCGCGACTCCTTCCGGGGCAGTACTTCCGGCGCCCTGGCGAGACTGGGGCGCCACTGAATTTCTAGGCCATAGTTTTTGGCCCACACCTCAATCTACATTGTTTTGCTATCGATTCCATTCCCTCTCTCTGGCCACTATCTCTGGGTCATCCAGACTGTTTTGACCCTGAGCTCAGTTTCAGATGCTACACCCTTTCTGTCAGACAGACTGTTTACCTTCACCTTTGAAACATTGCTTGCCTCTGCCCCTTCACTGCTGAAACACTCCAACATGCCTTTGTCATCTCAACTTGATTACTGCAACTCTCCTTCGCTGCCTATAGTGTTCATAAACTCCAACTAATCCAAAACTCTGCTGCATGCATCCTACTCTGCTTGCTTGTCATCTCTACCCTCACTGACTGACATTGGTTCCCTGTCCCCCAATGCAATAAATTTCAAATGCTTGTCTTTAAATCCTTTCATGTCCTCGCCCCACTCTACCTCTGTAATCTTCTCCAGCCCTATATCCCTCTTCCGAACTCTGTTCCTCTGACTCTGGCCTTTCTGCACCGAGCCCCCTCTTCACCCCACCATTAATGACCGAGCTTAAGAGCTGCTTAGGCTGTGCTCTGTGGAATTACTTTCCTAAGCCTCTCCACTTTCCCATCATTCTTTCAAAACCCTTCTCAATGACCAAACTTTAGGTCACTCATCCTAACCCTTCAGGAATTTTTCAACACAAAAGAAGGCCATTTAACCCACCACACTGGTGCCAGCTTTCTGAAAGAGCAATTCACTCAGTCCTGTTCACCTACCCTTTCCCTATACTCTTTTTTATTTTGCTTTTTCAAATTTTTATCATTTTCCTTTTTAAAAACTACTTTGGATTCTGTTTTCACTGCTGTTTCTAGTAGAACATTCTGTGTCCTAACAGCCCTCTGTGGAAAAAAATTCTCAACCTCTCACTTAATTTTTTTGGTGGTGATCTTATATTTATGTCCTTTAGTTAGTGACTCACTAACATTAACTAAATAGCTTTTCCGTATTTACTGCTAAAATTCCCATCCTTGTTTTCAAATTCCTCTATTGCCTTATCCCTCCCTATCTCTAACCTTCACCAGCCCTACAACCCTCCGAGATCTCTGCGCTCCTCCAATTCTGGCCTCTTGCGCATCCCCGATTTTAATCGCTCCACCATTGGAGGCCGTGCTTTCAGCTGCCTGGACCATAGGCTCGCCGACTCTGCCCACCTCTCTCCTTTTAAGACGCTCCTTAAAACCTATCTCTTTCACCAAGCTTTTGGTCACCTGTCCTAATATCTCCTTGTGTGGCTTGGCGTTGAATTTTGTTTGATAATAGCTCCTGTGAAGCGCCTTGGACTGTTTTGCTGCGTTAAAGGTGCTATATAAAAACAAGTTATTGCTGTTGCTTATAAAACCATTTGTAATTTTGAATACTCTATCATATCTACTTTTGAACTTCTGTTCTAATGAAAAGAGAACTAGTTTCTCCTCATAAGTAAAGCCTCTCAACCCTTTCATCATCTTAGTGAATCTCTATTGCATCCTCTCCATTGCCTTGCGATCCTTTTCTATAGTAGAACACCCTGAAATGTACACACTTTGTAACTGCGGCCTAAGTAATGATTTGTATCGGTTTAGCATTATCTTTTTGCTTTTGTATTGAGTGCTTGTATTTTTGAAACTGAAGAGTCCCGCTTGCTTTTGTTTTACACCTTTATCTTGTCTTGGTGGTTGTTTTTTACATGCCTCTGAAGCGCCTTGTCAGTTGCTGTGTGTAATTGCATGTTTCTGCTGCTGCAGCCTCAGCTTCCATAAACTAGGGATGGTGGGCTGGGGGTGGTGGGGTGGAAATCAACTCAGGATCCCACTCCTAATTCCAGTGATCTTTGGTGGAAATGCACATGCATTCAATGAGAGAAATCCATAAAAAAGGCAAACTTAATCCTTGGTTATGTGTTTAGAGGTGTAGAATACAAAAGCAAGGAGGTAATGTTGAACTTGTGCAAGGTCTTATTTAGACCATAGCTGAAGTACTGTGCTGTCTGCAGTTTTGGGCACCCAATTGCAGGAACGATATAAAAGCAATGAAAAGTTACAATGCAGATTAATCCGGATTTTACCAGCTATAAAGGGGTCTCCGTTATGAAGTTAGCTTTTTTCACTAGAGCGGAGAAGGTTAAGAAATGACATGTTGAAGGTCTTCAGGATTATCAAGGTTTGAGTGATTGATTGTTTGACAAGGGCACAAAGAAATAAAGGGAAGGTTAAAAGTGTGGAATTCTCTGCAAGAAATTGTTGTTGAACCCACTCTATAAATTAATTTAAAAGGGAATTAGAAAATTGCTTGAAAAAGAGGAATATTCAAGAGTATGGGGAGAAAGAAGAATGGGATGAGACGCGGTAGAAAAGTACTGGCGCAGACTTGATGGCTGTATAGTGTTTTTCTATGTTGTAACTTTCTATGAGTCTATGTTGGTACTGGGTTCTGATAGGATTGTAGTCAGTTGCGATAACTGCCATGGTCAAATAGACTGCCAGCACTCCCTCACTAAGCTTGTATGTATATAAATTCAAGTTGTCGTCATCGTAGTAGTAGTAGTATTTGAAGAATGTCTGTTTGGGTGATAAATTGGGACACTGCAGCTGGGTCCTGGAAAACTTTACCTCGACATGAGCCAATGTATTCAGGTGAAATTGGAATCTCTCACTTGTAGATATTTATTTCATATCCATATGTCATAAAATCCAAATAAAAAATGTTATGTGCCTCTGAATTTGGAATCTTTGCGTAATTTAGTGACATAAGCAAAAGCATATACTGCTCTCTCTAATATTACTGTAAATTTATCTTCAAATAATTCATACTAACTTACAGGAATTCTGTGTATAATTTTGATTGTGTTTACAGGGCACTATTGCATTTGTAAGCAAAACATAATTTTTATAGTTGGTTTAAAAAAAAGTCGATGAAAAGCGTGGCTCATCAATCAAAACCTAAAGTTCATTTTTGACGATGGGACCAATTTCTGCCAACAGAAGCTGGACATAAAATATGCTTTCATTTGCTGCTGCTCACACAAAACTTCATGTCTCTTGACTTTTGTTCTCCTTAAAGTCAGATTGAATTATTGCAATAAATGTGCTCTTTTAGCCCACAGACTTGGATCAATGCTGATGATAATTTGCATTTTGGCCTACTTCTGGTTTGCCATTAAAATGAAAGAGCAATTGCAGAAGGAAACAAAGTTGCTCTAAGATATGTACATATTGGTCTTGTCATGAATTAGTGCACTGCAATGCCTCAGTACACCGTGACCCAGGATGAGCTGAAGTTTATGGAGGATGGGAGGCTGTCCCGGAGACTTTTGGAATAGTTGAGCCAGGGGGTGACAAACGCAGGGATGACAGTTTCAGCATGTTGAACAAGTAATGTGACAACACAGAAGTATGACCGCACAGGTGATTAACATGTAGAAGTTGATCTCATGTTTGCAGATGATGTCACCAAAGGGCAGCTTGTAAATGAGAAAGAGAAGGGGGGCGAGCAACAGATCCTTAGGGGCTCTGGAGGTAACGGGGTGGGGGGGAGGAGGAAGAGAAGATGGAGATGCTGTGGCTATGATTAAATAGGTGAGTGTGGAACCACGTGAGTGCAGTTCCAATGAGCTGCATGGTGGAGAAGAGGCACTGGAGGAGGATGGTGTAGTCGACTGTCCAAAGCTGCAGAGAGGACAAGGAGGGTTAACGCACCATGGTCACAATCACAGAGAATGTAATTTGTGACTTTGGTTAGAATGGGGCAGTACAAAGACTGGCTGACTTGCCTCCTTCTATGCTGTAAACCTTTGGCTGTTTTGTGCCGTGTTGAGGACAAAAATGTAATTGGACTGATTCAAACGGAATTGTGGGAGTGAAGGACACAGATTTGGGAAGCAACAGTGTACTCAAGGATGTTGGAGCAGAAAGAGGCTTCAAGGGTAGAGGGCTTGAGTGTATTTCTTTTGAGGGGGATTTTGAAAGGGAGAGAAACAATACTTGAGCAGAGGGAATCATTTTTAATATCGGCTAGCATGGGGACTAGGAAGGGAAGTTGGGTGGTCAGTCGTTCAGTGGGAATGGGGTCCAGGGAACAGGAGGCGGGTCTCACAGTATTCAGATTCATACCAACTGATTCATATTTGACCTGAAAAGAGCATGGGGGACATGGGAGAGAAACTAGAGAAATTTCTTCACAGAAGATTGTTGAAGTGTGGAGTGGTTGAGGCAGAGACCATTGCATCTCAACAAAAAATATTTGAAGCAGTTGATAATACAGGGCTATGGGGAGAGAATGGGGCAGTGCAAAAACTGGCTGATTTGCGTCCTTCTGGGCTATAAACCTCTATGGTTCTTTGGAATGCTGATGGATATGAGGGAGGGAAAGTAGCTTGAATAAATGACAACTTTGTGGTGAGCAGGGAAATTATCAGCTGAGTGACAGCATTGCAACATAAATCTGGTGTTAAGAATTCGAGTCTTTCATAGATATGTTCTTGGGTGCAATAGCATCAGTTGCTTCCTTGAGTGGTCTGAGTGTCTTATTTTTATGGCAGTTTAAAATAAGTTACAAAAGAACCAGAGGAGAGATGAGAATTTTGTCTTTACACAGCGAGTTGTTATGATCTGGAATGCACTGTCTGAAAGGGTGGTGGGAGCAGATTCAATAGTAAGTTTCAAAAGGGATTGGATATATACTTGAAAAGGAAAACATTGTAGGGCTATGGGGAAAGTGTGGGGATTGGGACTAATTGGATTGCTCTTTCAAAGAGCTGACATTGACATGACGGGCTGAATGCCGTCCCAGTAGTTCGATTCTATGACTCACACTGCCCTATATCTACTTGTACAATAACAAAACCCAACAACTTAACTGCAGTCTCCCTTTTTGATCTGGACCAGATTCCTTTGTCTTTTGCATATGTATTTCTTCAGTCTCTCTGAAGGCAAACTGAGTTAACACTAGAGGGGTGAGGCTTTGTTTGAATTGTGAAACTGCTTTATTCCACAGCAAAGTGACTGTAACTACTGGTCTGTACACTTGGTTCAATTGGTACAACTTACCACTGTGCAGTTATATCAAAATAAAGAAAATGCCACACTTTCCTACATTAGTGGGTCATCTGGCTTGGCTTAAAACTAACTTTTCAGCATATTCTCTCATTAACTCTGTCTTCCCTGGGGCCTTTTTGCCTCAGCAGCTTCCCTGTTGCAAACACTAAACTGCCTTTAGGTGTCTGTCTGTCTCTTCCATCCCCCACTTCACACACACACACACACACACACACACACAGACATCACACACACATCTCACACACACAGACACACACACACACATCTCACACACACACACACATCTCACACACACACACAGACATCACACACACACACATCACACACAGACATCACACACACACACACAGACATCACACACACAGACATCACACACACATCTCACACACACACACACAGACACACACACACACATCTCACACACACACACACATCTCACACACACACAGACATCTCACACACAACACACACAGACATCACACACACACACACACACACACACACAGACATATCACACACAACACACACACACACACACACACACACACACACACACACAGACATCACACACACACACACACACACACTCACTACACACACCACTCACACACTCACACACTCACTACACACATCACACACACACACACACTCACACAACACACACAACACACATCAAATGGTTTTCCAATACAATGGGTGAGATGTGTTTTGCAATTATCCAGACAAATTAATAAATTGTTTATGGCCTTTGGGAGAGAAACAACTTCTGTTAAGCATATTAACCATATTTTGTCTCTTTTCTAAACTCATTAGAATACATTGTGCTATTTAAAAATCCAGCAGTAAAAGTGAAATAGTTTTCCTGATTTGGGGGAAAGTCCATATAGGCCAGCAATGTAAATACTGAAATAACAACAGAAAATGCAGGAAACACTCAGCAGGCCAGGCAGCATCTGTGGAGAGAGAAACAGAGTTAACGTTTCAGGTCTGGGGCCCTTCTTCAGAAATGTAAATACTGTATTGCTGACATACAGGAAACTTTTTTTTTTATCCGGCACCGACGGGACTGGCGTGGTGCCGGTTGATCAAAAAGTCCGGATTACAGAGAGGTATACTTACCAAGGTACGAGAGTCCCATACACGGCCACAGGTGCAGGAGCCCCGGTTACATGGCCACAGATCCAGGAAACCCGGTTACACGGCCACTAATATATAGTAAAACTTAACTGAACCTACGCCTGAATTTTGCCGGTTAAGCGAGATTTCCGGATATTTAGGTGCCAGCTAAGAGAGTTTCCTGTATATAGATGGCCTGAGCTATCGACCCACTTGCAGCCAGAACAAAATGAGCCGTGGCATCTAGCAGCAGTGACTGTTTTCTCAGTTTCCGACATTGCCTCCAGCAATGTAGGGATAACTTACTCCTGGAGGTGGGTCTTCACATTGCTGGAGGTACTAGTGGCTCCTTTATGTTGCAGTGGTGTCACTGGAGGCCAGCCTAACTATGTTGCCAATATTATGCTATAAACGCAGCCTAAAATAGGCAAATGCAAAAAGCAAGTCGACAGTTATTTGTGCAAATTGGAGGCTCCTAATTTGATTTTCTTCACAGGAGCAGCGAGCTTGAAGTCAAACCCATGTACTTTCAAGCTATAGTACTAGTATGTGCTTATCAAGCAAGCATTTTAAATATATTTATAAGGGAGCTCCTTTACTGTGCCTATGTAACTTGAGTTTCTCTGTGTCCATTCGCGTGCATGTTCTGGCTGCCGCTCCGGACCCGTGCGTGTTCTGGCTGCCGCTCCGGACCCGTGCGTGTTCTGGCTGCCGCTCCGGACCCGTGCGTGTTCTGGCTGCCGCTCCGGACCCGTGCGTGTTCTGGCTGCCGCTCCGGACCCGTGCGTGTTCTGGCTGCCGCTCCGGACCCGTGCGTGTTCTGGCTGCCGCTCCGGACCCGTGCGTGTTCTGGCTGCCGCTCCAGACCCAAGCCTATCACTTCTATTTCACCTTTTCTTCCCGTCTCTTCTCTTCACCTCTCCTAGACCCCTCTTTCGTCATCATGCCTCTACCTCTCTCTTTCCTCCTTTTAAGACACGCCTTAAACCCTACCTTTTCGTCATCTGTCCTAATACCTCCTATTGTGGCTCAGTGTCAAATCCTGTTTGATAACACTCCTGTTGAAGCGCCTTGGGACATTATACTACGTTAAAGGCACTATATGAATGCAAGTTGTTGTCTTATTTTTGTAATCAGAATTTACCTAACTACCTTGGTGAGATGAAAAATTTGACCTGTAGGAAAATTGCAGGTTTAAGCTCATACCCTACAAGCAATGGTGTAGAGCATTTGTATGCTAACGCATTGACCCAGGAAACAGCACCATTGAAGTTCAGCTTTTACTCATAAGGCAAAGCACTTATCAGTTTAGTATGTTGTCAGGTAGGGCAGTGAAGATCGGCATGTGTCGGAGTAATTTGTGTTTGTGTGTATGTATGTAGATACCATGATTACTGTGCATTCCCCGCTGCTGAAGCTGGACCGCATGAGTATTTTTACAGTGATAATGAGGCTGTGATCTGAGTAACACTGGAACAGGTGCCAATGTTAAGGACAAGAAGTGAAGCATGATTCCGGCTGGTGTTTGTGGCTATCGAGTTAAATGAAAGTTTTGGAACATATGGTGTTGAATTTCTTCTTCATCACCTGTTTGATTTACTTGGAATGGGACGTGATATTTCAGGAAGTTAAGTTCTCACCCTGATTTATTTTAAACTGATGGTCATTACCCCATAAATAGCTCTTGTTCCATAATCTCAATATTTCCTGTCCACTTCCTTGTTTTCTCTGGACTGAGTTTTATTGTCTCCCTGCATTCACAGCTTCAGTAACAGCAGTAACATTCAGGATGTGGGATGTGTTGGAGGGAAACAGGATTCCAGGAGTGACCTCGTTTGTATGAATGTGATGGGGCCGTTTGAAAAAGCAATTTAACGTTAATTTTTATATGCTTAGGTAATTTCCTCAAATATTGTGAAGTTAATCAGTCCGAATGCTGTTGTGAAGTATCATAGTATTTGAAAATTATCACATTTGTTGACAAAATTGAGAATTGGGTTTTCATAGTAAATAAGGCTGAAACTGGCCACTTTCATTTTAAATTAATAGAAGCTTCCTGACTTTTTTAGAACTTAAGTGGGTATGTTTCACTTGTGGGATAATCTAAACATTGCAACAAAATAGTTTTTTGGGAAAAGGGAGGCTATAAATAGATCTATAGCTAGGAAAAAATGAAACGTCTCAAGGAAATGTCCAGCTCCATTGGGCGTGGGAGCAGATGTTGTTTCTCTGCTTGTACTGTACTCAGTTATCAAACTATACAGGAAAGACCACAAGTTACTTATATATGAGCAGGGCTATCAGGCCCATCTTAATTCATCCTTCCAGAACAACCCTACACTCCCTCCCATTGTTGCATCAATTATTTCTTAAATTATTCCAGGGATTTTACTTCCACCAGTCTGGCCAAAATTCCACTCCACGTGTTGATCATTCTGTGTGAAGGAGACTTCCTGATATCAATCCTAAAGTTACTTTTTACTAGTTTGAACCTGTTCTTACTGCTATTTTAATTGAACGTAGTATTGCGGATTAACCTTTTACACACTATTTACTATCTTGTGATATCACTTGTTGGGCATCTCTTTTTCCAGGATGAAAAGCTCAAGTCTCTCTCGGTTTTCCTCATAACTCAGACCTTTGACACATGGGATCAGCCTGGTGGCTCTTCTCTGCACTTCCTGCAGCGCTTGTATGTCTCTTTTTTTCTCTCGGTGACCAGAATTGGACACAGTACTCAACATGCAGAATAACCAGCGGACTATACACGACTTCCTTTGACTTGTATTCTACTATTTTGGCTCGGTCATTCCATGTTCTAATGTCTCTGCTGATTGCTGCTCTGTATTGGTTGGACAGTTTGTGTCTACTAAAATACCTAGGTGTCTTTCAACCTAATTTGTAGATATTTCAACACCATTCATGGAGTACTCTCCTCCACCCTCTTTCCCCCCCCCCCCCCCCCATTCTCCTTCTTGAAAGTGCTGACTCTTGCTGTGTTCTGGCTTCCCCACTCCTGAGGTGAGAACAGCTAATTTAGCATAGATTGGGGATTGACCTTGGACTTTCTTCATCTGGATGGCTCAATTCTGTTCATTCTTTGCCTTGTTTGTTACATTCTCATTCTATTTTCCCATTCCATATTTTTTAGACACTGGCTCAAAATGCCACGAAATGATGAGTTGACACAGGCCTCTTCAAATAAAAGTTGGAATTTGTTTAGTCCAACCCAGAAAAATGCCTTTGTCACATTCTATACCTATCTTTGCCTTTTACTGTATGTGAATGCTGTATTGAGGCTGTCTGTTTGGAAAATTGAAGTAAATGACACCATTTGACCATACTGTAAAGAATCTTAATCAATTTTGAGATGCTGGTGTGGAATCCCAGTTTAAGTGGGAATTGTACACAAGCTTTATTTTGTTGTAAGTAATTTGCAAAAGATTTGCAGTTAATACTCTGGTACTTGATGGGAGTATGGAGTATTACAGCTGCCACACACTTGTAAACCTGTGTGCACTGTATTACGCAGGTCACAAAGAGGAACTCTCGGTACTGTGTCCTTGTTTAACCTTTCAAACTGTACAATATAGTACATAGATTACATGGTAGTTACTAGTGTTACACTTGACCAATTGTACTTCTGCCTCTAGTCTCCTCTCATTTCTTCGTTTTCCTCTTTTATTCTCTTTTTCCTTCTGTCTCCTAATCTGCATTGCGGAGTTCTGGTGGAAGTTGCTCTTTCAGTTCAACTGTAAATTGAAAGCTCAGCTACAAAATCTTTGTCTGTATACAATACCAGGAACCGACACCCACACTACATTTCTTCCGGTTTGAATTGTACAGATCACTTTGAGTTTAGTTTCAATCTACAGTATCTTTAGTGATCATTCTGTATGCTTAAGTTGTGCACAGTATTCTAGTACATCTGTTAAACAACTTCTGCTTAGTATAAACTGCAGTCTTGTTACAGTGCAAGTGTTCTGCCTTTCTGCCCTGTCACTTTGGAGGTTGGCCAGAATATGCTAAAATCATTACATTAAATGAAAAGCTACTTGCGATTCGAAGTGTTAACTTAACACTGTGGTAGGTGCATAGTTTTCTCCCCTTTTGGGGGTGGGAAGGGGAACTGATTTTTTTTTTTTTAAAAAGGGAGGAGATGCAAATTTAGTTGATGGTGCTTTCCATCATTCTGGGTATAAACAGATGTTGGGTAATATTCACACTTTTTTTCTCTCAAAAAAAGTCTGTTTATGAAATGAAAAGTCACTATAGCTGGGAGTTGGTAGGACTGAGGAGTTTGTGCAGTAAGGTGGAAATAATAACGGGTGTAGAATTGGAGGTAGGAGAATGAATGTAAAGATAATAAAAATTGAACGTGGAATGCAATTTGAATGCCTTACATTTATTCCACCTGGCTGAGAATAAAACTCACCCAGCTGAGTTAATAAACATTTATTTTTATTTCACTGCAGTGAATGCAGCACTGAGCACACCTAATTCGTTTGGAGCAAGATCTTGCTGCTCTGTAGCAAAATTATTTTATTTTCATGTTTTGTCAGCACATGCTCATGGGCGGCTCCACTCAGGCGACATGTTCAACAGTGGCTGTAAATAGCAAAACAAATCCCTGTGTGTGGCAATGGCTAATAGTTTTTTTTCTCTTCTCTTGCTTGAGTGCGTGTATACTGATCTCCACGGAAAAAGGGAATTGAGACCAAGTGCAGTATTGAAACAGGACTAGAAAATCGGGTTTAACTGGACCGAGACGGGAGGGAAAATATAAGAACATAAGAAATAAGAGCAGGAGTAGGCCATTTGGCCCTTCGAGCCTGCTCTGCCATTCAGTAAGATCATGGCTGATCTTCTACCTCAACTCCACTTTCCTGCACTATCCCCATATCGCTTGATTCCCTTAATATCCAAAAATCTATCGCTCTCTGTCTTGAATATACTCAACGACTGAGCATCCACAACCCTCTGGGGCAGAGAATTCCAAAGATTCAGCACCCTCTGAGTGAAGAAATTTCTCTTCATCTCAGTCCTAAATGGCCGACCCCTTATTCTGAGACTGTGACCCTTGGTTCTAGACTCTCCAGCCACGGGAAACATCCTTCCTGCATCTACCCTGTCAAGCCCTGTAAGAATTTCGTATGTTTCAATGAGATCACCTCTCATTCTTCTATGGTAAGGGGACCAAAACTGTACACAATACTCCAGGTGTGGTCTCACCAGGGCCCTATATAATTGCAGTAAGATGTCTTTACTCTTATACTCAAATCCTCTTGTAATAAAGGCCAACATACCATTTGCTTTCCTAATTGCTTGCTGTACCTGCATGTTAACTTTCAGTGATTTGTGTTAAGGACACCCAGATCCCTCTGAACTCCAGCCCTTTGGCACCACCCCTGTATCTTTGGAAGATTGTGGCCAGCACCTCCGTAATTTCTACCCTTCCCTCAGCAACCTAGGATGCATCCCACCCGGACCGGGTGACTTATCCACTTTAAATACTGCCAGCCTCTCTAATACCTCATCTTTATCTATTTTTATCTCATCCAGTATCCTGGCAAACTCCTCTTTCACCATAGCTTTGGCAAAGTCCTCTTCCTTGGTAAACACCGATGCAAAATACTCATTTAGTACCTCAGCCATGCCTTCTGCCTCCACCAATAGTACTCCATTTTGGTCCCTAATCGGTCCCACCGTTCCTCTGACAACCCTTTTACTGTTAATATGCCTGTAGAAGACCTTTGGATTCCCCTTTATGTTAATCGCCAATAAAAAGAAAGACTTAAATTTATATAGCGCCTTTCACGACCTCAGGACGTCGCAAAACTCTTTACAGACAATTATGTACTTTTTGAAGTGTTGTTACTGTTGTAATGTAGGAAAAGTGGCAGCCAGATTGCGCACAGCAAGCTCCCACAAACAGCAATGTGATAATGACCAGGTAATCTGTTTCAGTGATGTTGATTGAGGGACAAATATTGGCCAGGACACCAGGGATAACTTCCCTGCTCTACTTTGAAATAGTGCCATGGGATCTTTTACGTCCACCTGAGAGCAGATGGGGCCTCAGTTTAAGGTCTCATCCAAAAGACGGCATTCCGACAACCTGTACTGTCTCTTTGCCCCTCTTATTTCCTTTTTCACTTTGCCTCTATACTTGTTATATTCAGCCTGATTCTCCCTTGAATTATCAAGCTGGTATCTGTCATGCACCCCCTTTTTCTGCTTCATCCTACTCTCTAACTCTTTTGTCATCCAGGGAGCTCTGGCTTTGGTTGCCCTCTCTTTCCCCCTTGTAGGAATGTACCTAGACTGTACCCGAACCATCTCCTCTTTAAAGGCAGCCCATTGTTTCCATTCCATTTTTGCCTGCCAGTCTTTGACTCCAATTTACCCGGGTCAGATTCCTCCTCAATTCACTGAAATTAACTCTCCTCCAGTTGAGTATTTTTGTTCCAGATTGTTCCTTGTCCTCCATAACTAATCTAAACCTTATGATACAATGCTCACTATTCCTGAGATGCTCCCTGACTGTGACAATCTCCACTTGACCCACTTCATTCCCCAGGACTAGATCCAGCAATGCCTCCTTCTCAGTGGGCAGGAAAAGAAAATTCTCCTGAATACACTTCAGAAATTCCTTCCCTTCTCTGCCCTTAACACAATCACTGCCCCATTCAATATTGGGGTAGTTTAAAGTCTCCTATTATCACTACTCTATGGTTCTTGCACCTCTCAGTAATTTCTTTGCAAATCTGCTCCTCTATCTCTGTCCCACTATTTAGTGGTCTATAAAATACACCAAGTAGTGTAATAGCTCCTTTATTGTTTCTCAACTCCAACCAAATAGGTTCTGTCTTTGACCTCTCTCTCTAGCACTGTAATGATTTCCTTAATCAATACTGTAACCCGTCCTTTTTCCTTCCCTATCTTTCCTGAATACCTTGTACGTAGGAATATTGAGCATCAAATCCTCCCCTATTTGAGCAGGTCTCTGTTATCGCCACTACATCATATTCCCACGTGGCTATTTGCACCTGCAGTTCACCAACCGTATTAACCACACTTGGGCTGATAAGTGGCAAGTAACATTTGCGCCACAGAAGTGCCAGGCAATGACTATCTCCAACAAACGAGAGTGTAACCACCACCCCTTGACATTCAATGGCATTACCATTGCTGAATCCCCCACCATCAACATCCTGGGGGGTCACCATTGACCAGAAACTTAACTGGACCAGCCACACAAATACTGTGGCAACAAGAGCAGGTCAGAGGTTGGGCATTCTGCGGCGAGTGTATCATCTCCTGACTCCCCAAAGCCTTTCCACCAACTTCAAGGCACAAGTCAGGAGTGTGATGGAATACTCTCCGCTTGCTTGGATGAGTGCAGCTCCAACAACACTCAAGAAGCTCGACACCATCCAGGACAAAGCAGCCCGCTTGATTGGCACCCCATCCACCACCTTAAACATTCAGTCCCTCCACCACCAGCACACTGTTTCTTCATTGCTGGGTCAAAAACCTGGAACACCCTCTCTAAGAGCACTGTGGGAGTACCTTCACCACATGGAGTGCAGTGGTTCAGGAAGATGGTTCACCACCAACTTCTCAAGGGCAATTTGGGATGGGCAATAAATGCTGGCCTTGCTGGCGACGCCCACATCCCAGGAACTAATTTTTAAAAAGTAGCATAATAGCTCTTTTACTGTTTCTCAACATCAACCAAATACAGGAAACTCTTGTTTAAACGGCACCTTCTCTATTAACCGGGAAAATTCTCACTCCGAAAACAGCACCTCAGTAACCGGCAATGTTGCTGAGTCCGAGTCTCCCATGGTGGCCGAATTAGTCAGTGGGGGTAGTTCTCCAAACTGCCACTACTCGGCTTCTTGGCGCTGTCGGAAGTCGGAACACCTCAATACCCATGTAACAGGAGTCTGACTCTCCTGCGCTGCCGGCAGTCTCTTCTGATCCGCCATTTTACAGGGGTACTGTGTGTCTCCCACGCTGCTGGTAGTCATTGCATTGCATTACCCTCAACTGGCAATACTGTACTTAATCAAGCATCTTCCACCATCCATTTAACACAACATTCTGTAGGTGAGTACCCAAATACTGTATATTGCACATCTCTTGATTTTTTAATTTTTCTTTGTTAAAAAATAGTCTCGGTAGATAACCCTCTCTGTCATCCGGAATTTTTGATCAACCGGCAACACGCCAGTCCCGTCGGTGCCAGAGACCAAAGAGTTTCCTGCAAATACGGTCTTTGATCCCTCGAGGACATTCTTTCTTTCAAGCACTGTAATATTTTCCTTAATCAAAACTGCTACCCCTCCTTTTTTTTCCGTCCATCTTTCCTGAATATCGTGTCCCCAGGAATATTAAGCATCCAATCCTCCCCTTTTTTGAGCCAGGTCTCCGTTATCGCTACTACATTATATTCCCACGTGGTTATTTGCACCTGCAGCTCACCAACCTTATTAACCACACTTTGTGCATTTACACACGTGCACTCCAAACCTAACCTAGACCTCTTTGTATTGTCTATGTTCCCACCTAATTCTGAATTATTTTGAAATCTAACTCTCTCCAAGTCCTCTGCGCATCTTGTTCCTACTTTTTAATATTACATCCTGGCGCTGAAACCCCTGCTGAATTATTTTCAACCCTCCGTCACAGCCTTCGTTAACCTGCCCGCAAGTATATTGGTCCCAGCTCTGTTGAAGAGCAACCCGTCCATCTCGAACAAGTTCCTCCTGCCACAGAACCGGTCCCATTGTCTCAGGAATCTGAAACCCTCCCTCCTGCACCATGTCTGTAGCGACGCATTAACATGCCATATCCACCTATTTTTTTCTACTCAATAGCGTGTGGCACTGGGAGTAATCCAGAAATTACTACCTTTTTGAGGTCCTGCTTTTGAACTTCCTCCCGAGCTCCTTAAATTCGGACTGCAGGACCTCAATCTTTTCCTCCCTATGTTGGTGGTTCCGACGTGGACCATGACTTCTGGCTCTTCCCCTTCCCCTCACAGAATGTTCTGCACTCTCTGCATGATGTCTCTTACCCTGGCACCAAGGAGGCATAATTTCATATGGGTTTCATGTCGATGGTAGCAGAACTGCCTGTCTATCTCCCTGACTGTCGAATCCCCAATTAGTACTGCATTCCTACACTTTGCTGTAGCCCCTGTGCAGTCCTTTGCTTCACGGTGCCAGGCTCGGGACTGCACTCCTTCGATGTATCATCGCCCTCACCAGTGTTCAATGCTGAATATCGGTTTGAGAGTGCCACACTCCCAGAGGATTACTGCACTGCCTGCGTCTTCCTGTCCTTCTGAGTGGCCACCCACTTGCTGTTCTGAACAAGGCTGTGGGGTGATCTACTCTTGGGTTAAGTGGGTATAAAGGCAGCTGTGGGGAACATGTTGACAGCTGGTTATGCTATGGAAGATACCATGGTGATGGGAGAGCAGGTAAGTCAGGGTGAGAGACCAAAAGAAAAGTGAACTGGGAACATAAACCAGCTGTCATGGCGGGGGAAAGTAAATTTGAATGAACAGTTTGGGGCCAATAAATTAAAAAAAAATTACATTGGTGTTCAATCCTTTTACCTATATCATTGGCTAACAGAGGCTGAGAATTAGGCTGCTCTACAGTGACACTTGGTGGCCAGAGCCTGCAGCTATATACAGGTGCAACCAGTTTTTATTGTCAACTCCCAGTAGATGTACTAGATGATATTGTTTTAGCTGCTATCATTACAGGACATTTAACATGGAAAGCTCCTGTTGCAGAAGCACCTACAGGTATATCTTGTACGATATCCAAATGTTGACTCATTTATTATGGTTTATGCATTTTGAAATGGAATGTTGAGATCCACTCTCAAATTCTAGTATCATGTGTACACACACAAACACATACATACACATTATTCATCTCCCATGGCTTGTACACAGAGACTTGAGGCCAATGTCTTCAGATGAAGCAGGGTTAAAAGGCAGGACCAAGTGCACAGAGATAATTCAGTCCCCATGTTAATAAGCTCATGCATTTTGTCCTATATTTTATAATATTATAAATTCCTATATCCATATTTATAATCGAAACTGCCTATGTAAACTTGTCACATTGTAATAAACCCTTCAGCCAGTGATGGCACTGCAGCAACTGCATACAGACGTATGAGTTTTAATAAATACGAGTCGATCTCTTATGGTGTTGCATACCAGTCGTTGAGAATAAGTGCAGTATTCAGGTGAAGAAGGGTTAACGGGAATAAAAAAATAAATCAAATAATGAGGGAATAAAGTGCCTCTCTGCACCCTCCCCCCTCTCTCTGCACCCTTCTCTCTCTCTCTCTCTATCAGGTGTTACAAATTAGAATCGGTCTCTTGCTCAGCATTGATCTTTTTTGCACAACACAAAGATAATTAGCTTACTTTAAATTTCAATCCTTTTATGACAATTGACCTATCATTACCAAACAGAGATTTATCTCTCTCGCTCTCTCTCCCCCCTCTACACCTTAACATGCTTTCTGAAAAATTGAGCAGAAATTGCTAGAAGATGAAGAAAACGATTCCATTAGTACAGCTGACAGTATGGTACTTAATATGTGCATGTGCTCAAACTACACCAACCAAATTCAACTCTCAGTTCTGGGCTTTTGGGGAAGGTTAACGCCTTTAATGAATTTCAATGTAAGTATTAAAACACACAAGCAAATTCAATGGATAAATGCAAGTTTTTTTAAGGAATGTGTATTTATTTTGGTTAAACCCTTATTTCAGACATTAGAAATTTCTGAGGGAAGAAATGGCCAGTCAGAATCATAGAATGGTTGTAGCACAGAAGGCGGCCATTCGGTCCATCGAGCCCATGCCGGCTCTCTGCAAGCGCACTTCAGCTAGTCCCACTCCCTCGTCCTTTCCCCGTAGCCCTGCAAAATTTTTTCTTTCAGGTACTTATCCAATTCTATGTTGAAAGCAACGATTGAGTCTGCCTCCACCACCCTTTCAGGCAGTGCATTCCATATCTTAACCACTTGCTGCGTAAAAAAGTTTTTCCTTATGTCGCCTTTGGTTCTTTTGCCAATCACCTTAAACCTGTGTCCTCTGGCTCTCGACCCTTCCGCCAGTGGGAACAGTTTTTCTCCATCTACTCTGTCTGGACCCCTCATGATTGTGAATACAGGAAACTTTCTGGTATCCGGCACTGACTGGACCGAGTTGGTGCCGTCCCATCAAAACTGCCGTATAAACCAGCGCTAATGTTAAAACATATGGAGCTTTTCAGCTCCGTGTGAATCAACAAACCCAACAGCTTCAAAACAGTCGGCCGCAGCTTAAAAGCGTCTCTGTAGCTAAGCAACAGCTTCAGCTTGACCTTGCAGAGCCTGACTGGGGAAAAAAAAGCAACGAGAAGTAAAAAAACTTACAGGAAACGGCTCCTGAATTTTGCCGCTGGATAGAGCTTTCCGGACTTTTAACCTGCGTTTAAACGAAAGTTTCCTGTACTTTTATCAAATCTCCTCTCGACCTTCTCTGCTCTAATGAGAACAACCCCAGCTTCTCTAGTCTATCCACGTACTGAAGTCCCTCATCCCTGGAATCATTCTCGTAAATCCCTTTTGCATCCTCTAAGGCCTTCACACCTTTCCTAAAGTGCGGTGCCCAGAATGGGACACAATACTCCAGTTGAGGCCGAACCAGTGTTTTATAAAGGTTCATCATAACTTCCTTGTTTTTGTACTCTATGCCTCTATTTATGAAGCCCAGGATCCCGTATGCTTTTTTTTAACCGCTTTCTCAACCTGCCCTGCCACCTTCAACGATTTGTGTACATCTATCCCCAGGTCTCAGTTCATGCACCCCCTTTAGGATTGTACCCTTTAGTTTATATTGCCTTTCCTCGTTTTTCCTACCAAAATGTATCACTTGCACTTTTCTGCGTTAAATTTCATCTGCCATGTGTCCGCCCATTTCACCAGCCTGTTTATGTCGTCTTGAAGTCTATCACTATCCTCCTCACTGTTCACTATACTTCCAAGTTTTGTGTTATCTGCAAATTTTGAAATTGTGCCCTGTACATCCAAGTCCAAGTCATTAATATATATCAAGAAAAGCAGTGGCCCTAGTACCCACCCCTGGGGAACACCACTGTATACCTTCCTCCAGTCCAAATAACAGCCGTTCACCGCTACTCTGTTTCCTGTCACTTAGCCAATTTCATATCCATGCTGCCACTGTCGCTTTTATTACATGGCTTCATCTTTGATGGCAAGCCTATTATGTGGCACTTTATCAAACGCCTTTGGGAAGTCCATGTACACCACGTCAACCACATTGCCCTCATCAACCCCCTCTGTTACCTCATCAAAAAACTCAATCAAGTTAGTTAAACACGATTTGCCTTCAACAAATCCGCACTGGCTTTCCTTAATTAATCCACACTTGTCCAAGTGACTGTTAACTTTGTCCCTGATTATCGTTTCTAAAAGCTTCCCCACTACCATGGTTAAACTGACTGCCTGTAGTTGCTGAGTTTATCCTTGCACGTTTTTTGAGCAAGGGTGTAACATTTGTAATTCTCCAGTCCTCTGGCATCACCCCTGTATCTGAGGAGGATTGGAAGATTATGGCCAGTACCTCCGCGATTTCCTCCTTAACTTCCCTCGGCATTCTAGGATGCATCCCATCCAGTCCTGGTGACTTATCAACTTTAAGTACAGCCAGCCTTTCTAGAACCCCCTCTATCAATTTTGATCTCATCCAGTATTTCTGCTACCTCCTCTTTCACTGACTTTGGCAGCATCTTCTTCCTCAGCCATGCCCTCTGCTTCCATGTGTAGGTCTCCTTTTTGGTCCCTAATTGGCTCCAACCCTCCTCTTACTACCATTTATTATTTATATGCCTATAGAAGACTTTTGAATTCCCTTTAATGTTAGCTGCCAATCTGTTCCCATACTCTTATTTTCTTTTTTACTTCCCCTCTGAACTTTCTATATTCAGCCTGCTTCTCACTTGTTTGTATTCTCAACCTGACATCTATCATAGGCGCACATTTCACACGAACATTTTTCAGAAAGCATTTTGAGTAATTTGTGGGAGAAAAATTAATACAGTGCCACTCGATGACCAGATTTTTCAGTTACAGGATGACATATTTGTATAGGTGATTTCTATTATAAATGTGGGCAGAGGAATTTATAATGGTTGAAACAAACGAAGGACAAAGAATGACAACAGGAAGTTAGGTTTTATAAACAGTAACTGAGCACAGAGATCTGGGCCTAGAAATTCAGTTGCGTTCGCCAGCCGTTAACGCCATAAGAGGGGTAGATTTCCAGCGCTAGGCACTTAGCGCCCGGGCGCAGGCCGGTCTGCGCCAACGCCCAACTTCAGTTGACATTTAGCGCCGGCGCAAAGTGTTTGCGCCCGCTCAGCTGCGCGCGCAGCTTATGACGTCATTTCGTCGTGCAACGCTGTTTGTGCGCCCCAAACCAGAAATTCAGTGGCGCCCGCCCAATGTGGGCGTGGCGCTGTTAAGAACTGTGAAGTGGAACGCAGCAGAGGCCCTGCGGGCCTCGGGGAGCGCTAATTAAAGGGCACTTACACTGAACTATAAAGGCCAGCCATTTTGCTGCAATGACTTTAGTGCTTTGGATTTCTGGACAGAGACCAAGGAACAGACCTTACTGATTTGGGACAACATAGGAGAGGTATTTTTGGCTTCTGGCCAGAGCTTGGAAATTTGACTCTTTGTGATTTCACTGTTTGCAAGTTTATTATGGGGGCTGCATGGGGTTCCAACCCTCAGTTCCAGCATTATGTGCGAAGGGCTCGCAGACGCTGTGTGAGAGGGGCAGCCATGCCTAGACGCAGAGGGGCCATCAGGCGTCGGCAACGTAGGCCTTACCCACTCAGGGAATACCGGCAGCAGGTGTCCTATCTCACCATGACTGCCGCACATTGTGTGAAGAGGCTGCGCTTCAGAAGGGAGGTGGTTGCAGAGATCTGCCAGCTGCTTCACAGAGATCTGCGTCCACAGCTGATGTGCAGGACGTCTGTCGGTGGAAGTGAAGGTCATGGTGGCTCTGAACTTTTATGCAAGCGGCTCCTTCCAAGCCGCTGCTGGGGACATAGCGAACATCTCCCAGTTCGCCGTGCATCGCTGCATCCGGCAGGTCACCGATGCCCTTTTCGCAAGGAGACACCAATTCATCTCCTTCCCCATGACCCTAGAGAGGCAGGAGCAGCGTGCAGTCGGATTTGCCAGGATCGCCGACTTCCCCATGGTGCAGGGCGCCATTGACTGCACGCATGTGGCTATGCGGGCACCTATCGACAATGCTGAGGATTACCGCAACCGGAAGGGCTACCATTCCCTCAATGTACAGCTGGTGTGTGACCACAGGCAGCGCATCCTAGCTGTCAATGCCCGCTTTCCAGGAAGCAGCCACGATGCATTTATCCTGCGCCAGACTACTATGGCTGACATGTTCGAGGCACAGCCTCCACCAAGGGGATGGCTTATTGGGGACAAGGGCTACCCTTTGTGCACATGGCTCATGACCCCGCTCCGCGCACCCAGGACCCCTGCGGAGGAGGCATACAACGAAAGCCATCAAGCCACAAGGAACATCATAGAGCAAACGATTGGCGTCCTGAAGCAACGGTTCCGCTGCCTGGATCGATCCGGCGGATCTCTGCAGTATTCGCCGGATAGAGTCTCCCAGTTCGTCGTCGTTTGCTGCATGCTGCACAACCTGGCTATCCGCAGGACTCGGGCACTGCCACCTCACGTTGGGCCACCACCTCAGGAGGACGAGCAGGAGGACCATGAGGAGGAGGAGGAGGAGGAGTACCAGCCCAGAAGGGAGCCACAAGGTCCAAGGGCCATCCGCCGGCGGCTTATTGAACGACACTTCTAGGCCCCCTGTCAGGGAATGGCTTGTGGCAATGAACGCACCTGAATGCAGCCGCTCCGCAAGCCCTCAGCCGGTTAACGCAACAACCACTTGAAACATGACACCTGGACAAGCTGAATAAATAAAAAGCTTTATTTAACAAACTCAGGGCCCTTCCCACATGAAACAGAAAAACAGACAAGACCCCCAAAAAACAGTGAAAAACATATCTCACTCCCACAACCTGGGGAGGAATAACCAAACTTGTCAATCCAATTGGCCTTCATCTTCGGCCTTTCCAAAATAAGCCCCCCCGCTCCAGAACACAAACACCCCCATATAAAAAAAACAGTTGCCGACACCCTCTACTTGGTGTGCCGAGAGGGCGAGTCCTTGTGCAGGCTTCTCCGGCCCCTGCCCGACCTGTTGCTCCGCCTCAACCTGGGCCCTGTGGGTGTTGGAAGGCTGGGGAAAGGCTCCAGAGGGCCACAATGCATAACGGCAGATGCCCTTGGGGGTCGGCCTAGACAAGGTCCGGCCCTGGAGGGTCCGGCTGCTGACTGCTGCAGCTGTGGCTGGGCAGCATCAGTCTCTGCAGCAGCTCGTCGCACCTTGGCTGGGGGAGTGGCAGTGGCGGCTGCAGCAATGGGGGCAAGCTGGCTGATGCCAGGCGCTCGCTGGTCGCCAGAGACATTGGCACTCGGCCGGGCTGGCACTGCAGCAAGCGCAGCAATCTGGTGGAGGCCAGACCGCTGTGCTGCAGCAGGGCGGCGGGTGCCCTGTCGATGCTTCCGTGACACAGCGAGTGTGGCAGAAGTGAGTGCCCGAACTGCCCTGTTCTGTGCCCGCATCAGATCAGCCAGTGTCTGCACGGCACCACTCATGAACTCGCGACTCGCGTCCTGTGCTGCTGCGAGTTCGTCGACACCCCTGGCCTGTGCTGCCACGAGTTGCTCGACACCCCTGGCCTGTGAGTCCCCGAAAGCGGCCACACTATGAGCCAGGGACTCAATGGCCTGAGGCAACTGTCCCACAACCCCCATGAACTCGGTGTGGCGCCGCTCGGAGGCCGCGGACATTTCATCAAGGAGGCGCACCTCCTGGGCGAGGACCGTCTCCGGACTGGAGGGCAGACTCTCCATCTGGGGAGAAGGCCGCCGAGCTGCCCGACCCTTCCCGCGTGCCTGGACGCCACTGGGCCCAGCAACTGCCCTTCCCTGCAACACTTCCCCCCTCTGGGGAGAAGGCAGCCGTGCTGCCCGACCCTTCCCGCCTGCCTGGACGCCACTGGGCCCAGGAGCTGCACCCCCCTGCAACACTTCCCCCTGGCTCTCCTCCAGGCAAGACGTGTCCCCTCCATTGCCATCCCCTGGCGCGGATGAGGGTTCCCCCGATGTGCCGCCTTCCTCTTGGTCCTCGTCGTCCTCCTCTTCCGAGGGACTGGCACTCTCAGCTTCATGGACCTCCTCCTCACCAGCTGAAAGCAGGAAGGCACAAGAGTAGCTTTAGAGTGAGGACAGGGCGTCAGCGAGGGAGGCATGAGTGGTGGCATTATGCGCATTGGTCGGACAGTGGCAAAGGATGTAGATCTGAAGCGCAAGGGGAACGAGAGAGGTCCAAACGGCCATGTCCTTACCATTGGGGCCCAGCACAGGGTCGGCATCTCCAATAGCAACGGGGCCAACCACCCGACCACGCATGAGTCGAGCCACGCGCTCCTCCAGGTCACTGAGCTCCTGGAACTGGCCACGGCCTCCCCCGGTGACATTCCGGCTCTTCACATTCTTGGCCAGCTTGGCCTGCAAGAGAAAGGACGGCCTCTAAGTACAGTGTGTTGCCCTGTTGTTGTCTGCACTGCCTCCCATGGTCGATTAGCATGGCCAGTGTGGTGCCCTGTTGTGTGCACTGCCTCCCATGGTCGAATAGCATGGCCAGTGTGGTGCCCTGTTGTTGTGTGCACTGCCTCCCATGGTCGATTAGCATGGCCAGTGTGGTGCCCTGTTGTTGTGTGCACTGCCTCCCATGGTCGAATAGCTTGGCCAGTGTGTAAAGTGCAGAAAGTGCTATTGATGATCATGCCAGTGCCATAGCTGCGGGAGGAGGGATGGCCATTAGGCCTTTGAGGTCCCTTTGCCCATAATGTGAGGTGCATATGCAAGGATGAGGAGGACACTGGAAAGGGTACTCACCCTGACCATCCGAGTGAGGTCGTTGTACTTCTTGCGGCATTGGTCCGCACTCCTGGGGACATCGCTGGTGGATGACACCCTGTGGGCGATTTCCCTCCAGGCTCTCCTGTACTGCCTCCTGGGAGCCTTCTTGCCACTGTCCGGGCACAAGATCTCTCTTCTCTTTTCAAAAGCCTTAAGTAGCACCCTCAAAGCATGCTCTGAGAAGCGCTGCGCTCGTTCACGGGCCTTCTGCATGGCTTCAGGCGCTATTTGGGTCCACCAGCAGTGTTCAGGCCTAGCTGCAGGGCTCCACTATCCAGGGCGTGGCAGCAGACAAAGTCGACCCTTCCCCCTTTAAGAGCTGGCCGGCGTCAGGGTGTCTGCTGTCAATCAAAACATGACCGCACCTGCGCTGCGCCCGGCCTCGGCGTTATCAGTCCGCACCGCCGGCTTAGCGCCTAAAGATAGGAGTGCAACGCCAGTTTCAGCGCTCGCCCAAACTCCTTGGCCAAATCTACTGAATTTCGGCGAAGTGGCCTACACTTTCCGGCGGGCGCTAACTTTAGCGCCTGCCCGACTTTAGCGCCCCAGAAGTGGCGCGACTGAATTTCTAGGCCCTGATTTTTAATAATATGCACAGGACAGCAGTACATGAATGATCCAGGCATGGCTTCCAGGAGATAACTGACATTTCTTCTTCACACTGTCTCCCTTCTCGATGTAATTGAGGAAAAAATTCAGACTGTCGATCTAATATTACTGACATTATTTAATCAAGATTAGTTACACTTCATAAATGACATTTCCACAGTGCAGGATCCATATTCTGTCCCATAGGAACCTTGATCATCTGTGACCATACTTATTCTTATAAACATCAAACTTGTGTTCAAGAGATCATCCAGCTCTTCTTTAAAGAAATTAATTGATAATATTAACTGCCTTTGATGGAAGCCCATTCCACATACTTGCTACTTGGCCGGGAGAGGGAAGAAAAATAATTCTAATAGTATTGTTTGAGGCTTATCAGTTTTGCTTTATTGCTGTATAGTGTGAGAGACCATGCTGAACAACATGGTGTTTCGGAGATGAATTTGTGCAATGATGAGACAAATATAGTGAGGATATTGAAAGGATCAATTTGTTGTTTTTAGTTGCTTCACACTTCAAAATTAATTGCTAGCCAGATATTCTTGCAAAATGAAACTGTATGAAGTAATAAGCTGTAACATTATAACACTCAATAAAACAAAAACATAGAACATAAGAAATAGGAGCTGGAGTAGGCCATTTGGCCCTTCGAGCCTGCTCCGCCATTCATCAATCATGGCTGATCTTCTACCTCAACTCCACCTTCCCACACTATCACCACATCCCTTAATTCCCTTTGTTCCCAAAAGTTTATTGACATCTGTCTTGAATATACTCAAAGACTGCGCATCCACAGCTCTCTTGGGTAGAGAAATCCAAAGTTTCACAACCCTTTGAATGATGAAATTTCTCTTCATCTCAGTCCTGTGACTGTGACCTCGTGTTCTAGATTCCCCAGCCAGGGGAAACATTTTCCCAGCATTAACCCTGTCAAGCCCCTTAAGAATTTTATGTTAAAATTAGATCACCTCTCATGCTTTTAAACTCTAAGGAATATATGCCTAGTCTACTCAATTTCTCCTAATAGGACAATCCCCTCCTCCCACAAACCAGTCTAGTGAACCTTTGCTGCGATCCCTCTAAGGCAAGCATGTCTTTCCTTAGGTAAGGAGACCAGAACTGTACACGGTACTCCAGGTGTGGCCTCAACAATGCCCTGGATAATTGGAGTAAGACTTCTTTACTCTTATACTCTAATCCCTTTGTAACAAAAGCTAACATAACATTTGCTTTCCTAATTGCTTGCTGTACCTGCATGTTAACTTTCAGTGATTCATGTACAAGGACACCCAGGTCCCTCTGAATGCAAACATTTCCCAGTCTCTCGCCATTCAAAAAATATTCAGCTTTTTTGTTTTTCCTACCAAAGTGGATAACGTTACATTTCCCCACATTGTAATCCATTGCCATGTTCTTGCCCACCTGTCTATATCTCTCTGCAGCCTCTTTGCATCCTCCTCACAGCTTACTTTTCCACCTAACTTTGTATCATCAGCAAACTTGGATACATTACACTCAGTCGCTTCATCTAAGTCATTGATATAGATTGTGAATAGCTGAGGCCCAAACACTGGTACCCCGCTAGTTACAGCCTGCCAACCTGAAAAAGTCCCGTTTGTTCCTACTCTCTGTTTTCTGTCCATTAACCAATCCTCAATCTATGCTAATATATTAACCCCAATGCAATGAGTCCTAATTTTGTTTAATAACCTCTTGTGTGGCACCTTATCTAATGCTTTTTGAAAAAACAAATACATTACATCCACTGGTTCCCCCTTATCCTTCCTATGAGCAACATCTTCGAAAAACTCTCAGATTTGTCAAACACAATTTCCCTTTCAATAAAACCATGCTGACTCTGCCTAATCTTATTATGATTTTTCTAAATGTCCTGTTAACACATCCCTAATAATAGATTCTAGCATTTTGCCTACTACTGCTGTCAGTCTAACTGGCCTATATAGTTCCCCCTTTTTTCCCTCTTCCTCTCTTAAATCGTGGGGTTATCTTTGCACCTTCCAATCCTTGGACTGTTCTAGAATCTAGGGAATTGTTTCTTTATATGTTCCTGGGTTGTAGGCGTCGCTGGCAAGGCCGGCAATTATTGCCCATCCCTAGTTGCCCTTGAGAAAGTGGTGGTGAGCCGCTGCCTTAAACTGCTGCAGTCCTGGTGGGGATTTGGTTGGGATTACAGAAACGTGGCTCAAGGATGGCCAAGACTGGGAACTCAACATCCAGGGGTATTCGATATTCAGGAAAGATAGGCAAAAAGGAAAGGGAGGTGGGGTAGCATTACTGGTTAAAGAAGGGATTAATACAATTGTAATGAAGGATATTAGCTCTGATGATGTGGAATCTGTATGGGTAGAATTGAGAAATACTAAGGGGGAAAAAAACATTAGTGGGAGTGGTATATAGACCTCCAAACAGTAAGGCGGAGGTTGGGGATGGCATTAAAAGGGAAATTAAAGAAGCGTGCAATAAGGGCACAGCAGTCATCATGGGTGACTTTAATCTACATATAGATTGGGCCAACCAAATTAGTAACAATACTGTGGAGGAGGAATTCCTGGAGTGTTTACGGGATGGTTTCCTGGACCAATATGTCGAGGAACCAACCAGAGATCAGGCCATCTTAGACTGGGTATTATGTAACGAGAAAGGATTAATTAGCAATCTTGTTGTACGAGGCCCCTTGGGTCGGACCGATCATAATATGATCGAATTCTTCATTAAGATGGAGAATGAAGTAGTTGACTCGGAGACAAGGGTCCTCAATTTAAATAAAGGAAACTACGATGGTCTGAGGAGCGAGTTGGGTAGGATTGAGTGGGGAATGGTGCTCAAAGGGTTGACGGTGGATAGGCAATGGCAAACATTCAAAGACCGAATGGATGAGCTACAGAATTTGTTCATCCCAGTTTGGCATAAAAATAAAACAAAAAAGGTGACTCAACCGTGACTAACAAGGGAAATTAGGGATAGCATAAGATCCAAGGAGAGGACATATAAATTGGCTGGAAAAAGCAATAATCCTGAGGATTGGGAGCAGTTTAGGAGTCAACAAAGGAGGACAAAGGGATTAATTAAGAAAGGGAAAATAGAATATGAGAGTAAGTTAGCAGGGAACATAAAAACTGACTGTAAAAGCTTTTATAGATATGTGAAGAGAAAAAGACTAGTGAAGTCAAGCGTAGGTCCCTTACAGTCAGAATCAGGGGAATTTATAATGGGAAACAAAGAAATGGCAGACCAACTAAATACATACTTTGGTTCTGTCTTCACAAAGGAAGACACAAATAACCTCCCAGAGATGCCGGGGAACATAGGGTCTGATGAAAGAGAGGAACTGAAATAAATCAGTATTTGTAGGAAAATGGTGTTAGGAAAATTGATGGGACTGAAGGCCGATAAATCCCCAGGGCCTGATGGTCTACATCCCAGGGTACTTAAGGAAGTGGCCCTAGAGATAGTAGATGCATTACTGGTCATCTTCCAGAACTCGATAGACTCTGGAACGGTACCCATGGATTGGAGGGTAGCTAATGTTACCCCACTATTCAAAAAAGGTGGTAGAGAAAAAGCGGGGAATTATAGACCGGCAAGCCTCGGTAGTGGGGAAAATGCTAGAGTCTATTATAAAAGATGTAATAGCAGAGCACTTGGAAAGCAGTGACAGGATCGGACAAAGTCAACATGGATTTACAAAAGGTAAATCATGCTTGACTAATCTACTGGAATTTTTTGAGGATGTAACTGGTAAAATAGATAAGGGAGAACCAGTGGATGTGGTGTATTTGGACTTTCAGAAGGCTTTCGATAAGGTCCCACGCAAGAGATTAGCGTGCAAAATTAAGGCACATGGGATTGGGGCAAGGTGTTGACTTGGATAGAGAACTGGTTGGCGGACAGAAAGCAAAGAGTTGGAATAAATGGGTCGTTTTCCGAGTGGCAGGCAGTGACTAGTGGGGTACCGCAAGGATCGGTCCAAGGACCCCAGCTGTTCACAATATATATTAATGATCTGGACGAGGGAATTGGATGTAATATCTCCAAATTTGCAGACGACACAAAGCTGGGCGGGAGGGTGAGCTGCGAGGAGGATGTCGGGAAACTCCAGTACGATTTGGACAGGTTGGGTGATTGGGCAGAAACATGGCAAATGCACTGTAATGTGGATAAATGTGAGGTTATCCACTTTGGTGGCAAAAACAGGAAGGCAGATTATTATTTGAATGGCAATAGATAGGGAGAAGGGGAAGTGCAAAGAGACCTGGGTGTCCTTGTGCACCAGTCGCTGAAGGTAAGCATGCAGGTGCAGCAGGCGGTTAAGAAGGCAAATGGTATGTTGGCCTTCGTAGCAAGAGGGTTCGAGTACAGGAACAAGGATGTCTTGCTACAGTTGTACAGGGCCTTGGTGAGACCGCACCTTGAGTATTGTGTGCAGTTTTGGTCACCTTACCTGAGGAAGGACGTTCTTGCCATGGAGGGAGTGCAGCGAAGATTCACCAGGCTGATACCTGGGATGGCAGGAATGACGTATGAGGAGAGATTGTGTCGATTGGGCTTATACTCACTGGAGTTTAGACGATTGAGAGGGGATCTCATCGAAACCTATAAAATTCTGTCCGGTCTGGACAGACTAGATGCAGGAAGGATATTTCTGATGGCCGGGGAGTCCAGAACCAGGGGTCATAGTCTAAGGATAAGGGGTAAGCCATTTAGGACTGAAATGAGGAGGAATTTCTTCACCCAGAGAGTGGTGAACCTGTGGAATTCTCTGCCACAGAGGGCGGTGGAGGCTAGTTCATTAAATATATTCAAGAAGGAGTTGGATATATTTCGAGGCTAAAGGGATCAAGGGATATGGGGAGAAGGCAGGGACAGGGTACTGAATTTGGATGATTAGCCATGATCACATTGAATGGCGGAGCAGGCTCGAAGGGCCGAATGGCCTACTCCTGCTCCTATCTTCTATGTTTCTATGTACTCCCACAGTGCTGTTAGGGAGGGAGTTCCAGGATTTTGACTCGGCGACGATTAACAGAATGGAGATATAATTCCAAGTCAGGATGGTGTCTAACTTGAAGGGGAACTTGCATGTGACTGATTCCAAACGCCTGCTGCCCTTGTCCTTCTCGGTAGTTGAGGTTGCGGGTTTGGGAGGTGCTACCGAAGAAGCATTGGCGAGTTGCTGTATTGCATCTTGTAGATGGTACACACTGCAGCCACGGTATGCCGGTGGTGGATGGGGTGCCAATCAAGCGGGCTGCTTTGTCCTGGATGGTGTCGAGCTTCTTGAGTGTTGTTGGAGCTGCACTCATCCAGGCAAGTGGAGAGTATTCCATCGCACTCCTTACTTGTGTCTTGTAGATGGTGGAAAGGCTTTGGGGAGTCAGGAGGTGAGACACTCGCCGCAGAATTCCCAGCCTCTGGCCTGCTCTTGTAGCCACAGTATTTATGTGGCTGGTCCAGTTAGGTTTCTAGTCAATGGTGACCCCCAGGATGCTGATGGTGGGGGATTCGGCGATGGTAATGCCGTTGAATGTCAAGGGGCAGTGGTTCAACTCTTGCTTGTTGGAGATAGTCATTGCCTGGCACTTTTGTGGTGCAACTGTTACTTGCCACTTCCCAAGCCTGAACGTCATCCAGGTCTTACTGCTTCATTATCTGAGGAGTTGCGAATGGAACTGAACACTGTGCAATCATCAGCGACACCCCCATATCTGACCTTATGATGGAGGGAATGTCATTGAGGAAGCAGCTGAAGATGCCCTGACACTGCCCTGAGAAACTCTTGCAGCAATGTCCTGGGGCTGAGATGATTGACCTCCAACAACTACAACCATCTTCCTTTGTGCTAGTTATGACTCCAGCCAGTGAAGCGTTTGCCCCCTGATTCCATAGATACATAGATACATAGAAGATAGGAGCAGGAGTAGGCCATTCGGCCCTTCGTGCCTGCTCCGCCATTCGATGAGATCATGGCTGATCCTTTAATTCAGTATCCCGTCCCCGCCTTCTCTCCGTAACCCTTAACCCCTTTTGCCCGTAGAAATATATCTAATTCCCTCTTAAATATATTTAATGAGCTGGCGTACACTGCCCTCTGTGGCAATGAGTTCCACAGGTTCACCACTCTCTGAGTGAAGAAATTCCCCCTCATCTCTGTCCTAAATGGTTTAGCCCTTATCCTTAAATTATGTCCTCTAGTTCTGTTCTCACCCGCCAAGGGAAACATTCCTTCTGCATCCAGTCTGTCTAGACCTGTCAGAATTTTATACACTTCTATGAGGTCCCCTCTCAATCTTCTAAACTCCAGTGTGTACATCCCTAAACTACATAGTCTCTCCTCATAGGTCATTCCCGCCATTCCTGGTATCAGCCTGGTGAATCGCCGCTGCACCCCCTCCATGGCAAGAACATCCTTCCTCAGATGAGGCGACCAAAACTGTACACAGTACTCGAGGTGTGGTCTCACCAGTGCTCTGTACAGCTGCAGCAAGGTATCCCTGTTCCTGTATTCTAACCCTTTTGCTATGAAGGCCAGCATACCGTTTGCCTTCTTGACCGCCTGTTGCACCTGCATGCTCGCCTTCAGTGACTGGTGTACAAGAACACCCAGGTCTCTCTGTACTTCCCCCTCTCCCAATCTATTGCCATTTAAATAATAATTTGCCCTCCCGTTCCTGCACCCAAGGTGGATAACTTCGCACTTGTCCACATTATAGTGCATCTGCCATTTATCCGCCCAATCGCCCAGTCTGTCCAAATCGCTCTGGAGCTTCCTGGTCTCTTCCTCTGAGCCCACCCCCCCTCCTAGTTTAGTGTCGTCTGCAAATTTGGAAATGCTGCATCCGACTCCCTGATCCAGGTCATTAATGTAAATTGTGAACAGCTGGGGGCCCAGGACAGATCCCTGTGGTACCCCACTTGTTACTGCCTGCCATTCAGAAAATGAGCCGTTTATTCCAACTCTCTGTTTTCTATCTGACAGCCAGTTCCCTATCCACGCCAAAACTTTCCCCTTTATCCCATGAGCCTCAATTTTCCATGCTAATCTTTTATGTGGGACCTTATCGAAGGCCTTTTGGAAGTCCAGGTACACCACATCTACTGGCTCTCCCCCATCTATTCTACCAGTTACTCCCTCAAAAAATTCCAATAGATTAGTCAAGCACGATTTACCCTTTGTAAATCCATGTTGACTCTGTCCTATCCTGTCCCCATTTGCTAAGTGCTCCGCTATTTCATCTTTAATGATGGACTCCAGCATTTTGCCCACAACTGATGTAAGGCTTACAGGTCTGTAATTACCTGCTTTTTCCCTACCCCCCTTTTTGAATAGTGGGGTAACGTTAGCTACCCTCCAATCCATCGGCACTGTTCCCGAGTCTAATGAATTCTGAAAAATCATCCTTAGTGCATCCGCTATCTCTAGGGCCACCTCCTTCAGTACCCTAGGATGCATGTTATCAGGCCCTGGGGATTTGTCCACCTTCAATCCCTTTAGCTTCCTTAACACCATATCCTTAGAGATATTGATTTGCGTCAGTTCCTCCTTTGCCAATGTCCCTATTTTTCCCGATATCCCAGGGAGGTTTTTTGTGTCTTCCTTCGTAAAGACTGACCCAAAGTATGCATTTAGTTGATCTGCCATTTCCTTATTTCCCATTATATATTCCCCCGTATCTGACTGCAATGGACCAACTTTGGTTTTCACCAGTCTTTTCCTTTTGATATATTTATAAAAGCTTTTGGAGTTAGTTTTTATATTTTCCGCCAGCTTGTTTTCGTAAGCTATTTTGCCCCTCTTGATCATGCCCTTTGCCCTCCTTTGCTCTATCTTAAACTGTTCCCAATCTTCCGCTCTGGCGCTTTTTTTGGCTATTTTATACGCCCTATCTTTGGATTTTATGCTGTCTCTAATTTCCCCTGTTATCCACGGTTGAGTCACCTTTTTAGATTTCCTTTTATGCCAGATTGGTATAAACAATTTTTGCAATTTTGTCATTCTATCTTTAAATGTTTGCCATTGTTTATCTACCTCCAGTCCTCCCAGGAACGTTGTCCAATCAGACCTACTCAGTTCCCGTCTCATGGCATCATAATTCCCCTTGTTTAAATTCAGGACCTTAGTCTCTGAGTCAATTTCTTCGCTCTCCATTTCGAGTGAGAAGTCGATCATGTTATGATCGCTCTGACCCAAGGGTCCCCGTACAACAAGATTACTGATTAGTCCCTTCTCATTGCACAGTACCCAGTCCAATATAGCCTGTTCCCGAGTTGGTTCCTCGACATATTGATCCAGATAACCATCCCTTAAACACTCAAGGAATTCCTCCTCCTCATTATTTTTACTGATTAGGCTAGTCCAATCTATATGTAAGTTAAAGTCACCTATGATGACAGCTGTGCTCTTATTGCACGCTTCTCTAATTTCCCTCGTGATGCCCTCCCTAACCTCTATTTTACTATTTGGAGGCCTATATACCACTCCTATTAATGTTTTTCGCCCCTCGCTATTTCTTAGCTCCACCCATATAGATTCTGTATTAACTGAGTTAATATCCTTCTTTTCAATTGCATTTATCCCCTCTTTTACTAGCAATGCTACCCCTCCTCCCTTTCTTTTTTGTCGATCCTTCCTAAATACTGAATACCCCTGTATGTTAAGCTCCCAGCCCTGCTCACCCTGCAACCATGTTTCCGTAATCCCAATTAGATCATAATTATTAACCTCTATTTCCACAGCTAATTCATCTACCTTGTTCCTGATGCTTCTCGCATTAAGGTATAAAACCCTCAGGCTTTTTTTATGCTCACATTTTTTATGAATTAGTTTGGCCCTTTGTTTTTTGTTCCTCACCCTTTTACCATTTATTTCTGTCTGCCTTTCACTTTCCTCTATTTCACTACATAGGTTTCTAGCCCCCTGCCATACTAGTTTAAATGCTCCCGAACTGCTTTATCAAAAATTACCCCGAGAACATCAGTTCCATCTCTGCACAGGTGTAGACCGTCCCTTTTGTATAGGTCACACCTACCACAAAACTGGTTCCAATGCCTCAAAAATTTAAAACCCTCCCTCTTACACCACTGCTCAAGCCACGTATTTAGCCTAACTATCCTGTTCTCTGTACTCTTACTAGCACGTGGCACTGGTAGTAATCCAGAGATTACTACCTTCGAGGTCCTACTTTTTAGCTTGGCTCCTAACTCCCTAAATTCTACTTGTAGGACCTCTTCCCTTTTTTTAGCTACGTCGTTGGTACCAACATGTATCACGACAACTGGCTGTTCCCCCTCCCCCTCCAGAATGTTCTGCACCCGCGCCGAGACATCCTTGACCCTTGCACCAGGGAGGCAACATACCATCCTGGAGTCTCGGTCGCGACCACAGAAACCCCTATCTATTCCCCTTACAATCGAATCCCCTATTACTATAGCCCTGCCACTCTTTTTCCCTCCCTTCTTTGCAACAGAGCCAGTCATGGTGCCATGAGCCTGGCTGCTGGTGCCTTCCCCCAATTCCCATTGACTTCAGTTTTACTAGGGCTCCTTGGTGCCATACTCTGGTCAAATACTGCCTTGATGTCTAGGGCAGTCACTCTCACCTCACCTCTGGAATTCAGCTCCTTTGTCCATGTTTGGACCAAGGCTGTAATGAGGTCAGGAGCCGAGTGGTCTTGGCGGAGCCCAAACTGAGCAGGTTATTGCTGATTAAGTGCCGCTTGATTGCACTGTTGACGACACCTTCCATCACTTTGCTGATGATTGAGAATAGACTGATGGGGCGGTAATTGGCTGGATTGGATTTGCCCTGCTTTTTGTGGACAGGACATACCTGGGCAGTTTTCCACGTCGTCGGATAGATGCCAATGTTGTAGCTGTACTGGAACAGCTTGGCTAGAGGCACGGCTAGTCCTGTAGCACAAGTCTTAAGGCACGACAGTCAGGATGTTGTCGGGGCCCTGAAATAAAGAATAGATTTGCCTTCCAAAGCTAGGCTTTATTAACTTTAAAATCTGCAGCACATCTTTCCCCATCCAGTCCCAACCAAAACTGGAAAAGAACTGAATTTAAGGTGGCCACCACACATCATGTGACATCAACTACCAATGAGATTACAACATATATCCCAAGGCAGTTAACAAACAACCAATCACAATACTTTTACTAAACAAGGAATAATCACCACAGGCCCATAGCCTTTGCTGTATCCAGTGTGCTTAGCCGTTTCTTAATATCACGTGGAGTGAATCGAATTGGCTGAAGACTGGCTTCTGTGCTGGTGAGGACCTCAGGAGGAGGCTGAGATGGATCATCCACTTGGCACTTCTGGCTGAAGATGGTTGCAAACTCCTCAGCCTTGTCTTTTACCCTCGGGCTGGGCTCCGTCATCATTGAGGATGGGGATATTCATGGAGCCCCGTCCTCCCGTTAGTTGTTCAATGGTCCACCACCATTCACGACTGGATGTGGCAGGACTGCAGAGTTTTGATCTGATCTATTGATTGTTTCGCTCTGTCTACAGCATGCTGCTTCCACTGTTTAGCATGCATGTAGTTCTGTGTTGCAGCTTCCCCAGGTTGGCATCTCATTTATAGGTACGCCTGGTGCTGCACCTGACGATGGAGGGTGTCCTCAGTGTGAAGATATGGTTTCGTCTCCACAAGGACTTGTGCAGTGGTCACTGCTACCAATGTTGTCATGGACAGGTGCATCTGTGACAGGTAGACTCGTGAGGATAAGGTCAAGTAGTGTTGGTTCTCTCATCACTTGCCACAGGCCCAGTGTGGCAGCTATGTCCTTCAGGACTCAGCCAGCTCCGTCAGTAGTGGTGCTGCCGAGCCACTCTTGGTGATGGACCTTGAAGTCCCCCACCCAGAGTACATTCTGTGCCCTTGCTTCCCTTATTGCTTCTTCCAAGTGGTGTTCAACATGGAGGAGTACTGATTAATCAGCTGAGGGAGGGCGGTAGGTGGTAATCAGTTGGAGGTTTCCTTGCTCATGCTTGACCTGAAGCCATGAGACTTCATGGGGCCCGGAGTCAATGTTGAGGACTCTCAGGGCCACTCCTTCCCGACTGTATACCACAGTGGGACAGGACATACCCAGGGATGGTGATGGAAGAATCTGGGACATTGGCTGAAAGGTATGATTCTGTGAGTATGTCAGGTTATTGCTTCACTAGTCTTTGGGACAGCTCTCCCAATTTTGGCACAAGTCCCCAGATGTCAGTGAGGAGGACTTTGAGTGAGGCCGTTGTCATATCTGACGCCTGTGCCGAGGTCCATGCCAGGTGTTCCGTCCAGTTTTATTCTTATTGTTTTCCGTAGTGGTTGTGTACAACTGAGTGGCTTGCTAGGCCATTTCAGAGGGCAGTTAAGAGTCAACCACATTGCTGTGGGTCTGAAGTCACATAGGCCAGATGTCTTACCCTAAAAGACATTAGTGAACCAGATTGGGTTTTACAACAATCCGATAGTTTCATTGCCGCCATTACTCATACTAGCTTTTTTTATTCTAGATTTATTTAATTAACTGAATTCAAATTCCACAGCTGCTGGTGGGATTTGAACTCGCTTCTCTGGATTACTAGTCCAGTAACATAACCACTATGCTACCGTTCCCTTCTGGAAAATTAATACCAGTGCATCCACTATCTCTGCAGCTACCTCATTAATACCCTAGGATGCAGGTTGTCAGGCCCAGGGGATCTGTCGCCACTTAGTCCCATTAATTTCTCCAGTACTATGTCTTTTACTTATACTGATTTCTTTAAGTTCCTCATTTCTCTCCAAATGCTTGGTTCCCCATTATTTCCGGAATGTCTTTTGTGTCCTCAACTGTGAAGACAGATACAAAGTATTTGTTTAATGTCTTTGCCATTTCCTCATTGGCCATTATAATTTCTCCTGTCTCTGCCTCTAATGGGCCCACGTTTACTTTCACTAATCTCTTCCTTTTTACTGACCATAAATATAACCCTTGTTTTAATCTAAACCAGTGAGGCACATAAATGATGAAAACATGTAAAACAGAAATTAATTTTAGTGCATCTACTTTTTAAACTTTGAATGACTACATTTAAGGAAAATCTGATGGTGTACTAATTGCAAGGTGATATGGCTGTTCCATTAGCTTCATGCAGAGTATGACTACTGGTGGGCAAGGTCTCTGATCTCCCAATTCATGTTGCTTGCATAGAAAAAAAGGACCCATGAAAAAAGATCAGATGAAACTGATGTATTTAGATTGTTCTTAATTCACTTACATTGTTCAGACTTTTTTTGCAGTATAGTCAGTTATAAGCTTTTAATTTTAGATCAAATAGCTGCATAAAGCATACTCAAATTGCATCAGAGTTGTGTGCTGACATTACTCGCGGTGACCCGGCCAACACCTATCCCTCAATCAACACCGTGAGTCAGGAGGTGAGTCACCTGCATTCGTTGCCACTGTATTTACGTGGCTGGTCCAGTTAAGTTTCTGGTCAATGGTAACCCTCAGGATGTTGAAAGTGGGAGATTCAATTATGGTGATGCTGTTGAATGTCATGGGGAGGTGGTTAGACTTTCTCTTTTTGGAGATGGTCATTGCCTGGCACTTGTGTGCCACGAATGTTACTTGCCGCTTATCAGCCCAAGCCTGAATGTTGTCCAGGTCTTGCTGCATCCAGACACGGTCTGCTTAATTATCTGAAGACTGGATGACCTTCTCTTCTCTCCTACCCATCTTTATCTTTGTGTTTTATGCTGTGTATTATTTTTCTATATTAGTGATCCCTCATCTTCATTGAATGAGAATCTTGGAGAGTATTTCTTTCTCAACGTGGTTGCTGTGCAGCAGTTTCTTTGCCACCATCATGCTAGTTTGATTACCAGAAATGGGTGTTTTCTTGTCATAATCAGATTCTTGAGGAAAAGCAGCATTGTAGTGGGTATGTAAAGTGACGGGAAGCTGATGTGAAAGGAGTCTTCCTGGATACAAAGGACAGTTTTCTTATCCTCTGCTTTATCTAAATCAGAATTGTGATTCCGCACTCATTCTACATATTGTGCTCCTTAAGGGTGAGGTTTTATGAGCCAACGCAACAGTTTGTCGTAGTATAGTAAGTGCACATATTGACTGACATTGGTTTAAATTCTATGCCAATACTGTACTCTTTTCTTCCTTTTGTGATGCCCCAACAAAGACACACAAATTCACTTTTTCAAGGAGCATGTGTAATATGAAGAATTTGATTGATCTTTTGTGTACAATTGAGTTAATTGATTTACAAACATTTTTATGTTAGTTCAACCCTTTTCTCAAACAATGCCCTCTGAATGTTGTGATTTTTTTAAAACCTCCAGTGTCCTGCAGTGGCTGATACTTACCTCCCATTTAGCTGAGAGCTACCTATGGCAAGAGTTTTAGGTTATTGAGCTTTTGCAGCAGAGATTGAAATCAATATTGTTCTGTTTATGCATTAAGACAGCTGATTTCCACTCTGTCAAGTTCTGAACGGCAGGGAACCTACAAATAAAGAGCAAGGCGTGGTGCTAAAATTGATTGTTGTTATTTAACCTTAACAAAGCTATAAAATGGATGGCATGTGTGGAAGGATCTTCATGGTGCATATACTCATTTGTTGGCAGATCTTTTGTGTTCTGATGCATATAATGAACAGTTTAATCGTTAGTCTTCTGGCTTTTGATTGGCTAAGTTGCTTGAAAACTGGTTCCAACGTTCAGCCAATCAAAATCCTTTTTCAACTTCTAAAAGTTGATTTGACCTCTGTTACTGACCTTTTGGAACTCTTCAAGGTTATGACTGAAGCAGCAAAGCAAGAGGTGCTGGTGATCAAGGCAGACCTTTTCCTTTATGCCATGCACACACAAGCTGCTGCTATCAACATTATATATCAATTCAGGAACTGCATAGAGCAACAGTGTGGTTTAGTAGAGGTGAAAAGAAAGTGAACGTGGGAAATCTGAAGAATAAAACGGGAAAAAAATACTGAAATGGTAAGATATAGTAACAGTACAGGAGGAACACAGTAACAGAACTTCAGCTTCGTGAAAACGGATTAGACTTGAAATGTTGTTTCTCCTTGGATGCTGATTGATCAGCTGAGTTGAGTATTCTTGAAGCTAAAAGCACTCAGTGATTTTTCTAATCCATTTATGGGATGTGGGTGTCGCTGGCAAGACCAGCATTTATTGCCCATCCCGTAATTGCCTTTGAGAAGGTGGTGGTGAGCTGTCGCCTTGAACTGCTACAGTCCGTGTGGTGAAGGTACTCCCACAGTGCTGTTAGGTAGGGAGTTCCAAGATTTTGAGCCAGCGACGATGAAGGAATGGTGATATATTTCCAAGTTAGGATGGTGTGTGATTTGGAGGGCAACTTGGAGGTGGTGGTGTTCCCATGCGCCTGCAGCCTTGTCCTTCTAGGTGGTAGAGATTTGGTAGGGTTTGGGAGGTGCTGTCGAAGAAGCCTTGGCAAGTTACTGCAGTGCATCTTCTAGATGATCAACACTGCAGCTATGGGGCACCGGTGGCGGAGGAGATAGTGAATGTTTAAGGTGGTGGATGGGGTGCCAATCAAACGGGCTGCTCTGTCCTTGATGGTGTTGAGCTTCTTGAGTGTTGTTGGAGCTGTACTCAGCTGGGCAAGTGAAGAGTGTTCCATCACACTCCTGACTTGTGCCTTGTAGATGGATCTGATTTGATCTGATCTGTTGGTTGTGGGATCTCTTAGCTCTAGGTGTAAAAGGGGAGGGGGTGTTGCAATATTAATTAAGGAGTCAATTACTGCTGTAAGGAGGGATGATATATTAGTGGGTTCCTCTAATGAGGCCATATGGGTAGAACTTAAAAACAAAAAGGGGGCAAGCACTTTGCTGGGAGTGTACTATAGGCCCCCAAACAGTCAGGGGGAGATAGAGGAACAGATATGTAGGCAAATCTCCGAGAAGTGCGAAAATAATAGGGTAATAATAGTGGGGGATTTCAACTTCCCCAATATAAATTGGGACAGTCAGAGTGTGAAAGGCTTAGAGGGTGCAGAATTCTCAAAGTGCATCCAGGAGAGCTTTTTGAGCCAACATGTAGAAAGTCCTACAAGAGAGGGGGCGGTACTGGACCTAATTCTGGGGAATGTAGCCGGGCAAGTGGTGGAAGTGTCAGCAGGAGAGCATTTTGGCGACAGTGACCATAATTCGGTGAGATTTAAGGTGGTCATGGAAAAAGACAAAGACGGCCTGGAAATAAGGGTTCTAAATTGGGGGAAGGCCGATTTTAATATGATAAGGCAGGATCTGGCCAAAGTGGACTGGGAGCAGCTGCTTATAGGAAAATCCACATCAAAACAGTGGGAGACTTTCAGAAGGGAAATAGAGAGAGTACAACGCCAACATGTTCCTGTAAAGGTCAAGGGTGGGACCAACAAGCAAAGGGAACCTTGGATGACAAGGGATATACAAAAATGCATTAGAAATAAAAGGGGGGCTTTTGGCAGTTACAAAAGACTAAAGACGGAAGAAGCCCTAGAGGAGTATAAAAAGTGCAGGGGCATACTTAAAAAAGAAATTAGGAGGGCGAGGAGGGGCCATGAAATAACACTGGCGAGCAAAATAAAGGAAAATCCTAAGATGTTTTATAAGTATATTAAGGGCAAGAGGATAACCAGGGAAAGGGTAGGGCCCATTAGGGACCAAAGTGGCAATCTGTGTGTAGAGCCAGAGGATGTAGGCGGGGTTTTAAATGAATTTTTTGCATCTGTGTTCACTATGGAGAAAGACGATGCAGACATAGAAATCGGGCAAGGGGACTGTGACATACTTGAACATATTAGCATCGAGAGGGAGGAGGTGCTAGCGGTTTTAGCAGGCCAAAAAGTGGATAAATCCCCAGGCCCGGACGAGATGTATCCCAGGCTGCCGTGTGAGGCAAGGGAGGAGATTGCAGGGGCTCTGACACAAATTTTCAGAACCTCTCTGGCCACAGGGGATGTACCAGAGGACTGGAGAACAGCTAACGTAGTACCATTATTCAAGAAGGGTAGCAGGGATAAACCAGGGAATTACAGGCCAGTGAGTCTAACATCTGTGGTGGGGAAATTATTGGAAAAAATTCTGAGGGACAAAATTAATCTCCACTTGGAGAGGCAAGGATTAATCGGGGATAGTCAGCATGGCTTTGTCAAGGGTAAATCATGTCTGACAAATCTGATTGAATTTTTCGAGGGGGTGACTACGGGGGTGGATGAGGGAAATGCTGTGGATGTGGTTTACATGGACTTCAGTAAAGCTTTTGACAAAGTCCCGCATAGGAGACTGGTCAAGAAGGTAAGAGCCCATGGGATCCAGGGTGCCTTGGCGCATTGGATCCTAAACTGGCTGAGTGGCAGGAGGCAGAGGGTGATGGTCGAAGGTTGCTTTTGTGACTGGAAGCCTGTGTCCAGTGGGGTACCTCAGGGATCGGTGCTGGGTCCCTTGTTGTTTGTGATCTACATAAATGATTTGGATGAGAATGTAAAAGGTATGATCAGTAAGTTCGCAGATGACACGAAAATTGGTGGGGTGGTAAATTGCGAGGAGGAAAGCCTCAGGCTACAGGACGATACAAACGGGTTGGTCAGATGGGCGGAAAAGTGGCAAATGGAATTTAACCCTGAAAAATGCGAGGTGATGCATTTTGGACGGACAAATAAGGCAAGGGAATACACAATGAGTGGTAGGACCCTAGGAAGTACAGAGGGTCAGAGGGACCTTGGTGTACATGTACATAGATCCCTGAAGGCAGCGGAGCAGGTAGATAAGGTGGTTAAAAAGGCATATGGGATACTTGCCTTCATTAGCCGAGGCATAGAATATAAGAGCAGGGAGGTTATGATGGAGCTGTACAAAACGCTGGTGAGGCCACAGCTGGAGTACTGTGTGCAGTTCTGGTCGCCTCACTATAGGAAGGATGTGATTGCTTTGGAGAGGGTGCAGAGAAGATTCACCAGGATGTTACCTGGGATGGAGCGCCTCAGCTATGAAGAGAGGCTGGACAGGCTGGGGTTGTTTTCCTTGGAGCAGAGAAGGCTAAGGGGGGACCTGATTGAGGTGTACAAAATGATGAGGGGCATAGATAGGGTAGATAAAGAGGAACTTTTCCCCTTAGTGGGGGGGGGTCAATAACAAGGGGGCATAGATTCAGGGTAAGGGGCAGGAGATTTAGAGGGGATTTGAGGAGGAACTTTTTCACCCAGAGGGTGGTTGGAATGTGGAATTCAATGCCTGAAAGGGTGGTAGAGGCAGGAACCCTCACAACATTCAAGAAGCATTTGGATGAGCACTTGAAATGCCATTGCATACAAGGCTATGGACCAAATGCTGGAAAATGGGATTAGACTGGACAGGGATGGATGGGCGGCGTAGACACGATGGGCCGAAGGGCCTCTTTCTGTGCTGTAAAACTCTATGACTCTGTCTATAGCATACTGCTTCCACTGATTAGCATGCATGCAGTCCTGTGTTGTAGCTTCAGCAGGTTGGCATCTCATTTTTAGGTATGCCTGGTCTTGCTCCTGGCATGCACTTCTATAGGGTTGATCCCCTGTCTTGATGGGAATGGTAGAGTGAGGGATATGCTGGGTCATGAGGTTACAGATTGTGCTGGAATACAATTCTGCTGTGGCTGATGGCCCACAGCCTCCTGGATGCCCAGTTTTGAGCTGCTAGATCTGATCTGAATCTATCCCATTTAGCATGGTGGTCGTGCCACACAACACGATGGAGGGTGTCCTCAGTGCGAAAACGGGACTTTGTCTCCACAAGGATTGTGCGGTGGTCATTTGTACCAATAATGTTATGGACAGATGCATGTGTGACGGGTAGATTGGCGAGGATGAGGTCAAGTAGGTTTTTCCCCTCGTGTCCGTTATCTCTCAACTTGTCGCAGGCCCAAGTCCTGTCTTCATACTGGGGACACCCTCCATCGTGTTGTGTGGCACTACCACCGTGCTAAATGGGATACATTCAGAACAGATCTAGTAACTCAACTGGGCATCCATGAGATGCTGTGGCCATCATCGGATTCAGAATCTGACTCAATATTATTGTTTTATTTGTAAAGCTATGCAGTGCAATAAAGTTAATCATTCAAGTCTTGGTATGAAACTCATAGATAAAATCATACATAGATATAATAGAGCACAGACGGAAACCATTCAGCCCATTGTACCTCGCTGGCTCTTTAAAAGAGCTATCCAATTAGTCCCATTCCCTTGCTCTTTCCCCATAGCCCTACACATTTTTCCCCTTAAGTATTTATTCAATTCTCTTATGAAAGTAATTATTGAATCTGCTTCCACTACCCTTTCAGGCAGTTAATTACAGATCATCATATCTCGCTGCGTAAATTTTTTTCCCCCCTGATGTCACCTCTGGTTCTTTTGTCAACCACCTTAAATCTGTATCCTCTGGTTACCAACCCTTCTGCCACTGGAAACCGTTTCTCCTTATGTACTCTATCAAAACCATTCATGATTTTGAACATCTCTATCAAATCTCTTAACCGTCTCTGCTCTAAGAACAACCCCAGTTTCTCTAGTCTCTCCACGTACTTTCCTGGTACCATTCTCGTAAATCTCCTCTGCACCCTCTAAGGCCATGACATCTTTCCTAAAGTGCGCTGCCCAGGATTGGCCAAAATACTCCAGCTGGGGCTAAACCAGCATTTTATCAGAACTTCCTTGCTTTTGTACTCCATGCCGGTTTATAAAGCCAATGCCTTTTTAACAGCCTCCTCAACTTGTCCTGCTACCTTCAAAGACTTGTATGCATACAACCCCCAGGTTGTTCCTGCTCCCCTTTAAAATTGTACCATAATTTTCTAATTTTACACTTACATTTTCATTGTGCTATTGTGCATTCGCTATTGTGCATTGATGACTGAAATCTTTGCTCAAGGATCTGCTTGCACAAGCATTAAAAACATTGTAAAGCCTTCAATTTGAATAGTTTAAAGATTTTTTTAAATTCGTTTTTATGGGATGTGGGCGTTGCTGGCATTTATTGCCCATCCCTAATTGCCATTGAGAAGGTGGTGGTGAGCCGCCGCCTTGAACCACTGCAGTCCGTGTGGTGAAGGTACTCCCACAGTGCTGTTAGATAGGGAGTTCCAGGATTTTGACCCAGCGACGACGAAGGATCGGCGATATGCTTCTAAGTCAGGATGATGTGTGACTTGGGGGGGAACTTGGAGATGGTGGTGTTCCCATGTGCCTGCTGCCCTTGTCCTTCTCGGTGGAAGAGGTCGCGGGAATAGGAGGTGCTGCTGAAGAAGCCTTGGCGAGATGCTGCAGTGCATCTTGTACACACTGCAGCCACGGTATGCTGGTGGTGGAGGGAGTGAAAGTTTAAGGTGGTGGATGGGGTGCCAATCAAGCGGGCTGCATTGTCCTGGATGGTGTCGAGCTTCTTGTGTTGGAGCTGCACTTATCCAGGCAAGTGGAGAGTATTCCATCACACTCCTTACTTGTGCCTTGTAGATGGTAGAAAGGTTTTGGGGAGTCAGGAGGTGAGACAATCACCACAGAATACCCAGCCTCTGACCTGCTCTCGTTGCCACCGTATTTATGTGGCTGGTCCAGTTAAGTTTCTGGTCAATGGTGACCCCCAGGATGTTGATGGTGGGGGATTCGGTGATGGTAATGCCATTGAATGTCAAGGGGCGGTGGTTAGACTCTCGCTTGTTGGAGATAGTCATTGCCTGGCACTTCTGTGGCGCGAATGTTACTTGCCACTTATCAGCCCAAGCCTGAACTTCGTCCAGGTTTTGTTGCATGCGGGCATGGACTACTTCATTATCTGAGGAGTTGTGAATGGCACTGAACACTGCAGTCATCAGCGAACATCCCCATTTCTGACCTTATGTTGGAGGGAAGGTCATTGATGAAGCAGCTGAAGATGGTTGGGCCTAGGACACTGCCCTGAGGAACTCCTGCAGCAAGGTCCTGGGGCTGTGATCACCTTCAATCACCACAACCATCTTCCTTTGTGTTAGGTATGACGCCAGCCAGTGGAGAGTGTTCCCCCTGATTCCCATTGACTTCAGCTTTACTAGGGCTCCTTGATGCCACACTCGGTCAAATGCTGCCTTGATGTTAAGGGCAGTCACTCTCTTGAGTGCATGGTTGTTACATTTACTAATCTCAAAAATGACAAACAACAGTTGCTATCCAGGGAACAAAATGTTGGAAAAAATGCTGAAAATACACAACCGGTCCGTCAGCATCAGACGAGAGAAAGGCTGGTTAATGTTTCAGGTGCAGATCTTTCTTCAAAGTCCTTTTGTATTTTAAGCATTTTCTGCTTACATTTCAGATTTTAACATTTGCAGTTTTCTCTTACCCACTACTGAAACCCTTACCATGCCTTTGTTACCTCTAGACTTGACTATTCCAATGCACTCCTGGCTGGCCTCCCACATTCCACCCTACGTAAACTTGAGGTCATCCAAAACTCGGCTGCCCGTGTCCTAACTCGCACCAGGTCCCGTTCGCCCATCACCCCTGTGTTCACTCACCTACATTGGCTCCCGGTTAAGCAACACCTCAATTTTAAAATTCTCATCCTTGTTTTCAAATCCCTCCATGGCCTCACCCCTCTCTATCTCTGTAATCTCCTCCAGCCCCACAACACCCCGAGATATCTGTGCTCTTCTAATTCTGCCCTCTGTAACATCCCTGATTATAATCGTTCAACCATTGGTGGCTGTTGCCTAGGCCCTAAGCTCTGGAATTCCCTCCCTAAACTTCTCCGCCTCTCTACCTCTCTGTCCTCCTTTAAGACGCTCCTTAAAATCTACCTCGTTGAAAAAGCTTTTGGTCACCTGTCCTAATTTCTCCTTATGTGGCTCGGTGTCACGCTTTTTGTCTTGGAATACTCCTGTGAAGCTCCTTGGGACATTTTACTAAGTTCAAGGCGCTATATAAATATTACTTGTTGTTGTTGGTGGTGGTATCTCTATTAAAATCCAAGTGGCGTGACTTGTTTGTGAACAGTGACAACCAAGAAAAATTATGTGTCAGTGTAGTGCAGGAGTAGCGATTTGACTATATTAATCAATAAATCTAAACTATACCAGCAACCAGCCGAAAAGCATGCATCGGGCTTTGTGCCAGCATTTAAAGTAGCCGAGAAGCATCTCCATGTGAATTGCATTTCTTTTAAAATAAAAATGTTATGATGCCTAAAAGCCACTCAACAGTATGGTTGATTTAGAATACTGGCCTGTGGCTTTACAGATCAAATGTATAGCTGTGCTTGGGCCAATATTCTGAATAAGGTTCCATTTCTCAGTATCTTGGACATGGCAGTGGTTAAAATATATATCTAACACGACTTGTTGAATCTGTGATTTGTAATTTTCTATTATAAATGTTGAGGCAGCCCTAATTTAATCAACAAGAAAAAACAAACTAATGGGACCAAAAAACAGGTTGTCGGGACAACGTCCCCATTGAAGGAGCAGTCCAGTCACAATAGATTATTAGTGATAGAATTGCTAAACTAGTGATTCTACTCTTAAACACAAGTTGTACATTTTTTTTTCCTTTACAAAAAAAGAGTAAGCGCTGCTATCTCTTGGAAATATGGCTGCATTCTGCTTTCAGGAGCCACCCCAATACCCACTGTCTGACTCCATTGCCATGGTGGTGCGCTATATGGGTGCAAAAGATTGACTCTTATGAATTTGAGTCTGCTGCAGATATCTACTCTTGTTCACTGGTGCCAGCCGCTCCCTTAAGTAGCTTGCTTCTTACGACAATTGAATCACACTGCCCTTTATCTACTAATGAGATAGTAGGACCCAGGAGCATAGAATCATAGAAAGTTACAGCACGGAAGGAGGCCATTTCGGCCCATCGTGTCCGCGCCGCCCAACAAAGAGCTATCCAGCCTAATCCCACTTCCCAGCTCTTGGTCCGTAGCCCTGCAGGTTACAGCATCCCAAGTGCACATCCAAGTACTTTTTTAATGTGGTTAGGGTTCCTGCCTCTGCCACCCTTTCAGGTAGTGAGTTACAGGCCCCCACAACCCTCTGGGTGAAGACATTTCCCCTCAAATCCCCTCTAAACCTTCCACCAATTACTTTAAATCTGTGCCCCCTGGTTTTTGACCCTTTGCAAGGGAACTAGGTCCTTTCTATCCACTTTATCTATCCCCTCATAATTTTATACACCTCAATAAGGTCTCCCCTCAGCCTCCTCTGTTCCAAGGAAAACAGACCCAGCCTATCAAGTCTTTCTACATAGCTAAGATCCTCTACTCCCAGCAACATCCTTGTAAATCTCCTCTGTACCCTCTAGTGCAATCACATCTTTCTTGTAATGTGGTGACCAGAATTTCACGCAGTACTCTAGCTGAGGCCGAACTAGTGTTTTATGCAGTTGAAGCATAACCCCCCTGCTCTTGTATTCTATGTCACGGCTAATAAAGGCAAGCATTCCGTATGCCTTCTTAACCACCTACTTGGCCTGCTACCTTCAGGGATTTGTGGACATGCACTCCAAGGTCCCTTTGTTCCCTCTTTTTTTTTCCATGTGTGGTCCTTTTAACTGGCTGCGCAGCCCATTCAAATTTTCGTGCATACGCAGTTTCTTCCACATAAAAGCCGGTGAGTGGCCTGCGCGAGACCTCCAGCCTGCTGCATGGCCGTGCAGCTTAGTGGGAGCGTTGCCCAGGAGGGCAACGTTCAAATGCCCCTTGTGTTCTGGACCAGATCGCTGTGCCTCACACATGCGTACTCCTTCAGTCTATTTTAAGGCGGGCCAAGTGAGCACAGTCGGCAAGACTACATTCATTTGGATTTGTAAACTGCTTTATTCCACAAAACAGGACGAACACCGTATGATGAGAGACACTTGGTACAATTAATATAACTTCTGTTCACGTATTATTACAGAAATAAAGAACGCTCATACGCTAGCCCACTTCGGCGCGCTCTTTACCTAACCTAAAAGCACAATTTTTCCCTGAGCATTGCAGAGATTCTTCGCTTGCAACTTGCTGCTGCCTAACTTGACTTTGAGTCTGTGTGCTGATGTTGTTTTAAAGGTCTCTCTCCCTTAATCCACAGAGATCAAAAGAATTTGTCAACACCAAGGTATTGGATATCTTCCTGAATGACCAGATATTGCTGACAAATTTCTATCACCTCTGATCTGCGTATTGATGGTCACCATCATGGGACTGTCCAAAACACACATTGAAATCACTGTTGGCCATTCTTCCATGAATGGTAATTGACCAAGTCTTCCGTACTGTGGCACCAACTCACTATGTTCGTTCTATAACCTGATTATGTACAAATGTGTGGCTGATGGGGACACAGGGTCAGCACCATCTTAAGATAATGGCCCAAAAATTCCTGAATCATAGAAGTTTACGGCACAGAAGGAGGCCATTCGGTCCATCGTGTCTGTGCCGGCCGAAAAAGAGCCATCCAGCCTTATCCCACTTTCCAGCTCTTGGTCCATAGCCTATCAGTTTACGGCACTTCAGGTGCATATCCAAATACTTTAAAAATGTGATGAGGGTTTCTGCCTCTACCACCCTTTCAGGCAGTGAGTTCCAGACCCCCACCACCCTCTGGGTGAAAAACATTCTCCTCCACTCTCCACTAATCCTTCTACCAATTACTTCAAATCTATGCCCCCTGGTTATTGACCTCTCTGCTAAGGGAAATAAGTCCTTCCTATCCACTCTATCTAGACCCCTCATAATTTTATACACCTCAATAAGGTCTCCATTCAGCTTCCTCTGTTCCAAAGAAAACAATCCCAGCCTATCCAATCTTTCCTCATAGCTAAAATTCTCCAGTCCAGGCAACATCCTTGTAAATCTCCTCTGTACCCGCTCTAGTGCAATCACATCTTTCCTGTAATGTAGTGACCAGAACTGTATGCAGTATTCTAGCTGTGACCTAACTAGTGTTTTATACAGTTCAAACATAACCTCCCTGCTCTTATATTCAGTGTTATATTGTAACCAGTCAACGAATGCCGTTAATTAAAGATACCCTTGCCTGTTTAATCTCCATGATATTTTGCGCTGCAAGAAAGCGAAATAAAGAGAGGAAAAGAAGGATTGGATTAAGAGAGAGAGATAAAAGGGACACGAATAAAATTGATAATTATCACGTCGTTAAAAGGGTACTTAGACTTTTCAAATGGCTTGACTTAACTTTCTGTGGCGAGTTAACTTCATAACTACCGTGCAAGTACAGGAACTTCACGCTGCTCAATGCATTTGAATGGGGAGCCAGACAGCAAGCTGCCGTTTTCGTGAAGCTAATGGAGCGGCGCACCTTGACAGTAACTTTGCGATTTCTACATTGAATCGGGCATTTGTCTTCGCCTAATGTTGCTGTAGGATTTGCACATAAATAACAGGTGCGGGGGGGTGGCCGCTATTAGCCTCGCCGTTATTTTGACAGCAATTTTTGGGCCTATACCTTTCTCTAATGTGATTAGTTTACCACATTTAAAAAAAAAAAAAAATGCTGTGAGCTCTGATTTAAAATGTGTTCTTTATAAAGCGTTTAAAAATAGAATCAATATCAGCCTACCCATTGCCCATTCTTGCCCTTGTCGTCTTACAGTATTCTGCAAGTCATTATTGTAGTGTCTGGAATTGTTTTTTGATTCATGTCTTTTCAGGCTTGTTGGTAAGGTTCAGTGCAAAGGACTGTGAATCGATTTTATTCTGATAAACAATGATTGTTGTCATGCACAGTGCTAGATTCACCACATCCTCACCACCTTCATGTTGTAGATTGTGTCATAATTGTGAGGCAGATATTGTGCACATTTGTTCTCCCCTTCGAGAAATCCATCAAACCAGTTTTATTATCCAAGTGTAATATTTCATAGTAATAAAAATATAAATCCACTTGAGCAACTTCCTCAGATTAATGTATTGATGCAATTTTGTGCTCGTCAAGGTAGTCAGCCAGTGCAATGGTGTTTTCACATATCTTATTGCATGTTACCCTTGAGGAGTATTTTTGAGTACTTCCCTATCAGGTATACCATGGGCCAGATGCAGAATGAAGGGTCCTCTTTGCTTATCAATGTGTTGTCATCCAATCTCGCAAGGAAGGAACCTTTGTGGCACATGCATTTTCTGCTACTGGCATTCTTGTTGCTTCTGTGAATGAGCTGGTTGGATTATGTTGAATTACAGGCTGTTTTGTTAATTTCCACCCCAAGTGAAGTGGGCCTAGTAATCACACCAATTTCATTTAGGGCTCTTCGAGCTGATAGAGAGAGGGGCTTTTATTATTTCTATTTCTATTTCTAGTTCTGTTCTAGGCTGGATTGTAACCCAGGTCCAAGAGGTTGTAGACTGGTGTACTAAACCATTGTGGCATTCAGTTACCCAGTAATTTATTTTTAATAATATTGTACTCCCTTTGGCAAATATTTGAAAACTGTCTTTTAAACTACTCGGGGAGCCATGAACCGTGAATGTTTATATCAGAATCAAGAGTTGAGGCAGAATAAATCTGATAACTTTTCATGACTATGTATTAAAATGGTCATGTCTTTATAATTTTGGATAGTTTGACTTGTAATCTAAATTAAAAATTGCAATAAGAGTGCAATTCTATAATAAAATGTGTATGTAAAGCTGATCTTTTTTCACCTTCATTTACAGATGGAATTCCTCAGGTTTACTACTTTGGTCCGTGTGGAAAATACAATGCTATGGTGCTTGAATTACTGGGACCTAGCTTGGAAGATTTATTTGACCTTTGTGACAGAACCTTTTCCCTTAAGACCGTGCTTATGATAGCTATACAACTAGTAAGTATTCCAGTTTTCAAGTTTCACTGAAAAAGACCAGATATCAATGGACTTTCAGTATAATTTTTTTAAACTACACATTTGCTTCTAAATTTCCAGTTTTATGCTATGTTAAAGTGCAGACTAACTCACAAGTATCACTTTTGGCAATTCTCTGGTATTGCAGCCCAGATTGTTTTTTCTCATCAGTATCATTTACTACAGTCATGTTCTGGAGTACAATTGCTTTCTTCCTGACTTCAAAGTTGGCTTTTGATATGAATTAAGAGCTTCACATGAGACAGGCCTAACACCTAATGACAAAACCCTGATGGAAAGAACTATATGAAGCTGGTAATTTAATATTACTTGGAATATTAACTGAATCTGGGCATCCCTCTGAATAAACACCGAGAGACTGAATTCTGCACCAGCCATCTTCTTACAAACAATGTAAGATGTCTACAGAGCCTGCAAAGTAAACTTGTTATTGGAGATAATTGAAACAAGATGCTGGTAGAATAGTGAACCATAACCAGACCTTTGCATAGTCTACATAGCTGTTTTCTGTAAAAGTGGTTTTATACTAGCTTATATACCTAGTTCGTGTTTATATGTTGTTGTGGAGTAGTTTGTAGAAAAGCATCAGTTTGATCTGTAAGTTTTCTGTTCCCTTCTCAGCTTTTCATGTACAAAGTTGTTAACAGAAAAAGCTCTGCAAAAATAACATCAGGCTATTGAGGCATCAATTAGAGAAGTTTTAATCTATAATTCACCCGACTTTTTCTTTGGGTGGGGAGGGGGTAAGTGAGGTAAAAAAAAAGGGCCAAGAATGTCTTCAATTGTTTGCATGCTTGAAAGTGTAGATAAGGAATTTGAAGAATGAGGCTTTTTTTTTTAATTGAGAAACCAAAATGAAAGTGAATATTTGGTTGAAAAGGGTAAAATGGAAAATGAATTGGCAATTGGTGATTGGATGACACTAAAGTTGGGCTTTAAAAACCTGAAGATTGTGGGAAGAACCATCAAACATAAAAATTTGCTGTACAGAAGGAGTCCATTGTATTTGCTCAAGGAATCTAAAACGAATCTCAATTTCTTTCTCCCTTCCCATTTCCCTGAATCATCATCTGCTTCAAATATTAATCCACTTTTCCCTTAAAAAATGCTGTGGTCTCTACCTCAATCACTCCTTATGGCAAAGAATTTAGTGCTCCAAAAACCCACTGTGTAAAACATTTTTACCTTAATTTCTCCTCTCACTCTCAGTAATGATTTTAAATTGATGACCCCCTCATCACTGTCCCACCAGCCAAAGGAAATGTGGTGAATAGGGGAAAAATTATGAAAACCTTTCATAATTTAAAAAATCTCTCTTACATCTCATCTTCACCTTCTCTGCTTCAGTGGAATTAGTCCCAGTATCTCAAGACTCTCTTTATAATTATATACTTTCTCACCCCAGTATCATCCTAGTGAATCTATCCTGTATGCGCTCCACGGCTTTAATGTCCTTTCTGTGGCCTAACCATTCCCTTGTGCAAATGTATCATTACCTCTTTGCTTCTTATACATTATGCCCCTGTTTATAAATCTGAAAATGTATTGTGGGCCTTTGTTGTAGTTTTATCCACCTTCATTTCCAATTTCAAACTGTACTGGAGCCCCTGGGTGTCTCTGCCTTTGAATATTTTCCATTAAATGTGTTGGATAGTACTAGGAAAGATAGTTACACCTCAACAGAGCCGGGACCAATATTCTCACGGGGAGGTTTGCTAGTGCTGTTGGGGAGGGTTTAAAATAGCTTGGCAGGGGGATGGGCACCAGCATATAGGAGTAGAAAAGAGGAATAAGGTGCATATAAGAGTGAGTGTGTTGCATAGTACGAGAGAAGAAAGTAGTACTAGAGATGGAAGTAGTACCACATTAGATAGGAGCAGACTAAGAAAGACTACGAAAAACTCAAAAATGGGTTTAGAATGCATGTACGTAAATGCACAAAGTGTGATGGACAAGGTTGGTGAGCTACAAGCACAATTAGCCGTGTGGCAATAACGGAAACGTGGCTTAAAAACGGCGAGGACTGGGCACTTAATATTTAAGGGTACAAGGTTTTCAGAAAAGATAGGGAAGGACAAAAGGGAGGTGGGGTAGCAGTGCTGATTAAGGAAGACATTGTAGTGTTGGAAAGGGAGGATGTTCTTGAGGGCACAAGGACAGAATCCATTTGGTTCGAGTTGAGGAGCAAAAAGGGTATGATCACGCTACTGGGGGTATTCTATAGGCCTCCAAATAGTGAGAGGGAGGTAGAGGAGCAAATCTGCAGGGAAATCGCAGAGACATGCAAGAGCTATAGAGTGGTGATATTGGGGGACTTTAGTTACCCAAATATCGATAGGGATAATGCTTGGGTAAAGGGAAAGGAGGGGGAGGAATTTCTGAAATGTGTTCAGGAGAATTTCCTTGACCAATATGTTCTTGGCCCAACTAGGAAGGAGGCATTGCTGGATCTGGTATTGGGGAATGAGGTGAGCCAAGTCGACCAAGTGTCTGTGGGAGAACACTTGGGTACGAGTGATCATCGTATCATAAGATTTAGATTAGCAATGGAGAGGAGCAAGGAACAATCTAGAGTGGAACTTCTAAACTGGAATAGGGCTAACTTCAATGGGATGCGAAAGGATCTAGCCAGGGTAAAATGGAACCGAAGACTGACGGGAAAAACTGTAACGGAACAATGGGTGATCTTTAAGGAGGAGATGTTACAAGTACAGGCTAGGTACATTCCAATAAGAGGGAAGAGTAAGGGAACCAAGGCAAGGGCTCTTTGGATGACGAGGGAGATAGAGAAGATGATGAAACAGAGGGTTTTTGTATCATGCATGTCAGGTGAATTCTTCAAGGGAGAACCAGACCAATTAGTTGAGAGGGGATGTGAAGATGAAAATATTATTGGCAAAGAGAGAATATGAGAGTAGAATGGCGGTTAACATAAAAGGGAACCCAAAAATCTTCTACCAGCATGTAAACGGGTAGTAAGAGGCGGGGTGGGGTCTATTAAAGACAAAGGTGGTGGTATATGCTTAGAGACGCAGGGCAAAGCTAGAATACTCAATGGGTCCTTTGTATTGGTGTTTACTAAGGAGGTGGATGCTGACAAAATATCAGTAGAAGTAGAAAAGGTAGAAGCAATGGAAGGGGTGAAAATTGATAGGATGTGCTATAAAGGCTGGGTATGCTTAGAGTGGACAAATCGCCTGGTCCAGATGGCTTGCATCCCAGGTTGCTAAGGGAATTGGGGGAGGAGATAGCGGAAGGGCTTGTCATAATTTTCCAATCTTCCCTAGATGCGGGGGAGGTGCCTGAGGATTGGAAAGTGGCAAATGTGACACCATTGTTCAAGAAAGGGTGTAAGGACAATCCTAGTAACTACAGGCCGGTCAGTTTAACATCAGTGGTGGGTAAAGTTTTAGAAACAATAATCATGAAAAAAAATTAATGGGCACTTGGAGATGTTTAAGCTAATTAAGGAGAGCCAACACGGATTTGTAAAAGACAGATCATGTTTGACTAATCTAATTGAATTTTTTGATGAAGTAACATAGAGGATTGATGAAGGGAATGCACTGGATGTTGTCTACATGGATTTTCAGAAGGTATTTGACAAAAGTACCACATAGAAGGCTGGTTAACAAAATTGAGGCTCATGGAATAGGTGGGTCAGTGGCAGCTTGGATAAGGAAGTGGCTTAAGGACAGATAACAGCAAGTTGTGGTAAATGGCTAATTTTCAGACTGGTGGATGGTAGACAGTGGTGTTCCCCAAGGGTCAGTGCTGGGGCCACTGCTTTTTTTATATAAATAAATGACCTGGATATTAGAATACAGAGTAGAATTTCTAAATTTGCCAATGACACCAAACTTTGGGGGGGGTGGCAAACAGTGATGATGATACCAATCAACTGCAGCAGGACATAAAAAGGCTAGCAGAATAGGCAGACAAGTGGCAGATGGAATTTAATACAGAGAAGTGTGAGGTGATGCATTTTGGCAGAAGGAACAGGGAGAGGCAATATACACTTAATGGCACCGTCTTAGAGTGTGCAGGGACAGAGGGACCTGGGAGTTAACGTGCATCGGTCCCTGAAGGTGGCAGGACATAGTGAGAGAGTGGTTAGCAAAGCATATGGGATCTTGGGCTTCATAAATCAAGGTATTGAGTACAAAATTAGAGAGGTTATGCTGAACCTTTATAAAGTGCTGGTTAGGCCACAACTGGAGTAGTGTGTCCAGTTCTGGTCACCACACTTTAGGAAGGATGTGAAGGCCCTTGAGAGGGTGCAGAGGAGATTTACCATAATGATTCTGGGGATGGGGATCTTAGCTACAAGGACAGGTTGGAGAAGCTGGCTTTGTTTTCATTAGAGCAAAGCATGTTGAGGGGTGATTTTATAGAGGTGCACAAGATTACGACAGGTTTGGATAGGTTAGACGGGGAAAGGCTGTTCCCATTAGTTGATGGTACAAGGACTAGGGGACACAGATTTAAGGTTTTTGGGCAAGAGATACAGGGGGGATGTGAGGAAAGACTTTTTTACACAGCGAGTGGTGATGACCTGGAATTCGTTGCCGGTGGAAGCGGAGACACTCGATGTTTTCAAGGGGAGACTGGATGGGCACTTGAGGGAAATAAAATTGCAGGGCTATGGGGATAGAGCGGGGGAATGGGACTGACTGTATTGCTCTACAGAGAGCCGGCATGGACTTGATGGGCTGAATGGCCTCCTTCTGTGCTGTTATGACTCTATGACTCTATACAGTATACCAATTTCCTGTTTTCTTCACAAAACGATTCGCTTAACACTGCTTCACATCAAATTGCATCTATGTCCTCCTGAGATATTTTACAGTTCTCTTTACTGTTCACTAAGCTTGTTCTGTTGTATTACCAGCAAATTTTTATTTTGTAATTCCTAAGCTGAAAACCAAATATATTTATCTAGAACAAAAGTGGACCCAGCACTAACCCCCTGGGTATACCACTTCCAACCCCACTCCAATCTAAGCAAAACCATTAATCGTAACACGATAGCAAAATACTGCGGATGCTGGAAATCTGAAATAACAACAGAAAACGCCAGAAAAACTCAGCAGGCCAGGGCAGCATCCGTGGAGCGAGAAACAGAGTTAACGTTTCAGGTCGATGACCTAATCGTAACACATTGCTTCCTGTCCATCAGCCAACTTTCTATCCATGTTGCTGCATTTCCTCGAATACCATATGCTTGGATTTTTGTACCAAACCTTATTGAATGTGTTCTGAACATCCATATACACTATCTGCATTTCCTTATCCAATCAGCTACTTCAAGGTCCTAAGTCTTTAACAAATCTGTGCTGGCTGTCCATAATGATTCCATGCATTTCTAAATACTCATTAATTTTACCCTGTGTGGATTGTAGGAATTTACCCACAACTGATATTAAATCAAGTGGTCTTATGTTACCTACATCTTCCCCTTGAACAGGTTGTTATTTGTTACATTAGCTCTCCTCCAGACCCCTGCATAATTTGTATTTCTAAGGGGAATTGGAAAACTGTGGGCAGAATGTCCCCGTCTCCTCTCTGCCTTTCTTCAAAATACTAGGTTTGTGCTATCAGGGCCCGGCGACTTAACCCCCTTAAGTTCTGCTATTTTTATAACAACCAATTTCTTATCTATACCTCTAATAATAGTTCCGCATTCTTACTTCCACCATCATTTGTGTAAAATAAAGCAAAATATTTAATACCTCTGGCACATCTTCATCCTCTAAAACTCGGTTTCCCTTTATCCCTGAGTGGTCTTCCCTCCCTTTTCATCTCCCTATTACACTTTCTATATTCCTCATCATTTTCTTTAGTATTGTTAGCCCTAACTTTATCATGTTCCTCCCTTTTTTAAATTTCAGTTCAACTTTAATCTCTGTCCTTTAATTCACCCCCTTTTCACCTATAGGAATGTCTTTATTTTTGGTGACATTCAGGGTCCAAGGGTCAATTGCTGGTTAGATATTCCATGTTCTGCCAAGAGGTCAGGAGGTGCAGAGTTAGTATGTAGGTGGAGATTCAGATGCATCTGGAGTTCAGTGCGTCTTGGGTTTGTTCTGCCGGTGTAGAAAACATTGTGGTCATGGAGGAACTTGGAGAGAGCAGTGGTCTGTGAGGAAAGCCTGGGCAGCAGTAACGGCAACCAGGATTAGGGCAGCAGCATTGAGTAGTAAAGCATCTTGGAGAGCTTCACCAGAGAATGTTGATATCTGTTTACCTATATAATTTCTCTCAGTCGCACTGTACTCACTCACTGGCCGGAATTTTACCGGCGCTCAGAGTACGGGTTTGGAGGCGGGTCCACTGTCAAAATCAAAAAGACTGACAGCAGGTCAGTATCCCACTGTAAACCCGCCTCCTTATCGGTTTCCCAAGTTTCGGGTCTGTCATCCCTGAACAGACCCAACACCAAGCGGTGGGTCAGCTAATTTAGATACTTAAAAGCTTGTTAAAAGGTAGTTAAGCACCATTTTACTATGTACTTACCATTTTACTAGCGTTTCCACGAGTTTCCCAGAGCATGGGGATCACATCTGGTAAGTAGGTATGTGTTTTGTGTCAGCATGGAATGATTTACTAACTTGACAGCTGCAAATGGTCGATGAAAGCTCCCATTTCATAGGTTGCAAGGTTGGAAACTTGCTTACTTAATTTGGAAGACAGATTGAGCTTTATGCAGCTGGCAAGTGTTTGGAGCAAACTCTCCATCCAGTGTCACCTCATTGGAACAACCTCTCTCACCATTGACAGATCGCTTCTGTCATCTCAGCATCACTTGCCATCTATTCCATCAGCATCAGTGCCCTTGAAAATATCTCACCTTGGTCCTCAGAATCCCACCATGATCAGCTCCAACACCAGCATCACCAGGCACACCAGCAGCACTAACCTTCTCCGCAATCAACTGATGCTACACTGGACACAGGGCATGATCACCTATGCACATTGCTGCCTGGGACACCACCTTGCCATGTCCAGATTTGCTTCATTTAACACTGTACACCCTGGCTGCCACATGATGCACCAGGTTGGCACCAGCACCATAAAGCATCCCTACAATGTCCAAGCCATTCCTTTCACACTCATCGCCATGGGGTGGGGTGGGGGGGATTATGTCATGGCTCACCATTCACTGGAACTCACTAAGACACTTTCAAAGGTGCACATAAATCTGTCCAAGAAGGCAAAGTGGTGAAAATAAGGATTTCAATGCTTGACAGCACATTAACAGAAACTTTACACAAACATTGGCTAAAGCACACAAGTGCCTACCCTTGTATGTTGTTAGTTTGAATGATTGGACAAGAATGACGGTGAGTGTGAGGGGAGACTAGTGATATGGGCAAGTCATTACACAGATAGAGAGGGATGGGTGGAGGTGCAAGGTAAGTTGGTGTGAGTAAGGATGTGCATGAGTAGGGTAGGGAAGGCAGAGTGATGGGGATGTGATGAGTGGCACATGAGGATGAGTGAGGCTTTGCAGTAACGTTTCGTGATCTCCTGTGATCGTTGAAAGGCTTACGCCACTGCAGCCTGGTCCTCCTGACAACATCTCTGCTTGTGCCCTCCTGTGCAATGTGTAACCAGGCTGCTTTGGTCTCCTGGGGAGGTCTCTTCCGCCCATTGAAGGGAAGAGAGCGTCACTGGGTGCTATGACTCCCTCCATATGGAGGGAGTCATGGGAGAGCCTGGGTGCAGCACTGTGCCTTTGTGCAGTGCTTGTCGATGTTTGCAGCACCTCAATGCTGCAGAACACTGACTGCACAACTGTCAAAGTGAATGTGAACATGGCCCCGTTAAGGAAACCGACAGATCCGCTTCCTTTTAATTGGCCGGGAACCTCGCAGGACGGGCTTAACGAGCCCAATCAGGGCAAAATCACTTGGGGTAGGCGGGTTGAAGACTGGAGCGGGGTTTGAGGCCGCTGCCTACTCCGGCCACGCCGGATTCGTCACGGCTGGCGAAATCGCAGCCTGTGTATCTGTTTCTCACTCACTTGGCACTTACACACTCACTCTCATACACAAACACTATTAAAAATCTTGCTATTGCCACATTAAGCTTCCGGTGTCTTGATTTTTGAGTCATGTTTTTATGTTAACACATTAAAATGAGAAGATACAATTTTGCCACTACACTTTTCCATACTGTGCCTAAGTTGTGCAATATTCTTTCTTCCACCCGCCCCCCCCCCCACCCCCCCCAACGTACCTACCATGTCTACATCCCAGCCCTGTACTTGCCTGTATTCCTATTTCTCTTTGGAGCTTTCCTCTACATGGTTGCTAAACCACCACTGATCTGTTCAACAACAATTGTTTACAAGCACTTAAACTCGTTGTACTATACAAATACATAGGGGGAAAAATTCAGTATCGCCCCATTTGGGGCACCATTATCGGCTGTGCGCAACGTTTAGCGCCTGGAGCTAATTATCGCCTCCGACAGCAAACTTGGCTTTTATCGCCCCTGGAGGTGATTGGAGCGCTAACTCAGGCGCTGCACACCTGTCTTAAGGCGCAAAGGCCGAGGAGCGAGGCGCTACCTCAGAGCGCTGGCGAAGCAAGGAAGGGCAAATCCAAATAAACCTGCAAAGTGTTGCTCAGTACTCAAAACTCCTTCACACAGCGTTGAATCTCTCCAGAAGTCTCAGTTTCTCTCTCTCACAGAATGCGTGGTGCAAAAATGTCACCGACAATAAAAGGCAGGAAGTGGTCGCCTTTAAATAGCACTCCCCTAGTCCCTTTCTGACAGCATAACGCTCCCCTCAACTTGTCTTTGCTAGCGGCAGGTGGTAAGGCAGGGGGCACCACTCAATATCCGGTCTGGGGCACTAATGGGGCGTTGCGCACTCAACTGACGTCACAATCTGCTGGTGCAGGAGATCGTGGCGGTAGTGTTTAGCGCCGCCGCAAAATGTCTAGTTAATTTCGCGAGTGGCACAAACATCGCCGCGCCCGGCCTCTAGTTGCTTTGCGCCCCACTTGGCACCCTCTTAAGGCGCTAACGGAAGGCGCAACCAACTGAATTGTTCCCCCATAGTGCTTTAACAAACTAAGCTTTTTTTAGACTCGAACGTGAGAGACTTGGATGTTTATAAACTTAACTCGCGTGTCTGTGCAAGTGGCGTATATACATGGTCAATGGAATAGTAAGATAGCACTGCTCCAGCACACTGAGCAATGTATATCGTATTTATTTCAAGCAACAGGAGGTGACAGCACAGTGCTTTTAGATACTGTGGTCCCTATGCAGTTTCTGCAAAGCTAGTATTTTTTTAAAAAGCCCCTGAACTAGTCATGATTAATTAGCACTGAAGGGAAGGGGCAATGCACTGTTAAAATTAGTCATTTTTTCTACAGTATCAGATTGGGAGCTATAAATCAAATTATGTTCCATTGAAGGTTATATACTGCACATACATACTTGAGTTTCTATTCCTTAGAGACATATTTTCAGTAAGGATCAAGTAGTTAAAAACCTACGTGAAGCTTTGTTTTATGGCTCCCAAACTTGTGTTAAAAATGTTGTATCTTTATCGGTGTGTTTGGTTTTTCCTTCTCTTCTCAGTATTGTTCAACTGTAGTTAGGTCAGGATCTTTTTGTTGCATTTTATTTAAATTAGTTTATCAGAAATTGCAGAATTTGTATTTAGCATCTGATGTATTGTATTGCCAATCCAGTATCTTGAGGCTTAATCTTACCAAATTTGTCATCAATACCTGGTTATTTTTGAAAATTAGAAACACGTTGAAAACCTCAACTCCACTTTCAAAATCACAATGTTAATATATAGTACAAAAACAGAAAATGTTGGAAATACTCAGCAGGTCAGGCAGCATCTGTGGCAAGAGAAACAGAGTTAACATTTTCACTCTCCACATGCTGTCTGACCTGCTGAATATTTACAGCATTTTCTGTTTTTATTTCGGATTTCCAGCATCTGCAGTATTTCACTTTTGTGCCAATAATTGCGGTCAGGGGCGTAGCTACAGAGCACGCCGCTAACCTCCGAAAAGAATACGAACTTCCCTTGTGCAAGGCCCCACACGTAGACTTGCTGTTTGGCACTGCAGAGTTGTGCACAGCATATTACATCACGAAGGCCAGAGTGCAGCGTACAGCCTATGTGTAAGACAAGACGCCCACAAAATCTGTCAAAACTAAGCCACGCCCACAGAAATTTCTTTCAGTCTCTTCCATTGAAATTAGTTTTTTTTAAAATTTAAAACTTCTAAAAGCGTTTAAAAACTTTTTTTAAACTTTCAATTAAACTGGTACTTGGACTTATTTCATATATCAGCATTTTGTTAAAATTATTTAACAAAATACCAACAATAATTTGGCATCTGTTTTCCACTTGAAGGTTATAAAAGATAATTTGTGGTCAATGGAAAGATTCTCGTCCTTTGACCGTTTACTAAAGTGAAATAAATCGTTTAGCTGTTCACCTTCTGTTGAGGTTAAAAAAGTTTCTATCACTTGGGAAGTGTATTAAACATTACTTTATTTATAAGAAACATGTTCATTTTCTTATTTGCACTGAGGAGCGTTGTAGAGTGTTTTGCAAGCCCAAAGAATTACTGTGCTGTACTTAAAACAACCAGGCTTTTTAAATTAAGGATGTGTTTGGTGTATTTTATGTAAGTCAGGTAAGTTTTTTATTCTTTTAAGGCTAACATTTAAAATATCTCTTCAAAGGTCCATTACGACGGATTGCGATTCAACAGCATTGAAAGGTGTTGGCAATGATTTTGATTTACTATACACCATGCACACCAGCTGTGGGGCAGCTTAAATGTATTATATAAAATAATTAAATAGCAAAATGGTTTTATTTCATACATTTGGAGGAAGTATAAATGATCTGTGCTGAATGCCCATTTCTTGATCATACAATTGGAGTGCAGAAAACATTGATAATTTTAAATATTAGTCATATTTTATATTTTTAATGTTTCTAAATGTTGTCACTGGGTACAGGTATTTTATTGCAAAGTGATACCAGAACGATTAACGATCCTTTCCGATGCACTCAAACGGGTTCCTTTCACAGGGAAACGGGCTCCTGCGCCTGCTTTCACTAACCGTAACATTTTCGGACGTAATTGCTGGGCAGTTGGTGGGCAATTAGCCCAACTCTGCACCAGCAATGAGTATTTCCCAGTCGGTGCGAATCATCTGTCAAGGCGTACCTTGACGATTGCAAGTATGTGATTTAATGCAGGCGGAAATCTGGAACTTGCGGTCAATTTCAAAGGTGGTATGACGGTGCACTGTCAGAGTACACCATCATACCCGCCACAAAATCTACCCCATAGTGTTTCTCTGTTCCATGAAATGATTCTGAGCATTTTTGGAGTCTGAAGAATAACAACAACAACTTCCCAGTGCAGATTCTGCTCGGCCTTGCTGTGTTGTGCAATGCTCTTGCTCATAAAATTGAGATCTCAAAGTCACTAGTATAAATGAGAAATAACTAACAAAGTTATCTATTTTTAGTTGCGTTGCCAGCAGTTTTTAATAATGTTCCATACATAGACTTACAGTGAAATCCATGGAGTGCACAATAAAAAGACTTGCTTTTATATAGCGCCTTTCACAAGCTCAATGTCCCAAAGTGCTTTACAGTCAATGAAGTACTTTTGAAGTGTAGTCACTGTTGTAATGTAGGAATCATGACGGCCAATTTGAAAAAATTGATAAATACTGACAGTAAAGATGTAATTTGAGTGAGGTTCGGCTCATGCAGCATTCACACTTAACTTGGAAATTGTAGCTTTTTAAAAAATAAAAACCGAAAACTGGAGCAGCATAGTAACTGAAAAGACAAAAGGTAGGTTAACATTTTGGCGACAATCTTTCATCGGAACAGCTTCGAAGATTTTTGACAGTACAGTATAACTAAAAATAGGTTTCTTTGTTAGTTTCTTCTAATTTTTACAAGTGTAATTTTGACAGACCAGTTTTGTGGACAAGAGCACTGCACAACCTAAGCACAGCACCGATAATCCATGGTATCACTGTACAGTATTATCGGTAAATTTTATTTTGAACTTTCATTTCTCTCATCCCTCTGTATGACACTGTTCAGTGAAAGTTTTGAAATGTAGTGTTCCATTTTGTCCTGGCTGTTGTTTTGGCCAGGTAAATCACTAGACCAGACAGGGAGCTTATTTTTCCCTGTGCTGCATTACATTAGGGAATCTGGCCTCCGGACAGCCTGTGAATGTGCTACTAAAACTCTCTCTCTATATTGCTGCAAATGTGAAAATGGCATGCCACAGATAAGGAATAACTTAGTTACATTATGTTGTGTCTTTCAAAGTACTGGACTGAGTTGACACATATAATATTGGGGGTTCAAAATCTGTGGCCCTTCTGGTGCACTTTTGTGTGTCAGCCTTGGCTCAGTGGTAGCACTCTCGCTAGGGTCTCGGGTCCCAGGGACTTGAGCACGTAATCCAGGCTTACACTCCAGTACAATACTGAGGGAGTGCTGCGTGTCGGAGGTGCTTTGTTTCAAGTAAGACACTCAACCGAGGCCCTGTTTGCCCTCTCAAGTGGTGTTAAAGATCCCCTGGCGATATTTGAAGAGCAGAGGCATTCTCCTGGTATCCTGGCCAATATTTATCCTTCAACCAACATCATTCAAACAAATTATCCAGTCATGTATCTCATTGTTGTTTATACTGCTGCGTTTCCCTGCATTACAACAATTACTGCACTTCAAGAAGTAATTCATTGGCTGTAAAGTGCTTTGGGATGTCCCAGGGCCATGTAAGGTGCTATATAAAGTCAACTCCTTTCCTATCACAGTCGTAACTCTGGTGGGTGTGCAGCAGAAGGACCCTAAATTAGGTTGAGACTTACATATACTGGGACCTGCTCTTACCTTTGAGTTTTTATGGGCAGAGCAAAAGTCTACCAGACCACTGGCAGCGGTGTGCCCAGTGTAACAAGCTGTCAAATGAGGTATGTAGGCCCCACTTGGGGATTCTGACCAGGATTTGGGCTGGAACCCTGGGGGAAAAAAAAGTAAGGTTTAAATATCTGGAATATTTAATACAACTCCGCCAGCCTCCACCTCCTAGGATTGGCAACAGATGACCAATTTTCTGGCCTCTTGAGGGAAGGTTTAAATTGAGGGTCCTCTCCCTGACCCCGTGATCTTGATGGGGTCAGCACTGGGAGTCCTGACCAGGTGCATCCCAGCACTTGTACCGATATGCACGTTTTGCAAATTTTTAGTGTCTAGATATTGCCAGCAACAGAACTACTTATTACTTGCAATGTATTCAGTACTAACCAGCCTGTTCCATTAAACATTCCAGGCCATTTATGATGCTATGAGCACTTGTAGTCTCATTTGGAGGCGCTGTTGAATGAGCCCCAAATGTTTTGGTATCGGCACTTTTTTCCTCCGCAGGAGAATGTTTGTATTACTAGTGCTTATTTTAAAAAATTTTACTTAGCCTTTATTAACAATATATGTTAACTTTTTTTTTTACTTTTTCCATTCTTTCCTTACCTCCTCCTTCAAAAAGATTTCCCGAATGGAGTACGTCCACTCAAAGAACTTGATATACAGAGATGTAAAGCCAGAGAACTTCTTGGTGGGACGACCGGGGAGCAAAAACCAGAATGTAATTCACATAATAGATTTTGGCCTTGCTAAAGAATACATAGACCCAGAGACAAAAAAGCACATCCCTTACAGAGAACACAAGAGCCTTACTGGAACGGCCAGATACATGAGCATAAATACGCATTTAGGAAAAGGTAAGTAACTTCTATTGAGCTGTTCAGCTTCAATTGCAATAGTTGTTTACAGCTTAATAGCTATGACATTTATTGTTTTTAAAAGTTATTACACTGGGTTTAACTAGAATTGTGTACGTTAGATTTAAAACATGTAATTAAGTTCGATAAATTATTACTTGTCTTTCGTATTTTATACTTTGTTAAAAATATATTGAGACAAATGCACATTTTGACACGGTATTGAAAATACATAAATTAGCCAGAAGAAAAAAAAATAGTCCTATGTTAGACCATCTTTACCCAAATTTCCGTGAAGAATGAAACAGTCATAGAAATATTCCATTTTATTTTCACATTTGTGGTTTATGATGTCATCTGTAGAGTAAATTACAACTTCACTGACCCATCCCAACCATCTGAAATAATATTATATACATATACAAGTGAATGTGTAGCATGGTGTCGAACTTCCTGGAATCTGCTGTAAATGAGTTTTTGGTAATATAGAAATAATATAGTCACAAAGTGGGTTCTTGTGTAAAGTTAAAGTATATATAATTGAAATACTGGCACAGCCTCAGTAACAGTAACTAAATTAAAATTGTAACATCTAATCTTAAGTGCAAGTATGTGTGTGTTTATCAGATACCATGTTGTAAGCTCACAGCTACAATCTGATCTGCATGTTCAGATGATAATTCCAGTTTGGTCTTGTGGTTTATGATGCGATGGGACAGGTATTTGCACATCTCACTGCTGCTATTTAAGGACATTTAATGAGTTGCCACCCTCTTGCAGTACTTCCTGCAAGCAGGCCTCTTGACCCCTATGAACCAGAAGCTGAAGCCCCACAGAGACCACTTGCAATCCTGGACTGTTGGTGCCCACTGTACATTATTTATTTCCAAGTCACTCCAGTAGTATGTGTTATCAATACACCACACGCAAGCCGGGCTTGGAGTAGGAATTAATTAACTTCTGGGTAGATTTGCAGTCTAGAACTTATCCATTCTGGAAATGAACATTGCCAAGACTTGAAAATCTACCCTGCAACTTGTAAGTTTAGAAATAAAACTTAGATTTTAACCAAACTTTAATGCAAATTAATAGTAAAACCGCATGATTGGAATTTGCACCTGTGTGATTGCAAGGGTAAGAATTGTTATTTATGCTGAATTTACAGTGTGCTAGAAAGGACTGTGCTTGGCATCAGCACAAATTGCAGATAGAAAAATAGCATGCAATTGTTAAAATAAGTTAATTTGTACTTCAGAACTGGTTAATAAATTTGTGTAAGTGTAATTCTGGCAGTTTTAATTTGGTCTTAACGAAATAAGGAACTTGTATTTATATAGTGCCTTTCATGACCTCAGGATGTCCCAAAAGTGCTTCAAAGCCAAAAAAGAACTGTAGTCACTGTTGTAGCTAAATGTGGCAGCCAATATGCGCACAGCAAAGTCCCACAAACAGTAATGAGGTAAATAACCAGATAATCTGTATTAATGATGTTGGTTAAAGGATAAATGTTGGCCAGAACACAGGGAGAACTCCTGCTGCTCAAATAGTGCCATGGGATCTTTCACATCCACCTGAGAGGACAGACGGGGCCTCGGTTTAATGTCTCATCCAAAAAACAGCACCTTTGACAGTGCAGCATTCCCTCAGTGCTGTATTAAAAGTCTTTATTTAGTGAAATCTGTGGTTAGTATATTTTGAATGGTCTGGACAGATTTCTACTTGTCTTAGAATGTTTTTTGAATCATGTGATATGATTTTGAATTTCTGAGGTCTGCAAGCTCAATGATATACCATTTCTGCATATTTGTAATACAGCAAGTTCTCTTCATGCAGGAACTCTCAAACAAATAGGTTTATTTCTAAATGTTGCTTATCTGAACTGCTGTCCCTTTGCTTCTTTTGTTTAAATCTTGTCAGTTTTTTTTAAATTGTCTATTTTCTCCTCTTCTGACAGTGCTAATTCATGCTGGGGATGTGGTTGCATGAAATCTGAAAACTCCTGTACTTGCTGAAATGGACATTCATGTGTAAGCCTGGGCAGTGATTGTTGGTAGGCTCTTTTGACCACAAAGGCAAATAAAAGCGATCTACAAGAATATGACCATGAGGGGAAGCAATGACAAAATAAACAGAATAGGGAGTGGGGGGAAATTGGATAACTCACCGTTGTATATACAAATGCTAAAATAGGAGACTAGGAGGTATTTCCGAGAGAGACTTAATTCAATAATAACATGGTTTGATGAGCGTAAAGATGTATGGATTATACTGTAAAGATACAAAAAAAAATTGACAGACATTGTACCTTTTTACGTCAAAGAGAAATTGATTATAACAAAGCGATGGACCTATCTGATCCAGGTGCAGATAAGATGGAAATCCTGGCTGCGAAATTCAGCAGCCTTAGCGCCGGCAGTTAAGGCCGGTTAGGAGAGAAAAATGGTGGCCGCCTCTTTTCCACCCACTTTCGGCATGGCCCGCGCTGTTCGCCATCTTGGTGAGGGCGATAGCATAGGCGGGACGTGTGTGCACCGGCAGTATGCAGAGTAGGCAGATCGTGACATCAGTCAGTGTGTAATGCTGATTTGATGCACGACCTGCCATTTTGGCCGTGGCCTCTCCAATCAACGCCTTCTCCTAAACACACACAGCTGAACGTGTGTTCAGCTACACGAGGGACCCCCAACCAGTGCCATTTTAAGGGTTATACCCAACTTGCAGGTAAAGTTGATTATTTCTCTTGTACTGGCCCTTGCACAGTTTGTATAAATACTGGCCTGCTGAAAGACATTTAAAAAGTTTTTAAAAAGGACAAGTAAGACTTGCATTTATATAGCACCTTTCACAACCGCCGGATGTCCCAAAGCACTTTACAGCAAATTAAGTATTTTTTGATGACCAGATAATCTGTTTTTGTTATGTTGATTGAGGCATAAATATTGGCCAGGAAACTGGGGATAACTCCCCTGCTCTTCTTCGAAATAGTGCCATGGGACCTTTTACGTTCACCTGAGAGAGCAGACAGGGCCTCAGTTTAATGTCTCATCCGAAAGACGAGAGTGCTGCTGGACATTGGGAAGGCGTTGGCTGCTACTGGAAGGCCTCTGACTACAACACTTGCTCCCAGTCATGGGGGCCCTACTTGCAGTCCCCCTCGCACTGCAGCATGACCAGGAGACGGAGCAGAGGCAGCAAAGACGACAAGATGCTCGCATGGAGAGGAGGGCTCTCTGTAGGAGGCCTTACCAACCTAGGGTCTTTAGGGATCCCTTCTACCTGCACCTAAGCCAGGACCAGTGTGTTCAGCGGCTCCACTTCACCAAGAAGGCGGTCACAGAACTCTGCCACCTCTTGGAACCAGACCTGCAGCCTTAGAGTAGGGCAATGACTGCTCTGCCAGTAGCCCTCAAGGTGACTCTGGTCCTGAATTTTTTTTACCAGCGAATTCATCCAGGCTGGAACAGATGATATAGCAATCATCTCGCAGTTCGCTGTCCATCGCTGCATCCGGGAGATCACAGAGGCTCTGTAAGCTGGGAGAGGGGACTTCAGTGTCTTCTCTCTGAACAGTGGCTTTGCCAGGATATTGGGCTTCCCCATGGCGCAGGGCGCCATCGACTGCACACCCATGGCTTTGCAGGTGCCACATATCAGTGCTGAGATGTACTGTAACTTTGAAGGGTTCCACTCACTTAATGTGCAATAGGTTTGCGACCACACCCAGCACATCATGATGATGACTGCCTGGTATCCTGGCAGCAGTCGTGAGGCCTTCATTCTGCTCCAGCCCGGTGTGCCAGCAATCGTCCAGCCATCTCATCGAGAATGGCTGCTAGACGACCAGGGCTATCCACTCTACACCTGGCTGATGACTCCCCTCTGCAACCCACCACTTGTGGCCAGCAATCATATAATGAGAGCCATGCTGCCACGAGGAACGTCATCGAGCAGACTATCGGGGTGCTCAAGCAACGTTTCCGCTGCCTTGACCGCTCGGGAGGAGCTCTCCAGTACTCACCGGAGCGGGTGTCCCAATTCGTGGTGGTCTGCTGCAGCTTCCGCAACTTGGCCATCATGAGGGCATAGCCCTTGCCACCACAGGGTCCGCGACCACCTCAGTAAGAGAAGGAGGAGGTGGAAGTGGGGTAGCAACCTGCAAATCCCTGTTCCGGAAGGGCTGTCCAGGAGCGCACCATCAGACTTTGGTTCTTCTGAATGATACCCCAGATCCCCATTGCTCAACACCTTCCCCAATTTACCATCCCTCTGTCACAGCGTCGTCTTGGCCAAAATGCTGAAATGAAAGCCATCACAAAAAAAAATTCCAAAAATAATTTATAAATGATTAATTACAATATTACATAAAGTCAACTAATTACCCTTGTGCATTCCCTTATTGTCTGTTTTCCATATGCCTTTGCCTATCTTAGTGCTCCTACGAAGTGCTACCCTATTGGCTGCAGCATGGCTGGTGGAAGGCTGCTGACTTTCTGTGGGGAACACTGCAGATGGCCTTGCAGGATACCCTTGACCAGCTCTGGGCTTAGAAGGTCCACTGCAGACTACACCACCTTGGCATGGGCGGCAGCAGTCTGGGCTGGCTGGCTGACAGGTAACTGCAATGGCACTGGCAGAGTGGCAGTGGTGGAAGTACGAATGCTGTCATCCTGAGAAGGGACAGCAGGTTCGAGCTCCACGGTGCCACTGCCACTCCCCTGGGGTGGCACCACAGCATTCCTAGCCGTCTGTTGGAGGACAGATTGCTGGCCTGCTGTGACCCCCTGCAAGCCCTTAGCCACACTTGTAAACTTTACCACAATGGCAGCAGTTTGAGTTACGTGATAGCAAGCTGAGCCTGCATGACAGAAGTCTGAGCTTCCACAACAGCACTGAGACGTTGGGTCCTTTCCACTTGTGCTGCACTGGAAGCTGCGATATCATCCATCACACCCAACATCACGATTGGGTCCACAAGTGCTCCAAAGGAGTTGCCCATCACTTCCATCCTGGAAATCATGGGCGCAAAGCTCTGTGCAAAGATGAAGCCGGACTCCTCCATGCTCCTCGACAGTGACAAGAGGCTCTCTGGCAGGCCTGCCATTGCACCAAGCATTTCTGTGTGCATGGCCATCACCCTTCTTCTGAAGGTCGCCCCACCGAAGTCCTTATCTGCGTTCTCTGCAGCAGAACTTGTGCGACCTTGCCCTCCGGGGAGCTGGCACCCGAGCTACCCTTTCCCCCTGCACTGGCTGCAGCCCACGCGTGCCGGTGACTCACCATGTGCAGATCCCGCCTCTATACTACTCTCTAAAGTTTGCGCCATGCCATTTTCTGAGCTGGTGTCTGGGAGTGTCAGATCGGGTGACGGTGTCTTTTCTTCTCTATCACTCTCTTCCTCTAGTTGTTCGTGCACTGGCTGAGCTACTTAAGAGTTTTTTGGTATCTGAAAGGAGAAAGGGACAAGGGTCAGGTTGTAGTGAGGTTGTGGGGGGGCGGAAGCAAGATATGCATACTAACACCATCAGCAGCTTGTAAGTGAGAAGAGATTGGGGGATGAGGGGGAAGTGGGATGTGAGAAGAAGGATTAAGTATGAGCATACCGTCATCAATGCTTTCAGCCTCGCTGATCGCCACGGCCTCAGTGACGGCCCCTCCAATTATCTCCAGCACTGCGTTCTGCAGCCAGGCTTGCCCACCGCCTGTTAGTTTCTGCTGGCTATGGGTCACCTTGGCCTGCAAGAGATAGGGAAGTGTATCATTGAGTATGGTGTGATATGCCTGTCATGGTGGAATAGCTGGCATTGTGTGCAAGGTGTGAGATGTGGGTGTGAGGCTTGCATCAGTGATAAGTGTGTGAGGGTGAAGTGAAGCTATGATTGTGAGGTATGAGTCGTGAATGCTAGAGATTGTTGGTAGGTGAGTGATGGGGGTGTGGTGCATTGAGCAGTGTGTGAGGCTAGTGGTGCAGTTGCTGGGAGATGGCATTTAAAGATTCATTCACTGACTTTGACCTCTCATGTGAGGTCATTAAACCTCTTCCGGCACTGGATCCAGGTCCTGGGGGAAAGACTGGTGGCACTGACTACTTCAGCAATCTGCTCCTACTACCTTCTTAGTCAGTCTGGAAGGCCTCCTGGCCCCCTGTGGGTAGAGGACCTGTCTCCTCCTATCGACCCCCTACACTATGGCTGCCGAGGTGCCGCTTCTTTGTCCTGTTGCGACACTGGTAACTTCCCCTTTCCTGAGCTCCACTAAGAATGAGGTGTTTCTTTTAGAAAGCACCTCCTCTTTAAGACGCGCAGACAGCGCTTCACTCTGCAGGCAACATTTAAATACAGATCAGACTTCCCACGATATTGAGCCCCTGCTGAGCCAACCAGCAGCGCCTTCAGTGCTGGGCTCAGCACTTCAATCATGTTAATTAGCAGTCAGCACGAATTATGCCTGCTGCCTGCATTACTTTCAACGGGCGTGGGCAGATTGCGATCCCCGCGCCTGTTTTCGGGCCTTAGTGAATTTAGCTCCCTACATAAGAACATAAGAAATAGGAGCAGGAGTAGGCCAATCGTCCCCTCGAGCCTGCTCCGCCATTCAATAAGATCATGGCTGATCTGATCCTAACCGCCAATCCACTATCACAGAACCATCTCCTGAATCTAACAGAATTAGACACACGAAATAGGAGCAGGATCAGGCTACACGGCCCCTGGGCCCGCTCCGCTACCCACAGGGCCATGACCGATCCGAACCTAGACTCGTGTCCAAATTCCTGCCCGCTCCCCGTAACCCTCAATTCCCTTTACTTCTAGGAAACTGTCTATTTCTGTTTTAAATTTATGTAATGATGTAGCTTCTACAGCTTTTTGGGGCAGCATATTCCATGGACCTACCACCCTCTGAGTGAAGTAGTTCCTCCTCATCTCAGTTTTGAAAGAGCAGCCCCTTATTCTAAGACTATGCCCCCTAGTTCTAGTTTCGCCCATCATCGGGAACATCCTCCCCGCATCCACCCGATCCAACCCCTTCACAATCTTATATGTTTCAATAAGATCGCCTCTCATTCTTCTGAACTCCAATGAGTAGAGTCCCAATCTACTCAACCTCTCCTCATATGTCCATCCCCTCATCCCCGGGATTAACCGAGTGAAGCTTCTTTGTACTGACTCGAGAGCAAGTATGTCTTTTCTTAAGTATGGACACCAAAACTGTACGCAGTATTCCAGGTGCGGTCTCACCAATACCTTGTACAACTGAAGCAATACCTCCCTATTTTTATATTCTATCCCCCTAGCAATGAAAGCCAACATTCCATTGGCCTTCTTAATCACTTGCTGCACCTGCATACTAACCTTTTGAGTTTCGTGCACCAGGACCCCCAGATCCCTTTGTACTTCAGTACTTTCCAGTTTCTTGCCATTAAGATAATAACTTGCTCTACGATTTTTCCTGCCAAAGTGCATAACCTCACACTTTCCAGTATTGTATTCCATCTGCCAAATCTCTGCCCACTTACTTAGCCTGTCTATGTCCCCTTGAAGGTTTTTTATGTCCTCCTCACTCACTACTTTCCCCCCCATCTTAGTATCATCTGCAAACTTTGATATGTTACGCTCGGTCCCCTCCTCCAAATTGTTAATATAGATTGTAAAGAGTTGGGGACCCAGCACTGACCCCTGCGGAACACCACTAGTTACTGATTGCCAGTCTGAGAATGAACCATTTATCCCAACTCTCTGCCTTCTGTTAGATAGCCAATCCTCTATCCATGCCAGAATATTACCCCCAATTCCGTGATTTTTTATCTTAAGCAATAATCTTTTGTGTGGCACCTTGTCAAATGCCTTTTGGAAGTCTAAATACACTACGTCCACTGGTTCCCCTTTATCCACCCTATATGTTACTTCCTCAAAGAACTCCAGCAAATTTGTCAAACATGACTTCCCCTTCATAAAACCACGCTGACTTTGTCCTATTAAATTATGATTATCCAAATGTCCTGTTACTGTCTCCTTAATAATGGACTCCAAAATTTTACCTACCACAGATGTTAGGCTAACCGGTCTATAGTTTCCAGCCTTCTGTCTACTGCCCTTTTTAAATAAGGGTGTTACATTAGCAGCTTTCCAGTCTGCCGGGACCATTGCCGAGTCCAGGGAGTTTTGGAAAATTATTACCAATGCATCCACAATCCCTACCGCCACTTCCCTCAAGACCCTAGGATGTAAGCCATCAGGTCCAGGTGATTTATCCGCCTTGAGTCCCATTATTTTACCGAGTACCACTTCTTTAGTGATTTTGATCGTGTTTAGCTCCTCCCCCCCTTTAGCCCCCTGTTTGTCCAGTGTTGGGATATTCTTAGTGTCTTCTACTGTAAAGACTGATATAAAATATTCATTCAGTGTTTTTGCCATCTCCATATTTCCCACCATTAATTTCCCGGTCTCATCCTCTAAGGGACCAACATTTACTTTAGCCACCCTTTTTCTTTTTATATAACTATAAAAACTCTTACTATCTGTTTTTATATTTTTTGCTAATTTACTTTCATAATCAATCTTTTTGTTATTTTTTGCTGTCTTTTAAAGTTTTCCCAATCCTCTATTCTCCCACTAGATTTGGCTACCTTACATGCCCTTGTTTTTAGTCGAATACTATCCTTAATTTATTTACTTAGCCACGGATGGCTGTCTTTTCTTTTACACCCTTTTCTTCTCAGTGGAATATATATTTTTTGGAAGTTGTAAAATAACTCCTTAAATGTACACCACTGATCATGTATCGTCTTACCCTTTAATCTATTTTCCCAATCCACTCTACTCAATTCCGCTCTCATACCTTCATAGTCTCCTTTATTCAAGCTCAGCACGCTTGTTTGAGATCCGACCTTCTCACCCTCTAATTGAATATGGAATTCAGCCATGTTATGGTCACTCATTCCAAGGGGATCCTTTACTAGGACATTTTTAATTAATCCTGTCTCGTTACACAGGACCAGATCTAAGGTTGCTTGCCCCCTGGTCGGTTCAGTTACATACTGCTCAAGAAACCCATCCCTAATACACTCAATGAACTCATCCTCAAGGCAGCCCTGCCCAATTTGATTTGTCCAATTAATATGATAGTTAAAATCCCCCATAATTATAGATGTTCCCTTATTACAAGCCTCAACTATTTCCTGATTGATACTCCGTCCAACAGAGTTGCCACTGTTCGGAGGCCTATAGACTACGCCCACTAGTGTTTTTTTCCCCTTATTATTCCTTACCTCCACCCAAACTGTTTCATTATCCTGATCTTTTGACCCAATATCATTTCTCTGTATTACAGTGATTCCTTCCTTTATTAACATAGCCACCCCACCTCCCCTTCCTTCCTGCCTGTCCTTCCTGATCGTTAAATAACCTGGTATGTTTAATTCCCAGGCATTGTCACCCTGCAGCCATGTTTCTGTAATGGCCACAAGATCATACCCATATGTAGTGATTTGTGCCATTAACTCGTCTATTGGAATGAAAAACTCTGGGCATCTGCTGTAGATCACCAGGACAGGATGAGGGATTGTGCCAAGAGCTTTGTAGTCAAATAAGGGACAGATGCATTTGTTATGGATGATTACAATTTACCAGAGATAGATTTGGAAATTGATAAAGAATGGGAATGAAAATATGTCCCTGGACATAATATTGAACAATTCGTCACAGAACCCACATGTGCAGGGGTGCTGTTGAACTTGTTATTAAATCACAATCAGGAAATGGTAACGCAGGACAGAATTAGAAAATTCCTTGCAATAGTGACCACATTATGGTGGGGTTTCAGATATGATTTATCATGGGAAAGGAAATATGTAGAATAGAAATATGCATTTTTATGAAGGCAGGCGATGAGGGATGAGCTGAAGGAAACTGAGCTAGGAAGCACTATTCGAGGGGAAATCATGGAAGAAAAGGGGATCATGTTTAGAAATGATATACCAAGTGTACAGATTAGCAACATACCACTCGGGAAATAGGGTAACTGAAAGAAAAGATCAGTGTGGGCACCAATAGAAGAAATGTGGGAAATAAATGCAAGACTCTTGGTGCTGTGCCACACCAGTGATTTGGCCACGAGGTAGGCGGGTATGTATTGGGATAGAAGCTCTGTTGGATTGAAAATTGGCTAAACCTGAGAAAGCAAAGGTTGATTGTAAATGGCGCTACGTCAATATGGCAAGGGGCCACTCGGGCTAACTCGGGGATTAGTGCTCGGGATGTCGCTTTTTACAGTATTTATAAATCAATTGGAGTTGTGAACTGAAATCAACCTGTTCAACTTTGACAGAACATTGGAGAGGGTTGCAAACAGTAGAGTACAAACAGATCAAATATAAAAGGATCTGGTTGGGAAGGTGGGCTGATGAGTGGCAAATGCACTGAATGTGGACAAATACAAGGTATGAGACTAGGGAAGGAAAATACACAGTAGGAATATGAACTAAATGGATACAACACAGGAAAGGGATGTGCTTTGGTAAGGTAGCACACTGAAACCAACAGCACAGTTTGCAGCAGCAGCAGCAAAGAAACCTATTGGGCCAGATTTTGCTGTCAAGATAACAGTGAAGCTCATGGTGCTCGTCGTTCTTTATGCGTAAATGGTACAGCAACTTCAGGCGAGGAGCAGTTGCGTGGCTAAGTGCGAATATCCAAAAGTTGCTGTGAGATGCGCAGCGTCGCCGTTAGTTTTGTGGAAACAGCATCCCGCTGTCTGCCACACCATTGAAATGCATTGAATGTTGTGAAGTTGCTGTATTTGCGCAGTAGATATGAACTAAACTCTGCACAGAAAGTTAAGTCTTGTCATTTCAAGCGTAAGTACCCTTTTAATAATAATAAATGTTAACTACTGCCAATCAACCTCTCTGACACTGAAAATTAACTATTAAAAGTGTGGAGTCTCATTCCTTCAGGTATTAATTGTTGAAGATTTTAAAAATATTTAAAATAAGCATTTTGGGCTAGAGTTTCCACTATGGGTGCAATCGGTAATCTGGGCAGGACCGGCTTCCAGTGCGATTTTTTTTTTTTTAAACCAGCGTAAAAGATCACAAACTCGATTTGCGCTTGTCGTAACTTGCGTTTGAAATTTCTCTGTTTTACGATGGTGTAGCTGATTTTGGCTGAATTGCTTTGGTCCTAGCAGAAATGACTTTTTTTTTACTTAATCCAATCTTACTTTCCCTCTAGTTCTCTTTCTATACCTGATTTGACATTGAATTCACCCACTCAAATTTACACTTCCTTCTCAGCCCTTCCACTGATTATTTCCCAATCCTTCAATCTGATTGGTTAAGAAGATACACAGTTGCTTTCCCTGTCCCTTCAGGTCCCAGATGCCCTGTTGCCCTTGCTGCAACGTTATCAGCTCGCACTTTCAGCAGGTTAGTGGACAAAAATGTTTTGCGCTGAAGGGTGCAGGGGCAAATGTAACTAACAATAACTGCCTTGCTACAGCAAAATGTGGCCCATGGATTTTGGGATGTATAGCCTAGAGAGATGGAGCACAAACTCTAGGAGGCAATAATCAGTCTGTAAAAGGCACAGTTATGGCCACACCTGAAGCACTGGGCATATTTCTGACCACTATAAGAATATCCAGACATTGATACCTAGCTTAGGGTATCTGAACGATGAGGGGCAGAAAGCTTGGAAATGCTGTTCAAGTGTTCTAGATTCTTAAGGGAATAGTTAAAATGAACCTTGATAATGTGAGATTGCCACAAACTTTAGAACCAGGGTCATGGGCCCAAGCTTCGTCAAGGGCAAGTGGACACAGTTTAAATTTAACCGCTTCACATGGAGGATGGTAATTATGTGGATGAGAAGAAGATAGTGTGGAAAAAAATTAAAGGAGATTGGTATAGATATTTGAGGGAATGGCTGATTAACAAGAATTTGTTTTTTGGAACCAACCACATGGACTGCAGTATTATCTGGTCCTTTATTATGTTTGTTTATCTAGAGACGTTTTCAAGCTGTGTTCCCCAAGGTCATTCGATCTATGTGTTCTTAAAAGCATGTTATTTCTGTTGTATGAATTAATTAGAAAACATTGTTTCCTGCAATATTAACACTTTTTTTTTCTTCAGCTTAACTAAGGGAGCTAAGCCCAACAACAACAGCAACAACAATTTGTATTTATATAATGCCTTTAACATATAAAACGTTCCAAGGCACTTCACAGGAGTGTTATAAGACAAAAAAATTTGACACTGAGCCACATAAGGAGAAATTAGGGCAGATGACCAAAAGATTGGTCAAGGAGGTAGGTTTTAAGGAGCGTCTTAAAGGAGGAAAGAGAGGCGGAGAGGTTTAGGGAAGGAATTCCAGAGCTTGGGGCCTCGGCAGCTGAAGACACGGCCACCGATGCTTGAGCGATTAAAATCAGGGATGCTTCAGAGGGCAGAATTAGAGGAGCGCAGATATCTTGGGGTAGAGGGGTTGTGGGACTGGAGGAGATTACCGAGATAGGGAGGGGTGAGGCCATGGAGGGATTTGAAAACCAGGATGAGAATTTTAAAATCGAGGCACTGCTTAACCAGGATCAGTGTAGGTCAGCGAGCACTGGGATGATGGGTGAACGGGACTTCGTGCGAGTTAGGACACGGGCAGCCGAGTTTTGGATGACTTCAAGTTTACAGAGGGCAGAAATTGGGAGGCCAGTCTGGAGCGCATTGGAATAGTCAAGTCTAGAGGTAACAAAGGCATGGATGAGGGTTTCAGCAGCGGATGAACTGAGGCAAGGGCAGAGACGGGCGATGTTACGGAGGTGGAAATAGGCAGTCATCGTTATGGTGCGGATATGTGGTCGGAAGCTCATTTCAGGGTCAAATATGACACTAAGGTTGTGAACAGTATGGTTCAGCCTCGGACAGATGCTAGCGAGAGTAATGGAGTTGGTGGCTGAGGAACGGAGTTTGTGGCGGGGCCCAAAGACACACTGGCTTCGGTCTTCCCAATATTTAATTGGAGAAAATTTCTGTTCATCCAGTACTGGATGTTGGACAAGCAATCTGACAATTTAGAGACCGTGAAGGGGTCGAGAGAAGTGGTGGTGAGGTAGGGCTGGGTGTCATCAGCATACATGTGGAAACTGACGCTGTGTTTTCGGATGATGTCACCAAGGGGCAGCATGTAGTTGGGAAATAGGAGGGGGGCCAAAGATAGATCCTTGGGGGACACCAGAGGTAACGATGCGGGAGTGGGAAGAGAAGCCATTGCAGGTGATTTTCTGGCTACAATTAGATAGATAAGAATGGAACCAGGCGAGTGGAGTCCCACCCAGCTGGATGACGGTGGAGAGGCTTGGAGGAGGATGTCAACCGTGTCAAAGGCTGCAGACAGGATTAGGAGGGATAGTTTACTTTTGTCACAGTCACAAAGGATGTAATTTGTGACTTTGATGAGAGCCGTTTCGGTACTGTGGCAGGGTCAGAAACCTGATTGGAGGGATTTAAACATGGAGTTGTGGGAAAGATGGGCATGGATTTGGGAGGCGACAACACATTCAAGGACTTTGGAGAGGAAAGGGAGGTAGATGATGGGGCGGTAGTTTGCAAGGACGGAGGGGTCAAGGTTAGGTTTTTTTGAGGAGAGCAGTGATGACGGCAAATTTGAAGGAGACGGGGACAGTACCTGAGGAGAGAGAACCGTTAACAATATCAGCTAACATGGGAGCCAGAAAAGGAAATTGGGTTGTCAGCAGTTTAGTAGGAATAGGGTCGAGGGAGCAGGAAGTGGGTCTCATGGACAAGATGAGCACGGAGATGTCATGAGGGGAGATCGGAGAGAAGCTGGAGAAAGATGCGAGTTCAAGGCTAGGGCAGGGGGAAACCTTTGAGGAAGGTTGGCTTGGTGGGCTAGGGGAAGGAAGGGAAGTGGCAGAGGCAGCTGATCGGATGGTCTCAAGCTCGGAGACCATCACCAAAGAAGTCCATGAGCTCCTTGCACTTGTTTTTGGAGTTGAGGGTGGAAGAGACCGGGTAGAGGGGTTTAACAAGATGGTTAGCAGTAGAGAATACAAGCCGGATGTTATCTTTGCATTCCAGAATGGTCCTGGAATAGTGAGCTGTTTTGGCAGATGAGAGCAGGACCCGATAATACTTTGTGGTCCAGCCAGATCTGGCGGTAAATGGCTAAACCAGTGGTCCGCCATATCCGTTCAAGTTTGCGTCCATTGGACATAAGGGAGCGAAGTAGAGGGCCGTACCAGGGGCGCGGCCAGCATGAGAGGGAGTAATGGTTTTAATAGGGACTAGGGCATCAAAGGTGGTGTTGAGGATGTGGTTGAGCAGATTGGCAGCTGCAGAAATGTCATGGTGAATGGAGGGCCAAAGGCTGGACAGTTGGGATTTCGTAACTCCAGTTGTGAGTTGGGAGAGAGTTTTTTCCAGGGGTGGGCACCAGAAGCAAGTAGGGTTGGGTGGGGGAAGGGGGATTTGGGGTGGAGAGCGATACAAGGAAGTGGTCAGAGATGGCCTTATCTGCGATCGACACAATGGGAGAGATGGCAAGATCAAGGCGTTTGGCCGTGAATATGGGCTGGGGAGTTTACATGGAGGGAGAGATTAAGGGAGGATAGAAGGGTAATGAACTCAGGAGAGAGAACATGATGTATTGAGATGGAGGTTGAAATCTCCGAGGATGAGAAGTTGCTTGGTACAGAGGCTGAGGGCGGGAAGCAGTGAAGATATCTCGGTGATAACATTTTTATGGTACTTGGGTGGGCGGCAGAGAATTCTAATATTATGTTCTAGAACGAGAATTTTAAATGAGGTGAGAGTGGTGGAATAATGTGAGGTGCTCAAAGGAGGAGAAAGTGCCAGAGGATTAGGGGGACAGACCAAGGTGTGATTTGATGATGAGAGCCCCACCTGCACTGCGGCAGTCTGGGCGGGGCAAGTGGTGGAAGGTTTAGCCAGGCGGGGAAGCATCATTTAGGGGTACGGTGTCAGCACCCCTCAGCCAGGTTTCCGTCAGGATGCAATCATCCATGATAAGCTCATGGATGGCAAGGGCCTTGTTATAAATGAACGAACGTTCTGGAGGGAGATGTGGAGAGGGTCGGTGATGGCTGTTCCAGTGCCAGGGTCAGCACTGGGAGGGATGAGTTGGATGGGGAGGAGATTGGCAAGATTAGCCCCCAGTGGGCACGCTGGGCAGGAGAGTCGGCGAGAGAGTAGGATGGGACAGTTGGGGTTGCTACTCATGAGGCAGCGATGAGTGCCTCGATGGGCCCTTCGGAGGATGCCAAAAGAGGCACAGAGGAAAGTTGTAGGCTTATCTAAGAGAGAGTCAAGCCTGGGACGGCGGCATGAGAGTAGGAAGGTCAAAGAGTAATGAAGGGTTTGAGTAGGGATTTGGGAGGACAGTGTACCCAAGAGAGGAGCAATGAAAGGAGGAATGGCGACAGGAGAGAGCAGTCAGGCAGGGGTAGAGAGAAAGGAAAAAAGGGGAAGAAAAAAATGGAAATAGAAATGATCGGCTCGGGTCCAGAACGGCAGCCAAAATGCACATGCAAATGGACACAGGGAAAACTAAAGTTACAGGGACCTGGTTATGTAACAATTTTTAGGATACATATTTTCTGGTAGTAACGGGGAATAGACAGGAGACAATAGGAGGGAGGGAGTCCAGCCTTAAAGTCGGAGGTACCTGGGAATGTGTCACTGTTTGCAGGGGCCTCAAACACACAAGTTTGAAAATTACTGATCTAGATAAAGGGTTTCGGCTGTTTGATGAAAGCAGTACATCTGACTTGCATCAGAACAAGGTTAATAAATGAGGAATAAATCAATGCCTACTCTCTCTATTGTACTGTTTAATACTAAGCTTTGAAATTCGGTGCAGTACTTTTCTCCTTTTGATGTGCTGCAGATAGTTTTTTTTGTTCCAGATATTGGTTATTATTTGAGGGAGGAATTAATTTAATTGGGCCTGAGGTGAAATGTAATTGATGCTCTTGTAACACTGACTCCATAGTGACCAAAGAAGATGGCCATTTAAATTGAAAATAAGTTTTATAATTGTGCACCTGTTATTTTCTGTTGGATCTGGTACATTTAGTTGACATTCACAAGTCTTGGCAATGCTAAGAAGAGATTTTTGCTTTGCACTAACACCAGTTATAGATGGGTTCCCAACCCTCCCGCTTTTGAGTGGGAGTCTACCAGAGTGGCAGTTGGTCTCCCAAGCGCAGCTGCTGGCAACTGTGGAAGAAACGGTCCTTGTGTGCGCTGTTCGTGCATGCGCAGTACCCCAGCTGTTGTGGCTTAAAACTAAACACGCTCTCTGGGCCCTGCTGGTCTCCCCATGTTGGAAACGCACTACTTCCTTACTAGTTGTGAGGATGACGGCATCGGGACCAATGAAAATCGCCTGGAAACTCCGTGAGGAGGGAGAGACAGAAACACAAACTGGGGAAGGAGAGCGAGAGAAACACAAACTGGGGCAGGAGAGCGAGAGAAACACAAACTGGGGAAGGAGAGAGAGAGAAACACAAACTGGAGAAGGAGAGAGAGAAACACAAACTGGGGAAGGAGAGAGAGAGAAACACAAACTGGGGAAAGAGAGAGAGAGAGAAACACAAACTGGGGAAGGAGAGAGAGAGAAACACAAACTGGGGAAAGAGAGCGAGAGAAACACAAACTGGGGAAAGAGCGAGAGAGAAACACAAACTGGGGAAGGAGAGCGAGAGAAACACAAACTGGGGAAGGAGAGAGAGAAACAAACTGGGGAAGGAGAGAGAGAGAAACACAAACTGGGGAAGGAGAGCGAGAGAAACACAAACTGGGGAAAGAGCAAGAGAAACAAACTGGGGAAGGAGAGCGAGAGAAACACAAACTGGGGAAAGAGAGAGAGAGAAACACAAACTGGGGAAGGAGAGAGAGAGAAACACAAACTGGGGAAGGAGAGAGAGAAACACAAACTGGGGAAAGAGCGAGAGAAACACAAACTGGGGAAGGAGAGAGAGAGAAACACAAACTGGGGAAGGAGAGAGAGAGAAACACAAACTGGGGAAAGAGAGAGAGAGAAACACAAACTGGGGAAGGAGAGAGAGAGAAACACAAACTGGGGAAGGAGAGCGAGAGAAACAAACTGGGGAAGGAGAGAGAGAGAGAAACACAAACTGGGGAAAGAGAGAGAGAGAAACACAAACTGGGGAAGGAGAGCGAGAGAAACACAAACTGGGTGTGATGAAATATTCCATTCATCACTGCCTGTGACTGTGGTTGGTTTCAGGTTTCCCCTCACCATTGTATTGCCTGTGACTGTGGTTGGTTTCAGGTTTCTCCTCACCATTGTATTGTATATTGGAATGTATGGAATGTGTTGTGTGTAGGGCTCCGCCCATACCTGGCCTCTATGTAAGCCAGCTCAGTCTGGCCTCATATCCAGTACTGCAGAGCGCCAGATGGAAGATACCTCTCTCCACTGCGTGTTATCTTCTAAGTTAATAAAAGCCTTGTTTTGTTCCGCTAACATCGAGTCTCGGGATTATTGAGGCACATCAATTTTATTAACTTATTTTTCAACACAATGGATCAACTCCTGAAACCCGAACGTTTGGATTTGGATCAGCATGCTCCGGACGCATCAGCACGCTTCGGACACTGGTTTATGTGTATGGAATTCTTCCTGGACAATTCCGCAGCCGTCAAAGACGCTACGGACGCTGCGAGTATGAAACTCGGAATTCTGCGGAATTGGGTAAGCCACCGGGTTTACCCCCTCATCCAAGACGCCGACACGTACCTGGCCGCCTGCGACATCTTAAAGGCGCATTACCAGCAGCCTACGAATGAGGTGTATGCTAGGCATCTGCTCGCCACTCGCGCACAGCGACCTGGGGAATCGGTGGAGGAGTTCCTAGGCACCCTGAAAATGCTTGGCAAAGACTGCAAGTGCCGAGATGTAAAAGCCGCAGTGTGCACCGACGAGCTTGTTCGCGATGCCTTTATCACAGGCCTCAGCTCCACTTACATCCGGCAAAGACTGCTGGAAAAAACGGGATTGGACCTGAAACAGGCTGCGGACACCGCGCGATCCCTGGATGTGGCCCAGAGAAACTCGGACGCCTACTCTTCAGCCCGCGCCGTCCACGCCGCCACGTGTGCACCGAGGGCGCCGCCATCTTGGAAGGCATCTTCCCCGCCCGGCAGCCCGACACCGTCGGGGCCCCGCTCTCCCCCCAGAAGCCCTACGACAGCCGCGACGCGTCGGGGACCCAACTGCTACTTCTGCGGGCAGCCAAAGCACACCAGAAACCTGTGCCCGGCGAAAGGCACCACCTGCTTTAAGTGCGGTAAGAAGGGGCACTTCGGGAAGGTGTGCAGAGGGAACCTCGCCGTAAAACCAAAACCCGCCACCGCCGCGTGTGCGCCGTGGGAGCGGCCATCTTGGACGCCATCTTGCCCGACCTCGTGGGGTCCGCCATCTTGTGAGCAGACAGCGTGGACGCCATCTTGTCTCGATCAGGGCCCTACAGTGGCATCGGTCACAGTGGACCAGACCAGGCCCCACCCGCTATCCAAATCAATGGTGGACATCGAGGTAAACGGGTGCCGGGTTAAATGTTTAATTGACAGCGGAAGCACGGAGAGTTTTATCCACCCTGAACTGGCACAACAACTCTCCCTAAAGGTGGTCCCTACTCGGGGTACCATCTCTATGGCTGATAGAACCCAGACATCGACCATTCTGGGTTACTGCACGGTACAATTGTCCGTTAACGGGACTGTATACGATAATTTTAAAGTATTAATCATGAAGAATCTATGCACGAGCGTGATCTTGGGCCTGGATTTCCAGTGCAACCACCAAAGCATCACGCTCAAGTACGGTGGGTCCCAGCCGCCCCTCACAGTGTGCGGCCTGGCTACCCTGAAGGTAAAGCCGCCTTCGCTATTCGCGAACCTTACCCCTAACTGCCGGCCAATAGCGACCAAAAGCAGGAGGTACAGCTGGGAGGACAGGCGGTTTATCGCGACCGAGGTAGACAGGCTCCTGAAAGAGCGCATTATTGAATGCAGCAATAGCCCGTGGCGCGCCCAAGTGGTGGTGGTAAGGGGTAGCGAGAAGAAACGGATGGTGATCGACTATAGCCAAACGATCAACAGGTACACCCAACTAGACCCCTACCCGCTACCCCGCATATCAGAAATGGTGAACCAAATCGCCCAATACCGGGTGTTCTCCACCATCGACCTCAAGTCAGCGTACCACCAGCTCCCTATCAGACCAGAGGACCGCCCGTACACCGCCTTCGAGGCGAACGGACGCCTCTACCAATTCCTCAGAGTCCCCTTTGGGGTGACGAATGGGGTCTCGGTCTTCCAGAGGGAGATGGATCGCATGGTCGATGACCACCACTTGCAGGCAACCTTCCCCTACCTCGACAACGTCACCATCTGCGGTCACAACCAGCAGGATCACGACTCGAACCTCGAGAGGTTCCTGAAAACCGCACAAAAACTCAACCTCACCTACAACGAGGACAAGTGCGTTTTCAACACCACGCGCCTCTGCATACTAGGCAGCGTGGTGGAGAATGGGGAAATCGGACCAGACCCCGACCGATTGCGTCCCCTACGGGAGCTGCCCCTGCCCAACACTCCCAAAGCCCTGAAAAGGTGCCTGGGGTTATTTTCTTATTATTCCCAATGGGTCCCCAACTACTCCGACAAAGCCCGCCCCCTCTTGAAAGCATCCTCTTTTCCGCTCTCTGCTGAGGCCCACGCCGCCTTCAAAAGCATTAAGCAGGATATTGAGCGGGCCACGCTACAGGCAGTGGACGAGAACACTCCATTTCAAGTGGAAAGTGATGCGTCTGACTTTGCCTTGGCGGCCACCCTCAACCAGGCGGGGCGGCCCGTAGCTTTCTTCTCGAGGACCCTCCAAGGGCCTGAGATCAGACACTCCTCCGTGGAAAAGGAGGCCCAAGCCATCGTGGAGGCAGTGCGCCACTGGCGCCACTACCTAGCCGGCAAACACTTCACCCTACTTACCGACCAGCGGTCGGTAGCGTTTATGTTCAATAATAAACAGAGGGGGAAGATCAAAAATGATAAGATTCTTAGGTGGCGGATCGAGCTCTCCACCTTCGAGTATGACATCATTTACCGGCCAGGGGCCCTTAACGAATCCCCAGATGCCCTCTCACGAGGGATGTGTGCCAGCGCCACCGGGGATCGGCTACAGACCCTCCACAACGACCTCTGCCACCCAGGGGTCACGCGGCTGTTCCACTTCATAAAGTCCCGCAACTTACCCTACTCGATTGAGGAAGTTCGGTCTCTGACCAGGAACTGCCGCACTTGCGCTGAGTGCAAGCCTCGGTTCTACCACCCTGAAAGAGCCCACTTAATCAAAGCTACACGGCCCTTTGAGCGGCTCAGCTTAGATTTCAAGGGCCCCCTCCCGTCCGTCGACCGCAATGTTTACTTCCTGAACATTGTGGACGAATACTCCCGGTTCCCATTCGCCTTCCCCTGCCCAGACATGACCAGCGCCACGGTCATTAAATGCCTCAACAGCCTGTTCTGCCTGTTCGGTATGCCGAGCTACATCCACACGGATAGGGGGGCGTCCTTCATGAGTGAAGAGCTACGCCAGTACATGCTGTCCAGGGGTATCGCCACGAGCCGTACCACCAGCTACAACCCCCGGGGTAACGGTCAAGTGGAGCGAGAGAACGGGACAGTATGGAAAGCAGTCACTCTAGCTCTAAGGACCAAGGGCCTCCCTATCTCCCGCTGGCAGGAAGTCCTCTCAGATGTGCTCCATTCGATATGGTCGCTATTGTGTACTGCCACTAATGCCACGCCTCATGAACGAATGTTTAGCTTTCCCCGGAAATCCACCTCCGGCGTATCCATGCCGTCATGGCTCTCCACCCCAGGTCCGGTATTCGAGCAAAGGCATGTGAGGGGCCATAAGACGGACCCTCTCGTGGAGCCAGTGCACCTACTCCACGCCAACCCCCAATACGCGTATGTCCGGCACGCCGACGGAAGGGAGGACACCGTGTCAATAAAAGACGTCGCCCCAGCCGGTAACGACAACAACCACGGCAATAGCAGCAACAACGACCACAGTAACTCTTACCCACCCACTACTCTTTCATCACCCCCGGAAGAACATCGACCAACGGCACCCCCACCAACTACCCCTTCAACAACCCTGGCGGCACCCCCGGCAGAGACCCAGGAGGCCACCAGGGACACCCAGCCGACACCCGCGACACCACAACAGCCACGTCGGTCGCAAAGGACTACCAAACCCCCGAACAGATTAAATCTATAGAAGGGGTGAATGTGATGAAATATTCCATTCATCACTGCCTGTGACTGTGGTTGGTTTCAGGTTTCCCCTCACCATTGTATTGCCTGTGACTGTGGTTGGTTTCAGGTTTCTCCTCACCATTGTATTGTATATTGGAATGCGTTGTGTGTAGGGCTTCGCCCATACCTGGCCTCTATGTAAGCCAGCTCAGTCTGGCCTCATATCCAGTACTGCAGAGCTCCAGATGGAAGATACCTCTCTCCACTGCGTGTTATCTTCTAAGTTAATAAAAGCCTTGTTTTGTTCCGCTAACATCGAGTCTCGGGATTATTGAGGCACATCACTGGGGAAGGAGAGAGAGAGAGAAACACAAACTGGGGAAGGAGAGCGAGTGAAACACAAACTGGGGAAAGAGAGAGAGAAACACAAACTGGGGAAGGAGAGAGAGAGAAACACAAACTGGGGAAGGAGAGAGAGAGAAACACAAACTGGGGAGAGAGAAACACAAACTGGGGAAGGAGAGAGAGAGAAACACAAACTGGGGAAGGAGAGAGAGAGAAACACAAACTGGGGAAAGAGAGCGAGAGAAACACAAACTGGGGAAAGAGAGCGAGAGAAACGCAAACTGGGGAAAGAGAGCGAGAGAAACACAAACTGGGGAAGGAGAGCGAGAGAAACACAAACTGGGGAAGGAGAGAGAGAGAAACACAAACTGGGGAAGGAGAGAGAGAGAAACACAAACTGGGGAAGGAGAGAGAGAGAAACACAAATTGGGGAAAGAGAGAGAGAAACACAAACTGGGGAAGGAGAGAGGAGAAACACAAAATAGGGAAGGAGAGAGAGAGAAACACAAACTGGGGAAGGAGAGAGAGAGAAACAAACTTGGCAAGGAGAGAGAGAGAAACACAAACTGGGGAAGGAGAGAGAGAGAAACACAAACTGGGGAAAGAGAGAGAGAAACACAAACGGGAAAGAGAGCGAGAGAAATACAAACTGGGGAAGGAGAGCGAGAGAAACACAAAGTGGGGAAGGAGAGAGAGAGAAACACAAACTGGGGAAGGAGAGAGAGAGAAACACAAACTGGGGAAAGAGAGAGAGAAACACAAACTGGGGAAAGAGAGAGAGAAACACAAACTGGGGAAGGAGAGAGAGAGAAACACAAACTGGGGAAGGAGAGCGAGAGAAACACAAACTGGGGAAAGAGCGAGAGAAACACAAACTGGGGAAAGAGAGAGAGAAACACAAACTGGGGAAGGAGAGCGAGAGAAACACAAACTGGGGAAGGAGAGCGAGAGAAACAAACTGGGGAAGGAGAGAGAGAGAAACACAAACTGGGGAAGGAGAGAGAGAAACACAAACTGGGGAAGGAGAGAGAGAGAAACACAAACTGGGGAAGGAGAGAGAGAAACAAACTGGGGAAGGAGAGCGAGAGAAACACAAACTGGGGAAGGAGAGCGAGAGAAACAAACTGGGGAAGGAGAGAGAGAGAAACAAACGGGAAGGAGAGAGAGAGAAACACAAACTGGGGAAGGAGAGAAAGAGAAACACAAACTGGGGAAGGAGAGAGAGAAACACAAACTGGGGAAGGAGAGCGAGAGAAACACAAACTGGGGAAGGAGAGCGAGAGAAACAAACTGGGGAAGGAGAGAGAGAGAAACACAAACTGGGGAAGGAGAGAGAGAAAAACACAAACTGGGGAAGGAGAGAAAGAGAAACACAAACTGGGGAAGGAGAGAGAGAGAAACACAAACTGGGGAAGGAGAGCGAGAGAAACACAAACTGGGGAAGGAGAGAGAAACACAAACTGGGGAAGGAGAGCGAGAGAAACACAAACTGGGGAAGGAGAGAGAGAAACAAAAACTGGGGAAGGAGAGCGAGAGAAACACAAACTGGGGAAGGAGAGAGAGAGAAACACAAACTGGGGAAGGAGAGAGAGAAACACAAACTGGGGAAGGAGAGAGAGAGAAACAAACTGGGGAAGGAGAGAGAGAAACACAAACTGGGGAAGGAGAGAGAGAGAAACACAAACTGGGGAAGGAGAGAGAGAGAAACACAAACTGGGGAAGGAGAGAGAGAGAAACACAAACTCTGGGGAGGGAGAGTTCATTTTGGCCTGTGACCTGCGCTGTTTTACAATGGCCCAGAAATTCGAGTCGGGGGCTTGCCGCGCGTGTAAGCCCCCGATCTGCACTTACCCGACGCGCCGGCCGTTGAGCTTCAGGGACGCCTGGAATTGCTGTTTTAAAATGTTGACTCCCGGGCAGCCTCTGACGTCACGCCGCCCACGAGTGCAGCCAGCGCGAAGCCTGTAGCGTGCTGTGCAACTGAGACACGCCCCTTGAGGTCTCAGTTTAACAGGACACGCCCCCAATGTTTCTGCCAAGCTGCTAAGCATTTTTACATGCAAAGCAGCAGTTTAAATAGGTTTTTGGAAATTTTTTGAAGCTTTTGGTAACTTTTATAAACTTTTAGAAACGTTTACATTATTTTGAAGAATCTGAAGTAGTTTTAAACAGAATTAAAGCAATTTAAAGACTTTTAAAAGCCCTAAAAGAATTTTTTTAATTCCATTTATTTATTTAGCAATGTCGTCGTCATACGTGTCTTCACACTGTTCCCTTTGGGGAACTGTATGAAGTGGTGGAAGGATTTATGGCCATGATTAACGCTCATTCCGTGACCGTAACCATCTTTGAACCAGCCATTAGGGCGGTTAGTCCTATGGCGGGAGGGTTTTACGGGCTCCCACAAGCTATACAAGGAGGGGGGGCCACCCACACCCACGGACGCAAATATCCCACTGGATGTCAACCCAGAATTTAGAGCCGGAGCTCCGACTCCACTTGCCGGGACTGTCTGGAGCGGGGTTCGAAACCCTACCCTGATCTGGCCCAGCGGCGGGGATCCTACCGCTATGCCAAAGGCCCAATCCGATTAGCAACGTGAAATGGCTGGAATGAGCACAATTCACGGCATTAAAAGAACTCACAATTGAACTGATGATGACCTCAGCAATCTCCTCAAGGAGGTGGAGGCGCAGCGCCTGCTCATCATTGGTAATGAGAAGTCAAAGGCGCCGCAAAAAGGGCAGATGATAGCTTGGTCTTTCAAGTGGCAGCATAGGGCTCCAGTCACGGGGAGGGAAAAGGCGCAGGAAACGTATGGGTGTCACCTTTTGTGCGGAGTGGGCCTTTTGCGTAGCAGTAAGCATCCCCGCCGCTGGGCCAGAAGGAGTAGGGTTTCGAACCCCACTCCAGACAGTCCCGGCAAGTGGAGTCGGAGCTCCAACTATAAATTCTGGGTGGACATCCAGCGGGATACTTGCGTCCGTGGGTGTGGGTGGCCCCCCCCCCTCAGATGGGTTGTGGGAGCCCGTAAAACACTCACGCCATAGGACTAACCACCCTAATGGCTGGTTCAAAGATGGTTACGGTCACGGAATGAGCGTTAATCACGGCCATAAATCCTTCCACCACTTCATACAGTTCCCGAAAGGGAACAGTGTGAGGATACGTACAACGATGACCTCTTGCGCAATGCACCTCCTTGGACCCTCAGTCGCAGATGCGAGGGGGCAAATCGTGCAATTGTTAAATTTTTCATTTTATTGACATGTAAAATGTTGGCCCAGTAATTCCCTTCCAAATGCGCGAGTACGGTCGGGGTACTTACGCGTCTGGCCGGAGGAAATGCCGGTTTTCAGCATGCACAGCGCATGCGGGGAAAACCGGCATTTCCTGTCCTCTGAACGAAGGGGTTCAGAGGCAGAACGCGTGCGCAGTAAAATTCGCCGCCTTCATTCATGCTTTCAGTGAGGTCAAGTCCTTACAACTTACACATGAAAAAAGCATGGGTACAGTTGCTCCAGAGGCTGCGGAGGAAGATATTTCTTATTGTGGAGCTTCTGAAAGTATGTATGTCTGTATATATTCCTTTGCGTGTTATGTATATATTCCTTTACTTATGTGTATGAATGTATTATTTAATTATGACTTTCAGAGAAAGTAACTTATTGAAAAATCATAATTAAAAACATACATTCATACACGTAAGTAAAGGAATATAAAACATACATACATATACGTAAAGGAATATATGCGGACATACATACATAATTACTTATTACTGATGAAAAGTTTCTTTCTTAAAAGTGCTGGAAATGTTACATTACTCATTTTAGAACACTCATTTTCACATTCAATTCACACAGCCACAATTGCTCCTTCTACCTACCGTTCTGAAAACCCGTTTAAAAAAAAAAAATTTTAACTTTAAAACTTACTTAAAATTTCTTAAAATAACTTCCCTCCCTTTCCCAAACAAAAATATTGCCTTTCAGAAGCTCCACGATAAAATATATCTTCCTCCGCAGCCTTGGAACAACTTTACACATGCTTTTTTCAAGTGTAACTTGTAAGGACTTACCCTCACTGAATCCATGAATGAAATCGACAAAGTTCACTGCGCAAGCGCTGCCTGTGCAGTCGCACGCGCTGTGCCTATGAACCCCTTCGTTCCGAGGACTGGAAATGCCGGCGTTCCCCGCATGCGCTGTGCATGCTGAACGCCGGCATTTCCAACGGCCAGATGCGTGAGTACCCAGACCGTACTCACGCATTTGGTCACGAATTTCTGGCCCAATGTGGTTTTGTTCCAGGAGTCGGGCAGTTTTGGTGCTCCTCTCTGAGGACTGAGCCTCACCTCCCTGAAGCTGGGCTTCAGCAGTGGAGTATGGGAGTCAGTGAATTGAATTAGGTTTCGTTTTGGTTTTCTTTTATTGTTTTTAGAACTTGCTGTGCATTGTAAAAAGTCATAAAACTTGTATGAAATCTTTAGTTAGAAGTTACTTATATCGATGATGTTTTTGTTGAATCCGTGGTATTTACTTGGTGTTTCTCATTGAAGTCGATACTGTAGAAACATCAAGTAGTTTTTATTTAAACATTACTTATCCTTAAATCCTTTATTCTTGTATTCTGTCTTTGATAAATTATGTTACTCATCTCACTATAAAACAAAAAGTAAAATATTTTATTCTTGGTTTGGCGATACACTCAGCTAAGGTAAATGCAACAGCATTTGCAAACGGTGGGCAAATGTGCGATTAAGCATCACATGAATGGTATCATGTGGTCAAATGTCACCTGATCAAATCTCCAGGAATACATCAAACCAGAGTAGCAACCCTAGTTATAGTGTTAATGTAGCAAGAATCCTGGAGTTGGGGCCCAACCTGACAACTGAGTAAACCGGAGTGAGACTCCCTGGAAGATGTAGTTTCACTCCAGTTTGATTCAGAGTCTGAGGTTTGACACCTGATTTACATTCCACAAGTTTAGTATCAGTGCAAAGCTGAAATCACTTTGTACTGATGCTAAACTTGTACTGTAAATGCACCATAAGTTACTCCAGTTTGCTTAATGGCTTGTTGCACATGATCATTCATGCACTCTATTATTTTATCTTTACGATGTTTTGCTAGTTTCCTCACTTGCTCAGCTGAATGTGTTGATGCTTGCTGGGTTACAATTTCATGGGCACTGGCTGCCCTCTGGTATCTCACTGTTAAAGAATTTGGGTCTGCACTAGCTATTTTCTCCCCTACTCCCCATAAAACTTGACTGGAAGCAAGGAAAATTGTTAGACCCGTGTGTTAATGGAGACACGAAATGCAGGAGTTGATTTAACAAGTGTTTACTGAACAAAGTCTGGAGGTGAACTAACTACACAAGACGCTACACAGGCTTATATACCCGAGTGGTCACTACTGGTACTACAGGGGCTTCAAAAACATAGTTCCTCTTAAAGGTACATACACTACAAAAATCATATGTGTTTCTTAAACACAGAGCTCCCTGTTAAACACACATTCAGACAAAACCCACAAAATGTTTGTCTTTGAATTGAACAACTTGACCCCTCCCTTTAGACGTGACGGCCTAGAAATTCGGTGGAGGCCCAAACGGGGCGCCAAGCTCGCCTGGGCGCCGGAATTACCGCTGCGATCGGAGCCGTTGCGCCTGCCGGAAATTCAGCTTGAGCGCCCCAAGAGGGACGCGGGGCACCTCGAGCAGCGCCCCGCGTCCCTCTTGGGGCGCTGAAACTGAATATTGCAGCACAACGTGCCGCAGCACCACACGCTGTGGCACGGCGCGCTGCAATACTGCAGGCCTTCCTCCCCTTCTTAAGGGGGAGGGGCCTGCACCAGCGCGATGACCGATCGCGAGTGCCGGCAAAAGAGCCCGGCACCGAGGAGAATGCCGGGCTCTCGGGACACAGCCGGCACTGCCCGGGGGGGATCAGGAGGCCGGGGACGGAGGTGCTGGCAGGCGGCCACTGAAAAAAATGGCCGCCCCGCACCTCCACCTTAATTTGCGCCACTACCGCCACAGGTAGGCCCCGTGAACCGGGCGCGATTTGCGAACGGCGTTAGAGGCGGTCGCTGCCAAATATCGGGGCGGTAGCGGGGCGCTGCGCACACCGACGATGTCATTGGTGGCGGCGCAGCGCTACAGGCTAACGCCGCCATTAGCACCCTGCTAAATATTGCGGGAGGCGTGGCCAGTGGCGCTAAAGCCACTGAGTGCCCTCTTTAGGCGCTAACTGGTGGCGCAGCCCACCGAATTTCTAGGCCGACATCTGTTCTGGGGTTATTAACTATCCATATAAGCTGGGCCATTTTCTATAAGTGAACCTGACTTTTAACCATATGTACCGTGATGGAAAGAACGATGCCAATACCATGGTACATCGTGGAGTGACAGAGAAAGGAGTTGTAAGAGGTGTTTGGACAGGGAGGGGAAGAGCTTGGAGCTGTGCTGAGGGCAGGAGGGTGTGTGAAAAAAGAGGGGAAGAATAGAGGGACAGTGCCAGCATAAAATGGGAGGAGAAGAAGAAGAGTATTGAGGTGAATCATGGGAGGGAGAGAAAAGTGAGATATGAGTGGGGCAAGGAGAAGAGGGAGAGAAGTGTGCCAGCATGAATTTGGGAAGGAGGGAGAAGAGAATGCCACCTTGATCTGGGGCAGTGAGGGACAGAGATGGAAAAGTGCCAAAGCATCAAAAAGATATGAAAAGAACAAGAAACTGGTTCATTTTAAGCAGGTTCTCTATGGTGGTGATATTTTACAAGTAACAAGTGAGCTCCATGATGTACTATTTAATGGCACATGACGAGAAAAGTTTGAATATCCTTGATAGTGATATACATGTGTATATATATTATATGTATATGTGTGTGTGTGTATGTGTATATATATATATATATATATACATGTGCCTCGTGCTTAGCGATACCACCGTTTGTGATTACTCTGGAGAATTGGTTGGCTTTCACTTTAGGATTTATTTTTGCTTGAATCCTTGGCAGCTGGGCTGTAAATATTGCAGTGATTGAATGTATTTTTGACCTTGGTTTTATAGTAGAACTATATCAGTACTGGAATATTTTGAGGGGAGGCTTAAAATGGTGACTGGCAGAACTCGCCATGAAATTAGTACATTAAAAAGAAAACTAATTTGTTACACAGAAGAAGGTATTGTTCTTTGACAAGTGACTATGTTGTCCTTTGTCTATTATCGTATAGTGGCTATATCTCACAGCCGGCCACGAATGGTTCCTTTCAGAATAATAACAATAAAATTCAGTATATTGAAAAGAAATGGATAGCTTAAACAGTGCATAAAAATAATTGCTAATATAATTGAATGAATAATGGCCCTTTTTCTGAATACTAAATGAAGACTGCATTTATTTATAGAGCCACACTTGGATCGTCATAAAGTAATTTCAGGTACCAAGGGTTATCATAGCTCTTGGGTAGTGTACTGAGTATGTACATACTGGTACTTTACATCAATCTGGAGAACAATAATATTATCATTTATATAGCTTTTATAAAATGCTCTTTATGGATGTATGTCGTCTGTATTTTAATTATATTTTTTCTTTTCCTTGTTTGGCACATTGTGGTGGTTATTCTTCGGTTTTTGTTGCAGTGTTGTGAACAGGACCGATCTTTACAGTTCTTCAATACTATTGAGTATGAGTGAAATGTCATACTGTTGGAGGCATAATTGATGCTGAAAGTGAGGACCATTTGAATTTAGAGGTTACTTTGGGCCACAAAAGGCTTTGTTTTGCAGTTAGATTGTTGACCAACATGTGCCTGCTAAGAGAAAGTAAATGGCAGTACCAGTTGACTACATTTTGTACAGATTATAATCTTGCATTTTTTCCTAAATACTGCCAAGTTGTGAAATATCAAACCTAACAGGTTTTTTAATTTCAAATTAAATTTCCTGTCATTCAGTTTAAATTTAAACTGAACAGTTGTATCTGTTATACTGGACATCATCACCAGTTGAAACGGAAGGAGGAGAAGCTAAGGACAAAGTGTAACTTCATTTTAGAACATTCTTCATTCTGATATATGGTATCTCAACAATGGTTACATCCAAGACAACATAATTTATGTGTAAGAAGACTCCGTTTATGTTGGCCATTGGACGGATCCAGAAATGAATGCTGTCTTCCCTTTTATCCCCTTGGCTTACACACAAATCTTTTGACTTCAACAAATTTGATCTCTGTTTTACCCAGCATCACTATCCTAAACTTATATGTGATTTAAGTGGCACAGTATCCAAGTGCAGTCCAACACATACATCTTGTTATTTTGAGTCAGAAAGCCCGAGGGATTTGAAGTTGGATTTTAAACTATGGGTGAGGTGCGAATAGAAGTGAACAAGAAAAGAAAACAACAATTTTGCTAACTCTAGGCGAGCCTGTCTCTTTTTAAAAAACCTGAAATGTTTTGCAGCCGTTTGACTACATAGTGCAATGGTGACTAGCACAAAATATCATTACCATGCATTACATTTTTGTAATGAAATAGTGTGTGGCAAACAAGCAACTGAAGTCTGTTGCAGGAACCACAGTAATGAAAAGGCACTTTTATGTTTTAATATGTATGCTGTTATTATCTCCCTCTCCCAACAAATTCAGTCAGTGGCTGGACAGATGACCTGCTCCCATGTCTCTGCTCATACTGCTGCATGACCAGAAGCTGGGATCTACACAAGTGGGCTGGGGTAACTCTCACTTTTAAAAATATTTTTTCTTCTCTTCCCCACAAATAGAAGGAAAGCTATTCTAGGGCTGTCATGGTTGGTTATTAATAATCTCTGACTTGGAATGCCCATCTGCAGTTGTTTAATTATTTCACTGTCTGGGAGACACCCCGAGCGCAGCATTGATTTGTTAGCTCTATACTTTAAAACCAGCAAGTGTCTGTGGGTTCTTTCATGTCCATTTCACTTCAGTTACTACATCTGTTGACATTTACTGGGTACACAATGTATTATTGACTTGCTTCAGCAGTTACTGAATATTAAACAATATGCTACTGAAAAAAGTTAAAAATACTGTAATTTACAAATTAGTTTCATTCATTTTTTTTATTTTAACACTCAAGTTGATGCAACTTATGAAGAAAATTGATATTCAAAATAGTTTTTTTAAAGGATATCTTGCAGGCAAGTATTTAGATGTCTATGCTGAGTTAACACAGTTGTCTTATAACCTTGATGTCACCAGGCAAGAAGTATACTAAACATTTTTTTGAATATGTGTGTGTGCCTATGCATTTATGCTGAATTCCTCAATGTTTTCAAAAGTTAAAATTATTTGTTTTAAAAAAAAATAATGTGTCCCTTTGGAGTGAACTAATGGTTTGTGATCATTTGTACAAGCTGATATTTGGTAACAAAGTGATGGTTAATACATTAACCGGTCAATAACGAATCCCTGCGTTCCTGGTTGAGCTCATAATCTGCAGCCTCAGGCATCTCTACTCCCTCTGGGCCCCACACTTGACCTCTCCATTCTGTCTGTGCACTGTATGGAGCTGGGTAGTACAGAAGCAAGTTGGAGGATTCTGTAAAATTTGAGTGCATCAGCAACATTTGGTGCTCCAGCCTGAACTCCAGGGAGAGAGTGAGAACCGAGGCCACACCATTACCCAATTCTGGCTTTTGATCCTAACTGCGCCAGTTGTTGCTCAACCCAGCCCCCTTAATAATTTCAGGCCAGTTGTGAGGATGATACTTTATTTTTAAAATGTCGAAACTTGGCATTTTAGTTATGGGTGTGAAAGGAGGCAGATGACATGACACACGGGTTTATGCAGCCAACCAGTGCTACCCATTGGGGTAGATTTTTGCCTTTACTGCTAGGGCAGTAATCTGGCTGGGTGGATCGTATGCCCTTTATAGAACTTGCCTGATTTTCGTTAATTTTAATGAAATGAAAATCAGGTGGGTCCTTTAAGTGGCGTGCAATCTGCCCCGACGGATTACCATCCGGGTGATGAAGGTTAAAAAATCTACTTCATTGGGTTATTAATCTGTGTGGATTATGGTTCCAAATCTTTTTGTCTCTGTTCATCATTCTGTACATATTCTTTGCATATCTACGATCAGTGACACCCGATCTAAATGTTATTTAAAAAAAATCTTGCATCTGGCTGTACTTCCCGTCTGCAAGCCAACTGCCTGTGTTAAAATTCTGAGTTATGCTTTTCATGTCAACATTTAACATTGAAACCCCATATGTAAACTTATAAATAATAATACATATTTCACCATAATGTGATTAAAGTTACACACTGGATTCCTTTTTGTGTCTTTTAATACCATTTATTGAAGCTTTTACTTTAAGGCCTCAATCTGTCTGAAAAGCCTGAGATTCAACTGGATAGTTTTGATCACAGCAATTGGAGAGAATTTACAACTATGCCTGTATCTTCTGAACATCTGCAGTTTGCAGATTTTCCCAGCATGCAATCTGTGCACCAGCCTGTGGTGTTGTCCCCAATTCTGTAAAGATTTGAACGTTTCTTTATTTTCCGCAAAATATTTTAAAACAAAATGGAGGTTGAATTCTGGCAAGTCATAGTATTTATTTCGATTCATTAAAATTTGTGCTTTTCTGTTATGAACTGTTCAGCCAGACAACAGCTGTGATTAGCATTTATGATTATAGTGTCTTTGTTGACAGAAAAGAAAACATTGTTTATCGAGAATCTATTTTTAATTGATCTTGAGGCTGCAGGAAACTTTTTTGATAATAAAACACGTAAAAATTTATTTACACAATTTCTAAGTTTTTTATAAGTAATTTTTTTATTAATGGAAGTTTATGTTTATTAACAATAACAATAACTTTTGCATTTATATAGTGCCTTTAATGACGGAAAATGTCCCAAGGCTCTTCACAGGAGCGATTATCAAACAAAATTAAAGATTGTAGAAGTTGGCAAACTCACCAGTAGTGCACTAAATTGTAAACAACCCACTCCTACACTTCTATTGCATTCCAGGCACACACATTTGGAAATTATGCACCCCCAGCGCTATGATTTAAAAATTCTTGTCCGAGATTTCACCCTACTCTTCCTTAGTAATTTCCTGCTATCCTTATGGCTCTGCTTCCACTCCTGTAACACCAGGCTTCTCCTGATGAACCACCATTGATTGCCACTTGTTTGGCTACTACACTCTTCTGGTAGCCCCTGTCTAGTTCCTCGCACCTTACCAGCTCCTTTGCTGCTTCCGAAAACCACCTTAAACCATTCTCTGATTTATGCCTTTGGTCCCCCACTTTACCCTTTCCAACTTGTCCCTTTCCCTTCCGGCATCCATTGTTTTGTTCCAATGTTAAACATTTTGAGACTTCTTCCTATGTCTGAATAGTGGTATAAAAGTGCAAGTTTTTGTTATCATCGCCATTTTTGCCAAGCTTGCATATACAGTAGGTTGCTGCTTGGCAAGAGACCTATATGGCAGGAACTCCAGGTGTGAGCACCCTTCTAAAACCAATATAAAAACAGGTAGAGGTACAGTTGTAGCATCCTTTTCTAAACCAACATCTTTCATTTTGATAATCTAAATCTTTCATTCTCCTAATTGGAGCTGATCAAAATCAGTTTGTTTAAAAAAAATTACAGGTTGATCTGTGAAGATTTGACCGTTTCTTTATTTTCCGCAAAAGTTTTAAAAGAAATCACAAAAGTGTTAAATTATTTGAATTTCATCTGCTATAGCGAATTCTAGTTAAAATTAGGGATTGGGGGAATATTTTAACAGCCACATCATCTGGTGGAGTAATTCTGACATAGCTCCAAACCCAAAGGCTAATGAAAGTTCCAGATGAAAAAAAAATTACAAATTCACTTTTTAATATGTAGGCCAGATTAAGGCTTCCTACCTTTGCTGAGGGCTTGGCATTAAGCACGCCTGTGAGCCAGGATATGGTGCGGTGCCCTTCCTTGCCCTCTTTTGCTCATGCTAATGAAGCTCCTCCCAGCTTTGGGTGGGAGCTTCAGTTGTCCACCCCAGGTGCTGCTGGAATATGGAAGGAACCAAAACGGGAATCAGGTGGAACTAATTACTGGATCTGACCTTTGCCACTGCATTAGTGCCCGATTTTGGCATGAAGACGACTAAAACTGCCCCCCACAGTTGCTTCGAGGTCAATTGTCACTTCTTTTTGCAAAAAAATTCAAATTTATAACAGGTTTTGTCTTCAGATTAGCTGAATATTTGTTGAGGCCCTTTTAGCAGCACCACAGATGGGTTTCCGTAGTCTATTTCAATGTCGGTCTTGGGTGTGAAAGTTATGATGGGAAGATGGTCATTCCAAAGAAATATTTGAATTTGAATTTTTGTAGTTTTGTGTAATTCCCTCTACCATTCGCATTGGAGATGATAGGCTGAAGACCTGCTTCCAACTCTCCACTGATGCTTCAACATGGGATGATTACCTTTAAATTTTCTTTCCCTCTTTGATGAAGAACTTATTTTCTGCTCAATGCCTGCTTAAAAATTAGTATATAAATAAGTTAATGTATTAGTTTGATTCGGACTTCCAATGCAACTGTTGACAGCATTTTCCTGTAATTCACTTACTTTATTGTAGGACCACAATCCTATGTGGTGATTTGTTGAGGATTAATGTTAGAATACTGCAATATGCTGTACCCAGCGTATGAATATAAGTCGACTCAAGTGATTCCCAAGCAGTGAGCTCCTGATTTCAATCATTCCATCATGAATTGATGTCAGTGGAGCTCAGGCACTTCCTCACAGAGTGGAGGGAGGGGTGAGTGTAAAGTCTGTGGGTTGTGCAGTTAATTACGACACAGACTTCAGGAGTAACATACAACAGGACTTTACTATTCGAAGGTCAGGGCGAATCTGCCCTATAAATCATGCCACAGCACTTATATACCGGTGTGGTCACCGTCGGTATTACCGTATACAGAAGCCAAACAAGTAGTGCCACACCTAAAATAGTTTTCTTAAAGGTGAACGGTTACATACAATAGTCTCTTAAAGGTAGACGGTTACATACACTACAATCCTCCCTTTTTAGCTTACAACATACTATTTCTCATTAACATACATATATTCAACTTCAGGTAAACAATTTACAGATATAGTCTCTGTGGGAAACAGTTCACAGGTTCAGTCTCTGTGGGAACAGTGTATAGATTCAGTCTCTAGTCTTGACTCGGTCCGAACAACATCGCTGTGGTGTAGCCGGTTCACATTGCTAGCGTGACTCCTCCACTAGTCTTCCCCTTGACGTAACAGCTTGAACTCCCGTCCTGCTGAACCAGCAATGCTGACTTTTACAAACAGCTGTATTGCCTTGGTAATTTTCCTTACTTTCCAACTGATTTATCTCCCTTTGTAGGGCCCACGTGCATGATCTGGTAGGAGTGATAATGATTTTGATGGTTATCATCTTCTGCTTCTTTTTCTTTTCTGCTTCTTGGAGACTCTCGGGGCTCCCTTATCAGCTGCCAGCTGTAGCGCCACCATCTCTCTATGTTCCTTAGACTTTAAGTGCTTCATCCTGATTCCTGCACTTTGGGAGTTTTCATCACAAGCTGGGCCGACCAGATCCTCGTAATATTCAGTGTCACTCAACAGGTCATGATAATATTCGGTGTCGTCCTGAGCTAGTCTAGCGAGAGGGCCTGCTACTTCTTCCGTACCCAACTGGACGTTAGCCGACTGTTGTTCCCTCCCTAGACATCTTTCCTGAAGAGACTTCTTCATGCGTTCATATTCATCCCGCTCTTCCTGGGTTTCCTGCAAATCCTTCACTAATGACCTCGTTTGTGATTTCAACACTTCCCCTTCCCTCGGGGATTGATTGATCAGGCTATTCAATCCTTCTACTGGAGCAGCTGTTTCAACATTCTGCTGTTCACATTGACGTGATTCAGCGTACTTTTGGCATCCCTGTAAAATCTGTGTTGCAACCTCAGCTATTTCCATAACTTTTGAGAGCTCCGAACTCCTTCCCTTTGAAGATTGAAGCTCGTGTTCAGATTGTTCCCATTGTAGAGTCTTGTCCTTCAGCATATGAAGGAGTTGGCTGACCGTTAACTCTTCCACGGGAACACTGTGGGTCAGAGTCTTCTCCATTTCATCCACCTTTTCCTCCAATGCTTTCACCTTCTTTTCCTCTTGTACTTTGGCTTCCAGCGCTCGGAGAAGTTGCGCCTTGATGCTCTCTAGCTCATGTTCAGAGGCCATTCTTACAGTCTCTGTTTCTTACAGTTCCCTTTTCTTCCACTGAACGGATTCCCAGTTGAATCTGTTCTTCAAGTTGTTGAATCTCGGTCATTGCCGCCCCATATTTGTCTTGGGTTTCCTTTAATATTTTTATGAGTTCTTGTACATCTTGTCTTTCAGGTTCTGCCATGTCTTTCACCTCTAATTTCTCATCTATGGATGGAACTTCTACCGATGAGTCTGTCTTGGCCTTGAGCTCATCAAGAATTTCCTGCAGCCTTTGGACTTCTTGCTCATGTTCAACCTTCAGTTGCTCATATGCTTCCACTGAAACTAGCTTTTCGGAGGTTGCCGAGTTAACCCCTTCCAGAATTGTAGCCTGGGCCTGTTCATACTCTTCTTTCAACTTCTCACACTCTGCTTGTAAGGAGTCGTAGAGAAGAACTGGAATAAAATCCTGGCTTCCTGAAGATTCCTCTTCATTTGCTTCTTCCTGCAAATATTCTAACTCCTGAACAGCATAAGGGAGATGTGATCGGTAATTGGTCACGATGGCTCTATGGTCGCTCTCTGCTTGAGCTAGCTGCTTCTGTTGTCTTTCCAGATTCTCCCATTCGGTGTCATAGAACTTTTTCATTGTTTTCATCTCTTGTACGAGGCGGTAACTCAATTGTTCTAGTTGTTGTCGTAATTTGAAATAAGTTTGAGTCCGAGCTCGGTGTTCTTCCGTCATGGATATGTCCGTAACTTGAACAGGCTCAGAATTTTCTGTCGAACTAGGTTGTCGTTGTTCGGTGGAGTTCTGTTCTGAAACTTTGTTCTTCTCTGGAGCATAAGCCTTTATGCATGCCTTTGTTTTTCCAACCTTCGTCGGCAAGTCCATTTCAGCCTTGTCTTTCATATTTGGGTTGGTCTTATCGTCATCCGTTTCAGAATCTGAGCTGATTGTCTGCACCGAGTCCTCACTCGTTATGGCTTTTAGATAGTGCCATTCCATGTCTATTTTCTTGATCCACTCCCGTCCTAGAAGTGGTGGTCCTCCCTCATGTAGTACGTATAAGTTCATTCTTGGGTGCTCTTTACCCCTATCTCTCACTTTGACTCTTATCTTTCCCATGGGGTATACTTTATGCCCCGTGTATGTCTGCAATACGAACTTGGTATCTCTTAAGGGTATATGTGAGAATAGCCGGCGGTAATCCCTTCGATTTATGACTGATAGAGCTGATCCAGTGTCCAACTCCATTTTCACTTGGATTCCAGCTATTTTTAGCATGACCCAGATAGTTTGTAGGTCAGCTTCCTTACTCACATTGTGAATTCTCAGACTACCCAGCTCCTGGCCGTTTGGGTCTGAGTCTGAATTCTGTTCGTCTGAACTCTTCTCAGCTACCTTGTTGTACTTTTCCTGTGATGGCTTCCTTTGGTTGTTGGTCCTTTGGTTGTTGGTCTTCTTCCCTGACCGGCATACCTTAGCTATGTGACCCAGTTTGCCACATTTCCTACATTCCTGGTTCTTAAACCAGCATTGGTTCTGGTCGTGTGTTGTCTTCCCACAACGATAGCATTTTGTTGTTGTCGAAGTAATTTGATCCACACTTAGTGCTGCTGTCTTTAGCTGCATTTCCGCAGTTCCCTTCGCTGCGGCTTCGTGCGATGCTGCAATAAGGACAGCCCTGTCAAGTGTAAGGTCGTTCTCTTCGAGTAGTCGCTTTTGCGTTCCTTCCTTTGCCAACCCGCACACGAACTTGTCTCGCAATGCCTCTGTCAGATTCCCTCCAAACTGGCAGTATTTCGCTAGTCTACGCAGTTCGACCAAGTATTCTGCGTTGCTTTCGTCTTTCCGTTGCGTTCTCGCATAGAATTTGAATCGTTCCGCCAACATCAACGGTGTAGGGTTCAAGTGGTCCTTCAGGACAGCCACAATATCATCGAAAGTCTGATCCGCCGGTTTAGCTGGTGCTAGTAGATGCTTCAAGAGCCCGTATGTCTTTGCGCCCATCGAGTTCAGCAAGGTTATAGCTTTGTCATCTTCTTCTATTTTATTGGCCTCACAATAGATCTCAATGCGTTCCACGTACGTGGCCCAGTCTTCTACCTCGGAATTAAAATCGTTGATGTTACCACGCTTAGGCATCTTCCTCTCTTTGGGAACAACACAAGTATTTCTTTAAATTATTATTTCTTTCTTTTTTTTCTAAGATGGCGGTTTTCCCGCGAAAATGGCGGTTTCCCGCTCTTATCTTCTCTCCCCGCTCACTTCAATGGCGGTTTCCCGCTTCTGTCTTCTTCCCCGCCTAATGGCGGCTTCCCGCGTTTCTTCCCTGGCGGGAGGGGTACACTTTCCCCACGGGCGACGGCCGCTGGCTTTCAGGTTCACAGCCTGCGCGTCGGCTTCAAGGCTTTCCCTTTTTTTTTTTTTATTTTATGGCAGGGCGACCGGCTCTGGGTACCCCGTTGACGGCGAACAGGTTCAGCCGCTGGGCTGGCTCTCGCACAGTTCCCCTTGCTCGGCTCTGTCTCTCTCCCGCTCGCTCGGCTCTACCGGCGCTGGTTACACCCCGTTGACGGAGGACAGTTCAGCCGCTGGACTGGCTCTCGCGCAGTCTCTCTTGGTCGGCTCTGCCTCTCCCGCTCGCTCGGACCCCAATCGCGCCTCCCAGCCCTCTCGCAGTCCGGTGCTTCTCTCCCCGGCTGCGGCTGAGTTTCTCTCTTCCCGCGCCTACGCTCCCGGTCGCAGCGCTTCGTGGCTTCGGTCACCGCCCGGCTTTTCCCGCCGGTCGCGGTCTCTCACGACGCCGTTGGACCCGACTTTTTGTCCGGCTCCTTTTCCCCCTCGACCGTGGTCGAGTGCCCAGCCCTTATCCTCCGGCTATTCTTTTCACTTTCCCTTACTCACAGTCACCGTGGCAGAAGGGACAGTCAGTGCCTGTTGCTGATGGAAGTTTTTGTCGCTAAAGTCTTCCTCCTTTCTATTGCTGCAGCCTTGAGTTTTCTCCCAGCCGAATGACGAGGGCGGTTGCCTCTTTTCGACGCTCTTTCGTTGCTTTGAAATTATTGTTGCTGCAGGGTACGATCGGACACGTCGCCACTGTAAAGTCTGTGGGTTGTGCAGTTAATTACGACACAGACTTCAGGAGTAACATACAACAGGACTTTACTATTCGAAGGTCAGGGCGAATCTGCCCTATAAATCATGCCACAGCACTTATATACCGGTGTGGTCACTGTCGGTATTACCGTATACAGAAGCCAAACAAGTAGTGCCACACCTAAAATAGTTTTCTTAAAGGTGAACGGTTACATACAATAGTCTCTTAAAGGTAGACGGTTACATACACTACAGTGAGGAAAGACACTGCAGGACCAATAGTTCCATTAAAATTATAGGTTCTATCATTTTAATAGTGCTTTTACTTTGCTTGTATGGATGTTTGGAAAGGCTTGTTTCATAAGAACATTCCCATGAGAACAGCACTGAAATGCAGCCCTGTCAGTGTCTCATTTGCACAGCCTGTGAATGGAGGCCTAGAGGTACATATAGAGCAGCAAGAGCCACAGGGAGAATGGAAGCCTAGTTATGTATAGAGCAGCAAGAGAAAATGGAGGCAGGCCCACCAGTAGCCCGAAGCTATATAATGAATGCTCAATTTTGTGCCAGATTGCTTTGTGATGCAGCTGCTGATTTTTTTTTTGCTTAGGTTTATTGAGTACGATGCTTAAAACTGAATTATAAGCAGAATTAGCTACTTTCCAAATGGGGTTGAAGATTAAATTAGAGAGCAAAAATAATAAAAGCCAAATTGTATCATCATCATCACTGTTAATTTGGATGCGTGGCCTCCAAAAATAGTGAATGTTTTCAAGTTACCACAGAAATTTACTTTGTAAAGAGGGGAAAAGTTGACTCTTACTAATTTTTATTTTTGGTGCAATACTTTGGCGTTTTGTAAAAAGATTATTAATAGAAGCACACAGCAGATTGTGCGAACCTGAAAGAGAAAGATTGCTTAATGTTCTGGGTGTAACCCTTCATCAGAACTGGCATGATTATCCTGCAGAATTCCTTATAAAGAATTGATGTGGTCTCACATTACGCTGTTTATATTGGTCTAGTTTCCTATTTTGCTGCTTTTATCCTCCTGTAGGTATTTCCCCCCTAAGTTTGCCAAATGGGAAATATTGACTGTATTTTTGACTAACCTTTGGTCTTACTACCAGTTAGTATTGGTCAGATCTACATGTAAAATTCCATCCTGGTTTGCCACATAATCTTACCAGTCCTTGCAACACTATGGTAATATGTCCTGTGGTCTGCACAGAGTGGTTTTAAACGGAGTGTTCCTAAACAGAGTGTAAAAGTTGGGAGTTTGGAGCGAGTGGGAATTCGGTGCAGAGGGGGAAGGAGGTGCTGCTTTTTAGCTCCAATACTTGTAGTGGTTTGTGTTGCAGGTAAATATTTAATCTACTTATAACTTCAACTATATCAAGTAATTAGTTAAAAAATTAAACTAGAAGTTAAGTTAATTAAATGCATAAACTTTAATTAGTTAAATAAATAAAACAAGGTTTTATAGGATAGCAGTGCAGGTGGTGTGCCGCAACTGCAGCATGTGGGAGTTTGTAGAGGGTATCGCGATCCCTGATGACCACGTCTGCACGAAGTGTCTTCATCTCTAGGAACTTCAGAGTTGTTGAGCTGGAGTCTGAGGTGCAGATGTGGTAGGACATTAGGGAGGGGGAGAATTACCTGGACACTTTGATCCAGAAGGCAGTCACACCCCTTAGATTAGGTAGTGGTACAGGCCTGGTTAGTCGTCAGGGACAGGAGGGTGTGACTGCGACTCAGGCAGGTAAGGGGACCCAGGTGCAGTGTTGGAGGAGCCTTGGCCTTTACCCTTATCCAACAGGTATGAGGTTCTTGCTGCTTGTGTGGATGAGAGAACTGACCACGGCGCCGTGGTACAGGAGACAATTCAAGTGGGGGGAATGAAGAGGAATGTTGTAGTGGAAGGAGACCGTATAGTCAGGGGGACAGATACTGTTCCCTGCAGCCATGACCGGGAGTTCTGAAGGCTGTGTTGCTTGCCCGGTGCCAGGGTTAAGTATATTCCCTCGTGGCTGGCGAAGAACTTGGAGTGGGAGGGGGAGGATCCAGTTGTGGTCCACGTAGGAACTAACGACATAGGTAGAATTCGGAATGAGATTCTGCTGAGGGGGTTTGAGGAGCTAGGGTAGAAATTAAATTTAGAACCTCTAAGGTAATCATCTTTAGCTTGTTACCTGAGCCACGTGCAAATTGGCATAGGGACAAGCAGATTAGAGGTTAAATGCGTGGCTGAAAGACTGGTGTGGGAGGCAGGGGTTCTGATTCATGGAGCACGGGCAGCAGTACTGGGGAAAGACTGAGCTGTTCCGTTGGGACAGGCTCAACTTAACACGGGCTGGGACCAGTGTCCTGGTGAATCGAATAACTAGGGCAGTAGATAGGGATTTAACCTAATAAAGGGAGTGATGGGAGGATTCAGAAAAGAGTAAATTCAAAAGCAGTAAGAGAAATGTCAAGGCTGTAGAGCAGAGTATTGATTTTGGCAAAAGTAAGCATAGTGGGCCAGGAAGGGACGGAGAGCTTAACAGAGGTAATAGGTCATCAATGACTAAGGTGACATCAGTGAAAAATAGAAAAAGGTTAAAGCTTAAGGCACTATATCTGAATGTGCGAAGCATTTGCAACAAAATAGATGAATTAATAGCACAGATAGAAATAAATGGGTTTGATCTAATACCCATAATGGAGACATGGTTGCAGAGTGACCAAGGTTGGGAACTAAGTATTCCAAGATATTTGACTTTTGGAAAAGAATGGAAAAGGGGTGGAGCAAGGAGGGGGGTGACGGGACGTGGGGTGCCCTGATAAAGGATGTGATAAAGACAAGCAAGAAAGGATTTTGGCTCGGAAAAACAAGATGTAAAATCACTGGGTGGAGGTAAGAAACAACAAGGGTCAGGAAACACTGGTGGGAGTAGTTTATAGGCCCCCTAACAGTAGTTGTAGTGTCGGGCACAGTATAAATCAGGAAATTAGAGGTGCATGTAACAAGGGTAGTACAGTAATCATGGGGGACTTTAATTTTCATATAGAGTGGGCAAACCAAATTTGCAGTAATAGTGCAGAGGACGAGTTCACGGAATGCATTCAAGATAATTTTCTAGATCAGATGTCAAGGAACCAGTTAGGGAACAGGCCGTTTTAGGTCGAGTATTGTGCAATGAGACAGGGTTAAATAATGAATTTGTGGTAAAGGAGTCTCTGGGGAGCAGTGATCATATGATAGAATTTTATGTTGTGTTTGAGAGTGATTTAGTTACATCCAAAACTAGGGTCTTAAGTCTGAACAAAGCAAACTATGCAAGTATGAGGCGAGTTGGCTAAGATAGGTAGGGAAATTAGAATAAAAGATATGATGGTAGATCAGCAATGGCAAATATTTAAAGAAATAATTCATAAATCACAACAAAAATACATTCCCTAAGGAACAAAAACCCCATGGGAAAAATTGTCCAATCATGGCTAACAAGAGAAGTTAAAGATAATGGGCCGGATATTCTGATCCCTACGGTTGTGTACGCGCTGTAGGGACATCGGAAATACTGGTTTCAGGCATGCGCTGAAATGCTGCTGAAAACCGGCATTTCCGATCTGTCAAGAATGCTCTTGACAGATCGGACGCCTGCCCTGGAGAAGGGTCTCTGCGGGTGGATAGTTCTGCTTTCTGGAGAACCTCCGCCCGCTGAAAACCCTTAGAAATCTTACGCCTGGTAAAAGCAGGTGTAAGGCCTGTTTTTACCAGCATAAGATTTGAAAAAAGATTTTTTATGTTTTTTTTCACTGATTTATCATTTAAAAATACTTTTTTTTTTAAAAAGGTAAGTTCATTTTTAGTCCCGTAAAAAAACTTTAATTATTTTTTTCAAAAAATTTAATTTTTGTTTAAAATATTTAATTTATTGTAATTTCAACTAATTTTAAAAATGTGATTTAAAAAAAAATTATTTAATTTTTAGTGTTTTTGGGGTGATCTCCATTCATATATTTGACAGGTCTATCTGTTAAGTGTATGAAGGGAGATTCCCTTCTTTGATTGGTCCCCCATGGCCCATGTGATCCCAGGGACGCTTGCGAACCGCATGTGCCTCTGGGATACGTCGGCCCTGCGCATTTCGAATTGGAGGGGCCCAGGAGCAGAAGTGTCCTGACCTCGGGAGCCCTCTGGTAAGTCGGTAGATTTTTTCCAGATCGGAGGCCTCAGCATGCGGGAAGCCTCCGATCGGAAAATACGGCTAAATATTAGATTAAAAGAAGAGGCTTATAATGTTGCCAAAAAGAGTAGTAAGCTTGAGGATTAGGAGGATTTCAGATTTCAGCAAAGGAGGACCGAGAAAATAGAATGAGAGTAAACTAGCAAAAACATAAAAACAGATTGTAAAAGCATCTATACATATGTAAAAAGGAAGGTATTGGCAAAAATAAATGTGGGTCTCTTATAGGCAGAGAGGGGAGAAATTATAATGGGGAATAAGGAAATGGCAGAGACAGTAAACAAATACTTTGTATCTCTCTTCACGGAAGAAGACACACAAACTTTCCGGAAATAGTGGGGAACCAAGGGTCTAGTGAGAATGAGGAACTTAAAGAAATTAGTACTAGTAAAGAATTAGTACTGGAGAAATTAATAGGATTAAAAGCTGACAAATCCCCTGGACCTGCTGGCCTACACCTGAGGGTTTTTGAAGAAGTGGCTACTAAGATATTGGATGTATTGGTTTTGATCTTCCAGAATTCCCTAGATTCTGTGAATGGTCCCCATGGATTGGAAAGTAGCAAATGTACAAAGGATTACATCTATCTATCTTATCTATCTATATATATAAAAGGATATCTCTCTGTCTGTCTCTCTCTGTCTGTCTCTCTCTGTCTGTCTCTCGCTGTCTGTCTCTCTGGCCGGCTATACAATCAAAAGTTATAGAGCGTACCTACACATATGTTATATCAAAAGAAAGCTCATCATTAGGGGACTCTTGTAGGCGTATTTACTTTTTGCTCGGACAAAAATTGTGCCGACGGTATCCAAAAAACGTTCAAAATTCCGCTCATTATCCGCTCATTAGCATCGAGTGGGGGCGGGTTCATTGTGTGTGCGGGCGGGCCATCCTAGAGTTGAGTGACGTGATGATTGATCAATCCTACAGTTCAGTGACCTGACGGTTGACCAATCGGTGCGTGTGTGGGCGGGCCTTATCATTCTGAACTGAGGTGAGTGTCAGCCATCTTGATTCGTAAGTTTTTTTTCCCCCACTTTCTGCGTGCTTCTTTTCAAATCTACATTTCCAGCAAAAAAAAAAGTTCCTTTTAAAACACATTGGGCTAGATTTTCAGTTGCTAGCGCCAGCAGTTAGCGCCTTAAGAGAAGTGATTTTCGGGCGCTATGCGTGTAGCACCCGTGCGCAGCGCTGTTTGCGCCCCGCCCCAAATTAAGTTGCCCGTTAGCGCCGGCGCAAAGTTTAGCGCCCGGCTGGATGCGCGCGCAGAAAATGACGTCACATCCTCGTGCAACGCCCTTTGGCCGCCCCGATTCCAAACTTCAGTCGGACCGCCCCATTGTGCGGCTGGCGGCCGGAGCGTTTGGAAAAAAGAACGCAACACAACCAGCGCGGGCCCCGGGGGGCGCAAATTAAAGGGGACGTGCTCTCCAGTATAAAGGCCAGCCTTTTTTCAGAAAACACTCTTGTGCAACGCATTTCTGGAGACACAACAAGGAGGATAGCTAACTGGTTTCAAGCAGCAAGAGCTCAGGTATTTTTGGACTCAGGCCAGAGCGCTGCAAGTGGCCTTTTGGAAATTTGAGTGTTTGCCAGGATTTGATGGGGGTTGCATGGGGTGCCAACGCGGAGCTGCAGCTCCATGTCCGTAGGGCTCGCAGACGCATTGTGAGAGGGGCAGCCCTGGCTAGAGGCAGAGGGGGCTACAGGCGTCGGCCACGTAGGCCTTACCCAGTCAGGCTATACCGCCAGCAGTGCTCCTACCTAAACATGAGTGCCGCGCGATGTGTTAAAAGGCTCCGATTCCGAAAGGAGGTGATTGCAGAGATCTGCGGCCAAAGCTCAGGTGCAGGACGTCTCTGTCGGTGGAAGTGAAGGTGACGGTGGCATTGAACTTCTATGCCACCGGCTCCTTCCAATACGCTGCTGGGGACATAGCAAACATCTCCCAGTACGGCGCGCATCGCTGCATCCGCCAGGTGACCGAAGCACTGTTCAGAAGGAGAAGCCAATTCATCTCCTTCCCCATGGCCCTGGAGAGCCAGCATCAGCGCGCATTGGGATTTTCCAGACTCGGGGAATTCCCCTTGGTGCAGGGCGCCATTGACTGTATGCATGTGGCTTTGCGGGCCCCTCTGGAGCATGGCGAGCAGTATCGCAACAGGAAGGGCTACCATTCTCTGAATGTGCAGCTGGTGTGTGACCACAAGCAGCGCATCATGGCAGTCAATGCCAGCTTCCCAGGCAGCAGCCACGATGCCTTTATCCTGCGGCAGAGTACTGTGCATGACATGTTCCAGGCACAGCCTCCCCCAAGAGGATGGCTACTCGGGGACAAAGGCTATCCTTTGTGCACCTGGCTCATGACCCCGCTCCGCGCGCCCCGGACCGCTGCTGAAGAGGCCGACAACGAGAGCCATCAAACCACCCGCAACATCATCGAGCAAACTATTGGGGTCCTCAAGCAGCGGTTCCGCTGCCTTGATCGCTCCGGAGGAGCTCTCCAGTATTCGCCGGACCGGGTCTCCCAATTTGTGGTGGTTTGCTGCATGCTACACAACCTGGCTATCCGCAGGACTCAGGCACTGCCACCTGACGTTGGACCAGCACCTCAGGAGGAGGAGCAGGAGGAGCATGAGGAGGAGGAGGAGGAGGAGCAGGAGTACGTTCCCAGGATGGAGGGCCAAGGGCCGCACGACGCCACCTTATTACACGGTACTTCTAAGCCCCCTGTCAGGGAATGGCCAGAGGCCATGAGGGAAGATGAATGCTGAATGCAGCCGCTCCGCAAGCCCTCAGCCGGCGAAGCCAACAAACACTAAGAAGAACAACCATGGAGACTGCATGAATAAAGATAATTTATTACACAAAAATGAAAACCCCTTCCCACATGAATCCGCAAAAACAATAAACGGGCCCCACAAAAATCCCAACAAACGACTCACTCCCACAAACTGGGGAGGAGTCACTCCACATTTCTTCAAACCGGGCCTCAACGTCGGCCTAACGCAAAAAATAAGCCCTCCAACAACACAACCATGGGCAAAATAAAGATGGCCACCGCCATATAAAAGGAAAGCTGGCCACACCCTCTACTGAGTGGCCCGCGAGGGCGAGACCTTGCCCAGCCTTTTGCCTCCCCTGCCCGGCCTGCTGCTCCTTCGCAAGCTCTGCCCAGTGGCTGCTGCGAGGCTGGGGGAAGGCGCCTGAGGCTCAGATGCCCTTCCGCCAGATGCCGCTGGGGGGCGGCCTACACGGCGTTTGGGCCTCGGGCCGTCTGCTGAGTGGCGCACCTGAGCCTGGCCACCATCAGCTGCAGCCGCTTGCCCTTGACGCCCCAGTGGGGGAATGGCGGCGACGGATGGCGCAATGTGGGCCAGCTGGCGTCTGGGATGCGCTGGCTGGTGCGGTGGCACTCGGCCGGGCCCGCACTGCAGGATCCGCAACAATCAGCCGAGGGGCGGCTTGCTGGGATGGTCCAGCGCGGCGGCTGCCCTGGCGATGCCTGCCTGAGACAGCGCGTGTGGCAGCAGTGAGTGCCCCTGTTGTCCTGGTGTGCGCCCGCATCACATCCGCCAGGGTCTTGACGGCATCAGTCAGCATGCGGCCACTCGCGGCAGTTGCTGCCCCGAACTCGCGCACACTGGTCGCCAGCGACTCAATGGCCTCAGGCATGCGCCCCACCACGCCCATGAGCTCCGTGTGGCGCCGGTCCGAATCCTCGGCCATCTTATCCAGCTTCCGCACCTCCTCCGAGGTGAAGGTGTCCGGACTGGAGTCGCGACTCTCCCGCTGGGGAGGAGGGGGCCGAACTAGGGGACCCTTGCCACGCTGGTGGCGGCGAGTGTGCCGATCAGCAGCACTCCCCTCTGATCCTTGCCCCCTTTGGGGGGAAGGCCGCGGGCCACGCGCACGGCTCCTGGGTGGCTGGACGCCACTGGTCCCAGAAGCTGCATTGCCCTGCGACAGTTCCTCCAGGCACTCGTCCAGTGAGGAGGTGTCAAGCATTTCCTCCTCTCCTGCGGGACGTGACTGTTCCCCCGATGGTCCGGCTTGCTCCTCCTCCTCCTCCTGCTCGGAGGTGCTGTCACTGGCAGCTTCAGGGTCCTGGTCGTCACCAGCTGAAAGCAGGAATGCACAAGAGTAGCTTCAGAGTGAGGAGACGGCGTCAGCGAGGGAGTTAGGACTGGTGGCATTCAGCGCATTGGTGGGACAGTGGCAAAGGAGGTAGCTCGGATGGGCCAGTGCGACGCGAGAGGGCCAAAAGGCGAGGTCCTTACCATTGCCGGGCAGTGGAGGGTCGGCTACTCCGCACGCTGTGGGGACGAGCACACGGGCTCCCATGAGCACACACACGCGCTCCTCCAGCCGAGTGAGCTTCTGCAGCTTGGCGCGGCCACCCCTGGCACGGGCCTGGCGATTAAAGGCTACTTTAGCCTGCAAGAGAAAGGACGGGCTGTAAGTGCGCAGTGTAGCCCTGATGTAGTGTGCACTGCCTCCCATGGTGGAATAGCTTGGCCAGAGTGAAGCCCTGACGTAGTGTGCACTGCCTCCCATGGTGGAATAGCTTGGACAGAGTGAAGCCCTGATGTAGTGTGCACAGCCTCCCATGGTGGAATAGCTTGGCCAGAGTGTAGAGTGCCGAATGGCCAATTCATGCTCATGACTGTCCCAATGCTGCTGGCTGAGGGCTGGCCAATAGGACTTTCAGCTCCCTTTGCCCATCATGTCAGGTGTACATGCAAGAATGAGGAGGAGACTGGAAAGGGTACTCACCCTGACAATCCTGGTCAGGTCGTTGTATTTTTGACGACATTGTTTGTGGGTCCTGGGGGCATCGCCGGTGAACGTCACCCTCTGGGCGATCTGCTTCCAGGCTTTGGTGTAGTCGTGGTGGGTTGGATTCCCCCCACTCTCTGGGAACAAGATCTTGCGCCTCACCTCCAGAGCTGTGACCATTATGTCCAGATCACCCTCTGAGAAGCGCAGGGCACGCTGACGGGCCTTCTCTGGCGTTGCTATGACTCCCTGGGGCTGAGCAGCAGTGTTGAGGCCTCTTTGCAAGGCTGCAGTGTGCAGGGCGTGGCAGCAGACCAATTCGTCCCTTCCCCCTTTAAGAGCTGGTCGGCGCCACGGGGTCTGCTGTCAGTCCAAAAATGACCGCACCCGCGCTGCGCCCCGCCTGGGCGCTATCCCTCTGGACCGCCGGCTTAGCGCCTAAAGATAGTAGTGGAACGCCGCTTTTAGCGCTCCACCAACCTCTTAGGGCGAAGCCACTGAATTTCCGGCAACGGGGCGCTACTTTGGGGCGGGCGCTAACTTCGGGCGGGCGCTAAGGTTAGCGCCCCAAAACTGCCTATACTGAAAATCTAGCCCATTGTTTTTAAAAAAAGTTAATTAATTTGTAAATCTTTTCTCTAACCTCTATAATTTTCCTACCTTTCACCATTTGTGCAGGCCTGGAAGCCTGGGCCTCTGTTGCCCATCCACGCCCGAGCTAGGCACCGCCCCTCCCGCTGGGCCTGCCCCGCGATCGCCGCCATCTTTGTAAAGGCTGGCGGCGCGGGACTGGGCCGAGCGTAGCCATCGCCGTCATTTTGGTAAAGGCTGGCGGGGCGGGAAGGAGCCTCGGTCACCGCGGGGCTCGGGCTCAGCTGATCGGGCGCTCATCAGGGGTCGGCCCACAACACATCGACCGAAGGAGCGGCGGCTCTCTCTCTCCTTCCCCCTCCCCCCCGCCCCCCCGCGGCTCAGGCGGGGGGCCGATGCTCGGGAGGGCGGGGCTCGGGAGGCCGGTGCTCGGGAGAGCGGGAAGGGGGGGGGAAGGGTTACCCCGGCAACCGCGCCCGGCCCCCTCTCTCAGCCTCAAGCCTGCTCACGCCCCGTTCCCGCGGCTTGGCTCCAGCGCAGGCCCAGCCGCAATCGGCGGTCTTGAAGCCGGGGCTCGGTGGGGTGGGGGGCGGGGCTCTGGCTGACCGGGGCGCTGCGCTCGGCTGGGCCATGTCAGTGCGTAGGGTGGCACGGAGCTCCGCGGAGCCATCGCCTGCAGAGGGGAGAGGGTCTGCTGGCTCCCCCCTTCCCTTTCTACCCCCCTCCCTTTCTCCCTTCCCCCCTCCTTCCCCCACCTTTCCCGCCCCCACACCCTTCCCACCCCCCCTTTCGCTCTCTCTCTTCCCCCCCAGTCGCTCTCTTCCCCCCCAGTCGCTCTCTCTTTCCCCCCCCCAGTCGCTCTCTCTCTTCCCCCCCCAGTCGCGCTCTCTCTTCCCCCCCCCAGTCGCGCTCTCTCTTCCCCCCCCCAGTCGCTCTCTCTCTTCCCCCCACAGTCGCTCTCTCTCTTCCCCCCACAGTCGCTCTCTCTCTTCCCCCCCCAGTCGCTCTCTCTCTTCCCCCCCCAGTCGCTCTCTCTCTTCCCCCCCCAGTCGCTCTCTCTCTTCCCCCCCCAGTCGCTCTCTCTCTTCCCCCCCCCCCCCAGTCGCTCTCTCTCTTCCCCCCCCCCCAGTCGCTCTCTCTCTTCCCCCCCCAGTCGCTCTCTCTCTTCCCCCCCCAGTCGCTCTCTCTCTTCCCCCCCAGTCGCTCTCTCTCTTCCCCCCCAGTCGCTCTCTCTCTTCCCCCCCCAGTCGCTCTCTCTCTTCCCCCCCCCAGCCGCTCTCTCTCTTCCCCCCCCAGCCGCTCTCTCTCTTCCCCCCCCCAGTTGCTCTCTCTCTTCCCCCCCAGTCGCTCTCTCGCTTCCCCCCAGTCGCTCTCTCGCTTCCCCCCAGTCGCTCTCTCTCTTCCCCCCCGTCGCTCTCTCTCTTCCCCCCAGCCGCTCTCTCTCTTCCCCCCCAGTCGCTCTCTCTCTTCCCCCCCAGTCGCTCTCTCTCTTCCCCCCCAGTCGCTCTCTCTCTTCCCCCCCAGTCGCTCTCTCTCTTCCCCCCCAGTCGCTCTCTCTCTTCCCCCCCAGTCGCTCTCTCTCTTCCCCCCCAGTCGCTCTCTCTCTTCCCCCCCAGTCGCTCTCTCTCTTCCCCCCCAGTCGCTCTCTCTCTTCCCCCCCCAGTCGCTCTCTCTCTTCCCCCCCCAGTCGCTCTCTCTCTTCCCCCCCAGTCGCTCTCTCTTCCCCCCCAGTCGCTCTCTCTCTTCCCCCCCAGTCGCTCTCTCTCTTCCCCCCCAGTCGCTCTCTCTCTTCCCCCCCAGTCGCTCTCTCTCTTCCCCCCAGTCGCTCTCTCTCTTCCCCCCCAGTCGCGCTCTCTCTTCCCCCCCAGTCGCGCTCTCTCTTCCCCCCCAGTCGCTCTCTCTCTTCCCCCCCAGTCGCTCTCTCTCTTCCCCCCAGTCGCTCTCTCTCTTCCCCCCCCAGTCGCTCTCTCTTCCCCCCCGTCGCTCTCTCTCTTCCCCCCCCAGTCGCTCTCTCTCTTCCCCCCCCGTCGCTCTCTCTCTTCCCCCCCAGTCGCTCTCTCTCTTCCCCCCCCAGTCGCTCTCTCTCTTTCCCCCCCCAGTCGCTCTCTCTCTTTCCCCCCCCAGTCGCTCTCTCTCTTCCCCCCCCAGTCGCTCTCTCTCTTCCCCCCCCCCCAGTCGCTCTCTCTCTTCCCCCCCCCAGTCGCTCTCTCTCTTCTCCCCCCAGTCGCTCTCTCTCTTCCCCCCCCAGTCGCTCTCTCTCTTCCCCCCCCCCCCAGTCGCTCTCTCTCTTCCCCCCCCAGTCGCTCTCTCTCTTCCCCCCCCAGTCGCTCTCTCTCTTCCCCCCCCAGTCGCTCTCTCTCTTCCCCCCCCAGTCGCTCTCTCTCTTCCCCCCCAGTCGCTCTCCCTCTTCCCCCCCCAGTCGCTCTCTCTCTTCCCCCCCCCAGTCGCTCTCTCTCTTCCCCCCCCCAGTCGCTCTCTCTCTTCCCCCCTCCAGTCGCGCTCTCTCTCTTCCCCCCCAGTCGCTGTCTTTCCCCCCCCAGTCGCTCTCTCTCTTCCCCCCCGTCGCTCTCTCTCTTCCCCCCCCGTCGCTCTCTCTCTTCCCCCCCCCGTCGCTCTCTCTCTTCCCCCCCCCAGTCGCTCTCTCTCTTCCCCCCCGTCGCTCTCTCTCTTCCCCCCCAGTCGCTCTCTCTCTTCCCCCCCCAGTCGCTCTCTCTCTTTCCCCCCCCCCAGTCGCTCTCTCTCTTCCCCCCCCCCAGTCGCTCTCTCTCTTCCCCCCCCCCCCCAGTCGCTCTCTCTCTTTCCCCCCCCCCCAGTCGCTCTCTCTCTTCCCTAGTGCTTGGTTTGCTTTTTTTGCTGTTTTTTTGCTGTTAGTGATTTGTGTATTTGTACTCCCAGATCCCTTTGTTCCTCTACGCCATTTAGATTCTTATTTTCCAAGTAATATGTGACCTTCCTATTTTTCTTACCAAAATGTAATACCTCACATTTATCTGTGTTGAATTTCATTTGCCAATTATATGCTCATTCCACAAGTCTGTTAATGTCTTGTAATTTGTTGCAGTCCTCCTCAGTATTGGCTTCTCCTCCGCCCCCCCCCCCCCCAAATTGGTGTCTTCCGCAAATTTTGAAATTGTGTTTTTGATGCCACAGTCTAAATCGTTAATATAAACTAAGAACAACAGTGGTCCCAACACTGATCTTTGTGGAACACCTCTTCCCACCTTTACCCCTACTCTAGGTAATCTAGGTAAATTACATCTACTGCATTACCATTGTCTACACTCTCTGTTACCTCTTCAAAAAATTCAATGAGGTTGGTCAAGCAAGACTTTCCCTTTTGAAATCCATGCTGACTTATATTTTTTGTTTCTAGGTGTTCTTCTGTTTTCTCCTTTAGTAGGGATTCCATTATTTTTCCTACCACCAATGTTAAGCTGACTGGTCAATAATTCCCTGGACATGTTCTATCCCCCTTCTTAATTATAGGTATTCTGTTAGCTATCTGCCAGTCCTCTGCTATTCAAGAGAGGAGGGAGAGAGAAAACTGGGAACTATAGACCAGTTAGCCTGACATCAGTAGTAGGAAAAATGCTAGAATCTATTATTCGGGACGTGGTAACTGGGCACTTCGAAAATCATATGATTGGGCAGAGTCAACACGGATTTTTGAAAGGGAAATGGTGTTTGACAAATCTAATAGAGTTTTTTGAGGTTGTAACTAGCAGGGTAGATAAGGGGGAACCAGTGGATGTAGCGTATTTGGATTTTCAGAAAGCATTCAATAAGGTGCCACACAAGAGGTTGTTGCATAAAATTAGGTCATGGGATTGGGGGTAATATCTTCGCATGGATTGAGGATTGATTAATGGGCAGAAAATAGAGAGTAGGAATAAAAGGGGCATTTTCAGGAAACGCACAGGAAGGCCACTGAGCTAAATATCAGTTGTAATGAAATCTAATCATAATGGCCCAGAAATTCGGGTCGGGGTTTCCCGCGGGTGCAAGCCCCCGATCTGCACTTACCTACCGCGCCGGCCGTTGAGCTGTGGGCCCCCGCGGAATTCCGATCCAGGGCCTGGTCCAGCTGCTGGCGCGCAGTGCTTGCATATCCCAGGGGTGCAGTTAGTTTGATGCGTCCCCTGGGATCACATGGGCCATGGGGAGCCAATCGGAGCAAGGAATGCTCCATTCATAAGTCTGACAGGAAGTGCTGTCAAGACTTATAAATACTACGGCCCCAAAACAGCACTAAATCTTCAAATACATTTTTTTTGATCACATTTTTTAAATAAACTACAAATTACATGAAATAACTATTTTAAACAATTTAAATTTTGAAAAAAATTATTTTATTTTCTAACGGGGCTAAAAATAAACTTACCTTGCTTTAAAGTATTTAAAAATAATAAGCCTGTGGAAAAAAGTTTTAATTTTAAGTAATTCACCACTTACCTTGTCAAAAACAGGCCTTACGCCTGCTATTTACATTTCTAACTTCTGCAGACTTACCCTCCCAGGAAAACCTGTTTAAAAAAAGAAAAAAAAAAACGAAGTTCGATGCGCACGCGCAGCCTCTCCTGCGCACGCATTCAACCTCTGAATCCCTTCATTCAGAGGAACGGAAGTGCCGGTTTCCTGTGCATGCAGGAAACTGGCACTTCCATTGGGCCTACGGGTGAGTACCCCGTGCGTACTCACCCATGGAGACCCGAATTTCTGGGCCAATATGCAAACCTCCGTGCACTTTAAATGATCATAAAGTAGTAAAAATATTTCCTTTTGCAAACATCGCAAGACTAAATTGTGTGTGTACTTTGCTTTCAGAATTGTCTGCACAGTTAATGTTTTGGCTTTTTTTTGTCTGGATACATATTGTTGAAGCTCGATACCATCCAGGTCAAAACGGCCCGCTTGATTGTCACCCCGTCCCCCATTTTAAACATTCACTCCCTCCACCACCAGTGCACCGTGGCTGTAGTGTGTACCATCTGAAGATGCACTGCAGCAACTCGCCAAGGCTTCTTCAGTAGCAACTCCCAAACCCGTGACCTTTACCACCTAGAAGGAAAAGAGCAGCAGGCACATGGGAACACCACCACCGCCAAGTTCCCCTCCAAGTCACACATCATCCTGACTTGAAAATATATCGCCGTTCCTTCATCGTTGCTGGGTCAAAATCCTGGAACTCCACCCCTAATGGCACTACAAGAGTACAGAGTACCTTCACTTCAGCGGTTCAAGAAGACAGCTCACCACCACTTTCTCAAGGGCAATTAGGGATGGGCAATAAATGCTGGCCTTGCCAGCGATGCCCACATCCCAGGAATTAAGTTTTTTTTTAAAAGCTCAAAAAAGCCCCATATACTTGCTAAATATGTATGGATCCTGGAAATATACTGGAGATGTTTTAACAACTGATCACACTTGAACAAAAAAAAATTGCAGGAATAGGTTTTCAATGGCATTTTTGACACAGATTTTGATCACTTCTATTGCATTGCAGAGCTGCTGCAAAAGCAGCCCAGTCTTTGATGTCACCAATTCAAAATGAATGAGGTGGCACTACCGCCTCTGCAGGTCTTTCCCTGTGCTGCCAGAGTCAACAAGCCACCATTTTATCTGGGTGTGGGTGGACTAAGCTTTGAGTCACTTTGTTGGTCAGTATGGACACTCCCCTGACTTCAAAGAAAGCCTGCATCCAGAAAATTGAAGTTGTGGATACATCTTGCCAACATTTTGCATGTACATTGTTTCCCCCAAAATCTCATGTTCAGAATTCCATATAAACACACTGCAAAACAAGTTCAAGCAGAAGCACGAATTCTTATTTTTAAGAAGTTGAGCTAGTGTTAATGTAATTACAGAGTAGCACTCACCCTACATAACCTGTTAATATATACTAACTAGTTAAGGACTCTTGTGTTTAGTGACATTATTAATTTGTGACGAGAGCCTCCCAGGTAACTCGTTTTGTAAGAACTGTCTCCGATTTCTTCTTGTTTGGCAGCGACCTGAGGTGGAAAGGGGAAGCACTAAGGTCCACCATTGTTACCTTCCTCTTAAATTATACTGTCATTTTCTATTTGTCCTCATAAGCTTATTTTGCTTTAATGTACAAGATAATTTTACGATTGACCTACCCTGTCAATGAACTCTGGCACAATTTCTCATCACTCTGACCTGCCTAAACTTGAACCTTTTCATGCTGCAATCTGATCTGGATTTGAGAGTGCTGCAAGCCTTTTAATTGACAGGAAAAGTTCACTTTGATGGATTGGTTCATGCATCTGGAAATTTTATGTGATTGCAAAATAAGATAAAAAGTCACTAAATCACATTTAAGAATCTTCTGGTTATGCTCCCAGGATGCTTCAGCAACTCAATTCACTGAGCACCTGTGATGCATTGTAGGAAGGTACCATGTTCAATCCCTGGTGTGTGACAAATTAACATATCTCACCTCGGGCAGCAATGGGTTGATGACAACTGGCGTCCGTGCTCTTGGGTTAGGGAGGGGAAAATCAGCCAGGGTCCTGTTCATCGCTATCCACTGCCTCCTGCTGGAAATACATTGGATTGATTTTGGACAAGGCTTGGCTTTGATGTACCCTGCAGTCAAATCGCAGCAGTCACTCCCACACATGACGAATGGCCTGATGGAAGATTGCCAGCCACAAAACTGTACCTTAGCAAGGAGTCAGTACCTTCAGGGAAAGTGAGAAAATTATTAAGCAAAACCCTGATTGCTCCCCCAACCCCCCAGTATAGCCCCGATTTTTGCTCCCTCAAATCTAAGGGGTGCAAAAATCTAAAAAAGAAAATTGCTGTTATAATTAAGTAGCCTAATTTGATTTACTCTTTCCTCTCTACCTGCTGCCCCTCAGGAACATCATTGGAAAATACATCAGGTTCCACATGTATGCTGACAACACCCAGCACTACCTCACCACCACCTCTCTTGACCTCTCCACTGTCTCTGATTTACCACGCTGTTTGTCTGACATCCAGTCCTGGATGAGCAGACATTTCCTTCCAACTAAATATTGGAAAGACTGAAGCCATTGTTTTCGGTCCCCGCCACAAACTCCGTCCCCAAGCTACCGGTTCCATCCCTCTCCGTGGTCACGGTCTGAGGCTGAACCAGACCATTTGCTACCTTGGCATCCTTTTTGATCCTGGGATGACCCCATATCCACTCCATCGCCAAGGCCGTCTACTTCCACCTCCGTGACATCACCCATCTCCATCCCTGCCTCAGCTCACCTGCTGCCGAAACCCTCACCCATGCCTTTGTTACCTCTATATTTGACTATTCCAACACTCTCCTGGCCGGCCTCCCATCTTCCACCTTCCGTAAACTTGAGATCATCCAAAACTCTGCTGCCCGTATCCTAACTCGCACGAAGTCCCGTTCATCCATCACCCCTGTGCACGCTGACCTACATTGGCTCCCCGTTAAGCAATGCCGTGACTTTAAATTTCTCATCCTTATTTTCAAATCTCTTCATGGCCTCGCCCATCCTTATCTCTGTTACCTCCTTCAGCCCTATATCCAACATTCCCTCCAAGCTGCGTGACCAATCCCGCACAGCCCAAGACCAGTTTTTCCAATGTTAAATTTCGTGTTATGTGCGAAACTGAATGGGCAGCGCAGCCAAAAAGAAAGAGAAACATTGCCTACAACCCGCCGAGATCTCTGCACTCCTCCAATTCTGACCCCTTGTGCATCACCGATTTTAATTGCTCCACCTTTAGCGGTCGTGCCTTTACCTGCTGAGGCCTTAGGTCTGGAACTCCCTCCCTAATCCCCTCTCTCCTTTTAAGATACTCCTTAAAAACAACTACTTCGACCAAGTTGTCCTAATATCTCCTTATGTGGCTCGGTGTCAAATTTTGTTTGGTCACATTCTTATGAAGCGCCTTGGGACATTTTACAACATTAAAGATGCTGTATAAATGCAAGTTGTAGTTGTTACCAGATAACTTGGATTTTTTTTTTCAAAAAATGAGTGCATTAACGACACCATACTGTATGGCTGGAATTTTGTCTACCTGGGCGGATTCGGTGCGGCCAGTGTCCGTGGTGGGTTGTGGACTCCGCTGCTGGCTCCATTACGCTGTTGAAAATGAACTTGCCTTAACGGGGCCTATTAAGCCCGCCCAGCACGTTATCCGGCCCAATGAAATGGAGCGTGTCTCGTGACATCATTCCTGACGCATTTTCATCCGGAATCCTTAACGGGACCATGGCCACATTACATTTGAAGTTTTATCTAACATAGTGCTGTCAGTGCACTACAGCATTGGAGTACTGCAAACACTGATGATGACTGCACCGAGGCAGAGGGCTGCACCCAGGTTCTCTGATGACCATATGGAGGGAGTCACAGCACGCAGCGAGGTCCTCTTCCCTTCCGATGGGTGGACGAGACCTTCCCAGGAGACCAAGACAGCCTGGTTGCAGATTGCAAAGGAGGTCACAAGCAGGGTTGTGTTTAGGAGGACCTGGGTGCAGTGCTGCAAACATTTCCAATGATCACATTAGATCAGGAAACGTTGGTACAAAGCCACACTCGACTTCATTCTACTGTGCCTCGTATCACATCCCCATCACTCTGCCTCCCCTACCCTACCCCGGCACATCCTTACACCAACTTAGCTTGCACCTCCACCCATCCCTCCCTATCTACATTATCACAACCCAATCTCACTAGCCACCCCTCACACTCACCCTCATCCTAGTGCAATCATACCAACTAACAACACACAAGGGGTGTTTTATCCAAGGTTTATGTAAAGTTTCTATTAATGTGGTGTCAAACATAAAAATCTTTATTTTCAACACTTTCTGGTCTTGGACAGATTTGTGTGCACACTTGGAAGTGGCTTAGTGAGTTGCAGTGAATGATGAGACAAAAAGGTTCCCCCCCGCAATTCTGATGAGTGTGAAAGGAATAGCTTGGTCATTGTTGGGATGCTTTGTGGTGTTGGTGTGAGGTGGTGCCAACCTGGCGCGTCATGTGGCAACCATATGGGTGTACAGCGTAAAGTTAACTAAATCTGGCCATGATGAGGCCATCCTTGTCCTCCCGGGCAGCAATGTGGTTGGATGCTGATGCCCTGTGTTCTCTGCAGCATCAGGTGATCACGGAGAAGGCTGGTGGTGGTGCAGTTGGTGCTGCTGGTGTTGGGGCTCATCGTGGTCTGATTCTGGGGACCAAGGTGAGACAATATAAAGGGCACTCATGTTGATGGAATAGATGGCAGGTGAAGTACAGATGACAGAAGCATTCTGTCAATGGTGAGAAAATTCTTCCAATGAGGTGATACTGGATGGAGACTTTGCTGGAAACACTTGCAGCCTGCAGAATCTGTGCTGGAAATGGACTGAGCAACAGCTTCTGCCTGAGGAAAGTGATCATCTGTCAGGTGGGAGCTTTTACTGTACATTTGATGCTGTCAAGTAATCAGCTGGAGCAATGGCCATGGAACTCGCGTCTCAGGTTGACAGACGTGGTTCCCGAGCAGCGTGAATCCCGTGGCCATGCAGGGAAATTTAAAAAGTAAGTGAAAAAAGGCTATTAAGTGCCTGTAAACTACCTGATAATCATCTCAATTGGGTCCCCTGCTGGTTGGGTCGGGTCGACTCCGCGATGACAGACGCGCCTGGGGGAAAAAGGCGCGTGGGAGTGAGATGACTGCGGGTTCCTGACCTGCTGTCAAAAATAACAACTTTCCCACCCAACCCGCCACCGATCGCGCCCACTACCACCCCAGAAAATTCCGGCCTATGACTCTATGAACAATCTGCTCTACCATGAACTCGATCCCATAGTGGTGTCTGGTGGAGGGGCACGGATTTGTCTGCAAATGCATACAAGCTGATACTGTCCTGAAAACCCTGACTATCTGAAATGTGGATGGTTTGCAAGTGTGCTTGACATCAATTGTTTATATTAACGTTCCTGAATTTTATAAATTACAAATAAGGGTAAGGTTGTGGTAGGTTTCTCTTAGAGCTCAGAGCATCACTGCTGTGTTTTGATACTGAAATTGATAAAAGTATTTGCCCAGAAATTCGGGTCTCCATGGGTGAGTACACACGGGGTACTTGCCCGTAAGCCCAATGGAAGTGCTGGTTTCCTGCATGCACTGCGCATGCGCGGGAAACCGGCACTTCCGTTCCCCTGAAAGAAGGGGTTCAGAGTTCGAACGCGTGCGCAGGAGAGGCTGCGCGTACGCATCGAACTTACGTTTTTTTTTGCAGGTTTTCCCGGGAGGGTAAGTCTTCAGAAGTTACACATATAAAAAGCAGTCGCAAGGCCTGCTTTTTACAAGGTAAGTGGTGAATTAATTAAAATTAAACATTTTTTCCACAAGTTGTTTATTTTTAAATACTTTGAGGAAAGGTAAGTTTATTTTTAGCCCCGTTAGAAAATAAAATTATTTTTTTCAAAAATTTAAATTATTGTTTAAAATAGTTATTCCATGTAATTTATAGTTTATTTAAAAAATGTGATGGTTTTTAAAAAATGTATTTGAAGATTTAGTGATGTTTTGGGGCTTGTAGTATTTATAAGTTTGACAGCTCTTCCTGTCAAACTTATGAATGGGCATTTCCTTGCTCCGATTGGCTCCCCATGGCCCACGTGATCCCAGGGGACGCATCGAACTAACCGCCCCTGGGATACGCAAGCACTGCGCGCCGGCAGTTGGAGCAGGCCCAGGATCGGAATTCCACGGGGGCCCACAGCTCAACGGCCGGCGCGCAAGGTAAGTGCAGGTCGGGGGCTTGCACCCGCGGGAAGCCCTCGACCCGAATTTCTGGGCCATTGTTTCAGATACCACAAAAACCAACAATAACTGCATAGACCCAATGTATTTCCACTAGCACACGCTTTGCTTGTGCGAGTCCCTCGTTCGTATGGCAAATGAGTGTTGCGATCCATGGGCAAGAAACCTGCCGGTAGCAGCGCGGGCCAAGGCTGACGGCCGCCTGCAAAAAGAGCGCATGCAGCTTTGGTATTTTGGTGCTGCCTGCTAATTTACATGAGTGGAGCAGAGAATCTGATGTGCAACGTGCTCTTTCCGGTGCTAACCTCAGCGGGAGGCTGAAGGATGCATCTGAAGGTTCGGTGTGGCGTTCCGGCTAATGTGCTGTGTCAGATCATTTGGTGACGGCTCCTGGGTTTTGCTATCGAGTCCGCTGATGGCCCTCGTAAGGTTGGAGCATTGTGCGTTGTGGCACATCATGAAGCATTTGTTTGTCCACGGCTCCACTCTTACTTTTGTGGACATTTCTCTGGGTGTTGTGTGGTGTCCACAAATGGGTGCCAGATTGCCTGGTACGCCCACCTTCGCTGGCTGCCATAGCTCCACCAAACTTTCACCCAGATGGTTGCTGTGTGGAGGTTTGTGATCCACCAGGGAGGGGGATGGGCTGCACCATCTTGCAGCTAGCAGTGGCAGTGCACTAGCCTGTATATCGCATAGGGAATTGACTCCCTGGTGAGTGGCTCTTAAAGCACAAGCTCAGATCTGGAGGGACTGTGATTGGAAACACCACATAAAAACTGTGACACAGATGTCCTTTAACCGTTGCATGAAATATCAATCGAAATAATTTTTTTAAAAAGGGGAACATGAACTCTTGGTCAGGCGTTTACTGGTGAAAATGGTGCAGAAGAGAATTCGATTACATTTTTAACAACAGCAGACTTTTGAAGAACTCTTGGTGCGAATATGGTGTTAAATCTTCCTCAATTCTTAGCCTTTTAAAAACAGACTTCCAAATATTGCATATTATGTTATCAGTTCCTAAACAAGAAAATGACAATGTATAACATTACATTACAGTTTTTTTTTTTTTTTAAAGTATTTACCTCCTATACTGTTTGACGAGGGAGAGATTTGATGCATCTCATTGGAAGCAGTTGTCACTCCGGTTATGTAGTCTGAGCTCGCCATAGTTAAGTTATCTTAGCAGGTTTTTACTGTATGGGTTCTAGCTCACCGCCGCTTTTTCCCACCTCTCCATGCTGTCAATGGCTGCATGCACGGGGGTGCTTTGTAGAGGGCGGTAGGAGGAGCGGTGAGCTCCAAAATGGATGAGCGTGTGTCAATTTGGCGTTGCACACCAATTGACGTGATGCTCCTGCTAATTAAAATATCTGCGGTGAGCACAGACAACGATAGCGCTGCCGACCTTCTGAAAATGGCGGCTGCCATTTTTTTTCAACAGAACAGACCTCCATGGCCAGCGTTAACACCTCCAATTTCTAGGCCATGACCTTTAACAAAAGACACCACTTGTGTTTGTTACACCTAACCTTAGACTAAAACTGTGATTGTTGCTGCAAGATTATTTGGATGGCGTTCGACTGGGAAAACAACTAAGTTGAACATGAGAAGTCAGCGATGAGAAAAGGTTACTTGGCTCGTCAACGCAAATCTCTCTAGTGGAAGGCTCTCCAAACCAGGGCTTGTAGGCTATATCTGGCCTACAAGCTCAGGCAACCCAATTCTCTTTCCACTTTTATTTCTTACTAGTTTGTCTTGTTTGAATTTTGTGGGCCTGGAAGTTTGGAAAAGGCTGTTCCTAGCACTGTTGCCTCATTGGTGGATTAATTCTAAATCAGAAAACCAAGCTATATTAACATTTATCAAGTGTTTTTGGACATATGTTCAAATTGACTTTTCACTAATTTCCATTAGTGCCCTAGGTCCTGCTTTCTTGGTTTACTTTGAAGAAATAATTTGGGTTTACCCTGTATGCCTGAACTATTTAGTATTTTCTATAATTCAGTTAGCCTCTTAGGCCACCCTTTTCCTAGATTGTAAAGCTTATGCTTTAATCTTTCCTCATAACTCATCTTGTTGTTTTCACTTGCCATCAGGTATGGTTTTCGTGCCCTTTCTATAGTAATTTTAGCTTACTCCTAATAATTCAGTCACTTTTGCACTTAAACTGTTTGAATTGTATAATAATTTTAGTTAAGCAACAATAACACAAAGTTGAAATCTAGATCGAAAAACAAATTGAATTATTTCTTTTTCTTAGATAATTTGAATAAGCAAATTTGAATTAAGATGGTAGACTGTATTTTTGGTGCCGGTGTAATTTTCTGAATTCTTGTAGCATTCAGATATTGGCATTTGATAGTCTTTTTTTCTTTATTTAATCCTTTTGTGCTCGTTTAACAGAGTTACTTTCTCCCTGCGCTCTCACCCCCTTTTTCCTCCTATGGCATTACGTGACAGCAGTTAATAAAGGCCCCAGAGATCCTCTGCTAAATAATTGACAGTCTGGAGCCATGCAACTTTGCAACTCTTAAGTATTTACTGTTGGCAGACATTGGGTTTTCAAAAGCATTAGAAAGCAGAATTCCAGAAGAATGAAAAGGAATATCTTTGGCAACCGGAGAATCTAATGTTAGATTATCCTGTTATAAATTCTTGAATTAATTATATAGGGCTGCAGAGAGAATTTAAGCTTATTGGATATCAGAAAGACTGACCTAAGTTGCAGAATAAAGAAAAACTGGAATTGCAGAGTCTACATTTACTCATCAATGGAGAGTAAAATCTGGCGGGGTGCAAAATGGGCGATCGGCCCGAACCCGCCCTATTCCCGCCAGATGAGATAGGTTAAAATTACCTCCATCATCACAAACCACAAAGAAGACAAACTTGGTACTCCTAACATTAGCCAAAAGAGTGATTTTAGGCATTGGAGAGAAGACCTCTTCTGTCAGTGAATGGTCAGCTTTACTCACAAAAGAGAGAATTAGAGCTGGAAGTACTCAGCCTTGGTTAAGCAGTGGCATCAACTATTAGCTTAAGAATAAAACCAAGCACAACCCAAAGATTAATTTCAAAAACAGCACCTTGTACTGTGCTACTACCCCTTCCAAATTAAAATAACTTTGTAGTTGTTGTGTTTTTATTTATGCATGTGTGAAGTGTGATTGTGGTTAGCTGAACATTTTTATTGAAAACTACTTCTTACTTGAGATTGCTTAGTACGCAGCAAAGTAAAAGCAAGGTTTTTTTCATATGCCTTGCGTATGAAACAAAAAAATTAAATGAAAGCAAAAGAAAATTGAGCATTTATGTTGCAAGGTGGCTATTGATTTTAAAGGGTATGGAAATTTAAAAAAAGATTTAATAGTTAAAAAAAAATGTTTTTACAGAACAAAGCAGAAGAGATGACTTGGAAGCATTAGGTCACATGTTCATGTATTTTCTCCGTGGCAGTCTTCCTTGGCAGGGCCTTAAGGCAAGTTCTTTTCCTCCACCCTGTTTTTGTAATCCAAACTGCTAATTACAGTTAAATATTGCCTTGGTAACATAATTGGTGAGTTTTATTTCTTTTCCCAGGCGGACACGTTAAAAGAAAGATATCAGAAGATTGGGGACACCAAGCGAGCGACACCAGTCGAAGTGTTATGTGAAAACTTTCCAGGTAATTGTCAATCACTCAACAGTCCCAAGGATTCTCAATTTTCTGGACGTTTAGTCCCATTTCTGCCACTTAAATTCATTGGTGTTTATTTTCTGCCAAGAGACATCATTGTTGCACTGCACTGTGCAATGTTTACAAGATGCACTATTGATAGCTATTGGTGTTGATGGGCTATCATCACTACCCTTTATATGGGGAAGGGGAGGGAAATAACATCACGCTATTTTAATTTTAGTATTTGTATGTAGCAAGTGTTCGAGTACATCCAGACCTGATTTCTTGCAATTGTTGAGATTAAGTTTAATTGTAAACTGTTTTTCTGCTGACCCTGTGTCATTAGCCTCGGATGTATGGATAGTTTTTTGAAGGCTTTTAAGAACTGTCCAAATTCTCAGCCAGTCTTTGCATTTGTGGAATAGCAAGGCACACAGCTGCACCAAGGTTACAAGGCGATTGGCTGTGTAGTTCATAAGAAAATGAGTAAAGACAAGACCTAGGCTACAATGCAAAAGCAGCCGGAGTCTGTAATGCCTAAGTTCTAAAACAATGGGGACGAAAGGAAAAGAGGATTCTGTTTATAAGTTCAGTTTCGTATTATTCAGCTCATGTAATGATGCCCTTCAGTTATATTTCTCTCTCTTCCTCCTTCCGATTCTGAAAGCAGTGACTTATACATAATACAGGTCCACAGATGCTAGGTGCTTCCCACAGCTCATCTCTATCGCTTTTCTTTATATATGAGCCCAAATAGTGAGTGAAGGTAATAGTTTTTATGGAATTATGTCTGCTTCTTCTATGGGCATAGCAAAATGTGCTAGAGTTGTAAATTCCAATTACTATTTCTCCTTTGTCCACACACTGTGGAAAAACAGTTTTTAAACAACAGGTGTATTTTTTTGCATCATACTGCCACCAGTCAACAGGAGGCACAAATTAATTGAAATAGTCCCAGAAAATATATCCATGACAAAAATGAGAGGTTCAGTTTTATTTTGGTTGTTTGAAGGTCTTGTATATAATTGTATATCTTATCACCTCAGTCCTTGGTAAATTAGCCCCACTCTTATTCCTATTTTCCGACGTAATCTGGGTCCTAAAAATTCATCTATTTCATTTATATCCATGATATAAATGAAAAAAATGTTGGGAATCTGTTGAACATCATATTAATACAATCTCCTCAAGATCACAATACTTTTCTGACTTTGTAACCTGTAAACCATTTGGGATATATAATCGATATCAAACAAGATACCATGATGACTCTTTTACATTTCCTTTTATACCACCCTCAGGAACAGATAAACGGTCATGCATGTTCTTGTTGGGATTACTTGGAAATTCGAAAGAATACAAGAAAAAAGTCGTCATTTTCTTTTCAATAACATGCTGTATTCTTATACTTTCCATTGTTTTCGGAAGTTTGAGACACCTGACTACAGAATAGTTTAAGATAGTAAGGCTTGAGGTACTTGGTTGATTATGTCTCATTTGAAATCTGAGGAGGTAAAAAATGAAAATAATCCATTTAATATCTGGGAAAGAGTTTGCTGTAAATGGTTTATAACATGAAACAATAGAAATATCCTCCAATTAAACTATTTATAATATGTGACTTGGTAAAAACTATATAATGCTGTCTCAAGGATTTGTACAACTTTGGTTTTATACAGCCTCTCAATATTTGTTTTAGTTGTACACTTTAATGTGCATTTTAAATTCAGTTTTAAATGAGTTAGTATTTGCAATAGGCTCAAAAAAGTGCAGAGATTTTCCTATTTGCCCTTGTCATTTTAACAATATTTGGTTACTTTGAGCTCTAACAGGTTTTGCTCTGGCTACCTGATCTTATGGGCGCTGTTTTCTCACTCTCCCTGAATAGAAGTCTTAAAGATTTATAATCTTCTATCAAACTGTTGTGATATTTGTTAGTAAGAACGCTGATGAACCATTTTCTTAAAAACTACTGATTATAAAAAGCAGTTTCAACTGTGTACCCAGTACTGAATTTAATTTTTAAAATGTTTCTGCGGCAATGTTTAACAGAAACAAATTAGCACAGTTAAAATCTTTTGACGAGAATGGGGAAAACCTATCGCTAATTTTCTGACAAACAAAATTCTTTGTGAACATGATAGAATAATCTGGACATATGTTAAAGCTGCATTAGTTACTATTTTTTCCCCCACCACTGAGAAATTTGAAAGGGATGATGTTTAGTTACTCCAAGGTAAATGTTGAAACTATCATTTGGTGTTTCCAGAAGAGATGGCTACATACTTGCGTTATGTAAGAAGACTGGACTTCTTTGAGAAACCAGACTATGACTACCTAAGGAAGCTCTTCACAGACTTATTCGATAAGAAGGGTTACATGTTCGATTATGAATATGACTGGATCGGCAAACAGCTTGTAAGACTGAAAGTTCACTTATTATAAATGTTATTTTTGCCAAATGAATACAGTTATTGCAAAAATAAAATGCAACAGATACCTCAGAAACATTTCTGGATGGGATTAGAAATCTAGATAAAATGTTCTTGAAGTCTATCTGCAACTTTATTTGTGATAAAAGATGCATCATGTTGACTTTTATTGTGTAAAGCTTAAGAGAAGCTAAAGCTGTTACTAGATATGCACACATGATGCTGACCATGGGAGAACTTAGTTAAAAATGAAATGCAGGGCTATCTGTGCCTTGTTCTGAACGTCAGAATGCTGGCTGTTCCCTTGTTTCCACAGTGGCTTAGCAAATTTAACTAGTGAATGGCTGAGGCATAATGCTCAAGAGGGTCCCAGCCTATGCTATGATAGCTGATCTCAGACAGGGCAGCAGTAGGAGAGCTACATTTGGCTTCAGTACCCTGAGTTAGAGAGTTTGTGCTCCTAATTGCTGTCAAGTGATCCCTGCTGGAAATATGCATGTGGACATCTGGTAAGGACAGAGTTCGACTTTATGTGATGCTTCCTGTAGTCGAGTTGCTTGCCAGCATTCACTACTAAGGGTCATATAAGAAAAATGATTCCTTGGATGAGTTGTCTGGGGGCCCCTGGCACCTTAGAACTGTATCCCAGCAAGGAGCCAATACCTTCAAGAAATGAAGGGAGAAAAAACATCAAGAGGTAATGGACTGTTATTGCACTGTAGCTTATTTTTGGGCTGCTGATTGTCTGACACACCAAAAATCCATCAATATGCTGACGAACCTCCAAACCAAGCTACTGAGAAATCCATACGTGTTGAGTTTTCATGTGCCTTAAATGGAGTGTGCACACACTCTTTCTCCCTGTAGGGTCACACCTCACTTACCTTAGTCCACAGAATTTAGGTGCAGGTTAGCAAGTGCCAAGGATTAAGGATTCGTAATTGTATGCAGAATTACTGCTGTAGCTTAAGTACCTAAAACCATGGCCCAGAATTTGCAGTCGCGATGATGGCAAACTGTTGGCGTTCGCCGCCATTCTGCCTTTGAAACTGACTGCAACTTCGGGATTTGGCTGCGCATGCAAGATCCCTGAAGTTGCGTTCTGTCATTGACAGCTCCGAAACAGGCTGTGCTGTGCACCCCCGCTTCCCCCCCCCCCCCCCCGCAGAGCCAGCACTCTGTGTAATCAGCCAAATCAGGGAAACTGATGAGAACTTCGGCTCATCCGCAGTAAGAACACTGTTAAATTCCCCACTAAAAGTTAGACCCGAAGGGGATAGCGTCATGACGGCACAGAAGGAGGCCATTCGGCCCATCGAGTCTGTGCCGGCTCTCTGCAGAGTAATCCAGTCAGTCACATTCCTCCACGCTATCCCCGTAGCGCTGCAAGTTTATTCCCCTCAAGTGCCTATCCAGTCTCCCCTTGAAAACATTGAGTGTCTCCGCTTCCACCACTTCCGTCGGCAGAGAATTCCAGGTCCTCACCACTCGCTGCGTAAAAAAGATTTTCCTCGCATCCCCCCTGTATCTCTTGCCCAAAACCTTAAGGAGGAGAAATTCGGTATCGCCCCATTTGGGGCGCAATTATCAGCTGGGTGCAAAGTTTAGCGCCTGGCGCTAATTATCGCCTCTGTCTGCAAACTTGGCTTCTATCGCCCCTGGAGGTGTCTGGAGCGCTAAATCAGGCGCTACACACCTCTTAAGGCACTAACGCCGAGGAGCGAGCGCTGGCGAAGCTCATGTGATATCAGTCAGCAATGGAACACAGACACACTAGTGCCGGCCAGTTCTTAAAGGGAATAGTCAATCTTGCTCTCCATCCACACCCTGCTCATTGCAGCCTTGAATCTTGGCCTGGAGAGACCTGTACATCAATTCTGCTGGAAAGAACAATGGAGAGGCCCAGGGAAAGAGCTCAGAATGCAGCCCTCATAGTCTCTTCTAAATCAATGCAAGGAAGGTCAAATCAAAATGAACCTGCAAAGTGCTGCTCAGTACCCAAAACTCCTTCACACAGCGTTGAATCTCTTCTGAAGTCTGTGTCTCTCTCTCTGAGTGCGTGGTGCAAAAATGTCGCTGACAGAAAAAGGCAGGAAGCGGCCGCCTTTAAATCGCGCTCCTCCAGTCCCTTCCTGACTGCAAAACACTCCCCTCAACCTGTCGTTGCTAGCTGGAGGCGGTAAGGCTGGGGGCGCCACTCACTATCCGGTCCGGGGCGTTGCACGCTCGACTGATGTCACGATCTGCGCAAAATGTCTGGTCAATTTCACGAGCGACGCAAAGATTGCCGCACCCGGGCGCTAGTTGCTTTGCGCCCCATTAGCGCCCTCTTAAGGCGCTAACGGGAGGCACAAACCAACTGAACTTTTCCTCCTAAATCTGTGTCCCCTAGTCCTTGTACCATCAACTAGTGGGAACAGCCTTTCCTGGTCTAGCCTATCCAAACCCGTCATAATCTTGTACACCTCTATCAAATCACCCCTCAGCCTACTTTGCTCTAATGAAAACAAATCCAGCTTCTCCAACCTGTCCTTGTAGCTAAGATCCCCCATCCCCGGAACCATTCTGGTAAATTTCCTCTGCACCCTCTCGAGGGTCTTCACATCCTTCCTAAAGTGTGGTGACCAGAACGGGACATAATACTCCAGTTGTGGCCTAACCAGCACTTTATAAAGGTTCAGCATAACCTCTCTACTTTTGTACTCAATACCTCTATTTATGAAGCCCAAGATCCCATATGCTTTGCTAACCACTCTCTCTCTCAATATGTCTTGCCACCTTCAGGGACCGATGCACATTAACTCCCAGGTCCCTCTGTCCCTGCACACTCTAAGACGGTGCCATTAAGTGTATATTGCCTCTCCCTGTTCCTTCTGCCAAAATGCATCACCTCACACTTCTCTGTATTAAATTCCATCTGCCACTTGTCTGCCTATTCTGCTAGCCTTTTTATGTCCTGCTGCAGTTGATTGGTATCATCCTCACTGTTTGCCACCCCCCCCCCCCCAAGTTTGGTGTCATTGGCAAATTTAGAAATTCTACACTGTATTCTAATATCCAGGTCATTTATTTATATAAAAAAAAAGCAGTGGCCCCAGCACTGATCCTTGGGGAACACCAATGTCTACCATCCTCCAGTCTGAAAAACAGCCATTTACCACAACTCGCTGTTTTCTGTCCTTAAGCCAATTCCTTATCCAAGCTGCCACTGACGCACCTATTCCATGAGCCTCAATTTTGTTAACCAGCCTTCTATGTGGTACTTTGTCAAACGCCTTCCTAAAATCCATGTAGACAACATCCATTGCACTCCCTTCATCAATCCTCCCTGTTACTTCATCAAAAAATTCAATTAGATTAGTCAAACATGATCTGCCTTTTAAAAATCCGTGTTGGCTTTCCTTAATTAGCTTAAACATCTCCAAGTGCCCGTTAATTTTTTCCTTGATTATTGTTTCTAAAACTTTACCCACCACTGATGTTAAACTGACCGGCCTGTAGTTACTAGGATTGTCCTTACACCCTTTCTTGAACAATGGTGTCACATTTGCCACTTTCCAATCCTCAGGCATCTCCTCCGCATCTAGGGAAGATTGGAAAATTATGGCAAGCCCTTCCGCTATCTCCTCCCCCAATCCCCTTAGCAACTTGGGATGCAAGCCATCTGGACCAGGCGACTTGTCCACTCTAAGCATACCCAGCCTTTCTAGTACATCCTGTCTATCAATTTTCACCTCTTCCATTGCTTCTATCTTTTCCATTGTAACTGGGGTTTTAACAATGTTATTACTGCTAAATGAATGTTAAGGACCTGGAAAACTAATTTTAATTTTGTGCAGTGTGAAATTTGTCCATTTTAATTTTTTTTTTAAATTGAGAAACTTTTCAAAACATTTTTTTTTTAAGTTTGTCCATCTTTATTTCAGGTTTGCCTTGCCCCCATGTGAGAGCCCAATCTTTGTTTTGCTCTTCCTAATATTTTTTTTAAAGTTAGAATTTTAAGATCTTACTCACTTCCTTGTTTGCTGTCTGGCCTTTTGATTGGTTACTTAGACAGTCTGTTGACATCACAGCAGTTCGAACAAGGGGATCCCATTAACTTCCATTGATTTGAATTGAAGGTCAATAAGCCCGAAGTTCTCGACACAGGGATTGCGAGATCGTTGTGTGGAGCGTACTTCAGGGCCAGCAGCAAATGCCTTCACTTCGCTGCTGACTGCAAATTCTGGGCCCATGCAAAGTTTGCCAATACAGAGCATAGAGCACTGCTTGTCTGGCGAGGAACACCTTACACAATGTGGAATTGGTTTACAGGATTATCTGGAGTTGAGTGAAAAGAATCCCCGCCCCCATTTAACCGTTATACTTCCAGGTGTCATTAATGAGCAAGGCTGTCTGGTTAATTTGCCAACATTGCTCTCGAGTGCTACAGAGCTGCATAGTTCAGGCATCATTGAACATTTTAATTGTACGTTGTAACTACTGCTTTAAATGCTATAAAAGTGGTTTGATTTCCTGTTTCATAATTGCAAGCCCATTAAATAATGAATGATGGTATAATTCATTACTTTGGTTAACGTTTAGTTGAGTTTACAATGAATGGAAATTGATGGCAGATACTGTTGCAACAAAAGCCGTCAGTGCTGGGGAACATTATTTCGTACTTTTTTGTGCCCAATACTTTTGGTTACATGCGCAATTTAGGAGCTTTGAAGTTTACGACAGCAAGAAGTTAATTTTCAATACCTTAATTATTTGGGAAAGCAATCCTCTTTTGGAGGGTGTCTACAAGATATTTAGATTGGTACAAATTACATTTTCAGTGACTGATCACAGTGTGTTATCGCTTATACCTGTCCAACCGTAACCAGTGTATCTCCAACTATGGCTTCTCCTCCATCCCTTTCCCTCATTGCCCAGCTCTGTGGAATTTCCATTGCATGCTTCCGTTCCTACACGTATGAGCATAGCCAGCACATCTCCAGCAATAACTTCTCTTCCCAACCTTGGAGGACCCCCAAAGATCCATCCTTTGCCCCTCCTCATTCTCAACAACATGTTGGCTCTTGGTGAAATCATCCACAGGCACGAAGACATCCTCCATCTTTATGCTGATGAGATGCAGCTGTACATCTCCACCATTTCCCTCGACAACCGGTATTGCAGCAAAAAAAAATCAGTAACTGAGGAAAACGTATAGCTGCAAAAGCAATCTAGAAAGTTGTTCAAAAGAAAATATCAGTTCTTGCTGGTGAAAGAATTTGTTCATTTTTTTGGGACAAAGTCACAAGATAATTAACAACATAAGAACATAACATAAGAAGTAGGAGAAGGAGTAGGTAATTTGGCCCCTCGAGCCTGCTCCGCCATTCAATAAGATCATGGCTGATCTGATCTTGGCTTCAACTCCACTTCCCTGCCCGCTCCCCATAACCCTTGACTCCCTTATCGTTCAAAAACCTGTCTATCTCCACTTAAATATATTCAATGACCCAGCATCCACAGCTCTCTGGGGAAGAGAATTCCAAAGATTCACGACCCTCTGAGAGAAGAAATTCCTCCTTATTTCCAATTTAAAAGGGTTTCCCCTTATTCTGAAATTATGCCCCCTAGTTCTAGATTCCCCCACGAGGGGAAACATCTTCTCTGCATCTACCCTGTCAAGCCCCCTCAGAATCTTATGTTTCAATAAGATCCCCTCTCATTCTTCTAAACTCCAAGTATAGGCCCAACCTGCTCACCCTTTCTACACAAGACAACAGCTTCATCTCCAGAAACAACCTCGTGAACCTTCTCTGAACTGCCTCCAGTGCAAGTATATCGTTCCTTAAATAAGGAGACCAAAACTGTACGCAGTATTCCAGGTGTGGTCTCACCAACGCCTTGTAACAGGACTTCCCTACTTTTATACTCCATTCCCTTCGCAATAAAGGCCAATTCAATTTGCCTTCCTAATTATTTGCTGTACCTGCATGCTAACCTTCTGTGATTCATGTACAAGGATTCCCAGATCCATCTGTACCGCAGCATTTTGTAATCTCTCTCCATTTAAATAATAATTTGCTTTTTTATTTTTCCTACCGAAGCGCATAACCTCGCATTTTGCTAGAAACATAAGGCAGGTTGCTTAGCATCTGTAGAGAGAAAGGAAGACATTAACTTTTCAGATGTGGCTCCCTGATGAAAACTGGAAGAAATTTAAGTTGAGCAGAACAAAAGGAGGGGGCAGGAAACAACCAACACACACTCTAACCCCCCCCCCCACACACACTCTAACCCCCCCCCCCACACACACTCTAACCCCCCCCACACACACACTCTAACCCCCCCCCACACACACACTCTAACCCCCCCCACACACACACACTCTAACCCCCCCCACACACACACTCTAACCCCCCCCACACACACACACTCTAACCCCCCCCACACACACTCTAACCCCCCCCCCACACACACACTCTAACGCCCCCCCCACCCACACTCTAACCCCCCCCACACACACACTCTAACCCCCCCCACACACACACTCTCTAACCCCCCCCACACACACACTGTAACCCCCCCCCACACACACACTCTAACCCCCCCCCCCACACACACACACTCTAACCCCCCCCTCACACACACTCTAACCACCCCCCCCACACACACTCTAACCCCCCCCACACACACACTCTTAACCCCCCCCCACACACACACTCTAACCCCCCCCCACACACATACACTCTAACCCCCCCCACACACACACACTCTAACCCCCCCGCACACACACACTCTAACCCCCCCACACACACACACTCTAACCCCCCCCGCACACACAATCTCTAACCCCCCCCACACACACACTCTAACCACCCCCCCCACACACACTCTAACCCCCCCCCACACACACACTCTAACCCCCCCCCACACACACACTCTCTAACCCCCCCCCACACACACACTCTAACCCCCCCCCACACACACACACTCTAACCCCCCCCACACACACACACTCTAACCCCCCCCCACACACACACACTCTAACCCCCCCCGCACACACACACTCTAACCCTCCCCCACACACACACACACACTCTAACCCCCCCCCACACACATACACTCTAACCCCCCCCACACACACACACTCTAACCCCCCCCACACACACACTCTCTAACCCCCCCCCCACACACACACTCTAACCACCCCCCCACACACACTCTAACCCCCCCCACACACACACTCTAACCCCCCCCCACACACACACTCTCTAACCCCCCCCCCACACACACACTCTAACCCCCCCCCACACACACACACTGTAACCCCCCCCACACACACACACTCTAACCCCCCCCGCACACACACACACTCTAACCCCCCCCCACACACACACACTCTAACCCCCCCCACACACACACACACACTCTAACCCCCCCCACACACATACACTCTAACCCCCCCCACACACACACACTCTAACCCCCCCCACACACACACACTCTAACCCCCCCACACACACACACTCTAACCCCCCCCGCACACACACACACTCTAACCCCCCCCCACACACACACACTCTAACCCCCCCACACACACACACTCTAACCCCCCCCCCCGCACACACACACACTCTAACCCCCCCCCGCACACACACACACTCTAACCCCCCCCCACACACACTCTAACCCCCCCCCCCACACACACACTCTAACCCCCCCACACACACACACTCTACCCCCCCCACACACACACACTCTAACCCCCCCACACACACACACTCTAACCGCCCCCACACACACACACTCTAACCCCCCCCACACACACTCTAACCCCCCCACACACACACACTCTAACCCCCCCCACACACACTCTAACCCCCCCACACACACACACTCTAACCCCCCCCACACACACACTCTAACCCCCCTCCACACACACACACACTCTAACCCCCCCACACACACTCTAACCCCCCCACACACACACTCTAAACCCCCCCCCACACACACACACTCTAACCCCCCCACACACACACACTCTACCCCCCCCACACACACACACTCTAACCCCCCCACACACACACACTCTAACCGCCCCCACACACACACACTCTAACCCCCCCCACACACACTCTAACCCCCCCCACACACACTCTAACCCCCCCACACACACACACTCTAAACCCCCCCACACACACACACTCTAACCCCCCCCACACACACTCTAACCCCCCCGCACACACACACTCTAACCCCCCCCACACACACACTCTAACCCCCCTCCACACACACACACACTCTAACCCCCCCACACACACACACTCTAACCCCCCACACACATACACTCTAACCCCCCCACACACACACTAACCCCCCCCCACACTCTACCCCCCCCACACTCTAACCCCCCCCACTCTAAGCCCCCCACACTCTAAGCCCCCCCACACTCATTGAATGGTGTAGCAGGCTCTCAGGGCCATATGGTCTACTCCTGCTCTTAATTCTTATGTTCTTAAATCCCTCCAAGCTGCACTTCCGGGAGCAGATTTGGGACCGGAATTTCATGGCCTATATCAAATAATTAGGATTTGGATTGCTATTTGAAAAAAAAGAATGTAAAATCATTCAGGGGAAAGGCAGTGAAATGAGATTAGAGTATTTAGCTCCGCTTGAAGAGTTAGCACTGCATTGCCATGATAGGCCAAATGGTTCAGTAACTTTTTTGAGACATTATTAAGGCACTTTTCTTAGATCCCAACTTTTAAGGCTAAATAATTGTTTTTCTGGTTTTTCCTCATCACTCACAACAGAGTGACACTCTTCCAGCTTCCCACCACTGTTGTCTCTTGTTTACTTTTCCACCTAGTGCCGTTTTCAATTAGATAGAGGATGTGAGCTAAATTGGCAAACCTGGCAACAGTTCCCAAGACCAGTGAGGAACACTGACATTGGGGCTTAACCTCATAGCTCTTTTCTGCACCACCTGCAGTCCTTTAAATGTACCACTTGTATTTTAGTGATCAAAACTGGATACAATAATCAACGTGCAGTCTGACCAGAGTACTGCATAGTTTTAGCATGACGATCTCTATAGCTTATACTTTTTTTCCAAATAGTTTGTTGATTATTGCTGTCCAGTGATTGGACATGTTAAGAACCAAGTCTACTAATATCTGCAAAATCTTTCAACTTCGCCATTGCCAAATTTCAACACTATTCATAGAGTTACGTATATGTTGAATTTAGGTAATTTAGTTTGTCCCATTTGATGAAGCCCCATTTAGTCTATTTGCAGATGATTTATAGGTAAACAGATCAGATGTTTATTCTGCTCCTAGTTCTCAATAATAATGTTAATTTCTGATGCTGTTTTAAAACCTGCTCCTAACAATTTGACTATAATCGGTATAATGTGAATGGTCTATCCTCTACTTGATCTTGGCGACTGCCCCTACTCTTGCAGCACATTCTCTGCCTTCTAGCAACTCAACCTCGTCCATCCCTCATACACTTCATTTAAAATCCTCAATTGTTATGGTACCAACCGCACGCTACTTCCTCCCCAAGATATTCTTTTTTCTCCCTTCCCTTTGCCCCTCTATCAAGCAATTCCTTGTACTTGGTGCTTTCGATCTTCACCTCAACTACGCTAGCCTCCTCTCTGAAATCTCCAGCCTCCTGTACTCTCAATGTAGCATTTCATATAAACCACCCCCTTGATCTCACTAATACAAAAGCAAGATACTGTGGATGCTGGAAATCTGAAATATAAACAGAAAATGCTGGAAATTCTCAGCAGGTCAGGCAGCATCTGTGGAGAGAGAAACAGAGTTAATGGGGTCGATTTTCATTGACCCGTGAAGTCGGGATTGGAGGCATGCGGGGGGTTAAAGTCCCGAATTCGGGGGTCCCGACACCATCCCGCCCCCAACCCGCCTCCATGTCAGTTTCAAAGGAGGCCTGTACCCGCCCCGCACTGGGACCCGCCTACCCGAGGCAGGAAGGGAATAGTGCCAATTAACTGCCTGTTAACAGGTAGTTAACAGACAGTTTTTAGCCTAATCCCTATTTTAAAGCTTGAAGTGTGGGATTCCCGACGGCTCCAAACCACGCCAGGTTAGAGGAGTCGGGCCGTTGGGTTGAAGGAGTTGGAGGGGTCGAGATATCGGTGTTCAGGTGAGTGATGGGTGCATGAGTGCAAAGGTAAGTGTGTTTGGTGTGTCTAAAGTGTGTAAAGAAGTTTAAATTACCTGTACTTACCTTTTCAGCCTTCCTTCCTCTAGGTTTCGGGAGTCCATCATCTAAATGGCACAGAAAGCAGAATGGCTGCGAACTGTCAAAAGTGACAGCCTGCAGCTTTCTGTGCCGGTGAGATTTCTAACTGAGTCTGTGTAGAAGGACTCAGGTTAGAAGTAAGACTGTCAGTGTTTGACAGCTTCAAACAGCTGTGAAACACTGATATTTCATCTGTCAAAACGTCTTGACAGATGAAATTTCAGTCTGTGACGTCACCTGTTGCCTGGTGGCCCTTAATTGGCCTGCTGAGCCTGCTAGGCGGGCTCAACAAGGTCAATCAAGTTAAAATCGCGTGGATTGGCAGCATCTCGATGGAGGTGGGACTACAACCCCGAACGTTGTAGTCCCGCCTCCAACCGGACTCCTGAATGAAAATCACCCCAATGTTTCAGGCTCAGGACAGGATTACATCTAAAGTGCTGCTCTTGTGTGATGCTGCATCCATTTTAAAATTTTTCCTTTTGCAATCCTTGGTACCAATGGAGCTGACGCTGAAATATCCTTGATGACTTTTCAGTGCAAAGCTTGGAATAATCTGATATAAATTATTTATTTTAACATTTTCAAATAGCCATTGGAATAATTGCAACCATTAAAGAAAGACTTTCATTTATATAGTGCTTTTATCGGGTCTCTGAGGAATGTCCTAAAGTGCTCCACATACCTTGAAGTGCAGTGACTATTATTATTAGGCAAGTTTGGCAGCCATTTTGCGCAAAGAAAGAATCTTCAAACAACAGTGAGTTGAAAGGCCAACTACTCTTCCTTTTGGTGGTTTTGGTTGAGGGAGGAATGTTGGCGAAGAAGCTGGGAGAACTCCAAGCTCTTTATCCAGTTGTACCAAGGAATCATAGAAATAACAGCATAAAAGGTGGCTATTTGCACCATTGAGCCTCTGCCAATGCAAGCTCTTCAACTGGCAGGATCCTCAATGTTCATCAGAGCAGGCAGGTGGAGGTCCAGGTTAACATCTCACCTGAAGGATTAAATGTTTTTGAGGTGGTGTGCCTGAAGATGGTGCATGATTCACTCCTATTTATTTTGTACAGAAAGTAATTGTTTGCAACAATTTTATTTTTGTCCTTGCCCATTATCAGCCTATTGGTTAGCAGTCCTGTAAAGAAAGAAATTGCATTTATATGGATGTCACAAAGCACTTAACAGCCAATTAAGTACTTTTGAATTGTAGATACTGTTGTATTATAGAGAAACGCGACAGTCAATTTGCACACAGCAAGGTGCCAGCACACTGGGAGAACTCCTGTGTTCTTCTTTGAATACTGCATGGGGTCTTTTATATCAACCTGAGGTTTAATATCTCATCTGGAGGAAGGCATCTCTGACAGTATAGATAATATGCTCCAGGCTCTGGAGTGCAGAATGAACCCAAAATCTTCTGTCTCAGAGGCGAGAGTGCTACCACTGCAGGAAATAATATAGGCGCATTGTGTTCATGTGTACCTGCTCAAAATTGCATTCTGGAAATATTAATTTCAAAATTGCATTCTGGAAATATTAATTGAATGCTCACTTTGGGGACTTGTTGCATTTTGCAGTTTTAAGGCTCATTTTATTGATGACAGTGATGTAGATTTATGTTTACAGGGAAAAGGCAGTACCTGTATTGTGTATTCCCAATGAAAAATAAAGAGCTAAACCATGAAATAACACTGGCGAGCAAAATAAAGGAAAATCCTAAGATGTTTTATAAGTATATTAAGGGCAAGAGGATAACCAGGGAAAGGGTAGGGCCCATTAGGGACCAAAGTGGCAATCTGTGTGTAGAGCCAGATGATGTAGGCGGGGTTTTAAATGAATTTTTTGCATCTGTGTTCACTATGGAGAAAGACGATGCAGACATAGAAATCGGGCAAGGGGACTGTGACATACTTGAACATATTAGCATCGAGAGGGAGGAGGTGCTAGCGGTTTTAGCAGGCCAAAAAGTGGATAAATCCCCAGGCCCGGACGAGATGTATCCCAGGCTGCTGTGGGAGGCAAAGGAGGAGATTGCAGGGGCTCTGACACAAATTTTCAGAACCTCTCTGGCCACAGGGGATGTACCAGAGGACTGGAGAACAGCTAATGTAGTACCATTATACAAGAAGGGTAGCAGGGATAAACCAGGGAATTACAGGCCAGTGAGCCTAACATCTGTGGTAGGGAAATTATTGGAAAAAATTCTGAGGGACAAAATTAGTCTCCACTTGGAGAGGCAAGGATTAATCGGGGATAGTCAGCATGGCTTTGTCAAGGGTAAATCATGTCTGACAAATCTGATTGAATTTTTCGAGGGGGTGACTAGGGAGGTGGATGAGGGAAATGCTGTGGATGTGGTTTACATGGACTTCAGTAAAGCTTTTGACAAAGTCCCGCATAGGTCAAGAAGGTAAGAGCCCATGGGATCCAGGGTGCCTTGGCGCGTTGGATCCTAAACTGGCTGAGTGGCAGGAGGCAGAGGGTGATGGTCGAAGGTTGCTTTTGTGACTGGAAGCCTGTGTCCAGTGGGGTACCTCAGGGATCGGTGCTGGGTCCCTTGTTGTTTGTGATCTACATAAATGATTTGGATGAGAATGTAAAAGGGATGATCAGTAAGTTTGCAGATGACACGAAAATTGGTGGGGTGGTAAATTGCAAGGAGGAAAGCCTCAGGCTACAGGACGATATAGACGGGTTGGTCAGTTGGGCGCAAAAGTGGCAAATGGAATTTAACCCTGAAAAGTGCGAGGTGATGCATTTTGGACGGACAAATAAGGCAAGGGAATACACAATGAGTGGTAGGACCCTAAGAGGTACAGAGGGTCAGAGGGACCTTGGTGTACATGTACATAGATCTCTGAAGGCAGCGGAACAGGTAGATAAGGTGGTTAAAAAGGCATATGGGATACTTGCCTTCATTAGCCGAGGCATAGAATATAAGAGCAGGGAGGTTATGATGGAGCTGTACAAAACGCTGGTGAGGCCACAGCTGGAGTACTGTGTGCAGTTCTGGTCGCCTCACTATAGGAAGGATGTGATTGCTTTGGAGAGGGTGCAGAGAAGATTCACCAGGATGTTACCTGGGATGGAGCGCCTCAGCTATGAAGAAAGACTAAACAGGCTGGGGTTGTTTTCCTTGGAGCAAAGAAGGCTGAGGGGGGACCTGATTGAGGTGTACAAAATGATGAGGGGCATAGATAGGGTAGACAAAGAGGAACTTTTCCCCTTAGTAGGGGGGTCAATAACAAGGGGGCATAGATTCAGGGTAAGGGGCAGGAGATTTAGAGGGGATTTGAGGAGGAACTTTTTCACCCAGAGGGTGGTTGGAATGTGGAACTCAATGCCTAAAAGGGTGGTAGAGGCAGGAACACTCACAACATTCAAGAAGCATTTGGATGAGCACTTGAAATGCCATTGCATACAAGGCTATGGACCAAATGCTGGAAAATGGGATTAGACTGGACAGGGATGGATGGGCGGCACAGACACGATGGGCCGAAGGGCCTCTTTCTGTGCTGTAAAACTCTATGACTCTAAGTATTTCAATTCAGTTCACGTTATCATTTCAATTACCTTTATTTCAGAACGTAATGACTGTTTTCCTTAATTACAGCCCACTCCAGTTGGTTCAATTCATACAGATGCTGCTCTGACAACAGTGAACAGAGATAGTCATCAGCACAGGGATAGAACACAGCAAGCCAAAAATCAGGTAGGTCTGGAAATGTCATTGGGATGTAGGCTACTGCACCTCTACTTGCAATAAGAGTTATTTGAGTTGCATCCAGAAAATGAAGGTACTTTTACACTGCTTTTATATGAGGTTTAGTGGTGTGCTGGTGCTGTTGGCTTCCAGTGTATGGCTCTTGTGTAACCACTAACAACTTCGAAGTAAACCTGCTGGATTTGTTACAGTCAGAAAAAAAGTTTTCCAGCTGCTGGCCTTAGTGAATCTGGCAAGTTTGCGTTCGTGTTGCTGTTGACTGCACAAGATTTGCATGTTGGGAGTTGACGCCACAAGAACGTGTTACGATGAGCAGTTTGAAACCGAAAGAGAAAAAGGTCAGTAAACAGAGCTCCAGCTACAGATCTGTTGTATTTTTTTTTTATTCGTTCATGGGATATGGGCGTCGCTGGCAAGGCCAGCATTTATTGCCCATCCCTAGTTGCCCTTGAGAAGGTGGTGGTGAGCTGCCGCCTTCAACCGCTGCAGCCCACGTGGTGTAGGTACTCCCACAGTGCTGTTAGGTACAGAGTTCCAGGATTTTGACCCAGCGACGATGAAGGATCGGCGATATACTTCTAAGTCAGGATGGTGTGTGATCTGGAGGGGAACTTGAAGGTGGTGGTGTTCCCATGCGCCTGCTGCCCTTGTCCTTCTAGGTGGAAGAGGTCGCGGGTTTGGGAGGTGCTGCCGAAGAAGCCTCGGCGAGTTGCTGCAGTGCATCTTGTAGATGGTACACACTGCAGCCATGGTACGCTGGTGGTGGAGGGAGTGAATGTTTAAGGTGATGGATGGGGTGCCAATCAAGCGGACTACTTTGTCCTGGATGGTGTCGAGCTTCTTGAGTGTTGTTGGAGCTGCACTCATCCAGGCAAGTGGAGAGTATTCCATCACACTTCTTACTTGTGCCTTGTAGATGGTGGAATGATTTTGGGAGTCAGGAGGCGAGACACTCGCCACAGAATATCCAGCCTCTGACCTGCTCTTGTTACCACAGTATTTATGTGGCTGGCCCAGTTAAGTTTCTGGTCAATGGTGACCCCCAGGATGTTGATGATAAGGGATTCGACGATGGTAATGACGTTGAATGTTATGGGGCGGTGGTTAGACGCTTGCTCGACACTTGTGTGGCACGAATGTTACCTGCTATTTATCAGCCCAAGCCTGAATGTCACCCAGGTCTAAACCTTGTGTTGATCGATTATATTGCAGCAGTAGCCTTGACATGTTTCAGTCAGCTTAAAAATTGAAAAAGTTCTCATTTACTGGTGTGGGGTTCATCAGCTGATGAGAGTTTAGTGTTTCATAGCTGAAGTCTGACCTGGATCCACTGCTCCTACAGTGAGCCATGAGCTGAAAGATAGTGTCTTGTTATAAAATACTTTGGAAAGAACACAATTTGAGTCTTGTTGGCTGATGCTGATTTACAGTTTTAACTTTTTTTGCCTCCTTGAGCATGTTTCATATTTAAAATTACAGGTAGACTACCCTTTATCCGGACTTCTGAAAACCGAAACCCTCTAAAAACCGAAGGTTTTTAGAGGGTTCCGGTTGCGGAAGTTCGGATAAAGGGTAAGTCGTGCGCACGACCCCCCCGCGGACCCCGCCGGCCCCGACAACCGCCAGCCCCGACAACCGCCGACCCCCCCGCTGGCCCCGACAACCGCCGACCCCCGCCAGCCCCGACAACCGCCGACCCCCCCGCGGACCCCGCCAGCCCCGACAACCGCCGACCCTGACAACCGCCGACCCCCCCGCGGACCCCGCCGGCCCCGACAACCGCCGATCCCCCCGCGGACCCCGCCAGCCCCGACAACCGCCGACCCCCCCCCGCGGACCCCGCCGGCCCCGACAACCGCCGATCCCGCCAGCCCCGACAACCGCCGACCCCCCCGCGGACCCCGACGACCCCGACTGACTTACGCTGAGCGTCAGCGTAAGTCGTGCGCACGACCCCCCGCGGACCCCCGCCGACCCACCTTCCGAAATCCAAAATTCTCCTTTATCCGAAACTCGGCTGGTCCCGAGGTTTTCAGATAAAGGATAGTCTACCTGTATCAACAAATCTTATGTTTATATTTATTATGTATATAAAATCTATAAAATATTAAAACAGTTGATCTCTCATGACATATAAAATTGCAATTATAACATTTAGTGTGGTCTGATTCTGGGCTGGAGGGTGGAATAGAGCTGTGGAGGAATGTGAGCAATGCAGAAAGCCACTGGACCAGGTGACAAGTAGTGGTCACCTGTTTATTAACTATGATGGCAGCTGTTGTAAGATTTTTTTGGATACGATTTCCAATCGGAAGATTCGATGTGGGAGAAAAACTTTGTCCTGTCACAAAATCGGAACATGTCTTTAAAGTAGCAGATTTTTGTTTTTATTGACAGCAGAGTGCGTTTGTAAGCTGTCCAGCATTTGATTGCAGACAGATAGACAGCCATAAGCTGAATTTTGGGAGGTATAGTCTATCCAAGTGATATACTCATTGCCACTGGAACAGAAGTTAATGATCCACCAGTGTGACATGCAAAAAATGACACGAGGGCATTATTTGAGTCTGGTATTTGGTTGAGTCTCTTCACTCGGGGACCTTGGGAGTCAGAAACAGGACAAGTCTGCAGGAGAAACTTCTTGGAGGTGTTTCTAGCATGCAATAGTTAATATTGTGATTTTTATCTTGTAATTTTTTTTAATGACTTTGTTATGTTATAAATGTTATTTATGTAGCTATATATTCAGCTGGGTCCAAAATAAAGTAATTGCAGCAATGTGGTTGAAATTTCAGTCTTTCAAGTGGTTGCGTTTCTGTGACATGTTTGCTGTTTTACATTTCAGCAAATGAGTTTGCTTGAGTTGCTTTTTTAAGCAAATGAGAAAAGCTTGACACTTGATTTTATTTTTACCATGAACAGATTTAGTAAGTTGCCCGCATATTTAAGTCATGATGCACTATATGCATGAGTTTTATTCATTTAGAAAAAAATGCTTATGAAGTATCTGTAAATGGTAGGAAGACGTCTGTGTGGCCAATGTGAGGCTCTAAATATTGTCATAAAAATCACAAATACAAAATGTTCTGAACAGAACGTTTAGAATGACCCAGTGATAGTGTGTGTGTGAATCAAGTGGCGCTGGAAACTTTCACATATTTGAGTATTTTGCATTGATATTTTTGTAAAATCAAGTTAATGATTCAGTTTGGCTGTAATAAAAATGACTGAATAATATTCCTAACTTTTTGACTTTTTCACTTTTATTTTAGTTACTACTTTTGTAAAAAATAAGCAGTAACTCAAGCTTGTTAAATCAGACCGTTTTATAAGAAACAGACAAATAAAATATTGTAGCGATTAACAGGAGAATATAAAACATTACTGGAATTCTGGTTTGTTTGTAGAACAGCCTTTAATCTACCAACATTACTAAAGGCTGGGCCAATAAGTAATTATTGGCTTGTGTTAATCAGATGCTGCTATTGCAACTCAGGCTTTTTCCCTATACTTGTGTCCACAGCAAAAAGCAAGTACTATATAAGCACACCCATGAACTGAAACTTTCCAACACAAAATTGGGTTTATCAGTCTGCCATTGGGTTTAGGAAGCCTGATTTAGTGCAAAAAGTGAGAGCTGGCTGACTCGCACTGGTATTCCTGAATACAAATTAAATCCGCAGCAATATAAAAGCACCTTAGGTAGCAATTCATTGATGACGTGATAAGGGGAGACCAGTCATGTGTTTATTGGGGACCAGATGCGAGACTTCCCAGTGTTCCTGATATGGCAGTCCAGCAGGGGGCGCTGTTAGGTGTCCACGAAGGATGCAAAGGTCTCAAAGCCGTAGCTCCATATTCTGCTAAGTTACAAGAAAGATTACATTTGGCCCTCTCCCTCCTTAGTTTTGTATCAGTAGGAATTCATAGAAGGTACATAAAAATTTTCAGTGCTGCAATAAAGTGATACAAGATTAAATGTAAAAGATTCAGAACAGAGAGCAAGGAAACTTCATCAAACAGTGAGTTGTGAGGCTGTGAAATTCACTTCCAGGGTTACTACCTATTTCTGTGATTGAGATTAGTCCCACACCACTGGACTTGTGTATCCCACAGCAGAACCAACGGCCTAATCTTTGTAAAGTAATTGATGAGCTCCTGAGGAAGCGTCCTGCTCTTGCTGGAAAGGTCAATAGGGGTTAATTTCCTCACCGTTTCCAGTGCACTTACCATGCAGGACAGGCTTAGTAAACTTTTTTTTTGCAAGTGAGTTCAGATAGACGCTGTGTCTGACAATCTGTCAGTGGTTTGATCCTCTGAGATGCAAGTGCTGGTGTCTACAGGCAGAAAAAATCTTTAAAAATAATTTCCTTCCTGCAGAACTCTGAATCCAAAGATCTTCAAACTCTTGCATTAAATGAACTCCTTGTGGAACTCAGTGCAGCAGAATTCCAAGTCCAACAAACTTGGAGGTGCTTCTTCAGTGACTCTCACTTTGACATTCAAATGAGACCAGTGGCGATTCGATCGCTAAAGAGCTGCAGAAGTGTGAGGAAACTGGCAGGTAGCCGTTTAAAGGCGGAAATTGAGGCCATGATTTGTACTTTTACCCTGACCTCCACTATCTAGTGCGAACAGTTTTGGATATTCTGTGCCACATGAACCAAATGTGAGAGATTAGTTTTATCCGCTGGGGAAATTAGATATTCTTAATACTTCTAAGAATAAAACTTGATATTCTTATTTCCACAACTAAAAGTTATACTTGCACTGTTTATATAGGGCCTTTTGCTGAAATGTCTCTAAGCACTTCACATAATTAATTACTTTTAGAATACAATGGCTGTTCTTGTATAGGAAAATGTAACAGCCATTCTACACGAGCACTACCCAGCAAATAGTGCTAGTTGCACTATCTCTGTTATAGTGTGAAATTGACAGTACAGTAAAGCTGTTTTTTTGCTTTGTACTGTACTGGTACTATCTCAATAAATGTATTTATTAACTTTCAGTTGGAAGTGTTGCAGTATTTTTCAACATACTGAAACAGACAGCATTGTGCAATTGTCTTTTATTTTAATATTAGATTCACCAAAAATCACTGTTACAATCACTCATTTTGTGTAAAAATAAAGAGCGCCATTTGCTGAGCTTGCTCAGTATTACTATAAGTGCTGATTGTAAGTGTCACTCCTAACATTTCTTCAATGCTCTCTCTATATTGGCAATTAGTAAGGCCACATTCACAGAGGGTCTTGACTATAAATTATATGATTTCCTGTAAGGTAATAGAATATATTCGAGGTCTGGGTTTATGTCGCATTTTCTTGAAAACCGTAAGAGGCTGAGCATTATAATACGAGATTTTGTGGTCAGTGCCGTGTCTGCTGACCTCGAAGAAAGCTGCCCACACAGATCGAGCCATCTCTGTGGCGTGGATTTCACATTCCCAATGTTCATTTCATTGTGGCGCCACCTAATGGGGATCTCCAGTGACAAGCAACAGTGATGTCATCAAGGGGCTAAGCAATCAATCACATTGAAGAATTCTCAAACAGCAAACCAGGAAGTTAAAAGCACTGAGAATCCTTCACTTTTTAATCATTTTACAGCGAGCGAAATAAAGATTGGGACATACACATGGAATTAAGGTAGAAGCTGAAATATTATAACCAAACTTTAAAATTTTTTAAAAATTATTTTAATAATCTAGAAATTTTTATAATTATGGAGAAATTTGATAGTCCACAAATATAAAATTAGTTTTTCTGGGCCAGAGAGATTGTTCGGCAGTAAATATGACTTAGTATGCTGTTAAAATCCCAGTTACACCTCATTCAACAAGGCTTAACTTTTTCGGAGGTTTTGACAGTGAGATGAGAGCACAGAAAGTGGAAGTTCACGTCCATTCAGTGATTTGTAAGATTCTCATCTGCAAACAGCGCACCATGTGGAGGAGCTGGGAATCACTGACAGCAACTTCTGGATTTCCGCGTTTAACTGTGCATGTGCGAACGCCAGAAGTTGCTGTCAGTTTCACAGAATAATGACGACGAATGCTGACAGTTTAGCCGTCATTACAACCGCAAATTCTGGGCCAATATGTTAAATGATGATTGAATACAACTTGTGTATTTGTAATTCTGTTTGTAAGAGGCAAGTCATATCTTATAGAATCATATACTGGCTACAGCACAGAAGGAGGCCATTCAGCCTGTGAAGCCCGTGCTGGCTCTTTGCAAGAGCATTTCAGCTAGTCCCGCTCCCTCGCCCTTTCCCCGTAGCCCTGCAATTTTTGTTTCCTTCAGGTACTTATCCAATTCCCTTTTGAAAGCCACGATTGAGTCTGCCTCCACCACCCTTTCAGGCAGTGCATTCCAGATCATAACCACTCGCTGCGTAAAAAAGTTTTTCCTCATGTCGCCTTTGGTTCTTCTGCCAATCACCTTAAATCTGTGCCCTCTGGTTCGCGACCCTTCTGCCAATGGGAACAGTTTCTCTCTATCTATTCTGTCTAGACCCCTTATGATTTTGAACACATCTATCAAATCTCCTCTCAACCTTCTTTGCTCTAAGTAGAACAACCCCAGCTTCTCTAGCCTATCTACTCATCCCTGGAACCATTCTTGTAAATCTTTTCTGCACCCTCTCTGAGGCCTTCACATCCTTCCTAAAGTGCGGTGCCCAGAATGGGACACAGTGCTCCAGTTGAGGCCAAACCAGTGTTTTATAAAGGTTCTTCATAACTTCCTTGCTTGTGTACTATGTGCCTCTATTTATGAAGCCCAAGATCCTGTATGCTTTTTTAACCGCTTTCTCAACCTGCCCTGCCACCTTCAACAATTTGTGCACATATACCCCCAGGTCTCTCCGTTCATGCACCCCCTTTAGAATTGTACACTTGCTTCTCCTCATTCTGCCTACCAAAATGTATCACTTTGCACTTTTCTGCGTTAAATTTCATCTGCCACATGTCCACCTATTCCACCAACCTGTCTATGTCCTCTTGAGGTCTATCACTATCCTCCTCACTGTTCACTATACTTCCAAGTTTTGTATCTGTCAAATTTAATGGAATATTTTAAGAAAATAATGGAATATTTTAAAGTGTACATGGATTTTAAAAATACATTTGATAAAATGCTCCATAGAAGGCTTATTGATGTAATTAAGGCACATGATATTAAAGGGAATGTAGCAATATGGATAGGAAGTTGGTTAAATAACAAAAAACAATGTAGGGATTAATGGATGTTTTTGGATGGGAGGGATGTAAATATTGGTATTACCTAGGAGCCAGTTTTCGGATCATTGTTCCCAGTATATGTAAATGACCTGAATTCAGATGTATGGGCTACAATATCAAAATTTGCACGTGGCACAAAATTAAGCTTTACTGTGAATACAATTTCAGGAGGGCATAGGCGATGTCAGCTGACATTTAATGCTGAGAAATGTTTGATACATTTTTGGAGGAAGTATAAGGAGAGGATATAAACATTTAAAAGAAAATTCTTGAGCCACTTACTAGTGAAGAGTAGTTGAGGCGCTTTCCCATTGTCTTCCTCACGAGCTTTATCTTCTGAGTACTTCTCCTAACTAGGCTGCAGCAGGGCTGAAGAGCCCCACCTAGTCTTTGGGCAGGATTTTCATTGGGCCGTGGAGGCGGGATTGGAGGCGTGTGGGGGGTTAAAATCCCGAAATCGGGGGGGGGGGGGGGGCACGAACCCATCCCGCCCCCAACCCACCTCCATGCCAGTTTCAAAGGAGGCGGATACCCGACCCGCACTGGGACCCGCCTCCCCGAGGCGGGAAGGGGATTAGTGCCAATTAACTGTGCTCGCCTTGCTGGGCGGGCTCAACAAGGTCAATCAAGCCAAAATCGCGTGGGTTGGCTAGAACTCGATGGAGGCGGGACTACAACCCCGAAAGTTGTAGTCCCGCCTCCTACCTGCCTCCTCAATGAAAATCCAGCCCTTTATCCCTGCTGGACATCAGTCCAGTAGTAAGAGCCGGCGTTCCGGCCTTTGCTCGCCGGGGCTCTCCTGAGTGGGGCCTGAAACCAATCCTTCTGACTCAGAGGCATCAATGCTAGCACTAGTCACTCTGACCAGACGCAAGTACCTTGCTCGATTTCAACCCAGTATTTAGAGACCATATTCTAGTCTCCACTGCCAGGAGTGTCTGGAGTGGAATTCGACCCCTGACTCAGAAGTGGAAATGCTACCACTAAGCCATAGTGGCATAGAGTACAAAAGCAAAGAGGTAGTGCTAAAGTAACAACAGAAAATGCTGGAAAAACTCAGCAAGTCAGGCAACATCCGTGGAGAGAAATTTGAGTTGACGTTTCGGGTTTGACCCTTCTTCAAAACTGGAGAGAAAAGGAACTAGATCGAAGGCAGGGCTGCGATCGGACAAAAGAATAAAAGAACCAAAAGAAGTAAAAGAGATTAGAAGCTAGACGAGATGGTAATAGGCTGTGATTTGGTTACTTCTTTTGGTTCTTTTATTCTTTTGTCCGATCGCAGCCCTGCCTTCGATCTAGTTCCTTTTCTCTCCAGTTTTGAAGAAGGGTCAAACCCGAAACGTCAACTCAAATTTCTCTCCACGGATGTTGCCTGACTTGCTGAGTTTTTCCAGCATTTTCTGTTGTTATTTCGGATTTCCAACATCTGCAGTATTTTGCTATCGAGGTAGTGCTAAAGTCATTGATTAGGTTACAGGTGGAATGCTTTGTCCAGTTTTGATTGCTCTCCTTTAGGAAGGATTTCAAGGCTAAGGAGAGGGTACAAAAGGATTTACTGAGCAGGGATGAGAGGCTTTTGGAGAGAGTAGAGAAACTGAGGCTCTTTTTACTAGAACAGAGAAGGTTAAGATGAGATCTGACAAGATGTTCACAATTATAAAGTGTTTTAATAAGGGGTAAAAAGGGAAGTGCTATTTTCACTGGTCAGTGAGTTGGTATTTAACGGGCATAAATTTAAGATAGTCACCAAAAGAGCGAAGGGTAGAAATTTATTCTGTGAATGTGATTATCAATTTTGTTGCTCAGAAGACTTCACAGGTAGTAAAATATCAAAAAAAGGTTTGAGTTGGCAATCAACGTTGTTTCTAGAATTCATTTAAAGATACACTGAAGAATTGTTTAAGGAGCTATATGTCCATACATCATCATACATTATTGTTCCTGTGCTGTCAAGGCACATACGGCAGTATCCAATTGATGACATCCAATTCTGTCTCTAGGGCTTTTGCCTCCCAGCTCCCGTAGTTAATGCACTGCAGCTGCATTAATTGTGTTGCGTAGAATTCCTCATGGTCAACCTCCAGCTCTTTTCCCTTTTGGCTTCCAATTCCACGTCTGTTTAGACATTCTCAATGTGACCAATACAGGTCTATCTTCTGTCCCGACCATTACATTTAGTGGTGGCATCTGTGCTCTCTGAAACACACTTTCACTCATCACTTTGTTAAACCTTCTGATGTTCAAGAACCATTGCAGGCATCTACACTGGAAGTTGTTCAGCTTCTTTTGGATGCCTTTCTTAGACCGCCATGTTTCTGATCCGTATAGGAACACAGCCAGCACTTTGCTCTTAAAATTTCTCAGCTTTGTTTTTTCTCCAAACACATTTAATTTTCAGATTGAGTGAAAAGTTTGAAAGCTCCATTCGCTTTTATGATGCAAGCTTGGACATCTGTCATTCAGTCTCCATTGTCTTGCATCACACTGCCTAAGTAGGTGAAAGAATGTACAATTTGTAAGCATTCATTTTCCAGGTGTATTTCTTCGCCAGAGGCGACACTAACTTTCATGACCTGGGTTTTGCAACATTGATGTATAACCCAACACTTCTGTTGTCTGTGTCTGCAAGATAATTTGTCTTTCTTTGCACGTCTTTGATGCTCAGTGAGTGACACATCACAACATCAATCACAATATTCAAAAAGTATAGAGGACAAGATGCAGCCTTGTCTGACACCAGTTGTTACTGAGCCTGTCATTGCCTATTCTCAACACGCACTATGCTTCTTGATAAAAAGTCTTGATGATGCTAATGACTTTCTTAGGTAACCCAAACCGAAACTGCCATATTGAAGCTCAGCCGGTGCTATTAAATACCTTGTGGAAGTAAATGAAATTCAGTAACTGATTACTGCCATTCTTTGCTTTGCTCAATCATAATACAAAGAGTAAAGAACAGGTCAATGCAGGATCTGTTCTTCCTCTTCTCGGAGTCTGCCATCAATGGCCGTCTTCAATCTGTTGAGGGTAATGGTACAAAATAGTTTACCAGGGACAGAGAATAATGTAATACCACTCCAGTTGTTGCAATCACTTGTTGTAAAGCTTGACTGATTACTTTTGCCCAAACGTTTGGTGTTACTTCTTTTTCCTGCACTAAATTAAATAAACGTAGGATGGTAATCAAATTCTCACCTCCACTTTCTGAGAGTAATTTTGCACAAATTTGATCATCTTCAGGTGACTTAAGGAAAGAGGCGTACATAGACAGCACGGGAGTGCATGATAAGGGAGAATACGAAGAGATTAGGAGAGAAGTCAAAAAAACAATTAGGAAGGCAAAGAGGAACTATGAAATTAAATTATCAAGGAACTTAAAACAAAATAGTAAAATATTTTACAGGCACATCAATAAAAAAAAAGGAAGGAGGGTCGGGATGGGAATAGGGCCACTAAGGGATGCACAGGATAATACCACAGGTAATGATAGAGAGATGGCAGAAATATTAAATTGGCACCCTGTTATGAATCTTATGATCCATGAAGAAAGACTCATGAAATAACACCAGACGGCCAGTTGGTGGCGCCGTCCAAGGAGTATAAATACTCGGGCGTGGGCCCAGCTTGCCCAGGACATTGTGTAAACAGGAACTAGTGAAAGATAACTAGACTTCCATGTTTTGAAACAAATTGATTAAAGCCTTGCTTTATACTCGAACCAAGTGCGTAGAGAGTTTTATTACGTCACACCCCATCTACCACCTTAAACATTCACTCCCTCCACCACTGGCATACCGTGGCTGCACTGTATACTAGCTACAAGATGCACTGCAACAACTCACCAAGGCTCCTTCGGTAGCACCTCCCAAACCCGTGACCTCTTCCACCTAGAAGGACAAGGGCAGCAGGCACATGGGAACACCTCCAAGTTCCCCTCCAAGTCACACACCATCTTGACTTAGAAGTATATCACCGATCCTTCATCGTCGCTGGGTCAAAATCCTGCAACTCCCTACCTAACAGCACTGTGGGAGTACCTTCACCACACAGACTGCAGCGGTTCAAGAAGGCGGCTCACCACCACCTTCTCAAGGGCAATTAGGGATAGGCAATAAATGCTGGCCTTGCCAGCGATGCCCACATCCCATAAACGAATTTTAAAACATTTAATAATTATTTTGCTTCAGTATTTACCAGGGAGATAGAACAGATGGACATGACATTGGATGATGAGACTAGTAATGAGATAAGTGCATTTAAAATAAAAAAGGGGGATATATTAAATAAACTAATCAAACGCAAAAGAGGATAAAACCCCTGGTCCGGATGGATTACATCCACACATTTTAAAAGAATCTAGGGAAGAGATAGCCAAGGCATTACTACACATATTTAATAATTCGTTAGAAAAAGGTGTAGTGCCAGAGGACTGGCGAATAGCTAATGTAATACCTATAATTAAGAAGGGGGATAGAACATGTCAGGGAATTATAGACCAGTCAGCTTAACCTCATGGTAGGAAAAATAATAAAATCCCTACTAAAGGAGAAAATAGAAGAACATCTAGAAACCAAGAGCATAGTAATGAATAGTCAGACTGGATTTCAAAAGGGAAAGTCTTGCTTGACCAACCTCATTGAATTTTTTGAAGAGGTAACAGAGAGAGTAGACAATGGTAATGCAGCAGATGTAATTTATCTAGATTTTCAAAAGGCCTTCAATAAGGTACCCCATAATAGACTGATGAACAAGGTCAGAGAATGCTGAGTCAGGGGACAAGTAGCAGAATGGATAGCTAGTTGGCTTTATGACAGAAAGCAGAGAGATGGGGTAAAAGGTAGCTATTCACAGTGACAGAAGGCGGGTAGTGGGGTTCCACAAGGATCACTGCTGGGACCACTGTTGTTCACAATTTATATTAACGATTAAGACTTTGGAATCAAAAACACAATTTCTAAATTTGCGGATGACACCAAATAGTCAATACCGAGGAGGACTGCAACAAGTTACAGGAGGACGTTAATAAACTTGCAGAATGGGCATATAATTGGCAAATGAAGTTCAACACAGATAAATGTGAGGTATTACATTTTGGTAGGAAGAATAGGGAGGTCACTTATTACTTGGAGGGTGCGAGTGGGTAGAGGAACAAAGGGATCTCGGACTAAAAATCACTAAAAGTTACGACACAGGTTAGCAAACCGAGCACTAAGGTTTATTTCTAGAGGGATAGAATTGAAAAGTAGGGAAGTTATGCTAAACCTGTTTCGAACCTTGGTTAGACCACACTTGGAGTACAGCGTACAGTTCTGGTCGCCATATTATAAAAAGGATATAGAGGCACTGGAGAGGGTGCAGAGAAGATTTACAAGGATGATACCAGAAATGCGAAGGTACACAGGAAAGGATGAACAGGCTGGGTCTCTTTTCTCTTGGAAAAAAGAAGGCTAAGGAGTGACATAATAGAGGTCTTTAAAATTATGAAAGGTTTTGATAAAGTGGATACAGAGAGAGTGTTTCCACTTGTGGGGAAGAGAATAACTGGAGGCCATCAATATAAGATAGTTACAGTACCAAGAAATCCAATAGGGAATTCAGAAAAAACTTCTTTACCCAAAGCGTGGTGAGAATGTGGAACTCGCTACCACAGGGAGTAGTTGAAGCATAAAGTATAGATGCATTTAAGGAGAGGCTAAACAAGCATGGGAAAGAAGGGAATAGAGGGTTATGCTGATAGTTAGATGAGGAAAGATGGGAGGAGGCTCGAGTGGAGCATAAACGCCGGCATGGACTGGTTGGGCCAAATGGCCTGTTTCTGTGCTGTATATCCTATGTAATCCTATGACTTGTTCTTTAAGTTAGCTATGGTGGATCTCAGCTCCTGCATTGTACTTTCATTACAATTAACATCCAGTTCAATGGCGTTAGTCATTTCTGCTCTCTGGAGGTGATCTGTTGAGGATTTTGTGGAAATGCTCTGTTTACCTGATTTTTATATCTTCCAGTTTGGTGACACGGAAACCATACTTGTTTTTGATAGGACCTTCGCTGTGGTGTTGCAGTATCTATTGCAAGTTCCTTTCCATTCTGATACGTGCCCTCATATTTTCTTCTTGCTGCCTCCATTTCTGCTTCTTCAGCGTGTTTGGCAATGAAATTTGTTTTACCTTTACATGCTGAGCATTTACCTGCCTTGTCTTTTTCTTTGTATTCTTCTTTCTTCCTCTGGATATCATTGGGATCAGATGCATTGAGTAGATTGAGCTTGGTGTTTTCCATTTTAGTACTTGCATGCCATGTGTTAGTACTAAGCCACTCCTCATTTTTGCCTTTGATATGGCACAGTAACAACTCAGCACTCTCGATGTAGGGTTTCTTAATTGCAGTCCAAGCATCTTCTACATTGTCAAACATATTTTCCATTTCTGTTGAACCAGGTTGATAGCTGTCCATTAAATTCCACATTGGAAGTCAGGCCTTTCAATTTAGCAATGTTGATTCAGCCTTTTTTCAGCATGTACTTTGTTTATTGATTCTCTGTACTGCCTTTTTTTCATCTACTTTAATTTGATTGTCATAGTACCAATGTACAGTTGGTGATCACTGGCAATGTCAATGTCATGAAAAGCCTGAATATTGCATAAAGAGGATATGAACTTTTTACAGAGACAGAAATTATTATTTTGATTCTTAATATTGCTATCTGGTGATGTCCATTGCCCATGTTGCCTTATTGGATGCCTTTATGGATAAAGAGGGTACTTCGTTTAACCAAACATTTGAGTTGACATAGTTCTATGAGTCTTTCACCATTTTCATTTCTCACACTAATTCCTTGTGTTCCCATAATTTCAAATAAATTCTCTCATTTGAAGATCAAACTTTGTCATTCACGTTCCCATCACAAGCAGAATATCATGTTGTGGAACTTGGCTAATTACGTCCTGCGGTGCGTGTAAAAGCTGCCTTTAACTTCATCGCTTTGTTCATCCGTGATGAGTCATTTTTAAGTAACATGTTTGGAACCTTGCACATAGCAATCTGTTTCTGATGGATTTCCAATCCAGAAGGTCATGTTAAGCTGCCTCACCAAAGATGAGTGCAGTACCTTCCTTACCACCTACAGGCATTGCTGAGTACAGTAGATGTGCCCATATAGCAAGCATAAAATATCTCGTCAGTGATGGGTTTCCATTCCCCCCCCCCCACCCCCAATCCTATGAAAGGTGATAATAACTGACTTTTCACACAAAAGAAAAACTGCTATTGATTCAGTATAACTGATGAGATTTCCTCTGAAAATGCCTGCTGCATTTCAGAGGAAATCTAGTTATGCCTCTTTAGCCATGACACTTAATTTACCTGTCACTTTCTTTTGATGTAGGTTGAGTGTCAGTTGTTGAAGAGACAGTAATACAATGAATTTCTGTAACTCAGTCAGATGGGGTTTGTATTATTGAAACACATAGATGCTGTTTAAATGCACTGATGAGTAACCACTGACAAATGTGAAACATTGTCCTGAAATTGCAGATGCTTTATGTTTTATAGTCAGAAGGTTTACAGAAATGTTTTATAGTCAGAAGGTTTACAGCCTATAAGAGGAGTGGGAAGGTATCACAAGCAAACCTGATCCTGTTCTCATCCACTGTCTGCAACAGCTTGCCTCAGTCTTGAGGTATTCTCAGCTGTAAGGATTAATTTTAGAGCACTAAAATTAGATTTGGTTACTCAGTAAAGTGACTAGGATGTTAAGTACAGGTATTACAGCAAAAGTCTGAGCAAATTAAATATTGTGATTCTCAGTTCTCAATGCATGAATGTTAGTATTATGCTAGCTATACAATCATTCTGTCTTAGTTTGTCTGTTTTCTGTTTTTGTGGTTTTTTGTACAGTTTTGGGTGTTTTAAGTTTGTTTTAATCTTCCCACAGCATGAGGTTTTTAATGAGTTGTTGGGATTTTTTTTCTTCCTTTCTCTTCCATGCATGCTTTATAAAATAAAAATTGGCAGTCAGCAGACCACAGGGGAGCTTGGGACACTCAGCAGGCCAACCCCCATCACTTGAGAGCTCACCTGGCAGCTGACCGACATGGTGGTTCTGTACAGGTATTTTCTGCTTCTTCTGCTTGTTTCCCTCTCCTCCCTGCATGCTTGTGTGATTAAACCAGGGGTCTTGCTTCTGTGAGCACCATATAGTTGCATCCATGGTCACCTTCTGTACCTGCACCAAAAAATATTTATATATATATATATGTACCAAGACAGTAACATAATACATCAAAAGTCTTTATTTGCTCCCTCCCTGACGTTAAAAATCAAAACATTTAAGAACTATTACAAAATAGATCTCTGTCGAACCAGTCTAAGGTCTTCGACCCTGTCTCTATCTGTAAAGTCCATAGCAGAGGCATAATGGACAAAATGGCCATCTTCTATGTTGAAATGTATGTGATTATATGAGTACCTGAAATAATCACAGATCAGGGCCTCTAGAGGTGTTTACAGTCACTTTTAACCAGTATAACCTGTTTAAATGTTTTGCGCCAGCCTAGCCTGGACAGCATCAAATTGGCTTTGATTTTTATCATATCGTGGAAAAAGAATTTAATTTTAAACATTGGTTTAACTGGATGTGTTGGAGGATTCCTATGATGTAGTTGTGTTTAGAAGTTTACATCCAACTATATCCAATTGACAGCATGTAATTGAAATGACAACTGATTATTTGCCAGAAGTTGAGATGCCAGTCCCATCTGTGCCATTGTGATGAAGCATTGAATGGAGCCCAGGAGCTTGCACACAAGGAAGGAGTTGCCACCCTGAGCTGTCCTTGTGTATGAGGCTGATTATATGGCAATAATGCCAGAAGCCTTGGGAGCAGGTTTTCAGCTCAGTGACTTGCATGGAGAAGATACATGGCACAGGATGACTTCAGGGGCAGAAATAAAGAACAATTTTTATTTTTTATAAATTTCTTAGAAAAAGTTGACAAAATGTATGGATCTATTATAAATCTCATTGGCCACACTTAGAATGGAATTTCCCAAAATAAACTTGTCATGTTGTAATTACACTGTCCAGCCAGTGGAGGGGCATGACAAATAATGGGGACTGAATTATGTCTGCGTGCCTGGTCCAATGAGGCCCTGCCCTTCTAACCCATTTCAAATGGAACATTCAATACCAGGGATGAGGAGCTAAAGCTATGTGGAGAGACTGGAGCTTGGAAAAGCTGGGATTGTGATGGTCAAAATTATATGGGGCTTTGACAGAGTAAATAAGGAGAAATTGTTTCCACTGGCAGGAGGGTCAATAACCAGAGGACACAGGTTTAAGATAGTTGGCAAAAGAACCAGAGGGGAATTGAGGAGAATTTTTTTTTATGCAGCGAGTTGTTATGATCTGGAATGCAATACCGCATACACGTGTGTGTATATGTATATGTACATATATACATATATAGAGATAGATATGTATATATAAAATGTTCTGGCACTGTGATATTTAATAAACTTTGTCACAATAATTACAACGCACCAATAGCTTGTAGGGGTAGAAAGTAATTATTATTGCCCCAGCATTTCCACTTCTGGTCCACTGAATCCAATATTAATTCCCAGTTGCATGAGAAGTTGCTGGATGTTTTCTCCTGCACTGGTATGGGTGATGAGCATGAACGTCTCTGGAATGGTTAGTGGATGCATGCATGCCCTTCATACTTAATGCATGCATCTATTATGTGTGGAGTGCAGAAACAGCAGTGGCAGTATGAAACTGCAGATCTGTTGCTTTACCCACTCTGTTCTCCACTTCTGTTTTTATGTACTGTAGTTGCATCACAGATTCATGCAAAATGAAATTTGTTTAAAATGTAACACTTGACTACTGTTCATTATGCTGTGAAAAAAAATATTTCCAGCATCAGTGTGATTTTGTTTAGAGAAATTTTGTGTCTTTTTTTGCGCTGTCAGTAGGTTTTAAATAAGCACATCTTATCACTACCATGGTGAGACGCTGAGTTTACACTTGCATTCACTAGCATTTAAACTTGTGAATATTCAAGTGTTAATGGTTCAGTGTCTATTCCTTTTGAAGGTACACTGGTTAATCTTGGATTAATTCACCAACAATTACAATTTGCATTTATATGGTGCCTTTAACGTAGAAAGATGTCCCATGGTATTTCACAGAGGCATAAGATAAAAGGAAGGTTGAGCAAAAGCTTGGTCAAAAAGGTGGATTTTTAAAGAGGGTCTTGCATGAGGAGAGGGATGTAGAGAGGTGGTGGAGGGGCTTAGGCAGGGAATTCCTTGGTGCCTAGGTGGCTGAAAGCATAGTTGTCAATGATGGGGTGAAGGGAGGTGGATATGCACAAGAGACCAGAGTTCTCCGGGACTGGTGCAGGGCTGGAGGAGGTTCCAGAGGCGGAGACGGGTGAGGCCATGAAGGGACTTAAAGACGAGGATGAGAATCTTAAATTTGAGGTGTGAAGTTTGAATCTTAAATTTGGGGGGCTGGCAGCAACGCCTCAGCTGTCTAGATGCACTGTCTCTAGCTCTCCACTTCCCCCTCCTCCTATAAAAGCCTTCTGAAAACCCATTCTTTCGGCAAGTTTTTAGTCTCCTCTCTCAATATCTCCTTCTTTGGCTCACCGCCTGTTTTTCTCTGATTTTGCTTCTGTGTAGCGCCTTAGGGCTTTTTTCTACATTGAAGGTATGATTTATATGCAAGTTATTAATTTTCTGTAAAGCATGGTAACTTCACACTTTTTTAGCCTGCTGATGGTCTTTAGTGATTTTCCTATGTGATATGCCCATTTCCCATTACCTTCTGGCAGCAACAAGGTATTTTGTCAATGAGTGTACAATATATTTTAGTCTTTCTGGAAAGTAGTGGTGAAAATAAAATACAGGTGTGTGCTGAGGTAAATTTATCAGTGCAAAAAAAAAATTTAAGTTTACATCATGAATAATAATATTAATAACCGATTATGACAAGATACTTATTCTAGCACTAATTATCTTTGTAAAGACTGTTTTAAGTTTGTTGACCATCAAATTAGACTTGAAAAGACAAGTTAGATCCCATTCATGTTGCCTGTGAGGAGAACATATCACCTTCTTATTTCTTCCTCCTTTCTTTCCCCTGGCAAATGGCTTTTCCTCTCAGCAGGATTAAGAATGAAATACACATGAGTATCCATTCTATCCTAGAACAGAACCTGTTTGTGTGCTTCGTTCATGAAGTTGGAAGTTTAGTTCTGTGCTGCTAATTTCAAATACAGAATTCCAATACTCCAGCAAATTTACAGAACTGAACATGTAATGGGGTGTTTGTGTTTAAATTTGACACAACAGTCCATTTCTTTTTGGTCACATTTTGTGCCCTTCAACATGTATATCATTGCTATGGAATGGGCAGTTTTCCATTTCAAGGTCAGGTAGAATATGATCAGTTGCAGATTAAAGTTCCCTTTACTACTCGCCAACAATGTGGCTTAGCTCAACCCCTGAGAGATGAAATGTTCCACTTTCCATTATGGCCACCCTATTCTCTGTTTGAATGTTCCAAGTTTGTGATATATGCGATGCATGCTTACTTTTGGAGCAGGGTCGAAATTGGCCAAACTCGCCTTCACGTTGGATTGCTACACCTGGAAGTGAGGTGTTTCTGCCATTGTTGCTCTTGATCTGGGTATGCGTGTTGGTCTATGTCTTGATCTAGGCAGTTGTGCGAGCAGCTTAGAATGACTCCACTATTGTCCCTCACTCCAAAAGAGGATGCGTGTTCCTTTCATTTTCTTTTTCTCTCCTCACTCTCTTTCTTCTTCTCCATCTTCTTTTGCCCCTCTTCCCCCTGCATATTTGACAGTTCATATGTATGGTGGACAATCCTTCCAAATTCAGGAAAAAAATGTTATTAAACGGTATTACTGTACATTACAACAGTGACTACACTTCAAAAGTACTTCATTGGCTGTAAAGCGCTTTGGGACATCCTGAGGTCGTGAAAGGCGCTATATAAAAGCTCTTTCTTTTATCTCATTGCTGTTTGTCAGACCTTGCTGTCTACAAATTGGTTGCCATGGTTTCCTATATAAAAATAGTGACACCACTTCAGAAGTAATTCATTGGCTACAAATTGACTGCAATGGACTGAATATCAGGTGCTGCGTATAACGGGCGGACAATCCGATATCGTCCGTTTTGCACCACTACCCAAGACAACTTTCTAGGCCATTGTCTCTAAAGGAAGCAAGGAGCACCATAGGAATTGCATATCAGGAAAAGGAGTCCCAAAGTGTTTTACAGCCAATGATCTACTTGAAATGTAGTCCTTGTTGTAATGCAGGAAATGCGGCAGCCAGTTTGGGCACAAGATCCCACAAACAGTTATAAAGTAAATGACTAGACCTTTATTGTTTTAGGCATTAGTTGAGGGATAAATATTGGCCAGGACACTTCCCCGGCTCTTCTTGGAATAGTGCCGTGGGATCTTTTACGTGCACCACGGGCAGACTGGACCTTGGTTCATCCGAAAGGTGGCACCTCTGAAAGTGCAACACCCATGAATACTGCACTGAAGTGTCAGCCTAGATAATGTGCTCCCACTGAGCCATGGCTGATGCCTAGTCTCTTCACGGAGCACTGCATGTATGTGAAACATAAAAACTGAATATATAGTCTTGCACCATAATTTCTTGGTTGTGTTTTCAGTTGTCTTTCGTCACGTAGTAGCTGAGTGAGTTTGCAACAGTCAAATCTAGCTTGACATCTCCATGGAGGTGCTGGTGGGAGGCTCGGAGACTGGGTTCCCATGGGGGTACGAGGAGCTGCACTACAGCATAAACACTTTTTTCGGACTCTCCCACTCTGCTTACGGATGTTTTTTATAGATTAGAAGATGTATTTAAAAGAACTGGAGTGATTACAATAAAAACGTCCTCTCGGGTTTCAGATGACAGTAAACCACTGTTACAAGTTATTTGGGCCCCTTGAGATTATTTTCACACACTCACTGCTCATGTTTTATTCTGCTTTTAATGTATGCTGCTTTAATGAGGTAGAATTTTTGCCAGTTGAGATTTTAGAAGTAAAATTCAGTCTTTTCCCAGTATCAGACTTGCATGATGATTGCTGCTGATGAGTAGTGACCCTTTTATGCAAATTGCTTTGGATTTCTCTCTATCTGTCACTTTCTCCCCCTGCAGTAGTGTGAATACATATGTTTAAAAAAGCTAAAGCTATGTAGACAATGTCAGGTGATTTTGATTCATGCTTCCATCAAAACAGTTTTCTTACTTGACAACTCCGAATGTTTACAGTGAAAACTGTCTCCACTGTGGCTTAGTTTTTATATGGAGGCAGTAAGAAATGTTTTCTGGGGCATTTGATTGATCTGCATATTTTAATGAAAAAAATTGGCAGTAGTTGGCTGATTTGCTAATTAATTAGCAGAATACTGCTCTTTATCTCCCTCCCCCCTCACCCCCCTCAAAAAAAAGCAGATTTTAGAATTTAGGATACAAAAAAGCTGACCTGGGACCTGTACTTTTAACATTGGCACTTGTTCAATTTGGGCTACCTATGGGTCTATGATTCTGCTGTTCCAGTTATAAGTACTGGATAAAGACTCCTCTTCATGATCTACACCTTTGGTGCGGTTTCATTCATTTAGTACAACAAAAAAAGTCCTTTTGGGAGAAAGCAGCAGTGAGCTCTTACCTTCCAAGAGCAGTATGGTTGTGGGGAGCCTCAGAATGGACTAAACGAGTACCAGTGTAAAAGCATCTTTACATTCACTAATGATTCACCAGTCCTGTGGACATGTTCTTCGTATTTTTTTTGTCTCATCAATAATATCTTAAGATTTACATGTACACCAGATATGGACGGAATTCACTTTTACCTGACCTGTCTGATAAATTGACCTGAACAAAAGATTGTGGCCTAGAAATTCGGTGGGCTGCGCCACCAGTTAGCGCCTAAAGAGGGCACTCAGTGGCTTTAGCGCCACTGGCCACGCCTCCTGCGAAATTTAGCAGGGCGCTAATGGCGTTAGCCTGTAGCCCTGCGCCGCCACTGATGACGTCATCGGTGTGCGCAGTGCCCCGCTACCGCCCCGAACGCGATCTTGGGTCGTGCCCCCCCCGTAGCGCCGGTCGCAAATCGCGACCGGTTCAGGGGGGCCTACCTGTGGCGGTAGTGGCGCTAATTAAAGGGGAGGTGCGGGGCGGCCATTTTTTTCGGTGGCCGCCTGCCAGCACCTCCTCACGCCGCCCTCCCCGGCCTCCTGATTTCCACCCCCCCCCCCCCCCCCGGGCAGTGCGGGCTGTGTCCCGAGGGCCCGGCACTTCTCCTCAGTGCCGGGCTCTTTTGCCGGCACTCGCGATCGGTGATCACGCTGGTGCAGGCCCCTCCCCTTTAAGAAGGGGAGGAAGGCCTGCAGTACTGCAGCGCACTGTGCCGCAGCGTGTGGCGCTGCGGCACGTTGCGCTGCGATATTCAGTTTCGGCGCCCCAAGAGGGATGCGGGGCGCCTCGAGCAGCGCCCCGCGTCCCTCTTGGGGCGCTGAAACTGAATATCGGGCTGGCGCTCCCGGCAATTCTGGGGCAGGACTACCGGCGCCCAGGCGAGCTTGGTGCCCCAAACGCGGTGCCACCGAATTTTTAGCCCTGTATGTTTAGGGTGGGGGGGAGGAGAGAGAGTGTAGTGTGCAATGTTGTATTTATAAACAGGACTTTTCTGTGAAATTGGTAGAGAATTGAATTTCACACTGGGTGATTAGTGGGGGGGATTTTAATACATTTCTGTTTTTTTTAAAGAACCTATAAATTAATTTAATTGGGTAAGACGACTTTGGGCCAGTTTACATTTTCTTTGATCAAATTGAAATAACTATAGGTTTAAAGCCATTGTGTCTTCTTGTGGCAGCTGAGTCTTGCCTTGGAATGTTTTCTTCCTAATTTTTTGACCTAAAGAAGCTATTACATATACAATGCAATCAGCATTTTTATATTAAGAATGTTTTTACTTCTCTTCTTTTAATATGACTTTGTTTAAATGTCAATCCAAAGGCATACTATGCAGATCCCGACAACTAATATGGCATTTGTTAAAATTCAGTGCTGAAAAGCTAAAATCCTAATTGTTAAAATTCCTGTTTCCCTGGGTTTGTTGGTTTTCAGCTCATGCAGTGTGATGCTGACGAGCTTAAAATCTCTTCTCTTTTTTGCTCCGTCTGCTTCCACCTGCAATTTTAGAGCATTAAACAACTTAGCTGAAAAACAATTTTAAATACTCTATTTCCAGCCAATCAAATGACAGTGATCGCAAGTTTGATGCAACGGGATCAATCTCTGATGCAACGCCAAACGGGAAGAGACTGTTGATCAAGTGTGCTCATCAACGGCCTCCAGAAGAAGAGCATGTTATAGAGACAGAGTATTAATGGCTAAATAATTACCTTGCATTTTATTGCCAAAAGGTGGTGGTCCCTCTTTCAATCCGTTGTGCCACTAAATGCCAGGATTTGATCTGCATGCCTGGGATCTTGCTCTTGGTCTCATCAATGGAAGAGATGAATAAAAGAAAGTGAAGAGGGCAACAGAAATTTGATAGTAAATTAAAAGTCGTGGTTGTGATTTTTAAACCGTTGGATTTTAAGAGATGAATTACTTGTCCGACATTAAATATTAGCTGTTGGGACGGTTGCTTAAAATTGGAACTCATTTTAGAAAAGATGATTAAGTAAATAACTATACAATTTTGTTAATTCCTGCTGGCTGTACTTGGTTTTCAGGTGGTTAGTTCAACGAATGGAGAATTGAATACAGACGATCCTACAGCAGGACACTCCAACGCACCAATCACAGCCCCAGCTGAAGTGGAAGTTATGGATGAAACAAAGTATGTTCATGTTTTACTTCACTGTAAATTGCTGCATGTTGTCATTTTCACAAACTGATATTGCTTATTACTGTAAATTGGAAGATGCCATGAAAAAAAATCCCAAAGGCCTTTAAATGACTTCTCCCCAATTTCCTTTCTGATACTTTTGTAATATTTCCCAGTCTTTGAAGTTGTAGCTTGTCAGTATGCAACAAATCCATTTCTGTGGAACTTAAAAACGAGGGTATTTTTCAATTGTCTTCTAGGCCAGTTATACTACAACAAAAGCAAAATACTGCGGATGCTGGAAATCTGAAATAAAAACAGAAAATGCTGGAAATACTCAGCAGGTCAGGCAGCATCTGTGGAGAGAGAAACAGAGTTAACGTTTCAGGTCGATGACCTTTCGTCAGAACTGGAAGAAGTTAGCGATGTAACAGCTTTTAAGCAAGTACAGAGGCAGGGAAAGGGGGGAGGGGAGGAAAGAACAAAAGGGAAGGTATGTGATAGGGTGATGGGTAGGAGTCATTAAATGACAAAAGGGATGATGGTGCAAGGCAAAAGGTTGTGATAATGGGGCAAATAAAGAAACAAAAGATGGGTCTAGAGGAGCTGCAAATGGCAGCAGCAGAACCATTGCCAGCACCTGCTGTCCAAAAAAATAGGACCAGTGGTTATGATCTGAAATTATTGAAATCATTGTTGAGACGGGAAGGTTATAAAATGCCTACTCGAAAGATGGGGTGCTGTTCCACAATATTCCATTGAGCTTCATTAGAACGGTGAAGGAGACCGAGGATAGAGAGATTGGAGTGGGACGGAGAATTAAAATGGCAAGTGACCGGAAGCTCAGGGTCATGTTTGCAAACTGAGCAGAGCTGCTTAGCAAAGCGGCCACCCAATCTGTGTTTGGTCTCCCCAATGTAGGGGACACCGCCTCGGGAGCAGCGAATACAGTCTACTAAATTGCAAAGCGGCCACCCAATCTGTGTTTGGTCTCCCCAATGTAGGGGACACCGCCTCGGGAGCAGCGAATACAGTCTACTAAATTGCAAAGCGGTCACCCAATCTGTGTTTGGTCTCCCCAATGTAGGGGACACCGCCTCGGGAGCAGCGAATACAGTCTACTAAATTGCAAAGCGGTCACCCAATCTGTGTTTGGTCTCCCCAATGTAGGGGACACCGCCTCGGGAGCAGCGAATACAGTCTACTAAATTGCAAAGCGGTCACCCAATCTGTGTTTGGTCTCCCCAGTGTAGGGGACACCGCCTCGGGAGCAGCGAATACAGTCTACTAAATTGCAAGAAGTAAATCGCTGTTTCACCTGGAAGGCGTGTTTGGGGCCCTGGACAGTGGGAAGGGAGAAGGTGAAAGGGCAGGTGCACTTGCACGGGAAGGTGCCATGGGTAGGGGAGCAGGTGTTGGGGGTGGTTGAAGAGTGGATCAGGGTGTCGCGGAGGGGTGTTCCCTTGGAAATGTTAAAAGGGGAGGGGAGTGGAAGGTCTCTTTAATGGTGGCATCGCGCTGGAGGGGACAAAAATGGTGGAGGATGATCCGTTGAATGTGGAGGCTGGTGGGTGGTGAGGACAAGGGGGACCCTATCGTAGTTCTTGGAGGGAGGGCAAGGTGCGAGGGCAGAAGTGCGGGAAATGGGGCGAGCATGGTCGAGGGCCCTGTAAACCATGGTGGAGGGGAATCCTTGGTTGAGGAAAAAGGAAGATCTTTCGGAAGCACTGGTGTGGAAGATGGCATTGTCAAAACAGATGTGACGGAGGTGGAGAAATTGGGAGAATGGAATCGAGTCCTTACAGGAAGTGGGGTGGGAGGAAGTGTAATCCAGATACCTGTGGGAGTTGGTGGGCTTATAGTAGATATTGATTGACAGCCGATCCCCAGAAATGGAGATAGAGAAGTCAAGGAAGGGAAGGGAAGAGTTGGAGATGGACCACATGAAGGCGAGGAAGGGGTGGGTATTAGAAGCAAAGTTGATGAGACTTTCCAGTTCGGGGCAAGAGCAGGAAACGGCATTGATACAGTCATCAACGTACCGGAAAAAGAGGTGAGGGAGGGTACCTGAGTAGGACTGGAACAAAGAATATTTCACTTAACCCACGAAAAGGCAAGCAAAGCTAGGACCCATAAGGGTTCCCATAGCGGCACCTTTTATTTGGAGGAAGTGAGTGGAGTCAAAGGAGAAATTATACTAGTTTACATCGATGTGGTCCTCTGCATTGGTAATGGGTTGTAATACCACCCCCCCCCCCCAGAGATGATCTCATCACTTGGGTCCAGAATGAAACAAACTTACACAGTTTGCAGATGGTCCAGTAGACAGAACTCCCTAAAACCTGTTTATGCCAGTGAAGAGCCGATAGGACAGTGGCTTTGTCCTATCATTAAAATTTAACTGCACAGAGTAATGCAAAGTCAGCTATGTAACTCTGGTCCATCAGCTCCACATTACTTTCAAAAAGGTACTTGTCGCATAACAATGCCTTAACAATGGGAGTGTCCTTCGGGTTTTTTTTAGGGGCCTTGTTTTTAAGTATTTCCCAGTTTATGGAACAAGGTATGCAACCAGGTGCCAGGACATAATTTCAGTATAATTGTTCATGGCCTCAAATTCAAATGCTTTGAATCTAAGCTTTAAACAGTAAGTGGAACTGAATCCCTCATTTGCAAAACACTAGTACCTTGTGAAGAAGAAAGTCTCAGATGATTTTCCTTGTTAAAAGGCTCTGATTCCTGTTAAAAATGGGCTCTAAGAATCGTTCTTGCTTAACTGTCATTTTGGTTCTTTTAAAAACAAATTGCTTCGGTGTCTGTTGTGTGTTGCTTGTGTAGATCTAAAGCTTGCACAAGAAAGCTGTTAGGTTTACGCTTTTGAGAGCAGTGTTCTCACTATGGGCTCTGGTTTTGATTCTTTTTTGTTTTTGTTTGTTTCTTCCCTTTTTGTATAGCTGCCAGAAAGTGTTGAACATGTGGTGAGTGGTTTCAGTCTGCAGGCAGGCAGGAATAGGTTCAGCTAACGAGAGTTGCCCGGTCTGTTCCCTAAGCTATATTTAAAAACACCAAGTTGCATGGCAATTGCACAATGGTTGTACACAAATTAAATTTACGCATTGTCTTCAGAACAACAATTTTTAGAATTCTGTTCATATTGATCATTAAGAACTTTTTATTTTTAGGACACGATCTTAAACAGTACGAATTGGGAGCATAATGACCCGTGACACCTTGTTGTTGAACTATTCTGCTTGCTTTTAAACTTTTCTGCCTTGAATTTTGATTTAGGCTTTAATGTGTTCTCTAGAGTAGTGTGATGTTGTACTTGCTTTTCATGAATTTGTGCTTTTTCACTGCACTACACCAACCTAGAGCTCCCAACTCTGTCATGCACGAAGAAGGTGCAAATTATTTTGGTTTAAATGATGAAAAGTTTCAGCCCGAGATTGTAAAGAGTTGGGAGCTCTTGACCTTGTGGTGGATTTGTGCACTGGGAATACTTCTTCTGATTTCCTAGCACTTGCTAGTTTTTTGCTACCCTACACTCCGCTATGTTGCCAATCGTGAGCTTATTTTTAATGAGCATTGATCAGTACTCTCTTTCCTTTATACCAGTAAAGCATTTTTAGAGATGGAGCAAGCATGACCTGTCCCAATTAACTTATTTTTTTATGACTTTTTCTGAGGTTTAAGATTTAGTCACGTTGTTTGATTTTGCACTTTAAAATGCAACAATTTGATTACAAGCTAGGCAATATTAAGTTCCACAAATTCAGTGGTTGCAATATCTATAATGAATCCACATGAGAAGTTAAAAATAGATCAATACATTCCTTTGCTGATTATCTCATCAAATATCTGTAAATGTCAACTATTACTTTATTCATGTCCTTAGCCCTCCATATCTCTGTAACTTCCTCCAGCCCTGCAACCTCCCCCTCCAAAGATCTCTCCATTCATCTGACTCTGGTGTCTTGTGCAACCCCCTCCCTTGTTAGTATACCAGATGAAATTTAATTTGACTGTAGTTAATTTCTGTAGTCTGTCTCTTTGTGAATATAGGTCTAATGGTACACAGTAAGGTGTAATGAGAATTCAATAATATTCAGTTTCAGGCATATTCAGTGCTCCCTGATGTCAGCGGGTCATGAGATAACAAGATGGCCTTATATTCATCATTGGCCTATCCTACTCTTAAATGATTTTATTTGAACAAAGTTATAAACATTTCAGAACCTTCCCTTGGGTGATTAAATCATTTTGGTAGATGTACAGGGCCTTGGTGAGACCACATCTTGAGTATTGTGTGCAGTTTTGGTCGCCTTATCTGAGGAAGGACGTTCTTGCCATGGAAGGAGTTCAGCGAAGATTCACCAGGCTGACACCTGGGATGGCAGGAATGACGTATGAGGAGAGATTGGATCGATTGGGCTTGTACTCGCTGCAGTTTAGAAGAATGAGAGGGGATCTTATCAAAACTTATAAAATTCTGACAGGACTGGACAGACTAGATGCAGGAAGGATGTTCCCGATGGCGGGGGAGTCCAGAACCAGGGCTCACAGTCTAAGGATAAGGGGTAGGCCATTTAGGACAGAAATGAGGAGGAATTTCTTCACCCAGAGTGTGGTGAACCTGTGGAATTCTCTACCACAGAAGGCAGTAGAGGCCAATTCATTAAATATATTCAAGAAGGAGTTGGATATATTTCTCAAGGCTAAAGGGATCAAGGGGTATGGGGAGAAAGCAGTGACCGACCGGGTACTGAATTTGGATGATCAGCCATGATCGCATTGAATGGCGGAGCAGGCTCGAGGGGCCGAATGGCCTACTCCTGCTCCTATCTTCTATGTTTCTATGTATGATCTAACAAACTGTAGCTGCTTTGTGAGAGGAACAGGCAAAACAGACTTTTCTCATTTTGCGCATGAGTGAAAATGAGAAAATAATATTTGGAAATTTAGTTTTTGAATCCAACTCCCAGCTGTACAGATACCTCCTATATGATTCGAGAAGCATGGAGCGCAGTATATGAAATAACACATTAGCCCCAAGGAGACTGATGACCTGTTTACCAGTGCAGTATTATAGGTTTCTTTTTTGTGCCTTGTTATCAAAAAATGAACATCGGCAATGCACTATTACCAGTAAGAGAAGATACTTGAACTTTGCATTAATAGATATTGAGCTACGTGCCTACATTATTCTACACATTGGCCTGGAATTTGAGGTCCTGATGACGGCGAATTGGCAGTGTTCACCATCATTTCGCCTTTGAAACTGACCGCAACCTCAGGATTAAGCATGTGCACAGCCTAACGTGGAAATCCTGAAGTTGGGGTCTGTCATTCACTGTTCATCCACAGGCTGTGCTGTGGACCAACCCGGCAATCAGTGAAATCGCTGATCTGACGAAAACTTCCCCTTTTCCAAACAAATATCGCTGTTTGAACCCCCATTAAAAGTTAGACCCGTTCAAATGAGGTGTAACTGAGTTTTTAACGGTGATCTGAGTAATAACTACTGATAAACAACCGTTCTGGCCCTAAAAAACTAATTTTAATTTTGTGGAGTGTCAAATTTATCCATTTTAATTTTAAAAAATTACATTTTTAAGACACTTCAAACATTTTTTTAATTTTTTTAACAAGCTTGTTCTTTATTTCAAGTTTAGCTTTTCCGCATGTGAGAGCCCCACTCTTTGTTTTGCTGTCTAACATTTTTAAAAAGTTAGAATCAAAGGAGATTACTCACTTCCTGGTTCTCAATCTGAGAATTCTGCATCGTGATTGGCTGCTTAGACAGCTTGTTGATGTCACAGCAGCTTGCACTATGGGATTCCTACTAAACTACGTTGATTTTAACTGCATGTCGGAAAAGTAGAACTTCTCGCCACAGAGATCGTGAGATCTTTGTGGGAAGCTTATTACAGGGCCAGTGGTGAATGTCTTTACTTTACCGCAGACTGCAAATTACGGGCCATTATTTTTAGATAATGCACATAGCTCTTAAAAAGATGGTCAGTTTTAGATATGACATCAATAGTGTAATTTTCTATATTTTTGTGTAAACTTGTACAAGAATTTCCAGTTGAAAGGGAAAATAATAAGCATTTGAGTATATCCTTTGAAAGAAGTACACACGAGTGAATTAGCAGGCTATACTGCAGAGAGGAGATGGTTTTTGTGATTCTCAACGTGGCACGATCCCAGTCTGTTGTAGCTACCAAGTGGACACCAGGGCCTAGAAATTCGCTATCGCCGCGCCAGGTCTTTAGCGCCCGAAATTTAGTGCTCGCCCGGATTCCCGTAGCGCCCGCCTGAAATTCAGTTGCGGTGCCCCAAGACGGAGCGGGCGCTATTGCAGGGTTTGGCCGCCTCGCTTGGGGCGATGAAAGTCAATTTCAGGCGTCCAGCTGCCGCTGCGGCATGCGGTGCGGCAGGCTGGGGTACTGCAGGCCTCCTCCTCTTGAGGAGCTGCCTGCAGCCGTGAGATCGCCGCTGGATTCCCCCGGCAAATGAGCCCGGCACCACGGAGAAGTGCCGGGCTCGCGGGAGTCAGACACCAATGCCGCGGGGGGGTGGTGCAGGAGCCCGGGGAGGGAGGTGCGGCCAGGCGCCCGCCGGGAAAGCGGCCGCCCGCCCCTCCACCTTTATGCGCCGGCCTCTCGGAGCTGCAAGGCCCCGTTTTTCAAACGCTGTTTGCGGCCGCTACGGGCGAGGCGGCCGCAACTGAATTTGGCCGTCGGCACGGAATCGCGTTGGAACCGGGGCACTGCGCACACCGATGACGTCATCGGTGCCGGCACAGCGCTACCGGCTAACGCCGATTTTAGAGACCAACTGAATTTCGGGCACTAAAAAACTTCCGGCGCAAACCACTCTTTAGCCAATAAGTGGGCGCAAACGCGACTGAATTTCTAGGCCCAGGAATTTTCCACAAGGATGTTAATATTGGAGAATGTAACATTTTTCCATTTTTTGCACCCAGTGGTGGCATAAACTACTGCCAAAGGGATAGCACAGATCAGATGCCTTAATTCCAATCTTGGAAGAACCCCCATAACTGTACCACAATTAATATTTCCACTTCCCACATCAGTCATATCTTTGGTGTCTCTGAATGAGATTGCTTATTTAGTGCTAGTTTGTGCCAAATTATGATTAGGTTTGTGCAGTAGACATGCTGACTAGGAACTCGACTAACCCACTGGTAAAGCTTATTTTAAGCAGCAAGGAGACTTTCATCCCAACAGTCTGGACTAGGTTCAAACTCAAGTGTTGGAGTTAAGAGATGTTAACCTACTGTACCCCCCACCATTGCTATGTGCTCTAGAATGCATTTATGGAAAGCTAAAGCATTTCTAAATTAATTTGGCTATCTGAATAAATAACAATCGTTTTTTTTAAACATCCTCCTGCCAAGGTGACTGGCAAGTTTTTATCAATGTAACTCAAATTGACTGATTTGGAGTTGCTTGACAATGGTATGCCAGGACTTGTTCATCTCTGCCCTCGCACCTCATCCCAAACTTCCAGAGGCGATTAGGAGTGTAGAGAATATCTGCCCACTTTTCCATATCACTACACTAATGTACTGCTTTACACAGCCATATTTACAAAAACAACAACTTGTATTTATATAGCGCCTTTAACGTAGTAAAATGTCCCAATGGGCTGCACAGGAGTATTAAAAGACAAAAAATTTGACACTGAGCCACATAAGGCGAAATTAGGGCAGGTGACGAAAAGCTCGGTCAGAGGTAGGTTTTAAGGAACATATTAAAGGAGGAAAGAGTGGTAGCGAGGCGGAGAGGTTCAGGCAGCAAATTCCAGTGCTTGGGGCCTAGGCAACAGAAGGTACGGCCACCAGTGGTTGAGCGATTATAATCAGGGATGCTCAGTCGGGCAGAATTAGAGGAGCACAGATATCTGGGGTGGGGGTGGTGCTGAAGGAGATTACAGAGATGGGAAGGGGTGAGAATTTTGAAATCGAGGCGCTGCTTAACCGGGAGCCAATATAGGTCAGCGAGCACAGTGGTGATGGGCGAACGGGACTTGGTGCGAGTTAGGACACAGGCAGCCGAGTTTTGATGACCTCAAGCTTATGTAGGATAGAATGTGGGAGGCCAGCCAGGAGTGCGTTGGAATAGTCAAGTCTAGAAGTAACAAAGGCATGGATGAGGGTTTCCGCAGCGGATGAGCTGAGGCAAGGGCAGAGACAGGTGACGTTATTCTGCGGATATGTGTTCGGAAGCTCATTTCAGGGTCAAATATGACCCCAAGGTTTCAACGGTGTGGTTCAGCCTCAGACAGATGTTTAGAGAGAGGGATGGAGTCAGTGGCTAGGGAACGGAGTTTGTGGCGGGGACCGAAAACAATGGCTTCGGTCTTCCCGAACAGAAACTGTTGCTTGGATTAAGAGTTGGGAAAAATATGGCTCCTTTGATTTCTCCTGTTCACACATCACTAATAATGGGAGAGCCAAATCAGCATTCAAAATGTGATGTATTTTGATCATGACTCCATCACTCTCCAGAGAATTATCTGGAGCTATGAACTGCACCGTGTTCTGAACTCCCAATAGTGTTACTGGCTGATCTTTTCTCTCCATCATTCCCTATAATTTAATCATGTGAGTAACTTCCAAAATAAATCATTATTGAAATTGGTTGGAGGAGATTAAGTTTGCTAGAGTTTGTCATATCCCTTGGTTGTTTTGAAGATGATGGGTAAGGAGGGTGGAAGACTGTGACAAATAGTTCCAGTTAACATGAATGGTTTCATTTACCAGTTTTCCAGTGCCGGCTTGTGTTTAATGGGTATGCCTCATGCTTACAATCCATGTCACCACTTTGCACATTGTACTCTTTTATCCATCAGCTACTGCTGTGCCCCAAATTTGGGTCGGGGGTGGGGGGACGGGTGACAGGGGTGTCAGAATTCAGTGGTATACTGATTTATAATATCCCCGCCCCGCTGTGTGACCTCTAGACTTAACTATTCCAACGCACTCCTGGCTGGCCTCCCACATTCTACCCTATGTATACTTGAGGTCATATAAGCTGTTAAATTTCTCTAATCTCTCCATGTTTCATCCCCTTTTCACTTTAGAGTCATAGTCATAGAGTTATACAGCACAGAAAGAGGCCCTTCGGCCCATCATGTCCGCGCCGGCCATCAAGCTCTGACTATTCGAATCCCATTTTCCAGCACTTGGTCCGTAGCCTTGTATGCTATGGCATTTCAAGTGCTCATCTAAATGCTTCTTGAATGTTGTGAGGGTTCCTGCCTCTACCACCCTTTCAGGCAGTGAGTTCCAGATTCCACCCACCCTCTGGGTGAAAACGTTTTTCCTCAAATCCCCTCTAAACCTCCTGCCCCTTACCTTGAAACTATGCCCCCTGGTTATTGACCCCTCTACTAAGGGGATAAGTTCCTTTTTATCTATCCTATCTATGCCCCTCATAATTTTGTACACCTCAATCAGGTCCCCCTTCAGCCTTCTCTGCTCTAAGGAAATTAACCCCAGCCTGACCAGTCTCTCCTCATAGCTGAAGCGCTCCAGCCCAGGTAACATCCTGGTGAATCTCCTCTGCACCCTCTCCAATGCAATCACATCCTTCCTATAGTGTGGCGACCAGAACTGTACACAGTATTCCAGTTGTGGCCTAACTAGCGTTTTGTACAGCTCCATCATAACCTCCTTGCTCTTATATTCTATGCCTCAGCTAATGAAGGCAAGTATCCCATATGCCTTTTTAACCACCTTATCTACCTGTCCTGCTGCCTTCAAGGATCTATGTACATGCACACCAAGGTCCTTCTGATCCTCTGTCCTTCCTAAGGTCCTACCATTCATTGTGTATTCCATTGCCTTGTTAGTCCTCCCAAAATGCATCACCTCACACGTTTCAGGGTTAAATTCCATTTGCCACTGTTCTGCCCATCTGACCAACCCGTCTACATTGTCCTGTAGCCTAAGGCTTCCCTCCTCGCTATTTACCACTCCACCAATTTTCGGGTCATCTGCGAACTTACTGATCATACCGCCTACATTCATAACTAAATCATTAATGTACACTACAAATAGCAAAGGACCCAGCACCGATCCCTGCGGTACACCACTGGACACAGGCTTCCAGTCACAAAAACAACCTTCGACCATCACCCTCTGCCTCCTGCCACTAAGCCAATTTTGGATCCAATGTGCCAAATTGCCCTGGATCCCATGGGTTCTTACCTTCTTGACCAGTCTCCCATGCGGGACTTTGTCAGAAGCCTTACTGAAGTCCATGTAGACTACATCAACTGCACTACCCTCACCCACACACATGATCTCCCCCTGACAAAGCCATGCTGACTATCCTTGATTTGTCCTTGCCTCTCCAAGTGGAGACTAATTCTGTCCCTCAGAATTTTTTCCAATAATTTCCCTACCACTGATGTTAGACTCACTGGCTTGTAATTCCCTGGTTTATCCCTACTACCTGTGGTAAACCACTGTCATACCTGTCTGTGTCTGTATGTGTATTCCACTAGGTACAGGTCTGGACATGCCTCGGCTGACTCCTCCCACTATTCCAGGTATATAAGTGACTACCTCCCAGTCCCTTAGTATTCTGGACGGGTCGACCACTCGAGACAAGACCTTCATTCTTTAGTTAATAAAAGCCTGATTGTTACTCGCTCAACCTCAGTCTTTTGAGTAATTGATGGCGCATCAATTTTATTAACTAAATTTTTTATAATGGAGAAGATCCTCACACCAGCATGCCTGGACCTGGACAGTCGGGAAGCGGACGCTTCCACCAAGTTTGCTCACTGGCTCACGTGCTTCGAGACATTCCTGACTGCCTCCACTGCGGTCGAAACGGATGCGGACAAACTGTCTGTCCTGTTCTCCAAGGTGAACCACCGAGTGTACTCAGTCATCCGGGACGCGACCTCGTACACAGCCGCCCTCCAGCTCCTCAAGACCCAGTACACGCGCCCTGTGAACGAAGTATACGCCAGGCACCTTCTGGGGAGTCGCAAGCAACAACCTGGGGAATCGACTGAGGAATACCTCCAAGCACTGTCCGTGCTTGGCCGGGCCTGTGGGTGTAAGGCGGTAACGCCCACTAAGTACACGGAGGAACTGATCCGGGATGCCTTCGTAGCGGGCCACAGGTCCAACTACACCCGACAGCGACTGCTGGAGCAGAGTGACCTCACCCTCGACAAAGCCTCCGACATCGCACTAACGCTGGACGCAGCCTTCCGGGGCATGGATGCCTACTCCTCTGCACCGTGGATGCCGCGGGGAACGACAACCTGGGACACGGTAGGACAGCCCCATAGCACCGTGCCACCCCAGCCACAGCCCAACAACGGCCCAACTACCGCAGCAGTGTCCCAAAGCCAGACAGCAGTATCCCAAGGCCAGAAATGCTACTTCTGTGGCCAGGCCAAACACCCCAGAGCGCGCTGCCCGGCGAAGAATGCGACCTGCTCGGGCTGCGGGAAAAAGGGACACTACGCCAGCGTCTGCAAGGCCAAAGCCACCCCGAACGCCAGCAGCGCCGCGTGTGGGCCGTGCGAGCCGCCATCTTGGGCCTCCCCAGCCATGTGCGAACCACCGCAGCAGCAGCCATCTTGGACGACTCCAGCCACATGGGAATCATGGACGCCGCCATCTTGGACACCAGCCGGGACGCAGCAGACCGCCAACCCCCCCCCATCTGATACTCGCAGCGACACACCGACCCCTACGCTGGCCTCTGTGACGCTGGACCAAACGAGACCGCACCAGCTAGCTCGGTCCAAAATTGACGTTAAGGTAAACGGCCATGCAATAAACTGCCTTTTTGACTCCGGGAGCACAGAGAGCTTCATCCACCCCGACACGGTGCGGCGTTGCTCTCTCCCAGTCCTGCCTGCGCACCAGCGGATTTCTATGGCCTCCGAGTCCCAGTCAGCGGACATTGGCGGCTACTGCGTGGTGACACTAGTAGTAGACGGGACTGTGTTCAATAATTTTAAACTCCTGGTCCTGCCCGACCTCTGCGCTGCCGTTCTACTGGGGTTGGATTTCCAGTGCCACCTCAAAAGCGTTACGATGGCATACGGTGGCCCCCTCCCCCCACTCACAGTCCGCAGCCAGCAGCCTCCAAATTGCCCGCCGCGCACCAGATGCAACCTCTCCACACTCAGAGTCCCACCCCCCCCACTGTTTGCTAACCTCACCCCCGACTGTAAGCCCATCGCCACAAAGAGCAGGCGATACAGTGCCGGGGACAGGGTTTTCATCAAAACCGAAGTGGAACGGCTCCTGAAGGAGGGGATTATTGAGGGCAGCTCCAGCCCCTGGCGAGCCCAGGTTGTGGTCGTTAAGACCGGCGAGAAACAACGCCTGGTCATCGACTACAGCCAAACAATAAACCGCTACACCCTGCTGGACGCCTACCCACTCCCCCGCATAGCTGACATGGTCAACCAGATCGCGCAGTACCGCGTCTTTTCGACCATTGACCTGAAATCAGCATACCACCAGCTCCCCATCAGCCCTGAAGACCGCCAGTATACTGCTTTTGAGGCAAACGGCCGCCTCTATCACTTCCTTAGGGTTCCCTTCGGCGTTACCAACGGGGTCTCCGTCTTCCAAAGGGAGATGGACCGGATGGTCGATCAAAACGAGCTGCAGGCCACTTTCCCTTACCTAGATAATGTGACCATCTGCGGCCATGACTTGCAGGACCATGACGCAAACCTCGAGAAATTCCTCCGCACCGCCCAACTCCTGAACCTGACATATAACAAGGAGAAGTGCATATTCTGCACAGACCGCCTCGCCATCCTTGGCTGTGTTGTAGAACACGGGATCATCGGTCCCGACCCGGACCGGATGCGTCCCCTTATGGAACTCCCACTGCCCCACTGCCTAAAAGCTCTGAAGAGGTGCCTAGGGTTTTTTTCCTACTACGCTCAGTGGGTCCCCTACTATGCAGACAAAGCCCGTCCGCTGATCAAGTCCACCTCTTTTCCCGTGACGGCAGAGGCCCGCTTAGCCTTCCACCGTATCAAGGAAGACATTGCCAAAGCCACCATGCACGCAGTGGACGAATCCATTCCCTTCCAGGTGGAAAGCGATGCGTCTGACTTCGCTCTGGCCGCCACCCTTAATCAGGCGGGGAGACCTGTGGCATTCTTCTCACGAACCCTCCAGGGCCCGGAGACCAGACACTCCGCGGTCGAGAAGGAGGCCCAGGCTATCGTGGAGGCTGTGCGTCATTGGAGGCACTACCTGGCCGGAAAACGATTTACCCTGCTCACTGACCAGCGTTCAGTTGCTTTTATGTTCAACAACAAGCAGAGGGGCAAAATCAAAAATGACAAGATCTTGAGGTGGAGAATCGAACTTTCCACCTACAATTACGAGATCTTGTACCGGCCTGGGAAGCTCAATGAACCCCCAGATGCCCTATCGCGTGGCACCTGCGCCAGCGCGCAGATCGATAGGCTGAGGGCCCTCCACAATGACCTCTGCCACCCGGGGGTCACCAGGTTCTTCCACTTCATCAAGGCCCGCAACCTGCCTTACTCCATCGAGGAGGTCAGGACCATGACCAAGAACTGCCAAGTCTGCGCTGAGTGCAAACCGCACTTTTATAGACCAGACAGAGCCCACCTGATAAAAGCCACTCGCCCTTTCGAACGCCTGAGCGTCGATTTCAAAGGGCCTCTCCCCTCCTCCGACCGCAATGTGTACTTCCTCAACATCATTGACGAGTACTCCCGGTTCCCGTTTGCTATCCCCTGCCCGGACATGACCAGTGCCACGGTCATTAAATCTCTGAACAGCCTCTTCACCCTGTTCGGTTTCCCCAGCTATATCCATAGCGACCGGGGCTCATCGTTTATGAGCGACGAACTCCGCCAGTACCTGCTCGCTAGGGGTATAGCCACAAGCAGGACCACCAGTTACAACCCCCGGGGGAACGGACAGGTGGAAAGAGAGAATGCAACTGTTTGGAAGGCCGCCCTACTAGCCTTAAAGTCTAGGGGCCTTCCGACCTCCCGCTGGCAGGAGGTGCTCCCCGATGCGCTCCACTCGATTCGGTCACTTCTCTGCACTGCCACCAATGCCACCCCTCACGAGAAAATGTTTGTCTTCCCAAGGAAGTCCACATCGGGGACATCGTTACCGCCATGGCTGACGTCCCCAGGGCCGGTACTACTGAGAAGACACGTGAGGGCCAATAAAATGGACCCCCTGGTCGAGAGGGTCGACCTCCTCCACGCCAACCCCCAGTACGCTTACATTGCGTACCCGGACGGGCGGGAGGACACAGTCTCCATACGAGACCTCGCACCCTCGGGGACCGCTGTAACCCACTACCCATTACCAACCCCCCCCACGACCCGATATCCAACCCCAGCAGCCGGCTCGCCTTGGACCATCACCCACGAGGACTACACTCCAGGGCCCCAGCCTACACGGGACGCGACGCCGGAAGCTCCACCACCCCTGCCGTCGCCACGTCGATCACAGCGGCAGACAAGACCTCCGGAGAGACTCCAATACACGAACTTTTAAATACACTTCACCCCGCCGGACTCATTTTTAAACAAGGGGTGAATGTGGTAAACCACTGTCATACCTGTCTGTGTCTGTATGTGTATTCCACTAGGTACAGGTCTGGACATGCCTCGGCTGACTCCTCCCACTATTCCAGGTATATAAGTGACTACCTCCCAGTCCCTTAGTATTCTGGACGGGTCGACCACTCGAGACAAGACCTTCATTCTTTAGTTAATAAAAGCCTGATTGTTACTCGCTCAACCTCAGTCTTTTGAGTAATTGATGGCGCATCACTACCCTTCTTGAATAATGCTACAACGTTAGCTGTCCTCCAGCCCTCTGGCACCTCCCCTGTGGCCAGAGAGGTTCTGAAAATTTGTGTCAGAGCCCCTGCATTCCCCTCCCTTGCCTCACACAGCAGTCTGGGATACATCTCGTCTGGGCCTGGGGATTTATCCACTTTTAAGCCCGCTAAAACTGCTAGTACCTCCTCCCTTTGCATCATTCTTCTCTATGCCCTCCCTAATGCATAAATGTCCTTTTTGAAGCATGGTGATCAAAATGGCACATTCAAGAGAAGCCGTTGCAGGTGATTCTCTTGCTATGATTAGATAGATAAGAAATGAACCAGGCGAGTGCAGTCCCGCCCAGCTGGATGACAGTGGAGAGGCGATGGAGAAGGATGGAGTGGACAACCGTGTCAAAGGTTGCAGACAAGTCAAGAAGGACGAGGAGGGCGAGTTTACCTTTGTCACAGTCACAAAGGATGTCATTTGTGACTTTGATGAGAGCCGTTTCGGTACTGTGGCAAGGGCGGAAACCTGATTAGAGGGATTCAAACATGGAATTGCAGGAAAGATGGGCACGGATTTGGGAGGCGACAACGCGTTCAAGGACTTTGGAGAGGAGGGGGAGGTTGGAGATGGGGCGGTAGTTTGCAAGGACGGAGAGGTCAAGGGTTGGTTTTTTGAGGAGAGGGGTGATGCCAGCAGATTTGAGGGAGAGGGGGACAGTACCTGAGGAGAACTGTTAACAATGTCAGCTGACATGGGAGCCAGAAAAGGAAGTTGGGTGGTCAGCAGTTTGGTGGGAATAGGGTCAAGGGAGCAGGAAGTGGGTCTCATGGACAAGATGAGCACGGAGAGGTCATGAGGGGAGATCGGAGAGAAACTGGAGAAAGATGTGAGTTCAGTACTAGAGCAGTGGGGGAACCTCAGAGGAAGTTTGGCCTGGTGGGCTAGGGGAAGGAAGGGAAGTGACGGAGGCAGCTGAACAATGTTCTCAATCTTAGAGACAAAGAAGTCCATGAGCTCCTCACACTTGTTGTCGGAGGTGAGGGTGGAGGAGACAGGGGAGAGGGGTTTAAGAAGACGGTTAGCAGTAGAGAGTAGGGGCCGGGGTTTATCTTTGCATTCCAGAATGATTCTGGAATAGTGAGCAATTTTGGAGATGAGAGCAGGACCCGATAATTCTTTGTGGTCCAGCCAGACCTGGCGGTGAATGGCTAAACAAATTGTCCGCCATATCCGTTCAAGTCTGCATCCCTTGGATTTAAGGGATCAAAGATGAGAGCCATACCGGGGGAGCGGCCAGGGTGAGAGAGAGTAATTGTTTTAATAGGATGAGACGTTAAACTGAGGCCCCGTCTGTACTCTCAGGTGGACGTAAAAGATCCCATGGCACTATTTCAAAGAAGAGTAGGGTATTTATCCCTCAACTAACATAACAAAAACAGATTGTCTGGTCATTATCGCATTGCTGTTTCTGGGACCTTGCTGTGCACAAATTGGTTGCCGCGTTTCCTACATTACGACAATGACTCCACTTCAAAAGTACTTAATTGACTGTAAAGCGCTTTGAGACGTCCGGTGGTCGTGAAAGGCGCTATATAAATACAAGTCTTTCTTTCTTTTAATAGGGACTCGGGCCTCAAAGTTGGTGGTGAGGGTGTGCTATCATCACAGTTCTCAAAATATTAATCTGAACCTTCATAAATTTCACTTGCTTCTATTTCCAATTATTTTGGTAAATTCACCGAGATTATACTGGCATAAATGACTTGTAAAGTAGACATATCAAATAGCTATGTTTATGATGTATGTCCCATCTAAAGCTGGTCACAATCTGGTGAATTGCAATCATTGGTTCGGTGGAGCTGCTTGGAATCCTGTTCTTGTAGAAATATTGATAGATACGAGCAAATTAAGAGGACAGTATTCTGACATTTTATGGCCCCAAAAATCGATGGCAGATTTCTGTTGCAAGTCTGCTGGAATGGCAGCAAACTTAGCCAGAACCTGGTTTCCTACACCCGGACCTTCGGCTGAAAGCCAACGTACCTCCCTGAGCCCCAGTGGAACTGGGATCACTTTGGGGCTCAGGCTTGGACCCCTGAAAAGGAAGACTCCATTTTTTTTTAAGATTTAAAAGTGCCCCCTAACAAACGGGGGACATGCTAGATTTATTTCTGACGGGGGGGAGGGAAATGCGAGGAGTCACATTCCAGCCTTCAACATTTTCAGTATCTCTTCGATTTTCAACTTAGGCCCAGGTATAAAACTGGTTTTACAGGTTGGTCACTCATTAGGGAAATCACTCAAACTTTCATTTTCCCATGTTTCTAAAGTTAAATAATTAGGAAAGTATTTCAAAATATCAGAACTTTATCCATGTATTCCAAGCACAAATACTGAACAAAGGGTTCATATGATTTGATTATCAACTTTCTGTGGTGATAAAAAGAAATCAGAAATGCAAAACAAAAGTGCTGGTAATATAAGCAGGTTGGTCAGCAACTAGAAGAGAAGAATAGGTTAACTGGTGTAATCCATTGTCAGAACTAGATACTTGTCTTAACGGAAGAGATTTGGCTATTCAGTCACGTGATAATATATCCACTAATATCACAGGTTAAGGTGTAAAGTACATTATTTCAGGTAAACTTTTGATAGATGTATGTGTGTATGTACTGTAGATAATTACTTTGACCATTCTGAGCCTTTAAGATGAGATTTAGAAAATGAGATGCCCCTCTGAAGTGTGATGTTGAACAGCTCAGAAAGCACAATGATGAAAGCACGAGCGCCAATAATTGCGCAGAGATTTTCCTGATTGTCTGCTATAACTACGGAGGATGATCCCCAGAAACTCCATGGGCTGGATTTTGTCACTGGGGCGGGCTTTTCATGTTAGCCACCGATTCTAAATCGATGTGGGAGAATGATGCGATTTTAACTTAAGTGGGCAATTGAGTTCCAATGTGTGGGAACCCATGGCCCAATGAGTTTTTCCAGTCTGAAAGTTGCCTCTGATGACATCATCATTGCTGCTGCATTTAAGGTCTGCAACAAGCCTTGCTTCTTCTGCAGACTGCCAACCTTTTGGCCTTTCATGCTACAGGGGCCTGGAGGCAGAATGACCAGCGAGAGACCTAGGTCTGCTCCAGGTTTGATGACGTTGCCTTGCAGGCTTTAGTGGAGGGAGCAAGAGCCAATAAAGAGGTGCTCTTCCCTTCTTCAGGGAGGAAGAAGCCTCCCCAGCAGACCAAGGCTGTGTGGATCCAGGTGGCCCAGGAGGTCAACTCTTTGTCGATAACCCGCAGAACCTGGCTTCAGTGCAGGAAGAGGTTTCATGACCTTCTGCGCACTGGAAAAGTGAGTATGATTTTCCCATCACCCTCAATCTGATCCCCATTGCCTCTCCTCACCAGCACTCAGCTTTAGCAATCTCTTCCTCCACGTCCCACTTGACACTGACATCCATGCACCCTTACCCATTCCCTTTCTCCCTATGCTCACATTCACCTAACTATTCGACTATGCAGCCCTCACACTCCCTATCACTGTGATGCTATGAAAACAACTGACAACACACAGGGAGGGCCCTTGGTCTTGCCACCTCACTCCATCTTTGTCTCCTTCTAAGCATCTATGCTATGGATTCTCTACACTCACTCCTTCATTCTCACTCAAACTCCACTTGTCTCCCTCATTGCAGGAAAAGAGAGCTCACAATAAGAGGGAAAGAGCGAGGACAGGAGGCGGGCCACCCTCAGTAGCCCAGCTCGCCCCCTGGGAGGATGCGGTCCTGGAGATCGTGGGAGTGGAGGACGATGCGCAAGTGGGGGACGGACAGACGGGTGCATCACAGCAAGCTGGTGACAGAATAGTTTTCCATCTCTCTCATTGACATTGCATGAGTCGCTGATAATGATTCTGAAGCTCTAACAGATGAACTTATGATCATCTGCAATGTGCATGTAACCTTGGCATCACATTTCTGACTCTTTCCTTTACTCCCCCACAGGACCATCGCAAGCACCCGTCCCCACTAGCCAGGAGGAAGAGCCTGAGCATCCAGACTCCTCAGAGGAAGCTGCAACCTCTGAGGGTGCAGCGTCAGCAGAATTCAGCGCACCCAGACCAGCGCAGACACTCACACCTCGGAGGGAACATCGCAAGATAGAGTAGTGTTGTCACCTGGTGTATCACAGCTCACAAGTGAGCATCAGCAGATTGTGCAGACAGGGACAGCAGTGGAGAGTCCTAGTCGGAGGGCGCATGACTCTCCCAGCTCGGCTCAGCTGCATGTCGACCCTCTGCCTCTGGGTCCATCCACAAGATCAGCGGTGCTGGAACTCCAGGAACAGATGCAGGAGTCTCTGGCAGGTTTTGTCTCCAGGGTCGCTGCGAGTGTGGAGCAAATAGAGGAGTCCATTGCGAACATGAGCAGAGCCTTTGTGGAGTCATTGGCGCATGAACGCATCAACACGGAAAGGATGGCAACCTCCATGGAGGTGATAAGTCGCCAGAGTGCAGAAAACATGGTGAGTATTCTGAATAGAATGACATCTCTGGAGGAGCGATGGTCATCTATTGAACAGAGAAACCAGACCTTCATGGAAGTCCTTCTGAGTAGGACTGCCAGTGCAGATACGGGACCCCATGGCCCCCCTGATGTGCAGCAAGATGCTCTCAAGCCACTTGCAAACGCTGAGATGGACCTGACCCATGAGGCGGATGATGGTGGCAGAGAACAAGGAAGTGGGGGCTCCTCTCCAAGCACTCACACTTCCATGCCACTGACAAGCCCTCGGTCAGAGCCCCACCAGAGTCCCCACCCAACTGAGATCGGCGCCTCAACCCCTGCACAGCCGCAAGAGCAGCAGACTGTTGGTGAGCCCTCACAGGTTCGCAACCCCAGAGGACGCCCGCCAAAGGTGTCGAGACAGGATCAGCAAGAAAGTGAGCAAGGGGCCTCCACATCTGCTGAAGCCACAGGGAAAGCACCATGTAGGAGCACGCGTAAGAGAAAGATACTGCACAAATAGTCACAAGGGTAGTCACTTGGGTGAAATTTGATGTTTAATGTTAAAAAGCCATCAGATGGTTACTGTAAATAAAAAATCTGATGGCTACTGCTGCAGTTGTGGCGTATGTCATTTCGCTAATGGGACTTCCACATTGAGGGCTTAGGATTACTTGCAATTGTCAGTATGGTGGTCAAATTGTTAGGAATCCGCTGGTTCTTGGCCATTGTCGAAGCTCTGGTAAGAAGCTGCGAGGCAAAAGTGCTTGATTGGCTTGGCTAGGCTAAGCAAATCTGGCCAAGATGAATGTGTTCCTTGCATCCCGGGCAGCAATGTTCTCGCGTACTGCTGCCGCTGGTTGATGGGCCTCTGCAAGATGTTCATTTTCGCTCTCCTCCTCCTCCTCATCTGAGGAGGATATGTGAGGAGCCACTTGGTCCTCAGGAATCTGCAAGCCACGATGCTGTGCCATGTGGTGAAGTGCACAGCAAACCACGACGATTCTGGAGACCCTGGCTGCTGAGTGCTGCAGGGCTCAACTTGATCTATTCAGGCATCTGAAGCGCATCTTCAGCAAACTGATAGTTTGCTCGATTATGGGTCTGGTGGAAATGTGGCTGGAGTTGTAGCTCTCCTCAGCTTTGTTGGATGGGCTCCTCAACAGCGTCATTAGCCACGTCTTCAGGGGATAGCCCTTGTCTCCAAGTAGCCATCCGTTAAGTTGGCCTGGCGGACTGAATAGCGGAGGCACACTAGACTGGCGGAGTATGAAGGAGTCATGGCAACTGCCAGGGTACTTGGCACAAACATGCAAATTTCCTTCTTGTGGTCACACACCAGCTGAACGTTGAGGGAGTGGAAGCCCTTGCGGTTGACAAAAATACCTGGATTGCGAAGGGTGCCTTAAGGGCCACGTGTGCAGTCAATGACGCCCTGCATCCTTGGAAAGCCTACCAGATTAGCTAATCCAACCGCACGCGCCGTGACACTTGCTGGATCCTTGGTGAAATGGATGTGATTGTGCGCAATGGCAAAGAGGGCATCGGTTACCTGCGTGATGCAAGTGTGTGCGGCTGCCAGGGAGATGCCGCTGATGTCTGCTGCTGATCCCTGGAATGAGCCGGGAGCAAAAAAGTTGAGTGCAGTGGTGACTTTGACGGCCATTGGTAAGGGGTGTCCACCTGGTCCTCTGGGCTCCAGGTCTTGTTGCAGCATTGCGCAGATGTGACCCACTACCTCTCGAGAAAGTCGGAGCCGCCTTTGGCACTGCTGCTCAGACATGTTGAGGTAGCTGACCCTGTGTCTGTAGACCCTGTTTGGGGGGTATCTCCTGTGCCGACAGGCTTCCATGCACTGGCCCCTTCTGGCCTGTGCAGCTTCAGGTGGGTGAGCAGCAGCTTGGCGCTCCTGTTGCTGCTGATGTTGGTGCTGCAGCTGTTCATGGTTTTGCTGGTGCCGCGGCTGGTCTTCGTCCTCATCTGATGTCCAGAAGGGAAGGAAATAAATGGCTCCCATGCTTCTGGTATATGCCTCAGTTGAGGAAGCGCTCAGTCAAGGTGGAAAGAGGGGTTTTCCAGGAGGTCACACTGGAGATGGGTGTCAGGCTCCAAACTTCCACAGCTGTGGTTATGCCTTCTAAAAGTTCCCCCAGATCTGAGACAACAAAGTCCTGCCACCTGCATATGATGGCTGATCAAATCTCCTCTTTAATGGGGGAGCTGCAGCTAATAGTCAGCAATCCAATTGTGCTCCCACCAGGTTTCACCGTCGTGTTTCAGAGCAGGCGTGCTTCACGTGGGAAAAGGGTTAAAATCACAAAGGCCTTTCAAACTGGGATAATAGAGGCAATTTAGTGCTTGTTAAGGGCCTTAAGGACCTATCCCGCCTCTTGGAGGCGGGACGGAGACGGGAGCAGTAACAACAATTTCTGGAAAATTGCATGGAGGCGGGGTTGGGCCTGCCCGCCACTTTGCAATTTTAACACTCCACACGCCTCCACGGCCCTGGGAAATTCTAGCCCCATATCTTTGCGGTTTCTGCAAATGTCCTTTCAATGTTACAGTGAATGATCTGGAAAGCCCCACAAAAATTCAACCTCTCTAAGTAAATTGTGATCAGTTACAAGACACCACTGGGCAGTGAATTTCCATTTCTGTAGCTTTGCAGTTGGTACTAATTCTCCATGCAATAAAAACAAGACCATACTAAGAATTTAATAATTAAATTTCAGTAAAGTAAGGCATTAATTACTTTTGTGAGCTCTAATGTGATGTCTGATCCATCAGAAAATTACCTTATAAGATGCATGCGTTTGGTAAATGGCCACATTAAAGTGGAAACATGACACATTAGTAGACTCTGCAAGCTTGTTCTGAAAAACAAATTCTCGACAGAACACGAATCTTAATTGCTTAAAACCTAATGGCACAACTCAAAGCCACTTGTTTTTAATTTGAGTTCCATGCATATCCAAACCTGGATTTTCAACTCCCACCTGCCCAATGTAACTTTGTAAATCGATTTACAGCTTTAGAAACCAGCAAAGAATAGCCAAAAAATTGATAAAAAGTGAGAAAATAGAATATGACAGTAAACTAGCAAGAAATATAAAAACGGATTGTAAGAGCTTCTACAAGTATGTAAAAAGGAAGAGAGGAGCAAAAGTAAATGTTGGTCCCTTAGAGGCTGAGACAGGTGAAATTATAATGTGGAATAAGGAAATGGCAGAGACTTTTAAAAATGTTTTTTTATATCTGACTTCACAGTAGAAGAAACAAAAAGCATACCAAAAATAGTGTAGAACCAAGGGGCTAATAAGAGTGAGGAACTTAAAGTAATTAATATCGGTAGAGAAAAAGTACTTGAGAAATGAATGGGACTAAAAGCCAACAAATCTGCTGGACCTGATGGCCTATATTCTAGGGTTCTAAAAGAGGTGGCTGCAGGGATACTGGATGCATTGGTTGTGATCTTCGAAAATTCCCTAGATTCTAAAATGCTCCAAGTGGATTGGAAGATAGCAAATGTAACCCCGCTATTTAAGAAAGGAGGGAGAGCAAAAACAGGGAACTACAGGCCAGTGAGCCTGACAACAGTCGTTGGAAAAATGCTGGAACCCATTATTAAGGAAATGGTAACGGGGCACTTAGAAGATTATAATATGATTAGGCAGAGTCAACATGGTTTTATGAAAGGGTAATTGTGTTTAACAAATTTATTAGAGTTTTTGAGGATGTAACTAGCAGGGTAGATAACGGGGAACCTGTGGCTGTAGTATATTTGGATTTCCAAAAGGCATTCAATAAAGTGCCACATAAAAGGTTACTACGCAAGATAACTAGTGGCTGTAACTAGTGGGGTGCCGCAAGATCAGTGCTTGAGCAGGATGTCTTACTACAATTATACAGGGCCTTGGTGAGACCACACCTGGAGTAATGTGTGCAGTTTTAGTCTCCATACCTAAGAAAGGACATACTTGCCATAGAGGGAGTGCAGCGAAGGTTCACCAGACTGATTCCTGGGATGGCAGGACTGTCGTATGAGGAGAGATTGGGTCGACTAGGCCTGTATTCACTAGAGTTTAGAAGAATGAGAGGGCCTCTCATTGAAACGTATAAAATTCTGACAGGGCTAGACAGACTGGATGCAGGGAGGATGTTTCCCCTGGCTGGGGGGTCTAGAACAAGGGGACACAGTCTCAGGATACGGGGTAGGACATTTAGGACTGAGATGAGGAGAAATTTCTTCACTCAGAGGGTGGTGAACCTGTGGAATTCTCTGCCACAGAAGGCTGTAGAGGCCAAGTCACTGAATATATTTAAGAAGGAGATAGATAGATTTCTAGACATAAAAGGCATCAAGGGGTATGGAAGAGAGCGGGAATATGGTATTGAGATAGAGGATCAGCCATGATCATATTGAATGGCGAAGCAGGCTCAAAGGGCCGAATAGCTTACTCCTGCTACCATTTTTCTATGTTCTATGTTTTCTATAAGGGCTCATGGGGTTGGGGGTAATATATTAGCATGGATAGAGGATTGGTTAACGGACAGAAAAAAAGAGAGTAGGTCATTTTCAGGTTGGCAGGCTGTAACTAGTGGGGTCCTGCAAGATCAGTGCTTGAGCCCCAGCTATTTACAATCTATATTAATGACTTAGATGAAGGGACCGAGTGCAATGTATCAAAGTTTGCTGATGATACAAAGCTAGGTGGGAAAGTAAGCTGTGAGGAGGATACAAAGAGCCTGCAAAGGGATATAGACAGGTTAAGTGAGTGGGCAATAAGGTGGCAGATGGAGTATAATGTGGGAAAATGAAATATTATTCACTTTGGTAGGAAGAATAAAAAAACAATATTTTTTAAATGGTCAGAAACTATTAAATGTTGGCGTTCAGAGAGATTTAGGTGTCCTTGTACAGGAAGCACAGAAAGTTAGCATGCAGATACAGCAAACAATTAGGAAGGCAAATGGCATGTTGGCCATTATTGCAAGGGGGTTTGGAGTACAAGAGTAAGGAAATCTTGCTACAATTGTACAGGGCTTTGGTGAGACCACACCTGAAGTACTGTGCACAGTTTTGGTCTCCTTATCTGAGGAAGAACATACTTGCCTTAGAGACGATGCAACGAAGGTTCACTAGATTGATCCCTGTGATGAGAGGGTTGTCCTATGAGGAGAGTTTGAGCAGATTAGGCCTATACTCTGGAGTTTAGAAGAATGAGGGGTCATCTCATTGAAACACATATGAGGGGGATTGACAGGGTAGATGCTGAGAGATTGTTTCCTCTGGCTGGAAAGTCTAGAATCAGGGGCCATAGTCTCAGGATAAGGGGTCGGCCATTTAAGACTGAGATGAGGAGGAATTTCTTCATTCAGAGGTTTGTGAATCTTTGGAATTCTCTACCCCAAAGGGCTGTAGACGCTGAATCGTTGAGCATATTCAAGGCTGAGATAGATAGATTTTTGGACTCTAGGGGAATTGAGGGATATGGGGATCGGGTGGGAAAGTGGAGTCGAGGTCAAAGATCAGCCATGATCTTATTGAATGGAGGAGCAGGCTCAAAGGGCCGTATGGCCGACTGCTTCTAATTCGTATGTTCTTATGATTGCGCAGGGCTTCTGTTCTGCCAAAATCCCTTCCCATTTTCCATCATCATTTACATTAAGCGGGGGAAGTGCATTCCCATTTTTGAGCTGCTCCATACAAATGAGGTGATATGGCATAGTGACATCATACGTTCCATTTTCCATAATTTCCACTTCATTTGCACCAAGTGACCTCGCTTTTACGGTGTTTAAAGTTGCTAGTCATTACAGAAAAAGTGGAAGTGAATTTAAAGAGCCCATTAGCTATCTTGATTAGCTTTCCAGGAACCTTACTTTGGAATTAATTTTCATGCATTTTGTTTCATTTTACTATTGCTAATGACTTTCCCATCTTCCTTTGTACCATTTTATTATTGGGATTGCCAGTCATTTACCATCCCTCTCTTCCCCACGCCCCACCCCCTCCCCACCTTCAATTTCAGATTTGGTTTGCCATTGGGAATTCATGATATAGTTACTTTTGGCAGAAGAAGGGGAGCAATGGAGGGATCCAAAGCTGGTCACCTGCCCACCAGTACTTCCACATCAGAATGTACAGGCAGAGATGCTCCTATCTCTGGTTGTCTTAGGAACAGTACTTGTAGAGGCTTTGCTTTTCAAAGCAAGCTATCACTGAGTTATGTTACATGCTGCAATAATACCTACGGGCCCC